>NC_134861.1:2567500-3167500 GCF_049852395.1 Peromyscus maniculatus bairdii
TGTGTGGCCACGCCCCAAAAGAGCAAAGAATAGAAAGAGTAAAAATAACCAACTAAAAACACATCTTTGCCTAGTTAAAATAATATTCCACAACAACACACAACTATGAAGTCATCACTGAGGAGTGCCATCCCTTGCTACAGAGCAAGAAATGGACAGTCCCAGCTTCCCAGGCTGTCCATGTCCTTCACTCTCAGCCTGGCCATGGGCCATGAGGCTGTGACCCCACCTGTGAGCTATGGCCAGCTGAATGAAGGGTGTTTCAGAGATCTGAGGGAAGGAGGCCCAGCAGGCAGGCTTGTAGTGGTAAAGCAAGAACCCGTTCAGGGTCACCCTAGGGCCCGGTGGGCTCTGCTGTCCCACAGAAGGGATGATGGTCTCTCAGCAAATATTTAGAGAAGCTGTGAGTATATGCCTCAGTTCAGCTGGGAAATGTTGATCTGGGGACAAGGTGGGGCCTGTGAGAAGCAGGGAGGGCTTTCCTTTCCTGACACCTTCAGAAGCCATTGCTATTATTGGGTTGCTGGCTCCTTCGGCATCCCCACCTACCTTTATTCCTAGAAGCAGGGTGTTAAATTCATGGATGCGTGTTTTCAGTTTCTTTGTATAAAGCACCTGCTTGGGTCTTTGGAGAAGCCTCATGAGAGAACCCCCTCCAGTTCTGAGGGCCAGCTCCAGCTGGAGTCTTCCCCTCCCACCTACCTACGGGAGATAGACAGGAGACTCACAAAGCTAGAACCTCCGGAGCCCCACACGGAGCCTCCAATTGCCTTTCTCTAGAGCCCCAAGGACCAGGGTTGGTGTTCCTTCTATGGGGGAAGAAAAGAGGAGAAAATGATGCAGATTTAAGGCCTCATCAAGCCCCTCTGTGGATCCTGGCTTTTCTTCCTTTCAAAAGCATAAATTTCTTTGTTAGGTGTATTCATTCACAAAGAGACAGGTTCCCTCATGACAATCTGCTCAAATACATGCTGCAGTTTGACCACAGTTGCCTCATGGCCCTCTCCCATCCCCCTCCTACCAGTCTCCTCCCATGCTTTGTGTACATGTGTACACACCCGTGTATGTAGTACCTAGGCTCTCCATGTAAGAGAAAACTTGTAATGCTTTCTGTCTGAGTCTGGCTTATTTCACTTATCATGGTAATCTCTCATTCTACCAAATGGAATAATACATTTCTCTGTAAATGACATAGTGTCTTACTTTGCTATGGCTAATAAAAAAAATCTGTGTATACATATCACATTTTTTTGTTATGCATTCTTATGGTAATGACATCCACTCATCTTTATCTTTTCTTCTTTTTTTATATAGTGGAAAAATGGAATTTATTTCAGCTTGCAATTCCAGATTATAGACCATCATTGTGGGAGGTCAAGGCAGAAACTTCAAACAGCTAGTCACATCACACACATAGCATAGAGCAGAGAGAAGCAAATGTACAGATGCTCACTTGCTCCCCATCAGCTTGACTTCTCCACTATTATACAGTTCAAGACCCTGTGCCTAGGGAATGGCGCTGCCCACAGTGGGCTGGAATTCATCCTTATCTTTGATGACTTGAACTTAATTGTGAGTAACAGGTGAGTTGGCTGAGGCCTAGTATCTGGACAGGAAGGAGACAGACAGACATCTTCTGTGTGTGGACTTGTCCGTGACCCATCAGTGAAGGCAGGCCAGGGCTAGGTATCATCTTGGTCAGAAATGGCAATGATTTGATGAACCAGGGTGCTCCTGTGAGTGAGGAAGCTTAGAGGGAACATAAAGAAGGCACCAACCCAGCCCGGGGGTGGAGTGGGGAAGAATGGGGGGGGGGGCTCCCAGGAGGAGGGAGCACTAAGTGTATCTCAAAGCTCTTGTGATGATGCAGCCCTCAAAGATAGCGGCCCATGGTCAGGGGAGAGGACCTGGGTCTAGGGTGCAGAGGATAATGTGGGGGAAGGGAGGAGGGAGGTAATGAGGACTCATTAGGACCGAGGGAAGGAGAGAGCAACAGGGCTGGAGGAGGTCCTGAGGGATCTCGAAATCATTCTGATGACGGCTGGTGGTTGACTGGTTACTGGGGCCGAGGGAGCAGGTGGAGGAGGCGATGGCAGCAGATTCAGAGTTGGGGTCACTGGGATCCCCTTCTCCCAGGCCCTGAGGGTGACTACCTGGTAGAGCTGACCTCCTTGTGTCCGGGTGACATCGTGGCGCTCTGGGACGCTGAACTAGCAAGACCTGGGGTGGGTGAGACAGGAAAGCGGCCGGTTGTAGAGGAAGGTAGCTCTGTGAGGGCTGCGCTGGCTGCGCAGGGCTGAGAGGTGTTGCTGGGGACCTACTGTTGGACACAGCTGGCACTTGATGGTGTTCTAGGGGATTTCAAGAGACAGGTCTTCATGCTAGCCCCTGCCACATGGGAGAGGGACTTAGGTTGAGATGTGCTCTTTACAGACGGAATTAAGTTAAAGACTTTTCAATGACATCATCTGAGAAGGAGCAATGGGAGATCTACACAGAGCAGGCTAGAAGAGACAGAAACCAGAGCATGGGTCTCCAGTCCAAAGTGAACCAAAGGCTGAGAAAATGTTTGAAGCCATGAAGGTCTGAGGCCTTTGTTTTCCTACAGACCACTACTGGTCCCTTAATAGTCTCTCTCTCTCTCTCTCTCTCTCTCTCTCCTCTCTCATCTCATGAACTCTAGGCCCTGATCCCCCTGCCTCTACCTCCTGAGTCCTAGGATTACAGGCATGCTCCACCTGGCCTTGCCCCGCCCCTTAGTTTCTTCCAGTGAGTTGAGACTCTGGGCTCCAGAGCTGAGAGGAAAAGACATGCCTGTGTTTCTCAGGCCCTGTGTGTACTGCCCTGTCCTCAGTCCTAGCAACCAGTGTGCTTTTAAATCACACCCGGACATCTGCCATGCTCAGGGCCTCCACCCACCCACAGGGTCACAGTACAGACTGTAGAAGCTGAGAGCATGTGTGTCCACACCAGAAACACATGCGAGTACCGGCTGGCCTGCGGTCCTCTCAAGTGTGGGCAGGACTCTGCCCTGCTCAGAAAGGGGGCGGCCCACCCCCTCAGCTAGGGCTCCACCTCCATCTCCTGGAGTTGGATATTTTTAAAGACACGTCTGGCACCTAATTGTTGCTGAGAAAATTGTGGCTTAGAACACTTAACCTAAAATTAAAATGTGCCGTTTCACTGGCAAAGGAATCTTCCCAAAGCCGC
Source organism: Peromyscus maniculatus bairdii (assembly GCF_049852395.1). Taxonomy (NCBI): domain Eukaryota; kingdom Metazoa; phylum Chordata; class Mammalia; order Rodentia; family Cricetidae; genus Peromyscus; species Peromyscus maniculatus. Next base: position 2,570,711 of record NC_134861.1, read on the forward strand.
AGTTCCCTTGAAGCCACAGTCAAGGAGGTGAGGACCAAAATAGTTCCCTTTCACTTCAGCGAGGCTCCCAGAGGAGCCTCCAGACTGGGAGGACGTCAGGGAAGGAGAGGTTCTGTTCCTGAGTTTTAGCGCTACACCCCTGGAAAAGCCAGTTCAAGGGCTCAGCGGTTTCCCTTCTAGACATAGGATGCACCAAAGGGGTAGTGGTAACTTCTGTGCTCCCCGGCATCCAGCCATGCATCCATTCATCCATTCGTGCTACGTGACTGGCTCATACACAGAGACGTGAAAGACAGCCCTTGCCGGGGGATGGGGCGTTTCCATGACTGCAGCTAGTGGCTTCTGGACATCTTTCCAGCCAGCGATGTCCCCACTTCACTTTGGGGACATTGCTGCTCTGCTCCGAGCACCTCCACCATTTTGTCATTCTCTTGGAGAAAGAGCCAGAGAGCCTTGGTGGCTCACAAGGATCTAAGGATCGAGTCCCTGTATCTTTTGATCACATCTTCTTTCCTGTATCTCTCCTAGCCTCACTGGCCTCCGCTCTCTACTGCTTAGTGAGCTGACAGGGTACCGTCTGGTGGGCCACCTGCTTTTTCTTTGGCCTGGAAATGACCTTTCTTAAATAGCTCCAAAGCTTTTCCTCCTCATCTCCTTCACGACTGTGATGCCACCTCCTCATGGATGCCCTCTGGCAATTCTAAAGTGTTGACACCCAGGACCTCTTCTCAGGCATCTTCCTGATAGTGTTTGCTCAAGACAGTTATTCCCAATAGGACACTAGGTACCTAATCAAGCCTCTGTCTTATGGCTCCTCTCCAGAGCTCAAGCTCCATGAGGGCAGGGCTCTGCCTGCTTGGTTTGCTGTGGCCTCCCCCATGCTGGCTTTGACAAGTGACAGATGAATAGAAGGCACCAGTGGCCTGAGGTCTTGGGAGTGAGTGAGTTTTTCCACCTGGGTGGGAGGAGCTGAGAATGGACTGTGTGTGTGTAGAGACTGGGGAGGGGAGCATGTGTTTTGAGACGAGGGAGGGATGGATCCTGGGTGAGGCCAAGGTTGCTGCACAGGTCCTGGAGTGGGGCTGGGCCCTGGGTGTTTGATGAGGAGCCTTGGTCTAGCCTGGTCCAGAGGCAGCATGGAGTTCTCTCCTCTCCTTCTCCTCCTCCTTCTCCTTCTCCTTCTTCTTCTCCTCCTCCTTCTCCTTCTCTAAAGCCTTCTCCTCCTCCTTCTTTTTCTTCTTCTTCTTCTTCTTCTTCTTCTTCTTCTTCTTCTTCTTCTTCTTCTTCTTCTTCTTCTTCTTCTCCTTCTCCTCCTTCCTCCTCCTTCTCTTCTTCCTCCTCCTTTTCCTCTTTCTCCTCCTCTTCCTCCTCCTCCTTCCTCCTCCTCTTCCTCCTCCTTCTCCTCTTCCTGCCTCTGCTTTTTAAAAAATTTTCCAGACAAGGTTTCTTTGTGTAGCTCTGGCTGTCCTGGGACTCACTATGTAGACCAGGCTGGCCTTGAACTCACAGAGATCCGTCTGCCTCTGCCTCCCAAGTGCTGGGATTAAAGGCGTGTGCCCTACTGCCTGGCTCTGGTCTTCTTGTAACTTATAAAAATTACATTCTATTTGTTTGTTTGTTTGCTTGCTAATGTGTGTGTAGGTCAGAAGGAATCTCTCCTTTCACTCTGGAGGTTCTGGGGATCAAATTCAGGTCATTGGACTTGGTGGCAAGTGCTTTTACTCAATTCGTCTCACTGGCCCAGTGTCTGGGCCTTTACACCCTGTGAAATGTGCTTATTAACATATGGCCATGCGTGAACACATGTGCACAGTCGGAGGCCTTTGAGGATCACAGAAGTCATTCTTGATAACTGTGGATGGGCCCTGTCATCCTAAGTGACTTGGATAGGCCCTTTATCTGGTCACCGAAGTCCATTTAAAAGTCCTCTGCTCTCATCACCAGCTGCAAATGTAGTGACGAGTGTGTCATGGCTAGGAGAGGAAGAAGACCCGCAATAAAGGGGGTGTGGTCTTGTCTTGCAGTTTCTAACATCCAAAGACTGGATTTCAACTGCACTGAGACTCTCAGATGTATTCTGAGACCGCCATTATTTGACTACCATTGCGGACCGGCATTGACTAAAAGCCACGTTCTCACTTCAGAGATGATAACACGGGAAAATAAAGCAGGTCCAAGAATCAATTGTCTGTGAGGATAATGGACCATGCAGACACCGCCTGGCACACTGGCTTCTTTGTAAATGTGGGCAGTTGTAGTTTACATTCTGGAGAGCCCGGGGGACCTTGGCTCATGTGCACAGAGGCCACCATGGAGGCCAAACCTCTGTGTGTTTGCGGGGAGCTGGCCCTGAGATGGGGCTCAGGACTTCCAGCTGATGGATGCTTAGAGAAGTCATGCCATCTGGGGCCCCCAGCCTGGGATAATGGCAATCAGATCCCATGCTTCAGGGTGTAAGCTGAACTCCCGTAGAGGCGGGAAGGAATGCACCCTCAAGGAGAGGTCTGCAAAAGTTTCCAGAGTATTCGAGAGTGCTTCCGCTCCAGTTTCCACCGTGGCTGAGGCTCTCCAAGACCCTTTTCTCTAATCATTTCTACTCACCCTGAGGGCTGGAATTTCCCACCCAGTGAGCCCTGGACTAATGCAGCAGGGTTAAGGGGCTATGGGTGGAGAGCCATGGATGGAGCCAGGACCTCCTTTCTTGGATTGAGGTGATCTGCACCCGTACCCGCTGCCTGAACTGGCTGCTAGAACAAGTATTTTCAGGGTGTGGAGGGGGCTTTGTGTTTTAAATCACATCTGGCTGCCAGCTTCTGATGAGATGCCCAGCATCCCTTATGAATATTTAGGAAGATGCAAAGCAGATGTAAATGCACAATCTGAAACCATACCATAGCTGACATGGCCCGTGTTGGGGGAGGACTCTCCTCCACTCAGTCTTCCCCCAGCCTCAGGTAGCCCATGAAATCCTGTCTGAGGTCCTATCACCAGTCCTATGGTGGTCTTGTTTCTCAGAGCAGACCCAGGGATGAGGCACGGATTTGAATGCAGGCGTGGGGTAGGTGACCTGCTAGCCCAGTGTGTCATGACCCGTCCGTCAGCAGGCAGCTGGAGTTCAGGTCCTGTGGAGACAGTGGATGATGTTTCACCTGGGGAGTGAGGAAGCTGGGTTGCTTCCCCATCTGCCTCCTTCAGCATTGCTGCTGGGGGGCTGCTTCCCTAAGGCACGTGGGTCCTGCCCAGGAGTGGGAGAGACCCAGATAGAGAAACTCAAGGCCAACATGTGGAGTGAGTCTCTATGGAGAGCCAGAAGCTTCCAGAAAGGAGTGGGGCACAACTAGGGTCTCTGCCCCAGATTGTGACCCCCCCCCCCCCCCGAGACAGGGTTTCTCTGTGTAGCTTTGAGCCTTTCCTGGAACTCACTTGGTAGCCCAGGCTGGCTTCAAACTCACAGAGATCCGCCTGGCTCTGCCTCCAGAGTGCTGGGATTAAAGGCGTGCGCCACCACTGCCTGGCAGATTGTGCCTTTAACAATCTCTTTAAACTCTGGGATCCAAGAGCCAGGCACGCTGGCTGGTACTGGCTCTGCCCAGGAGGAAGTGTTCCCAGATGGATGGCTACCTTGAGCTTCTGGAAGTAGGCCAGGAGGAGAGCTGGATGTTTCTTGAGTGTCACACACATGAGCCCACTGAGATGTTGCTCCACTAGAGAAAGAGGAAGAGGAGGAAGAGGAGGGAGAGGAAGAAACACAACGTGGAGCTTGGGATGGCGTTGCAGTGCCAGGCAGGGCAGGGGTCCTGGGGGCCAAGGGGAAGGGCTGGGACTCCTGAGGTCGGGAAGCAGAATAGTGACCTTGGTTGAGGCAGCTCTAAGGGTCTCTTGCAAGGGCTCAAGAGTATGTGGCCCCTGATGGGAGAGTAGTAGTGGGAGGTCGAAGAGACCCTCCGAGAATACACCAAGAGGAATTCGACACGTGTGGAATCACACCAGTGACAAAGGGCACTCGGTGTCTCTCACCGGAAAGTGTCTAAAGGACGGGAGAACCAAGCTGGCGGGGAAGGAGGCGTTGGACAAGGGGCAGGAGCACAGACAGGGCCTGGCACTGGAGGTGCCCCAGGGGCCACACGGGAACCCTGGGGCTCTCATCTCGCTCCAGTGTGAGGGAAGTGGCGAATTCATGCTGTGCCTGTGAAGGCCAGCAGGGCACATGAGGGAACACTAACCACCAGTGCCCCGTGGCCTCTTTCCCAGGTTGCCCTTGATCTAATGCTCTCCCTGCCTCCACCTTCCTGGTGCTGGCATGGCAGGCTTGTACCGCTACTCCTCACGATAAAAGTCAACTTTAACGAGGGCCGAGACCCCCCACTCGTTCTGTCTGGTTGTGATTTTGTTCGCGGCGTGTTTGTGCCTAGGGAAAGCACTGGAAGGAAAGAGCAGAGGCTGCCCTGGGTGGAATTTTGTCTTAGGACCTAGGCTCGTTTTATCTCGTTTCTGCCACCACCAGCTGCTATTTTGATAATTTCTTTGTCAAAGGGGGCAGAGTCTAGGAGGTCCACGAGGGAGGTCTGAACTGTGTGCTGTCCTGGTTATCACCTTCCACAGCCCTGACCTTCCTCCAAGAGTGTCACCTGCAGCCCGACGAGCTTGCCCTCCATATTGGCTGTGAGTAGATGGCCCGAGACTGTGAGGGGAGGTGCTCTTTATGAATACCATGTTCTGATTACATGGTTTTGAGAACGGGCCCCTGTGAACGGGGTCTATGCACATGGAGAAGGGGGTGTTTTATTCTCTAATGAAGCCTCCCTCCCCTTCCCCTCATCACATATCAGGGTGCCCATGGCAGAACCAGAGACATGTGCCCAGTTGGGCAGCAAATCCATGGCCCTGGGTATCTCAGAGGCCAGCAAATGAGAAGACGTTGGAGTTGGGGTAGACAGTTCCCCCAGCAAACTGCTCCTTCTCATTTAGACAGCCCCACAAAATGCACACTAGAACCCCAACTTCAGAGACTAGAAAAATACACCCTGAGAAGCAGTAAGCACGGTGCTGATGCAGCAGAGACCCAGACCCAGGCCTCCAAGCCCAGCTGATCCCAGCTCTCCCGGGCCATTCAGGGGACAGGTGGCAGTTCATTAAAGGGGTTAATGTTGTGGATTTGAAGTCACCTTGGGTGGAACTGACTCCTTTCTTGGAAACCATGAGGCTGGCAGGGTCCTTGACTCTCTGAACCTCAAGCATCCCTCTGCCCACAGAGCTCAGGAATGGATCCCTCCATCCGCCAGCTGCATGGAAAGATGAGACAGGGTAGTTTTCTGAGCACTTGTCTGGGGAGTGAGCTTGTTTTAGCAATGGAGGTCACCGAGGGGATGGAGTTGGGGTATCTGATATGGAGCCGGGATTGGGCAAGTGCCCTCCAGACGTCTACTCTGGGAAGAATAGATAGTACACAGCATCCCTTACTCAATTTCTGAATGGAAGTGGCTCTTTTTTGGCCTCTCCATTGACCTGGACTTCATTAACTCAGCCCTGTTCCTTCCTGTCAACTGCCACTTTCTCCTGCCTTCCTGGCACAGTCTCTGCTGCCCAAAGACAGAGCGGTCAGACTGAAATGCGAATCTGGGCCCTTCCCTGCAGGTAGCTCTGAGTTTCAGGTGTGCTGGTTGTGAGTGATCAGAGTCAGGCCCCTTCATCTGTCCTCAGAGCTGAAGGCAAGGACAGGGCGGGCTCATAACTACACTCGCTCTCGCCTCACAGTGGCTCTCTTCAGCACACACCTGTGTTCTCTAATGGAGAGCGGTCAGGCTGGCTCCATAGAGATGTCTGCTGTGGGCTTGGAGGCTTGGGTCTGGGTCTCTGCTCCCTCAGCCCTGTGCTCACTGCCTCTCAGGGTTTATTTTTCTAGTCTCTGAAGTTGGGGTTCTAGTGTGCATTTTGTGGGGCTAAGTGAGAAGATGGATGTGCACAGGGAGAGCTTGGGGAGCACCAGACACCTGAAGCTGGCAACTTTTTTTTTTTAAAGCTAGGGTTTTACTCTGTAACACAGGCTGGCCCCAAATTTACAGCAATCCTCCTGCCTCTCAGCCGCCTAACTGCTGGGATTGCAGTGCGCACCACCTCACCGGGCTCACTGACATCTGTCATTGCTGACACATTGTGTCTAATTCTCATTTTTGATGAGCGCCTTTCCAAAATATCATATAATTTTCTAGGGACAAAGGAACAGCCTCATCATGGCTAAGTATGTTCTAGGCTCTAGAATCTAGAGAGTCACCCTCAGGAGTCTGTCTCCTCATCCAGAAGAGGGAGTTTTTCTTTTGTAAGTTCGCAGTTTGTAAGCATTTGATGGACAGTGTGCTTGGGATCCAGCAGGTGTCCTGTAAACAGACAGCAGTGGCCTATGATCACTAATCTCTCCCTAACTTGGAGTCATCATGAAACACACGAGGACAGGGGCCATAAGGATAAGGGATGCTACAGATGGTTTTGATCCTGGCGTGCTTTCCTACCACATGCATCCAAAGAAAACCTAGCAGTCAACTGTTTGCTCAGTCACCCAGTGCCTGTCACATGCCAGGCACGTGCTGGGCTCTGGCCAGTTGCTGGAATTATCTGGTTGTCAGGGGTTACTTAGCCAGTGCCAGGGGTCCCATGCTGCCTGGAGTCACCACCGTGCTGTTTACAGACATCTTTTCACATACAGTGATGTGGCCATGCTTCTTCCCGTCACTTCCTGCTGCTGCTTGAATGCTGCGTTGAGTGTCTTCTGGTCTCCCACGGCCTAGAAGCCTCCACTGCTAAGTGACCAGTGTTGTAAGCAAAGTAGGGCATCACATTCTCTGAGCCAGCAACAACGGATGCTTTCCAGTGGTGGTGAAGCTAGGAAGCTTTGGTGTGAGACACTGTGCCCTTTACTGTGCTTCTGGCCAGGAACTGACCCCTCCCTCCCTCCCTCCCTCCCTCCCTCCCTCCCTCCCTCCCTTCCTCCCTCCCTCCCTCCCTCCCTCCCTCTCAGCAACAGCAGAGCAAACACTTTATGTCAAAAGGCTGGGTTCCATAACTGGTTCCATGCTGGGGGAAGGCAAGATCAAGCATGTCCAGGTAGTTTTCTGCCTTTAAGTCTGGAGCACGTGGAGTGCCAGGCAACACCCTGGTTCTGGGATAAGGAGCTGCCTGCCCAAGGAGGGTCACACCTGTTTATTAGAGGGCACTCAGCTCTCTGTGTGAGCCAAGCAGACTGCTATCTGAGCTCTTTCCATCCTGGGACTCTCAGCTCTCTGGACGCTAGGGAACAGTGCCATGTAAGTCTCACTTTGCTGTGGGGGTGCAGGGTCCACACCTGGAGTGCTGCTGGGGTGTCCTGGGCTGGGAAAAGGTTACTGCTGCATCCTTTGATTTTTTGTGGGGAGCAGCGAGGCCCTCATCCCTTGATGCCTCCAGCCACAGACAGGGAGAGCTGCTAGCCAAACTCCAGCCAGGGACGACTGTCTTGTGACTTGCCGGGCGGAGCTTTATAATCTCTGCGGTTTCTTCCCACCCCAGCCCTAGCTTCCTCACTGGCCCCTCAACGTTCATGAAGACTAGACCTGGCATCTCAATTCTCACTCAGGGCCCACCTCCTGCCCCTCTTCCCTCCATGTTCTCCTAGGGATGTTTGCTCCCACCTTCAGACAGAGCTGAGCTCTCAGCTGTGATAGTGATGCTGGCTGCGGGGGTGGGGGGGGCGGGGGTGGGGGGCGGGGGGGCGGTGCAGACGGTGCACTCTGCACACGGAGCTTCCCCCATCATATTAAAAAAGAATTAAAGCTTTACAAAAACGTGAGACGGTGTCACATTGAAGGCCAGCCACAGACAGGAGAGCTTCCTAGCAGCGAAAGCAAAGAAGGAAATACACGCAGAGGAAAGTGAAGAGTTGCTCAAGAGAGCTCCCTGGATGGACCCCAGTGGTAACTGAAGGCTGTAGGCCCATCGGATAGCCCTGTGATGGACGCAGTCTGTTTCCTTCAGCTGTTACAGCGTCTCAGATGCAGCTTGAGGGATTAATCCTGGAGCCAGCTTCATAGGTGGTATCTGCAGAAATCAAGACCCCAGTTCAAGGTCATGCTTTTCATCACTCCAGAGGACCCAGTCTGTGCAGGTCTTTAGCAGCCAGGGAGGCACATGGGAGGGGGTGGGTGCTGAGAGAGGCCACCCACGGAGCTGGCTTATTCCTGGAACAGGAAGCATTTTGAATACTCAAAACCTGTGAGTGACATTTGTATCCACAGCTAGTTAATAGGACAAGATGAAAACAAAATTGGAAAGCAATGTCTGTTTATGTGCATTCCAACTCGTTAATTCACCATATTGTATATTGCGACCTTCAGCTGAATGTGTAATCTCCAATGGGTGGGGGTTGGGGGGGACTGTTCCAGCTAGATCCCACCCACAGCTGAGACTGAACTTCAAACTCCCTGCCTTTCTTTCCAAAACGGACAGGGCCCAGTTTCTGTAGCTGCACTTTGTAGCCCAGCCTGAAGCCAGTGCCCCCGCACCTAGGCTCTGTGTGCCCCATCTGATTCACAGAAGGTGCCTGACCAGGGCCTCAGAAATGATCCGAGGAGGGAATACTAGTTGAGGCTGCTCTTGCATCTCTCAGGAGGCTGTTCTGAGAGCTTCATTAGCGAAGGTGTGTAACAGCCCTGCCGCACAGGCTGCTGGGCAAAAGGCACGTTGTTTGGAACCTCTGAAGTTTTGAAGCTCAGTCACATAAAAGAAGGCACGTTGATAAAGACCCAGCACGAGAGGGCTATGGCTCCTCGCCGCCTTTCCCTGCCAGCCTCACGGCTGGAAAGCAGAACTCCAGGTCACTCTCGTGATAGCACCCCCCATTCCTGCCATCTGGCTGCTGTTGCCATGGGAAGTCATTATCTTTTGGTAAACGTTCCCAGTCCCTGTGAGCGTGTGGCGAGTGTGCAACTCTTTGGGGAGCCCCGATGCCCTGCTTTGGGGACTTGGGGGCCTGCTTCCTCCAGCAGTCCCCTGCACCATGTCTGAGCTCGCTGGCCTTCGAGAAGCCCTTCCTGTCTCTGCCGGCCATAACAGGCCCCCGGGCACCTTTGTTTCCTGGCCACCGTTCTTGCAAAGCTAGGGCATTTTCACTCCTATACCAAGCTGCCAGCAAGGGTGTGAGGGAGCCGCTCCACCTTCATGGCAGCCCAGAGTGGATCTCAGGGTTCTGAAGTCACCAGTTCTTCCTTCTTCTGCCCTCCTGCCTGTCTTTTGGGATCTGCCTGTGTGCCGATCCTACCGCCTTCCCATAGAACGAAAGCCAGCCCGTGGGGAGGAAGCTCCCCGGTCGGAACCGACTTGATTTCTCCTCGTCCTAAGTGTGTGTCTTCAGCAACAGGGTCTCCCCAGCAAATTTTGGTGGGCAAGCAAGAGCACTCAATGTGATGTGTGATGCTGTCTGAGTGCCAGGCTCAGAGACTTGGAGTACTTAGGAGTTAGGCCATGGGCAGTAGTGACCTTTGCTCCATCCCGTTTCCAGCAGTCTGGGGGGAAGATACAGAACTCCAGGTCATGGCCTCGCCGTTCAGAAGTGGGTATGTCACGCCCTCCTCTAGAGAGATGGCCCAGTTTTACGAGTTTGCAGACAATACTTTATCTTAAAGGAATCTTTTAAACAAGCTACCACAGTGAATGTGCTCAGATGGTAAAACGCTTGTTTTGCGATTGTGGGGCCCGACCTGAGTTTGACCCTCAGAGCTTGCGTTAATAAACCGGGTGTGGTGGTGCAGGAGTGCCATCTCAGTGCTGGAGAAACAGAGGCAAGGGGGGAATCCTTGGGGCTCACTGGCCAGCCAGCTTGGCCTAATAAGTGAGTTCCAAGCCAATGAGAGACCGTGCCTCAAAAAGCAAGGTGGACAGCTTCTGAGAAATGAAAGCCCAAGTTGACCTTTGGCCTCCTCATGCCTGCACACACATGTACACATGCAGCCAGCACCCCCCCCCCCCCGCCACCCCCCCTCCGCCATCCCCCCCGCCACCCCCCTCCGCCACCCCCCCCCGCCACCCCCCTCCGCCACCCCCCCCCCCGCCACCCCCCTCTGCCACCCCCCCAATCCCTCCCCCCGAGCCAAGAAAGATACTCTGTTACTGATATTGACACTTGACTGAGAGGCAAGACAGTAGCTTGTAATTTGGGAGTGTTGATCCAGCATTGCTGGTGGCCTGGATTTGTGACCCTGCTGCTAACTGATTCAAAGAATAGAGGACATAAGGGCTTTGCTCTTCGCAGGTATGGTCGCTGCTTCTGCGGGCTTAAAAATGTGTTCTTGGGCTGGAGAGATGGCTCAGTGGTTAAGAGCACCGATTGCTCTTCCAGAGGACACAGGTTCAATTCCCAGCACACATGGCAGCTCACAACTGTCTGTAACTCCAGTTCCAGGAGATCTGACACCCTCACATAGACATACATGAAGGCAAAATACCAATGGACGTAAACTAAAAATAAATACATTTACAACTGTTTTCTTATTTGGAGGAAAGGCTTTTCAAGTGTGCATCAAAGCTGTCGCTCTGCACTTTTCAGCCTCTCCCCACAGCTTTGTTTATCCCTCAGGATCTGGTGGTGGTGGTGGGGGGAGGCGGGTTGTTGAGGGCTCTAATCTGGACCATGACAGCAAGTGCCTTTATGAAAATCAGTCCCTGCAGTGGGCCTCATGTGATGGTTTCAGAGAGAGAGAGAGAGAGAGAGAGAGAGAGAGAGAGAGAGTGAGTCTCGGTTCTGTAGTGCTGAAAGACTCAAAAGCTTGGGACGAATGAGTGGCTAATCTGTGGAAATCCCTGGGAATTGGCCCGATTTATCTGCCGTGTCCGCAAGATGCGCCCTGAAGAAGAGGCCAGCCGGGCCGTGAGGACTTGAACCTTTTGTGTACCCCAACATGCTGGAGTCCAACAGTGTGACACCCTGCTGGGGTGCAGCCTCACTTTTTCGCTTTTGGGGGCCCTTAGGGACAGAGGAGAGTGAGGGCTGTGGGCTGCATGCATACAATGGGAATGTGGTCCCCACTCTCCCAAGGTTGGTGCTCAAAGGTCAGTGGTGGCAGAGCTGGAATCTGGGGGCCCCTTGTCAGCCTGCCTTCCATCTGTGCTTTCCCTTTCTTCTGAGATCATGCTCCTCTCAGACGGGGCCCTCATGTCACCCCCTCTTTAAATCTGCACAGCCTCCTCACAGCTCCTGTCTCTTGACAGTCTCATGGGAGCTGGGGGGTGGGGTGGGGGGTGGGGCAGGGTATGGTTCTGCCCATCACAGGAGCCTCCGCCTGAGCTCTTCTTGAGATCCTGATTGTTAGACATGAGCCCTCCCTACTTCAGGAACCTTCCCTTCGCTCTCTGGGTTCCCATGCTGCTGTAACACCCAAAGGGTCACTGACCAACTCATTCCTCCCCTCTGGGGCTGCCACTGAGGTTAGATTGGGAGACACTGGGGTAGAGCAAACAGTAGAAAATATCTCTCCAGTCTGTACTTGTATAGGTGACAGACAGGGGTCTTTCTCCTAAAAAACAAAACAAAAACCAGATATAATTAGGGAAGCCTGCATGAGGATGCAATTAGGGACCCTCTGTGCTGTAAGGTCCCCCTGGGTCCTCACAGGTGTAGAGCCCTCACCAGGACATCCTGCTCCTCCTCTGCACCATGTCCTGGTCCGTAGCAGGCCAGGTCTGCTGCTCACCCCTCTGTTTCATGTCCCTGCCACTCTCCCTGGCACCGAGGGCAAGCTCAGTAAATATTCATTGACGGAATGAAGCCTCCCGCTGCCTGGAACGGTGCCGGACACCAAGTGGGCACGTGATAAATGCTTGATGAATTGGATGCATTGAAGTCAGCAATGTGAATCGGCAGCCACTGCCGAAGAGACGGGGGCTGCAGTTAATAAAGCCCTCACAGACCTGGGACATGAGTGAAATATCACAATTTATGTAAAGCTTTTCATTATAACTCTGCAGGGACGTCCCTCCAGTATTAGCATTTTCTAGACTCTCTTATCAGCCGCACTTCAAGGATAAAAGCCGGGGCTGCAGAAGGCGGCGTGGGAGAACAAACAAGAGCTATTTGCACATCCCAAATAGAGAGGGCAGTGGGCTGGATCTCTACCTGCCTCACCTAGGCAACATTGCTGCTTAGAAGGAGGACAAAGTCTCTTCTGAGGGCTGTGTGTGTGTGTGTGTGTGTGTGTGCGCGCGCGCGCGCGCGCATCTAGATGTGCATATGCTGAGAGTGGGTGTCCTGCTCTCTATCTTATTTTCTTGAGACAGGGTCTCTCACCGTACCCAGAGCTAGGCTGGAGGCTGGCAGGCCCCGGTGATCATGATCATCCTTCCTATGTCCCCAACAGTGCTGGGGCTTCAGGGGTCATGGTCGTGCTCTTTTTTTTTTTTTTTTTCTTTTTTTTCTTTTTTTTGCATGGGTCCTGGGAATTCTAAGTCAGATCCTCATACTTGCTCAGCAAATGTGTTTAACTGGTAGTCCCTCAATGGCACTCATTCTTTTGAATGTCTGCTGTCCTTCCATTGGGGCAATTCTACTCTTCCCTGTGGACATCCTGGAAGGGAGGTGTGCAGAAAGAGGCAAACGGCACCTTCTCCTCCCAGTGTGTGGAGGGTTCCTGCTAGTGGCATTAGCCCTGTGCTGATAGAGAACAGATTTTGAAGTCCAATGAGCTTTGAACCCACACTTGGGATGGATGGTCTTCTAGGCTGTCAGGGGTCTCGGAGCCTGGCTGTGGTCACAGCTGTCCCTATACCTACTTTGTAGGCTTTGGTGGCATGTGAGTGGGTACAGTGCATAGGTGCTTGGTAACTGACTGTTAGTGGTATGTTGGTGCCTGCGTCGAAAGACTGTGGGTAGCCCTGGAGGGCCTGGTTCATTAGCTGGGGGACAGCAAGAAAGCCAATGTCATCTCCAGGTTTTGTTTTTTTGTAAAATCATAATGTTCTTGTGAGAACTTGAAGCCCCACTCTATGAAATACTCGTGTCAAGTCAGGGTTTCTATTGCTGGGATGAAACACCAAGACCAAAAACAAGTTGGGGAGGAAAGGGTTTGTTTGGCTTATGCTTCCACATCGTAGTTCATTATTGAAGGAAGCCAGGGCAGGAACCTGGAGGCAGGACCTGATGGAGAGGACATGAAGGGGTGCTGCTTACTGATTTGCTCCTCATGGCTTACTCGGCCTGCTTGCTTGCCTGCCTTCCTTCCTTCCTTCCTTCCTTCCTTCCTTCCTTCCTTCCTTCCTTCCTTCCTCCCTCCCTCCCTCCCTCCCTCCCTCCCTCCCTCCCTCCCTCCCTCCCTCCCTCCCTCTTTCTTTCTTTCTTTCTTTCTTTCTTTCTTTCTTTCTTTCTTTCTTTCTTTCTTTCTTTCTTTCTCTCTTTCTCTCTTTCTTTCTTTCTTTCTTTCTTTCTTTCTAAGACAGGATTTCTCCATGTAATTCTGGTGCCTGTCCTGGCTGGCCTCGAACTCACAGAGATCCACCTGGCTCTGCCTCCTGAGTGCTGGGATTAAAGATGTGCGCCACTGCCGTCTGGCTCAGCCTGCTTTCTTATAGAGCCCTGACTCACCCACAATGGGCTGGGCCCTCCCTCATCAATCACTAATTAGGAAAATGTCCTACAGACTTACTTATAATCCACTCTTATGGAGGCATTTTCTCAACTGAGGCTCCCTCTTCTCCAATGACTCCAGCTGGTGTCAAATTGCCATAAAGCTAATCACCACGCCATGCTTGATTTGATGTTCTGAACATTGTCTTGTAGAGCATGCCGGCTGTGGAGGGACTGGACTCAGGGAAATGGCACATGCCTGCTATGTGAGCTCAGGGAGGTGCTTCCCTGCTTTGAGCCTCAGTTTCCCCATTTGTCTCTACTGTGCATCAATGTTGTGAATGTTGGTGATGGCTGAAACATGGCAGGCTCAGGGGAGCAAGCCATCTCTGGTGGTGTGGGTCACTGTGGCTCTATTGTGTATTAGGATAGTCATGCCTGCTGCTGTAGCAAACCGCTGCAGCATCCAACACCGTGAACACAGTGAATCCCTTTGTTCTCACGTGACCAGGCTCTTCTGAGTAGTGATGCAATCTGTCGGATGGATGGCTTCCCTTTGTTGGAGACCTCTGTGTCTTGCAGACTTCACTTCCCATCAGGACAGACAGAGGAGAACACACCATCTCAGGGGCCTGGGGAGAAAGTGCAAGACCTTCAGATCCGAGCACTGTCACCCAAGACACGAGGCATCAAATGGGGCCACATTATGGGACAGCAGGGATAGGGGAAGAGATACTACGGGTACCTGGAAGCTGGTGTCTTTGTAGGCAGTGGCTCTTATCCTTGCTGTGTCCAGTGCCACTTTGGACCATCCCCCTGCCTCCACTTCTGCTGTGTCTACTGGGCTGCAGCTCCTGCAGAGCAGTGCCTCTCCTGTGAGGTGAAATAGGAGATTGGGCCTTGCCCTGGCACTGTGCCCACAGGGGCCCCCTGCCCCATGTATCTATTCACTGGGCAGATGGGGAATCATGGCCTGCCGAGGGGAAGACTAATTCATAGCAGATCAGTGATAGGCCTCCATGCTCCAGGCCAGCATGTCTCCACCACACACACACACACACACACACACACACACACACACACACACACACACACCGAGAGAGAGAGAGAGAGAGAGAGAGAGAGAGAGAGAGAGAGAGAATGTGTGTGTGTGTGTGTGTGTGTGTGTGAGAGAGAAAGAGAGAGAGAGAGAGAGAATGTGTGTGTGTGTGTGAGAGACAGAGAGAGAGAATGTGTGTGTGTGTGTGTGTGTGTGTGTGTGTGTGTGTGTGTGTGCGCGCGCATGTGTGAGTGGCTGCAGATGTGTTTATGCAGAAGTGCACATATGTGTGTATGTATGTTAGGTGTGGATGGCAGGGCGGCCCCCTAAGTTGGCATGCTGACTGCAGGAGACAGTTTATTTACTCACTCATTCTACAGATGCAGGCAGGGCCTGGGCTCCAAGCGGGATGGGGAAACTATGAAGATCCAGGAAGAGAACTGTTTAATTACTCCAATGGGTAATTAAAGATTGGACAGGGACAGGAGGAGACCTCGGACTGAGATTGGAGGAGGCTTCTCTGAGGAGGGGACAAAGATATCCAAGGGACCAGTCAGAGAAGGCTGAGGAGGTGAGGTGCTTGAAGAAGTGTTGTGTCCCTCCCCGACCTGGGTCAGGGGCATGTGCAGTGTGTGCAAAGATCTTGAGGGGGAGAGACCTTGGCTACTCACTGTAGAGTCAGATGGGACACAGGAGGGGTGGAGCCAAGTGCAACTGATGTAGGAGATGGGGCGGGAAGCCTGTGCCGCCAGTGAGAGGATTTTACCGAACGTCAGCAGGAGAGGCCAGGTTCTTTCTGTAGGAGCCCCGTGGTTGAAGAGCCTGTTCTGAAGCCAGTTGTGCTGTGAGCTGATATGGAAGCCTGGTTCAGGAGTCAGGGCAGGGTAACAAGAGGACAGAAAGCCACCAGGAGAACCCTGGGGTTGGTGACAGCTGGAGGTGAAGCCAGGTGCCTGTCCCCAATGAAAAATCCCTCGTTTCTGCCTGGTGTCCCTGGGATGGTGGATCTTGCTTGGATCTTGCTTGGATCTTGCTTGGATGGTGGATCCCTGTGTGGGGTCCGAAGCCTGTGGTCATCCTGCAGTGGTAGAGTGTCTCTGTGAGCACAGTCAGTAAACTGAGGCCTGTGGACCGGCTGGGTCCTGCCTACACAGGCCCAGTCTCTGAAGGAGGTAAGCAGAGCAGGACAGCCAAGGACTGTCCACAGGTCTTGTGCACGGCCAACCTATGTTCTTGTGTGAGTCTCACCGGAGCCCAGTGATGAGTTCTGTCTTGGACGAGAGAAAGCCCATGTGCAGAGGACGGCCACATAGGTTGCTCAAGGTCACAACGTGTAGACATCACAGCTTGTTCCTCCTTGAGTGACTTATGCCCATCATCCTGACTGCCTCCATAGTATGGGTGGAAAAAGCTTTTTCGGGTGTGCAGGGTGGCTGAGATGGGGGTGGAGGGGTTGGGGGACAGGAGACATTCCTCAGGGGAGAACTTGGGAAGTAGCTCTGCCTTGCTGGGGGAAAGCGAGGCCTGATCCTGGCTCTTGGCATTGAAGAGTGTGCTGGAATCATTCCAGTTCTTGGATGGCCCCTCTCATACTTGAATCTACCCCCCTCTTACCCCCCATCCCCTTCAAGGCAGCTGTCAGGGCACCTCCTGAGCCCTGTGGAGCTCAGAGGACCTGAGGCAGGGGTGCCACCCAAACTTGCTAACAAAGGCAAAGTGGCAGGTATGTCCACAGGCAATGTGCTCCCAGGGATCTGGGGGGCCCTGAAGGGAGAGCATCCACCTGCCACCAGCAGGACACACAGGAGGAGAAGGCTGTGCTGGTTTGGGTGGTCTACAGCTCTCCAACTGTTGCTTCTCCTACATCTGGTCATCGTGGAGGGAGAGGAGGCCTAGGCTGCATTGGGAACTAACAAAAGCCGGGGTTGGGGGTCTTTGTTGACATCTGCCTGCTGCTTGGTCACATCCAGCTGCCTTGATGGAGCTTGGAGAACCGGGTGAGGTCCTGCAGCTGTGGCGGGTAGGATCTGTGACTCCCCTTCACAAGGTGATGAAGATAACGCTAACGCAGAGGCCATGCCCTGCTATGAAGTTTGGCAGCATGCTGCATGGCTTTTCGGAGGCACTCAGTAATTAGAAATGGAAAACAGGGCTAAGGAAGGAGGAAGGAAGCTGGTCTGCCTGGACAGCCACAGCTGGCTTCCCCGCTCTTGCTTCTCTGGCTTTTCCTGTTTGGGAGTCAGGAACCTGAATGGTGGTGACTAAGGGTTTCTTGACCACACACCTTTGTTTCCCCGCTGATTTCTCCCTCGGCTGGATGTCACACACATTCCCTTTGCCTTTCTGCAGTCTCTGGAAGTGGCTTTTAGTCATGGCCCAGATTTCCACTGAGTAGATATTCTAGAATGCATTGTGTTCGTTGGGGTTATTTTCAGTTCCCGGTGAGCTGAGATGGTGTTTCTTCAGCAGGTGGTCCTAAAGAAAGCCCTCAAGAGAGGGATGAACATTTGGGGATCCAGGTGAGGCTCACCTCTTGCTTTCTCTAAGGTTGATGGACAGCTGACTTGGCTGGGACAGCAGACTTCTCCCCCAGGATGCTGGACGCAGGCCAACATTTTGGGTTCTGGAACAGGCAGCCTCTTGGCAGGAGGCTGTGAACAGTGCACACCACATGGTGACGCACAGCTGGCTTTGCACACACCAGGGCTCACTCACAGGGGCTCATTTCCATAGCTTCTGACAGTAGCTTCTTGTACAATGCTGACTCTCCACCCAGCAGGTCACACTTGGAATATGGCCCCACTGGGATTTTCCCATTTACTAAAGGTGCATCAGCACAACTCAGTTATTGTCACACACACACACACACACACACACACAGAGAGAGAGAGAGAGAGAGAGAGAGAGAGAGAGAGAGAGAGAGAGAGAGAGAGAGAGAGAGGTAATTTGGGGGGCTGAAACACAGGCCAAGGATGATATTGTGTTGGGCTAGGAGAGGTACATGAACACAGGAAGGATGCTTGCTGGCAGATAGGCTGTGGGCTCTTATACAGGAAGTCTGAGCAAAGGACTGTTTGAGGGACAGATGGGAGGACCAAGTGTCCTCTTGGGTAACAGGGCAGTGGCCAGGAGCTGGAGGGAAGGAAGAAGCGTGGTTCAAGAGCTGAGACACAAGGCCAAGGGTAAAGGATTTGTCCTGTAGGTGCGTGGCTGTCTACTGATGATGTCTGAGAAGTCACTGCATGGAACTTGGACTGATCATCTTTGTTCTCCACAAACCGATAAGCAAAGCAATAACGCCGGCCCAATTTCCTGGTTGTTTACGTTCTACTACTGCCTTGGTCCTTGGCACTGCCTGGCTGTGTAGAGTTTGGGTCGGTCAAGAGGGGCGCTGATAACATGACAGCCCAGCCATCCCGAGATGCTTGTTGTTGCCCCATCTTCCATTGTCTTACACCAACTGCAGGCCCCCTAGATGGAGACCCCAGAGTGGGGTGCTTGGCTGCACAGTCTAAGCCTGTCTTTCCATGTGTACAATGACGTGGACCGTGGTCCTCATGTCCTGTGGAGCCGGGCTCTTGGTTCTCTGACGAAGACCTCCTGTGGGCCAGGCTCCTTGTTGGTGTTCTGTCTGTGAGTGTTTTGTTCTGTGACGTATATGGGTGGGATCTGGGCATCAGTGCCTTGCCCCACCTGCTCCCTTAGTGGCCCCCATGGACCCCCCTTTCTGTCTCTGCTCCTAGGGCTACTTCCTCTGTTGGTGTTTGGTAGTTGGTCGGTCTGTTCATTTCTCTGCTGGGTGTAACTGGAAAGGAGTCTGTGCACCTGCCTGCTGTTGAGAAGAGCAAACATCAGAATCTGCCACAGCAGCTGGATGTTACAGCCTGGCACTCAGCCCACCTGGCACAAGGCTAGCTCGGGGTGGACGTGGTTGCGTCGGGTCAGGAGCGAGTGATCAGCTTTGGGATCGGCTTGAACGCCTGCTATGTGTCAGCCACTTCTTACCTTCTCCATCACGAAGGAAAGAATGGATGCCACCTCTGTCTTGCAGGTGGAGAAACTGAGGCATAGGTAAGTGAGAACTGTGTCCAGGATCTGAAGATGGTAGGCCTGAGTCGGAAGCTCCTGCGCTCTTGCCTAGCTGAGCTCTCTAAGAAGGACAGATAATGCCCATTGCTCGGATGGGGAGACAGAGGCTGGCTCCCGGCCATATGCTCTGTGCCTGCAAACTCTGTCCTCCTGTGGAGAGGGTGATTCCCATAGGCAGCCTTTGGAGAGATGGAGCTATGGAGATTTCCAGATCATCGCAGTAGGCTCAGCACCGAACGGGGAGCACCTTTGTCAGGGAGCACCCTCCCTAGTCCCAGGAGCCCATCAGTACCGGCTGTGGATCCATCTTCCTGCTCCTCGACCCCCTTGGCCCAAGCATCCTCCTCTGCATCTCCCACTTCCTGTCCTGCTTTCCCCTCCCTACTTCCCCTTCCTTTCTCGCCCTTCTTCATTCTCTTCCCCCCTTCTTCTCCCTTTTCTGTTTGCCTCTAACTACAGCTCCTCCCACCCCTCCTCCTTCTCCCCCCTCCTCCCCCTCCTCCCCTCTTCCACAGAGCAATCCTCATGGCCACCCACACAAAGAGGCGATTGTGAGCTGGAGTCCCACTGAAGGCCAGGAACATGGCGGAGGCCTGATTTTCATGAATGATCAAATGCCCAGCCCGGCCCACTGCAGGCAGCAACCTGAGCTTGGGCGGCCAGCCGGGTGGTTTGCTTCAGGGCTTTGTCTGGGGATGAAGAGCCCCTGGCTGGGAGCCATGTTGCCTTGGCAGTGGGGAGGAGGGACAGGGATGGCTGTTGGGGCCTGTAGGACAGACTGGGTCAGCTGGGCCCCAGAGCCATGAGCCACTCTGTGCAGGGTGGCTCAGGGGTTAGGGCCCTGGTCAGAATCCATGGTTAGGAAGGGTCAGGCGGGCCTCATGTAACCTTTTTTCCACAGTGGACAGGAAGATACTAGAACCAAGTGAACACACTGCCGGCCTGAGGAGGGGTGCAGGGCCGGGGGTGGGGGGCGCGCAGCTTGGTTATCCTTGGAGACGGCCTCTCCACCATCCAGAGGACTCATTTTTCTGGCCAAGGCTTTGGTTTCCTTATCTTTCTGGTGGACGTCTCAGCCCTGCCCTGCCTGGGTATAGTGCAGGTTGGTCACGGTGGGGACACAAGGCACCCAACACACAGCAGTTAAACTTGAGTAAAAATGACAGACTGGTGCTGATGACGGGGTGGTGCCTGGGGCCTTCTCTGGGGTTGGTGTGGCCCTGCCCTCTGCAGGTCTGTGTGGGACTCCTCCAGAAGGGCCCTTTCCAGCATTGGGTTGAGACTCAGCACCCGGCCCCTCTGTAGGCTCTGCCTTGTCCTCCTGGCTGCAGTGACACCTGCTGGTGGCCAGGCTGCTCCCAATCCTGTGGCTTCTGGGGTGGTGCTCCCAGGTCCTGCCTCCTAGCTACCCAGGAGATTGTCTGCTGAGTTCTCCACACTGGCATCCCTTAGGAGCCAGAGTCTCCTGTACCTCGAGTGGATGATGGTTTTTCTCTCTAATGGCTTATCAGTGATGGACCTCATCCAGATGATGGTTTCTCTCTGGAAGTGCGTCAGAGATGAGCCTTGGTTTGGATAACGGCTTTCTCCCTCGTGGCATGTCAGGGATGGGCCTTGCTTTTGGCTGGCTCACTCCGATGGTTAACTGAGGCTCCTGAGCCACGAGTGGGCAGCCGGGGACAAGCTCTGCCTCTTTTTTCCAAGGCCCTTGAGTGGGACCTGGTAGGCTTCGGGGAGCCCTGGAACTCTGTAAGACTCCCATTTCCCTTCCCATTGCCTTTCCTCACTAAGGACACCTGTCTCAGTGGTGGCTGAGGCCACTGGAGGACTAACGGGTGCCACAAACATAGACTTTCGGCAGTAACTAAGTCTCTTTAAGCCTCAGTGTTACTTCCCATCAAATGGGATCACAGTCGCTTAAGCTCCTCAGGATAGTGGGATAAATACTGCAAATACTGACCAACTTCCAAACCCTGACAGAGAACTCCTCAGGAGGCTGGGGGCCCTCTGTGATGGAGAGTAACTTCCTCCTTATTCTCTGTAACTTCATAGTCCCTGACTGTTGGGGACATGAGAGGGCCTGGGTGCCTCTACATCCCAGTGTCCCCCAGGTAAAGTCTACCTGACTGGCCTGGTCTCTGAGGTGAAGGAATAGGTCTCATGACCCTCCCTGTCCAGAAACCAACATCTTCTGCCTTCTGGGGATCTGCTCATGCCACTGAGATGCTAATGCTTACTCTCTGTCTTAAGATTAGATGACTTCATGCCTCTGTGGACGCCTGGGGACCATCCCCACCTCCCTGGGATGATCATATCTTCTGCCAGGCCCCTGCTCTGTGGTAGGTGGTGACAGCAGGGATTCTACATGCAGTGTGCCACCATGAAGGGCACACTGGCCACAGGAGGAATCATCAAATACCCCTTTACCACAACCCACGCTGGCAGGGGAGCCATGCGGCCTCTGCCAGTCTGTCATCATGGCATAGCCCTGCTTGCCCCTAGTCTGAATGCTACTTTTGTGTTCATTTTATCAGACTCTGCCCTTCCCCCACTTCAGAGGCCCAGCTCAGTCCTTCCTTGGTCCATGACCCTCTCTGACGGTCAGAGAGTCTGTGGAGACAAGCAACCAAGCCGTTCAGAGCTGACATCTCCCTTCTAAATTCCCAGAACTCTAGAATTCTGGATCCTGTGGCCTAAGCTGGCTTCCAGGGCCAAGATACATCTTTCTGGCTGTATCTTCATCCTTACATAGGTTGTGTGACCTGATTGTGCCCAGGGGTATCACAGGGGAGGATGCAAAAGGGATGGATCTTGCTTATGCAGGCTGGCATCCACATGTAAGCATGCAAGGCCCCGGGGCTCAGGATGGACTGTGGCACTGAGGGACGATGTGAGGGTGGGGTGTTGGGAAGGTGGCCTGGTCCCTTCTGGGATCTTACTCTGGACTCTGGGATGATTTCAGGGGTCAGGACAATTTGAAGTTGAGGGCCAGGGCAGATTTTTCTGGAAGATGCTGGGAGTTTTTTCACCCTCTGCCGGATTAGCAACCCAGATTTGGGCTAGATCTTAACACCAGGACACATCTACAGATGTGGTCGCCATGAGGACGGGAGTGAAAGATAAGGGTGAGAGGAGAACATTGGCTGCCCTGATGTTAGCCTCAGGCTGACCCTAATGTGGATGTCATGGGAAAGGAAGGCCTTGAATCTACTGAATGTCACAATCTGGCTCAGTTTGCATTAGCTCGGGCCTGAGCCCAGCTAGAAGCCACTGTGTATGGTACTGGGCACAGAAAGCCTAGAGTGGCTGGGACAGATGCGGGGTGGGGCTGGGGTCCGGGAGCAGACAGCGTGCGGAATTTAACAAAGCAGTGGGCTGAGTCAGGCCCTTCCAGTTGTTATCATTGCTGGCTGCTGTCCTCGGTGGTGGCCACCTTGTTAGTTAGTGTGCAGATGGGCAGAAGGCACTCCTAGAGTGATGAGGAACATCTATCTCCAAGTGGTTTCCAGCTACATCCTCACGAGAAAACTGTGTTGCCCATCAGGTGAGCTGTGACCTATCAAGGGCTTGGACCCCTGTCTGCTCTGGCTTGGCTTGCTTTCCCTTACAAAGCCCGCCTCCAGAGCTGCCTGTCTCTGAGATGGAGCAGCATAAATTGTCCTGAGAGACCATCCAGCCTGGGACCTTTTCCCCTTCAAAAGCCAAGAACGGCGGGCGGCCTGGTCTATCTTGGTGCCCAGTCCAGGAGCAGAGCAGCTTGAGTTCTTGGGATCTGCCTGTGCTGCCTCCTGCCATTTTTTTCCTTCTTAAAGCTGTGTGCAGAAGCTGCTCAGGTCTTGGGTCTGAACATTTCATTCACCCTGGTCCTTTCTTCACCTCAAAGCAGTGGAGCCCTGGTGGGCGGGGTCTGGCAGGGAGCTTGTGCTCTTGCTATCCACCTCACTCTGGGGCTCAGTCGGACCTGGAAATCACCTATGGGCTTTATGCTCCCCAAACTCTAGGCTCAGTATCTTCGTCTCCGTACAGCCTAACATGTGGCACGTGGGTATCCTTCCAGAACTACTGAATCCAGCCCCAGCCAGATTCCTCTGAACTTTGTGTGTGTGTGTGTGTGTGTGTGTGTGTGTGTGTGTTGGTAGGGGACATGTTGGGCGGGGGTGGGGGGTGAGGGGGCTAGGTGCCTGCTACAAGTCCTCTACACTTGGAGACGGACCTGGTGAGACAGGTTTTTCTTGTTGGGGACTGCTGGGTCAAGACAGAGGGGGTGCGCTGCCCTCCACTGGCCAAGGAAGGATTGGGAGGCAAAGTGGAAGACCAAAGTCACCAGCGGGCACTGGCTGGGCCTTGGGACCATCCAGGGCAAGGGGTTGTCTGAAGGGAGAGATAGGTGGGAGCGGGCTTTCCTCAGAACTCAGGGCTAGGGAGCTGAGGGTCTCTGAGACTGTTGCCCTGTGCTGTGGGAGGTCTTTGTTCCAGTATCTCGCACACTTTCCCCGGTAAGCCTCTCGGAAAGCAGCATTGGCTCTGCCCTGGAAGCAGCCTTTTTAGTACCATCGAAGCTCCGTCCTAGCACAGTGCACGTACTGACTACACAGGACCTGTATTGACACTGATGTACTTCATCCACTTCGCAGATGAAGAAGCAGGCACAGGCTAGAGGTGTATCATGCCAGCCTCTGAATGCCCATTCCCTGGACTGCCAATATTAATACCACTGTGGTCAGTGGGGCATCTCATGCCCTAGCCAGCTTGTTGCCAGGCTAGTTCAATCTCACTTTGCAGGAGCCAGTTTGCCACCTGAGACTGTGGCTTCTGCAAGATCACCACGCAAAGCAGGGCCTCTTCCCATGCCCTTCACCTCCTACCCCTTCACTCCAGCGTCTCTCTTGAGTTGGCCTCTCCCCTGTCTGAAGGATCATGTGACCTTAGGGACCAAGCCCTTCTCTCTCTGAGTCAGGGGTCACTGGGCTTTCTCCACATTCCATCACACAGCCAATGAGCTGGCATTCAATGGCCATCACTCAGCTAACTTGTTCACACCACCAGTGTTTGCTTGGTGGCAGCTGTGCCAGGCACCAGGACCACAGCGGCTGCCATGGGAGGAGAGCCCCTGTTAAGGTCATTCACAGTTCTTCGGAACCGATCCTTATGTGCTGCAGTCCAGGATTCAAGGGCAGGGTTGATGTCGGTAGCCTGTGAGGCATGGAGTGAAGAGTTCTCTGGATCTTCCTCCCCAGGGGTGGCTGGAATCCTGAGATTCCCAGGCCTGAAGGATCCCTGTGTATGTGTCTTTCCACAAGAGGAGGTGGAATGAGGCATTTTGCCTCACATTCCCACTAGTGCCCCTGGCTCTTGAATGCCCCAAGGCTTGCAAACACTCTGGAGGATGAGGTTTCCCCTGACAACCTTTTTCCCTCAGTTTCCCCTGGCAGGGCTCCAGGCCTCTCCTCCTTGCCTCAGTCTCTGCCCTCCTGCCCCCCCCCCCCCAGCACCAGGAGCATCCTACCCACCTAAGAGATGGATCTTGAGTTGTGTAACAAAGTACGCAGGCAGCCTGATTGTCCACATTGCACTGTCTACACCGCCGTTCAGCCTTTCGGTGTGAGACAGGGTTCGAGTCACTGGTTCTCACGTCCGGTCAAATCCCCATCACCCAGCTCGTGAGCTCTTCATAGCAGGCCCCGCCTTGTAACCTTGCATGTGGCTCATCACCTGCAAGGATGCAGGGTGCAGACACTGAGAAAAGAGCCAAACCGTGTGTGGTAGCGCATCTCTCAACAAGCATCAGGGGTCATTACCAAGGCTCTCTGGTATGGGCTTGCTGAGTGCATTCCTGCCACAGGCCTTGGCATCTGCCATTTCATCCACTCCTTCCTAGCAGCCAGGTGTCTGCCTGGCTTTCTCCCCACCCGACCAGCTTCCTTTTTAAAATGGCAGCCCAGGGCCCACCGTGGCTGCTCTGTGGCCCAATTCCCTTCTGTTCTTCTACGTGACGTTCACAGTTGGAGCGGGCTGTGTCTTTTACTGATTGATTTTTTTTTTTGTCTTCCTTCCCCAGCCATGTAAGCTCATATTGTCTGTTTTGTTCTCTGTTGTAGCTGCAGCTTCGAGGACCATGTCAGCACATGGTGGGCGATCAATAGATATGTTTTCTATAAACGTGCATGTGTGTGTACCTCTCCTCCACCTCCCCATCTCTGTGTGTGCCCCTGCTCCCTTGGATGGGCTGTCATAGGAATAGTGTAGAGTATTTCATAGTGTCGGGAAACACAATTGCAGTTCGGCACTTCTGAACTCCCTCATCAGCCGTGACTAATCTCAGCGTGTTCCTCCTGCTGCAGGAGGACCCCAGCCCAGCACTGGGCCTTTTCCTCGGTTGGAAGGGTCTCCGTGCCCCTGGGCCCCGGAGGTGCCTTAGTACCGTGGTGGGGTATTACTGTAGCAGGTGCTCCTGGCGGTTTCTCCACACGCACACGCGAGAGCTCAGACAGGGTAATAAACAGCAAAGCTAATTTGATTTTCCAAAACGAGTGTCCCCAGAGGACTTTTAAAAATGGAGCTGGCATCGGGTCAGGGAAAGCCAGCCACGACGGGGATCGTCAGTTCCAGAGGGAAATCCAATATTCCAGTCAACGAGGCAGTCCCCGCTTCATTAAGGGAGGGATGGTGACTTCTTAACCTTGTCAAGAACCAGAGGTCTTGGCTTGACTCATGGTTGTCCCCTGCTGGTGACAGTGGTGATGAATGGGATGGTGATGGCCAGGGGTTCTCTGCTTTCTTTGTGTGTGCGAGTGTGTGTGTGTGTGTGTGTGTGTGTACACATGCACACGAGCACACATATGTGGGCTCTGGTGGGTGTGTGGAGGTCAGAGAACAGCCCTAGGCGTCAGTCTTTGCCGCCTTGCTTGAGGCAAGGTTTCTTGTTGTTTGCCCCTGTGTATTCCAGGTTAGCTGGTTCGAGACCTTCCAGGAATTCTCCTGTCTGCCTTCTATCTCCCTGTCGGTGTTCTGGGATTACAGACACGTGCAGGTTACTGTGTCTAGCTCTGTGTGGGTTGCAGCATCCAAATTTAGGTCCTCATATCTGCATGCCCTGTGGATTTCCTTTTCTTTTCCTCCCCTTGTTCTTTGTGTGTGCAAGACTACACGTGCCTGTGGAGGCCAGAGTTGACGCCCGGTGTCCCCCTCAACCACGCTCCGCTTTAGTTTTTGAGGCAGGTCCCTCACTGAATCTGAAGCTTACTTATTTGGCCAGCTTGACTGGCTGGCCAGCCCGGGGACCATCCCGTCTCTGCCTCCGACACTTGGATCTCAGACACCTGCTGTCGCTGTCCACTTTCTTGCATGGGTTCTGGGGCCCAGACATGGGTGCGCATGCTTGACCAACTAGCACCATACTTTCTGAGCATCTCCTAGGCCTGCCTTTTCTGGAAAGAAAGCAATCGTGCACATCTGTTGCTTCCTGACCTGCAAGGGGTGAATGGCCATCATCCGGGATGCCACCGGTTCCCTCAGCCAGAACTTGTCTTGTCATCCCTGTTCTCTTTTTGTCTGTACCCTGTGACCCAGTGCACTGCCAAGCTCAGGGCAACTTGCTTTTGTTCTGATAGTTTTAAATTGTTTGTATTAATTATGTATTTATTTAGGGACAGGGTCTCACAATGTAGTCAAGGATTTCACCGTTTCCACCACCCCTTCAATGTTAATTTCTGCCATTGGCAGTGACCTCAGTTCTCATTAAGTTCCTTTGGGAAGCGGGTGCTCATACATTTTTAGGGGCTCTGTTAGTAGTCAAGGCACCCACCAGGGCCTTGAGCAACAGCAGCATACAGCCGGTGCTCACTTTTGGCATGTTGAATCCAGGATGGAAAATATCTTCCAAGGCTGGACCAGAGCTCACTCTTTAGGTGGTGATGGTTATATCCACTATGGACCCGTCCTGAGAGTTGCCTGAGACATGGAAGGCAGAGAGGGAAAGCCCCACAGATGGGTATCCCCCAAACCCACCATACACACATGTATAGGATCCTTCCAAGACATGTGTGCCTTGGGCTATTCTCAGCCTCTATTCGTAAATGGGTCTTGGTGCCAGGGAGGCACACTGAGCATTTACTCACTTGTTCTCTTCATTTCATTTGTTCAAGAGACACGTGTGAGGTCTCTCAGTGCTGGAGACAAATGGCCAAAGCAAATCTTGACTTTTTGCTTTTCTCTTTTAACCTCACGTCCTCATCTGTGTCCAATGGTTAAAAACCAAGAGTCAGGGCTGGGGAGATGATGGTTCAGGGTAAGAGCGCTTGCTGCATATGATGACCCCAGTTTAAATCCCCAGCACACACTTAAAAAAAAAAGCCAGGTGTGTCTCGTAGAAAGCTATAACCCCATTGTTGTAGGGCTGTGGAGACAGGAGGATTGCTTCGGCTTGCTGGCCGCCAGCCTAGGTGACAAAAAGCACACTCCAGGTTCAGTGAGAGACCCCCCCATCTCAAGAGAAGAAGGCAAGAGGTATGGGTTATGCCAGAACCCATGCAAGAAAGTGGACAGCAGCAGCAGGTGCCTGCAATCCCAGTGTCGGAGGCAGAGACGGGACGGTCCCCGGGCTGGCTCAGAGTTACAGAACCGTACCCCTGACCTTTTCCAACCTCTGCAAATGCACTCATGGGTAAATGCACCTGCAAACACATGTATACTTATAACATACACGCACGCACGCACGCACGCACGCACGCATGCATGCACACAAAACCATACCAAACTAAATCAAACACAAGAGGCAGCTGAGAAACACACAGGAAGTCCTCGAGTCCTCTAGTGACAGGGATGGCAGTGTCCTAGTGGATGTGTGGGGAGAGGGGTTTTTGCTGGTTCTCTCTCACCCTCTGCATCCCTGTCTCTCTCTCTCTCTGTTTCTTCTTCAGACGTTATTCATCTTAGCGTCCCTTGTAGACGCTCTATGGAGGCTGCAGGGTAGGGAAACTTCTTTCTCTCAGTCTGGCCAGGAGTGCAGGGTGCTTCCTGAGCAGGTAACCAAAGACTAGACACTCACTGGGTCCTTGACCTAACCCATACCTCATTCGCAACCTGCAGAGCTGGGAGCGGGAATGGAACACATCCTGTGTGTTCGAGAGACAGAAGTGCCCTCTGAGCCTTTCTTCTTCCTCAGATAGGTGCACCTCTCGCTGAGGGGAGAGAGTGGAGACCTGCAGGGCAGTGGGGCTGGAACGCTTGCCTGTCAGGAGGCACAGACCAAGCAAGCCAATCCTGGAGGATCGGAGCCTTTCCTAGGCAGAGGCTGAGAGATCAGAGCCCAGTGAAGGACGGTAGCTGTAGAAGTCAGCAGAAGTCTGGGCTGGGGTGTGGCTCGGTGGATGCCTGAGGTTTACATTCCCAGCATCACACATACCAAAGCCAGAATGACTCACTGCTCACTGGATCCTGTTGTTCTCAACCTGAAGTCATATAGCTTGTGTGGTGGTGCCTCTGAGCCAGTCTGCTGGGGAAATACATGGAGGCTTTGTGTTAGAGACACCTGATTCCAACCAGTGGTGACCCGGGGGTGCGTCTGTCTTGGATACTGGGACCCTGCCTGGCAAAGTGGGAATCAGGCTGACCTAGATAATGAAGTGACCTTGTTTGTCCCATTTTATTACATTTAATGAATTAATTATGTTGAGACAGGGTCTTGCCTTGTGGCTCAGGCTGGCCTAGAACTCTTGATCCTCCTGCTTCAGCCTCCTGAGGGCTGGGACGCCAGGTGTGTACCATCATACCCAGCTTCTTGTCTCAGTTCTACCTTGTTTTCCTTCAGAACTTCCCTCTGTTAGAACCCATCCTGTCGGGAGGGGTAACTGACTAGTTCTGAAACTAGATGTGGGGTTAGTTGGCCTCCCATGGAGCTCTGTTACCTGTGAGATCTGTTCCCTTCTTCTCTTCCTCATGGGCACAGTGGGTGCTGGGCAGGGTAGGACTCATCTGTCTGCTCTAACCCCAGCACCTTGGGTTGGAGCAGAGCGGAAGCATCTTGCTGGCTGGCGTGTGGGGTCCAGAGTGGGTGTCTGACCGGTGGGTCCCATCAGGGCTCCGGGCCTCATCCACTCTCAGGTCCTGGTAGCCTCTGGAAAAGTGGAAAGGGGTGGGCACTATTGCATGGTGGTACCCTTGGGGCAGGCCTGACCATGCCCATGGTGTGTTTCTAGGTTACAGTCTTTCACTAACAGGGTCTCTCATGCATCCCCCAGCATCCTTTTACTGGACAAACACTCATGGGGTACAAAGATGGATAGAGGCACCTCTGTGTCCTGTTTTGAGGGTGACATTGATACAGACATGGCCCTGGACAGGGTACCTGGGAGGTAGCGGGAAACACTGACAGAAACTTGGGAGGCTTGTGGCTCTGAATTCACAAAGGGTGAGACCACTGTGGGCCTGAGGTGTGTCTTTCCTTAGTGACGCCTGAAGACCTTCTGGTAGACCACAGTAAGGTGAAGGCCCTGGAGGTGGTAAGCCTGTGGGCTCAGGAAACGAGGAACTGGAGGGATTTCTGAGGCCGGCCGTACATGGGGGCCAGTCTCTTGGTGTGGGGCAGCTGGGTCAGTGCTTTGACAAGGCAGGATCTGTATTCCAATGGGTGGACCTGAAAAAGCTCTGCTTGGTTCTGTTTCCTGAGACATCTGATTCTTGGAGCTTCCTCTGTGTGGTGGGAAAACCGAGGCCGATGAAGACTAAGAACTTTCCAGGCCTGGGTGAGTGGCAGGGGCCGGACTGCTCTGAAGAGGACACCAGCCACCCAGCCCCTGCATCCTCTCCCCTCCCCTTCACTGGAGCCTTTCAGAGCTAGACAAAGGCAGCGCTGTGCCTGGGAAGGCCTGTCACAGCCCCCAGGGAGCATTCCGGAAGAGCCTATGCTTGACCTTCCTCTCTTACTTCGGAGCGGGCTGGAGGTTTCTTCCATAACAAATTCATCCGGAAACGGAGAGACAGCCCAGAGCTGTGCTCTTTCCAGCCTGACTCTTCTGCCATTCCCTGTGGGCCTGGGCTCAGGGATGCTCCTCCTCCTTAGTGTACCAGGAGACTGAGGCCCAGGGGGGTAAAGGGCCTGCCCTGGCCATCAGGGACCAGGGCTCAGCACCATGCCTGCTGGGCCCTGCAGGCAGGGTTCCTCCCTGGACTCAAGCGCTCTAGCATCTGCGGCGTTTTCCATCTGAGGGAAGCAGCTGAGGGCGGGTGCTGACACTGTTCTGTAAACAGCCAAGAGGACAGCTTGGCGGGGCAGCTGCGAAGCTGAGAGCAGGAGCGTGTGTTTGTGTGTGCCTGTCAGCCTGACTGTGTGAGAGGGAGTGTGTGTGACTGTGTGTGTGAATGTGTCCGCATGGAGAGTGTGTGTGTGTGTGTGTGTGTGTGTGTGTGTGTGTGTGTCAGCATGCATGTGTGTGTAAGGGAGTCTATGTTTGCCTGTTGGTGTGGATGAGAGCCTGTGTGTAAGTACTTTTCGTGTGTGTGTGTGTGTGTGTGTGTGTGTGTGTGTGTGTGTGTGTGTGGTTGTGAGTGGGGAGATGGCTTTGACTCTGTCTTTGCTTGGAAACTGTCTTTGCCTTCCTGGGGTGCCCCCTGCAAGCTGCTGATGCAACAGGGCATGTTCTGTTCTGTTCAGGACTGGGGCCTCCCCCAGGACCTTTCGTCTATATCCTCCTGGTCTTCCTTGGCTCTGACGCAGGCTGAGTCTCTGCCAGATTCCCTGATGTCTTTGTGCTCCACAAGAAGAGGCCAGTGCTTACAGACCTAATGATGGTGGGATCCCTCCCATGACCACACCTCACAGCTCCTGTTCCAGCCTTCTTAGCAGCCCAAGGCTTCTGTATTTAACCCAGAGACCTGTGATGGTCCCCGGTGCCAGCGCTTGGGAGAGACTGGGTGGTGTTGGGCAGAACCGTGGCCTCCCCTGTTCTGTACTTCCCTTTTTCCTTCCTTGTGTGTGAGTGAGGAAGCAGCCTCAGAGAGGTGAAGTGACTCACCCAGGTCGCTCTGCACCGGGGAACATGTGGGTGATGGCAGTGGAGAGTTGGACTCCTAACTTTGGTCTTGTTTCTTAGCAACGCAGAACTCGGGGGTCAGAGTGTTTTGGGGCCACCTGCTAACCACACAGAAGCTGTGGCCATCCCTATAGCAGAGCATATCTTCACAGGAGCCATGGTCCTGTCTGGTGTGTCCTGGTAAGAAATTGATGTGGACATGGGTGGAGCACGTAGCTTCACGTGGACCTCAGGACAGCTGAGGCAAGGGCTCCTTATCCAAGCATTGACTATCAGTGTGGCCGAGCCTGCTACAGGCCAATGGCTCCAGCCTGTGGCTGAGGTCCCTCCAGGCACTGGAAAGGAGGGGACCCTCAGTGGCTGCGCCACCCTCCTTTCCCAGGACATTTGCAGGGAAGAAGATTTGGCCTGTCTGTATCCTTGGGCCGCACACAGCCAGCATAGGCGGAGAGTGCCCAAAACCCCTCGGTTGGCCTGGCCTATCTCGGTCCATCTGGGCAGTAGCTCTGCATGACAGGGAGGTTACCCTTGTGGAAGAGCTGAGAAGGACATCCAAGTGACAAAACTGTAGAGCAAGAGAGGCCATGGCCCTGCCAAACATGACCAGTCTCTCCCAATCACTGGTCCTAGAGACCATCACCTGGGGGTTTAGGGAGGTTCTGGTTTACAGAGGATCATGGCATTAGGAAACTGTGGGAGGATATAACCCCCAAACCTGTGGTTTTCTACTTTAGAAGGAACTTAGAATTGGGGGGAAGGCAGAACCTCAAATGTGAGGGTGCTGCCTCAGGCCCAGGGCGCATGCCATCTACACAGCCTTGGCTTTAGCAGTGGACAGCTGATCTGCACAGTGGGAGGGAGCTTGGGGAGGGCTCAGGTGGTGGAGAGCATGCCTGACATGTCTGAGGCCTTGGGTTCCACCCACCTCACATACAGAGACTGAGATTAAATCACTTTCCACAATGGGGAAGCAGGGTTTCTACGTATTTTATAAGTCGACTTTTGCAAAAGAGTCTACTGGGAGCCTGGCTTGGGAGTCCCTGTACTCTACTAACCCCTGCCTTACAATACCATGCCAGCTCAGCCTGCTGGGCAATCCCTCCAGGACAGGCCCCCATGGCAGAGCTGGAGCTGAGCCCGGAATCTTTTCCAGGGCCCTGACCTTATATCTAGGTTAGCCCTCTGTGGTCTTGAGAGATATTAAGCTGCAAAGAGATTTTTATCAAGAAATCTTGGCCAGTCACCCCAGAGGAAAGTGCGAACTGCCCCTTGTTGTGAACCGGGTACGGCTCATTGAATTTTGGGGTCACACCGCATCCTCCAGGGCAATGTACTGGCCTTAGGCAGCTTTGAAAAAGAGGCCGTTCTTTTGTTGTTGTTACTTTTATTTTTTGGATGTTTCTGAGGGGTTATTGGGAGATACAACAGGTTGCTCACTCTCACAGCATACAGCGGCGCTGAATGTTGGCATAATCACATGCCCTGTAGCTGCCACTTCAGCAGAACAAATGTGACACCTTGTAGTCCCTCTTGCCCTGTTGCTTACTCCCTCTTATTCCCAGGAATCCACTTCCTGTTGGCCTCTTCTGGGATTTTGTTGGAGCGGGGAGCACAGGCTCCTTGTCTGGATTATGCCACCAAGCGTCACTCTTCCAACATTCATGTATGCCGTGACGTGGACCCATAAACGTGTGCCCCTTTATTTTCCCGCTTGGAAAACTGTCTTTTCCCACTTGCTGTGGTAGGCCTTGTTGCCAGGCCTGGGCTGTTACAAACACAGCCACCATGAGCCTTCCTGTGTGTGTCTTATGGGGTCATGGGTCTTCATTTCTTTGGGTTATTAAGAGGCGACCAAACTTCGAATGTTACATCAGCAATTGCAATGGGAGTTCCAGTCCCTCCCTGGCCTTGTCCTGCTGGGTTTGGCGGGAAGAGGAGAGAACGACCTTGCTCTCGGGGCCTTCTGCGGCGTCGTGGAGGCCGAGAACAGGCTGTGAGATGCAGGAGTGAGTGTTTAATGAATTTTGATTAATTGTTAAAACCTTACATGGCTGCACACACATGACGCCACATCCCTTGCACTAGGGAGATGGAGGCAGGAGGATTGCCATGAATTTGACGCCAGCCCAGGCTACAGAGTGAGACCTTGACTCACAAACAAGAACAAGGAAATTATTAGATACAGAGTGCAGGGCCTGGGGACCTTGTGAATCGGCCCCCACCTTGGCCAGCATGACAAGTTCACCCATAATATCCATAACATCTGTAACTAGGAGCCAGAGCTGGGGATGGAGGTGGAGGAGTGGCTGTCCCCTTGGATCCAATTCTTTGCTCTCCTCCCCACTGTGGGAGGTCCAGGGTTTTGAGTAAGTTGCTGGGGTTCAAGCCAGCCTCTGCCAGCCCCAGGGTGAATGATGGCAGAAGAGTCAACATCTGAGAGCCTCAGGCCTGACCGTGGTAGAGGCCACCGAGGGTGGTCTGTGGGTGTCTGGGGTGCAGCAGCTGCTCTGCTTGTGTGTTCTGATTCTTTCCTTGTGCTCCCATTCTGGGCCCTGGTTGGCTGTCCCAAGGAAGCGGGCACCCTGCCCATCTGCCTGTCAGATGGAGGCTCAGGGTCCTTGACCCAGAGGAGCTCAGAGTTGGGCAGAGAGTCAGATGAGATCATGGGGCAGCCAAGGAGGTGCTGGGTTCTCTCCTTTCTCATGCTTTCTTTCCTCCCAAGGGGCTCCCCATATTTCCCACAGCCCATCTCTGTGGGAAAGCCTCCCTCTCTCGGTGAGCATGGCTGCGCACTGCCCTGTCCCTGTTGCAGTTATTTAGGTCCATAGTGTCTCTCATCAGGGACTCGCTGCAGGCTTTGTGTCTGCACATCTGTTTCCCCCAGTGTGGAAGAGAGGAAGCTGATACTCACTCACCCATCCTACTGTACACTCCTCCATCCTCACCAGCCACCTGCCGATCCATTACCTTTCCATCCATCATTCCATGCATGTTCTGTCCACTCCTCCCTTCTGTCCACCATCCCTTTCTCTTTCCTTCCCCTTCTTTCTTCTCTTTTCCCTCCTCCCTCCTTCCTTTTAACCATCCATCCATCCATCCATCCATCCATCCATCCATCCATCCATCCATCCATCCATCCAGATAGCACGTACTTGTTGAGTATCTCTAGTATCCCTGACACCGTGCTACAGGAAGGTACAAAAAGACTTGAGTGCGTTTGCAGGTGGATGGGATATTCCCACAGATACAAGCCGGGGGGTTAGAGCAGTCTTGGTATGTGCTTGGGAGAGCTGGATCTTGAGTTCTTCTGGGTCACAGCAAGGTGGCCCCAAGCAAGTCAGTTAACCTTCCAGTGCCTTTGCATGGGTTGGCTAAGAGGAGGGACGTGAGATACCTGTCCTAGCAAACATCAACTCTTATTATTAGCTACCTGTCCTAGCAGACGCCAACTCTTATTATTAGCTCCGAGGGCTGACCGTGAAGTTTGAGTGCTGAGATATTCTCTCATAGAAGGAAGAAATGTGGTTTAGAACATAGTTTGAGCATGGCTTTCAGACATCCTGGATACAGGTGCCAGCCAGCCCCTAGCCCTCAGGGTCAGGAGGGAGGTTAAGGGGCTGTTACCTCCCCCTCCCCCGCAAGGCTTTCTGGACACCAGAGGAAAGCTGGCGAGTCCCC
Organism: Peromyscus maniculatus bairdii; assembly: GCF_049852395.1. Lineage (NCBI taxonomy): Eukaryota > Metazoa > Chordata > Mammalia > Rodentia > Cricetidae > Peromyscus > Peromyscus maniculatus. Next base: position 2,605,125 of record NC_134861.1, read on the forward strand.
ACTGCCTCAGCTGAGCCTCCCTAGCTCACGAGTTCAAGACATTAGGGCTGGCATGACGGCAGAGTGGGAAAAGGCGCTTGCTGTCAGACTTGAGGAGCTGCGTTTGATTCCTGGGACCCACATGCGTGGTGGAAGGAGAGAAACCGGTTCCTGCAAGTTGTCCTCTGATCTTTGCATGTGCACTGTGGCATGTGCTCCCCCAAACACAAATTAAAAAGACATTAATTGGCAGTATATGCCTGGGATAGAAGGGACTGGGGGTCCAACCATGTCAGAGCTGCCGAAGGCAGTGGTGATAGTACTGAGTGCCAGATGCCCGAGGGCTGTGGTTTCCCTTGGGAGTGGTGGTGCGGAGGGACCAGTAAACAATGACCTGGGGATAAGGAAGGCAGTGGTGTGTGAACGCACAGAAAGCTGGGTGTGTGTCACACCAATATGACAGGATTTTCAGTGCAGACTCGAGTCTCGCTCTGAGCCTGGTGAGGATGGACTGATGTCTGAGGAATGGTGGCTGCCTGTGATGTCTAGGCATGTCCACTGTGGAGGCTCCCAGCATCCTGTGCCTACCACCCTAGAGACCTCACAGCCTCTGCTCCCACACCCGGCCAGCCACCTCCTCCTCAGGCCTCTATTCTCTTCCAATTTGTCCTCTGTCTCGCTGTGCCCCGTGGCTCATTTTTAATTTTGTTTCATCTGTCTTCCTAACTGTAGCTTCTTCAGCTCTCTTTCCCCTGGCCCCGAGTTAAGTTCCTCTTGATGTAAGCCACCTGGGGGGACCATGACATGTAAATATTCCCCGTGCCATCTGTAGGTTCCTGGAAGCATAATCTGAAGGTGAGGTGGGTTATCAGATAGCAACTGATAATCTGCATACCCCCTTCACTGTCCAGCTGACTCACCATGTACCCAGGAATTATGAGCAGAGCTGGGTCCCCCAGTCTACCAGTCTGACCTCAGGACTTCTGCATGTGATGTACTTGGAGATGAGGTCTTTAGAGAGTCAATTAACTAAAACAAAGTCAACGGGCATGATCCCCAATCCAAATGATCTGTGTCCCATACAGAGGGAAGGCCATATGAGAACAGGAAATGATGTCATCTGCAAGCCAAGGAGAGAGGCCTCAGGAGGAAGCAAACTCAGGGCTCCGACTTCAGGCTCTCTAGCTGTGGGCTGCAGATGTGTGCCGTGTGACCCGCCCACTGAAGTGTTTGTTACACAGCATTGCATGCTATTGCACCAGGGCCTGAGCACAGTTGTGGAGGGAAGAGCTGGAGTGAGACTTAATCACAGCAGCTCTTAGACACCCTGCCTGCATATCAGCCCCCCCCAGAAGTCTCCCCTGATTTGTATTTCTATTCTTCACAACCCCCTACAACGGGAAATCATGATTCTGTCAACTTGCAGCGAAGAGACGAATACAGAGCCCATGTCTCCCCTTCAGAGCAGATGGTGGAGTTCACTACTGCAAACTCCCCACGTGTTCCCAGACACCCCACACTATTGGGTGGATGGCAACCCCACTTGGTGTGGAGCATCCAGTGGAGGCAGAGGTGCCCAGCCCACTGACAACACGTGGGTGGCTCGAGGCTCCCTTCCTTCTGTGAGCTTCTGTGGGAAGGTGTGCTGTGAGAGGACATGGTTCCTACTTCCTAATTCAGCGGTGCTAAGTGAATGACCATGGAGTTGGCTGCATGGCTGGACGCCCCTTCTTCGTGAAAGTCTGAGAGAGCGAGAAACGATTTGGGTGAAAGGGAATGTCTCTGCCCCACAGCCAGTTTAAGACTAGCCTGGGGGAGGTGCACTGGAGAGGCTTGCACAGCCTGCCCTGGGCAGCTGGCACTCAGGAGGCTCCTCTGCTCCTCACGCTCCTTATTTATACATTTGCAAACACACACGGCTGCACGTGCTTGCCCGTCCCAGGGGGAATTCAAGTCAGTGTTGTTGCTGAAGAAAGGTCATGGTCGTCTGGGATGATTCCTGCTATCCAGAGACAAAACACCCCGGCTTCCTGCCATGACTCTGCTCATGGTTCAGTGCTTACAGGAAATTAACCTTTCTGTCTCCATCTCTAAAGTGTCAGGATGCTGAGCTTCAGTCTGCATGCATCCCTGGAGCCCAAGTTACCCTAAACCCCCAAGAATTCCAGGTGCACAACTGGGTAGCAGTGCTTCATTCTGCAGGCGCTCACTGAGTACCTGCCTTGTGCTGGACGTTGGGTAGTTGGGGGTGGGGACACAGAAGGGAGTAATGCTCCACCTCTGGAGTAGGCAAATAGCTACATAATAAATACCGGCTGTCTATGAGGCAAAAGCCCAGGAAAGGAGAGGTGGGGCAGCAGCCGTGGCCCTGAAGGATTCTCTCTGGTCACCGGACTTTCTTCTTCTGGTGCCCCACCTTCGTGGGTTTCCGGTGCACTCCCCTTGTTAGGTCAGGGCATGGGGCTGTTTGCTGAAGATGCCTCAGGCCTGGCACAGTCCACTGAGCGCATGCATGCACACAGTCAGACATGTTGGACTTTCCTCTTGCTGCTGCTGTTTGGGAATACGCTTTCCCTTTTCGGCTGGCTCCTGCTTTGCCCAGAAGATGAGACTAGAATCGACCCCTTGGCTTGTGAGGAGGGTTAAAGAAACCCATCCAGAGTCCAGCAGCTGGCCCATAAGAAGAACTTGTTCTGTGGTGGGACGTTCTAAGCCAGTGGTTCTCAACCTGTGTGTTGCAACCCCTTTTGGGAGTGGATCGACCGTTTTACGGCGTCACCTAAGACCGTACTGCATATCAGATATTTACACTACAATTCATAACAGTAGCAAAATTAGAGTTATGAAGTAGCAACGAGAATAATTTTATTGTTGGGGGGGTCACTACGACATGAGGTACTGTATTAAAACGTCTAAAGGGTGGCAGCATTAGGAAGGTTGAGAACTGCTGATCTAAGCCGTTCTCAATGGAGCCCCTTCTCAAGGCTGGACCACTCTTCTTTCCCACCAGGTCTACTGAACACACCTTCTCTTGGAAGCTGGGCAGTTTTAGGGCTACAGTGCCTTGACAGCTGGTAAACAAGTGTGTCTCTGTGTGACCCCGACAACTAACAACTTGGGGCTTGTCCCTTTGTGGAATACATGGCACCGTGTGCGTCATTGGAGACTCCTCTATCTGACTGTGCGTTCGCGATTCGTCTTTGCCATAGTATCCGCCTCTTTCTTCCGTTCCTTAGTCATGTGTGGAAAAGCCACAGGCTGTTTCCGACACTTGTCACCCGGTTGTTCCCATTGCCGGGCGGTTGGTTAGAGGTGTGTTTGATGTTTAGCGTGTGCTGCAACTCTTGGGTTGCAGCCGATTGGCCCTTTGCAGGAGAGATAGCATTGGTGCCACACTTGAGAATGACGATACACCTCCCCACTTCATCAGCAAGGCCCCTTCTGCGTGGAGCTAGCTTGGGGTTTTATGACCTCAGGGTCAGGTTGGAGCCTTTGGTTTAAGTGTCCTCAGACTTACATGGCATTTCTCAGAATTCACAAAGCAGCTTGGATGCCCACCCCTCTCCTGTGTGTGGTGTAGACCTGTGTGCACACATCCATATGAATGTCGAGGCCAGAGGAAGATGTTGGGTGTTCTCCTCCATCTATTCCCCATGAGACAGCATCTTACTGGACCTGGAGCTTGCTTGATTCAACTAGACTGGTGGCCAATAAGCCCCAGGATGCGCCTGCCTCTGCCACCTCCCCAGGGTTGGGGTTATAGGCATGCAAAGCCACACACAGCTTTTTACATGGATGCTGAGATCTGAACTCAGGTCATCAGGCTTGCACCTCAAGTGCTTTTATCCACTGAGCCATCTCCCCAGCCCCAACTCTAAGCTTGTCTTGAAAACAAAAGTATGGATAGTTATGGTGGCTTGGCATTGCCCAAGAGGCCAGGGGTCAGCTGGTACAGTGTCTGGCTGCCCACCCTAGGTCCCTGCTAAACCCTTGCATTTCTCCTGTTCCTTCAGATGGTTGAGCTGTGGCATCTGGCTACTCAGTTGTCGTGAGGGAAATGTATACATTTGATAAAAATAGATTCTCCCATAGTCGTGAGAATTAAGCCAATACCAAGTTTTGCTGGAGGGTTTTGGGAGACTTGGCTTCAGGGAGCTCTTTCCCACACATGGTAGTGACTCTAACAAGGGGTGGCTTTTCTTGTTCCCACTGGACTATGGCTCAGCATAAGAGGTGAGTGTGCCTGCCTCTAGGCAGAGATGTGGTTTTTAAAGATGGATTGTGGATCTCCTGGGAGAGGAGGCGTTTTACCACTGTGTAGGTAATGGGCACGAGGACCTGTGATATTACCTGCTGGGAAGATTCACACTTGACATTTTATTTTGAGGCTGAAGCTTTCTGAGTCTGTTGCCAGATGGCTGCAGCAACAGCTGACATTAGCCAGACGGCTGCTCAGGGATTGAGAAATGCAAACATCCACACATTTACACACACTGCTGTTACCACATGGGAGGGTGGACCGTGACTGATGGAGTTGGTCAAGGCTTTGCTGACCCCTGAGAGCTGGACCCTGGGTCACCATCAGGTGTTTGTGGAAGCTGGGAAGGGGCAGAGTAGAAGGAATTGGGAGTGGTGGGCCGGGCCATGTGCCGCTTAGCTCACCGGGGTCCCTCAGTTCTGTGGGCACTTTCAGATCGATGGGCAGAAACATTAAGACATGAAGGCTGATCAGGAGCCTAGTGAAGAGTGATAGCCTGTGTCTGTGTGTGTTCATGTGTAAGTGTGTGTGTGTGTGTGTGTGTGTGTGTGTGTGTGTGTGTGTGTGTGTGAGAGAGAGAGAGAGAGAGAGAGAGAGAGAGAGAGAGAGAGAGAGTCCTCTGTTGTCACTCCACATGATGGAGTAACATAGAAGCTTAGCCAAGACCAAGGTGAGGACATTTACATGCCCTGGAAAGTGTAGCATGAGTGATATTGGCAGGTGGACCTGCAGCCAGGGCCAGAAAGGAATGTTGGGTTCTCACCCACGGGGCTTCAGAGGTGGTGGCCTGGTCTAGTATGTGGCTTACAGAGGTGGCCCTCCTGACCATTTGTTGGGGAGGATAGAGAAATTAGGCCCACTGGCTTGCCCCGACTCCCCCTGAAGCAGGCCTAAGACTCTTAAGCTATGAGCCACACAGAGCTATCAGACAGGCTGCGCTAGAACCAGCTGCCTAGTTTGGAAATCCAACACTGTCCTCAGGGGTGGAGACGGACAGACATGGACACCTAGACCTGAGAGTGGGATGATGATGATGATGAAGAAGAAGATGATGATGATGATGATGATGATGAAGACACAGGTGAACTAGCTTCCTACTCCACTCATCTCGGTGGTATCACCTGTACAGAGTCCCTTCACCATCCCACCTCCCCTCCCTCCCACCTCCCCTCCTCCCTCCCTCCCACCCTGCCTCCCTTCCTCCCTTCCTCCCTTCCTTCTTCGCTCCATTCTGAGCACAGTGCAGCATGGCCCCTTCCTTTCTGTGTTCATTTCCTTCCCCTAGATCCCGCTGAGACGCTGTCTGTGATTCAATGCCCCCCCCCCCCACTCTGCCTTAGCTGCTTGAGATGGCTGCTTCCCACGTCCACCTCTTTGGGGGGCCCTGGGGGAATGTTGCTGATCCACTTTACAAGAAGAATCCTGTGATGGCCAGAACAGGGGCAGGGACCTCTGGAGGGATAGTAACCTGCCACCCCGCCTTGGTCCATGTTCTCCACCCCTTCTGCACACCCTTCTCTAAGCCTAGTCTCTGCTAATGATCCCCCTCCCCCGCCCCAGGGGGAAACCTGGTGCCCTGAGTTCCAATGGGCAGGGTCTGTTGAGACTTTCACAGGGTGTGTTGATGAGAGGAAGGCCCGAAATGCAAGCCCTGAGCAGAGCAGGCCAGGAACATGGAGGGCACAGACCAGACAAGGCCATGAGCGGGCACAGCCAGCCTCTGGCAGCCTCCCCCAAAGGCCGCGGATGATGTTGTTCCTGACCTCTGCTCTGACCATAAGAACTGCCTCCCTTTACGATCCTCCTTGAGCTAGTTTGCTGGCGTTATAATATGGGAAGGCCTTTGTAGCTGTGTGTTATTGTGCAGACGTCACTTAGTGATCAAGTGGGCTATCACTTACATATTCATAACTGCCTACCTCACAAATATGTGTGTGTGTGTGTGTGTGTGTGTGTGTGTGTGTGTGGTGTCGCTAAAATAATGAATTGTGAGGGAATTAGTGCAAAGTGTACCTCGTGCAGAAGGAAAGCAAAGGCCACTAGGCGTGACAGTACAATCCCAGCACACAGGAGGCTGAGGGAGAGGACTGTCACACGTGTGAGGCTAGCCTGAGCTACAGAATAAGACTGTATTGGTTACTTTTCTCAGGACATTGATAGGCTACCTGGCCAGAGGTATTTGAAGAGCTTGTTCTGTATCACAGTCCGAGGGTGTGGTCCACCGTGGTTAGGGGCCTGTGGCAGTGAGTGGTTTTGGGAGCTTGAGGGGTCACAGTCCATCAGCTGGGGGTGGGGGAGATGCCTGCTGGCCCTCAGCTGTTTTCCTCTTTTCACTCTGTCCAGGTCCCCAGCCTGTGTGATAGCATCGCCCTTCTTCATTTAACTCAGTCTAGAAACTACCCCCCCCCACACACACACACAACGAGTCCGGAGGCATGTCTAGTAGGCGACTCTAAATCTAGTCTAGTTAACAATGAAGATTAAGGCTCACAGCCATGCTGTCTCAGGAAAACAATAATAATAAAAATAATATAAAAAAACCCCAAACAACTGAAAGCAAATGAAACAGGAGGAGCAGCCTAGCAGCCAAGGAGAAGCAGCCCTGGGGGTGTGGCTGCCGACCTGGGGTGCAGCAGTCCATAGCCCCCTACTCAGGCAGGTAGATGGCCGAGTCATGGTTTCCTTTAGATCCCATTGAGAAGTGAAGCACACCTCTGGGCTTCAGTGTGAAGCGGCTCTTGATCAGGGGTAAAGGTGTTCCTGGGCCTTGAGAGGACTCCTGCTTGTCTGGCTGTGAGGAGGCAGTACTGGGGTTCTGGGGAGGATCAGAGAGGCTCTTTGCAGGAGTGGAAGAGACAGAGCTATTCCCATGCAGGAGTCGGTACAGTCACAAGATGGCAAGCTGCCGCGGGTAGGTCTGCACACCGCTCACCAGTTCCTGGTGTCAAGTGCATGTTTACCACTTCCATCTTAATTCTCCACCTGAGTCTCAGTCTTCCTGCCTTGGAAGGAGGATCGTGAAGCCTTGCCTCCCAGGATCGCTGGGGGCTGTGGAAAAACACATTTGAAGATCAAGGCTAGGTGGTATGCCATTCAGTCGGCTGCTGTTGTTTGAAGGACAGTAAGTACCCTTGACGTGGGTATATAGCACATGGTCTATGGGGAGAGCCAGGGACTAACGCTGAGGACTCCACGGGTACCACTTGGGCTACCTGGTATCTGCTACCTGGCAGATATCCAGTAGTGGCCACCTAGTTGTTGCAGGTTCTGGAAGCCCAGAAGCTCAGGTAACAGGCTGGGATTCAAACCCAGGCAGTCTGGCTCTAAAGCCTGTTTCTTTTCCACTAAGCCAGGCTGCCTCGGTGTAGTCCCTGGTGATGGTGCCAGGCTCTGTTCTTCTCCTAACCCGAGTCTCTCGGTGACAGCCAGGTGGTTGCAAGGTGCCTAGTGGGCTGCGTTGGAAAACGCTGAACCTGAGGGCAGATGCACAGCGCTCCCCAAAGCTCCCTGCTCAGCGGGTTCTCCTGTAGCTCAGATGCGGCTGGCTAGTGGGGGGGGGTAGGGAGGTGGGGGGGTGGGGAGGAGTGCGGGGAGGAGCTACTGTCCACTGCTCTCCCCCCTCCCCTCGCTAGCTAGCCCAGCTGTCATGAGAGACTGTTGCTCTGAGTCACTGCGCCCGGAGCTCTTGTCAAGAAGGACGTGATTCTCCTCCTGGCGCTCAGTCTCTTGTGTGCTTTAATTACAGTGGAGAGGAGAGAAGAGTGGGTCCTTGGGACCTGGGCTGTTCTTGGGGTCCATCTGGTATGGCTGGCTGGAGAGCACGCCCAGGTCGTCAGAACAGGTGACCGTCTCGTTCAAATATCTAGGTCTGTTGGATTTAGAGGGAACTTAGGGGAAAAAAGGGAAAACTGTCATAGGAAGACGTGCGCCGGCAGTGCTCTGTCTTCGAGCGAGGACACTCGTCACTCTCCCAGGCTATACCAGGTCCCCCATGGGTGGCAGTGCATTGGCTGAGCCCTCAGGCTGGTACCCTCCCACGGGCTTGATGCGAAGGTGGAGATGAACGGCACAGTCTTCTGGGAGGAGGTGACTTTGTACTCAAGTGAATTTCCTGGGACAGAGAAACAGGGAGTTCCAGGTGGAGAGGTCAATGGGGACAGTGCCTCAGAGGCAGAGGAGGAGGGGTTGTATTCTAGGGGGGCTCTTAGAACAGGGTTTATCTCCTTCTCCTATCAAATAGGGGGAGCTGAGAGGTTCAACACAGCAAGGCAGATTAGCAGGGTGTGAGACAGAGAGTATGGTTTCGGGGGAGGGGGGGTCTAGCAGATGTCAGACTCTGAGCCACAGTGCTTCCTTGAATCAGTCTGCTCCTGTAAAACGAGGATGTATTCCCACCCCCACGTGACGCTCCAGCACCTTCTCCCTCAATGTGATACTTTAGTAATGTAATCCTGAGTGCAGAGCCCAGCTCCACCTGCCTGTGGCTGTCACTTCCCTTATATCCGATCTGCATGTGTCTTGACTGCACACGTGTGACCCTGTGCACGGCCAGTCTTTCTTAGGAACACCTGTGGCTGGAGCCGAACATCGGAAAGTTATTCTATCAGGGTTTGAGTCACCATCACACACCTGAGCAGCCCTGCGGCTCAGCAGGGACCTGCTGCCTAGGCTGAGGGGACACAGACCTACCAGTCAGGCCAGTGGGTCTCCTCCGAGCAGATGTGCCAGGACTGAGTGCAGGTTGACAGGGAGGGCCTGGGAATGGAGTGCAGCTCCACCTCTGCTTCGTGCCCCCATGTCATCTCAGCCTCTGACACTCTGGAGCCATTCAGGCCCTGCCTGTTTCTCGGGTCACCATAGCATTTTCCTCGGGGAATGGAGCATCAGATCTTTGTGGGACACAGGACTGGCCCCAAGTTAGTGTCTATGTGTTCTAGGTGACCTGGGTTTCATGGTGGACAATTCTGTCTCCATTTCCTGTCCCCACCAGAAGTCACTGCTGGCAGAGTGGGCACTGGCTTCCTGGACAGTGATGGGGACCCTCTGGAGCCAGGATCTGGGGCTCTGGAACCAAATGCAGATAGCGACCATGGGGCATTCTAGCCCCTTTGCTCAGGTTAGACATAACGGAGTCTGAGGCCCCAGGGGAGCAGAGCAAGCCGGCCCCTGGCCAGGCTTCCTGTGTGGGCTGCCCTCTGCCTCTTCTTCCTCAGAAAACACCCAAGTGAGGGCATCTTCCTGCTCCATAGAACAGTGAGGGGCCATCCAGGACCCCCACTGGGGGACCCCATATAGCATATGCCTCCTTTACACTAAATCATCCACCCACCTTCATTTTCTGACAGGTGCTCTGTGGCCCTCACAGTCAGGCGGCACAGGGGCCTCCTGAGGTCTAGTACCTATCATAGGGCTAGCCTCCTCAGCACAGGCTGATGTCCTAGTCCCCTTTGAACGGCCTCCGAATCTGCGACGGCCGAGGGGCTGGAGAGGCTGGACCTGGGCCCTGGCCAATAGCCAGCTGAGCATCTGTGGGCCCAGTGTTGGGCAGGAAGCACTGTCTGCGGGAGGTTGAAGGGCAGGGTATCTGGCGTGGGCGGGTCTGGCATGAGGCCAGCACACCCTTGTTTGCTTGTGAAGGGCCTATTGACGGGCAGTGGCCCTGGGCTGGAGGAAGGGCTTCACGGCTGTCCCCTGTCTCCTGGGGCTCTGCATCATCAGGACACAACAGTGGCCCCTGAAGGAGTGTGAGGTGGAAGTGTGGGCGGTCCAGCTCCCCTGAGGTTTGGGGGCATCTCCTCCCACCTCTGCTCCCAGGGGATGGGGCCCCCTTGCTTTGCATCTATGTCTCTCTCACCTCGGTCACTGTCTTCATGTAGGCTTTGTCCCCATGCATGTCTGTCCCCAGACTGCCTTATTGTCTAGACAGTCACTGGATGAAGTCTCTCCAGGAGAGGGTGTCCTCACCCTATCTCACCGCTCAATTTCCAAGCAAATTTTCACTCTGGGACATTGGGGGTGTCTATGTAAGCATGGTGGTTTGGAAAAAAAAAAAAGGCCTCCAAAAGGAGTGGCTTTGTTGGAGTAGGTGTGGTCTTGGTGGAGAAGGTGTGTCACTGAGGAAGTGGGCTTTGAGGTCTCACAGATGCTCAAGATACCACCCAGTGTCTTAGGTCACTTCCTGTTGCCTTTGGATCAAGATGTAAGGACCCTCAGCTCCAGCACCATGTCTGCCTGCATGCTGCCATGCTTCCTGCCATGGTGACAATGGACTGAACCTCTGAACTGTAAGCGAGCCACCCCAGTTAAATGTTTTCCTTTAGAAGAGCTGCCGTGGTCATGGCATTTATTCACAGTAATAGAAACCCTGACTAAGACAGTGGGGGACACTCTTCGCCCAGCTACAGGACTTTGCCCCCACCCGACATCCCAGCCAGACCCCACTTCCCTTCACAGCTGCTTCTCCTGTTCTCCCCTCTCCTCGTGCTTGCTTCCCTGTTCTGGAAACATCCAGTGTCTCTCCAGGCATGTAGCCTGGCGGTTACAGTCCCTGAGATCCCCTCTTTCTTCTGCTGGCCTCTAAATCTGTCCGCTCCTCCGAGGTCTGGTCCCCCATGCCTTCTTTCTTGAAGCCTTCTAAGAGGGCTCCAGCTAGTCTCCAGTGTGGCTCTTCTGGAGTTATTGATGACACTCAGTAGCTTCTCTTGCTCCCTTCGAGGTTGGGAACTCTCTGTTCCATGTCTCAGCCAGATTTCTTCCCCACTGCAGAGGGTGTGAGATGCCATGTGCCAAGCAAGTGTCACCACTGCATGCTCTTGGCCACTCCAGGAGGCGGCACTGTCATCGTTCCTGTCTTAAAGAGCAGGACACAGGCTCTGAGAGCTAAAGCCGCTCACCCAGGACTCTGCAGCAGTTGGGGCTCAGATCTGTGCAGGCCCCCACGGTAGGTGCTCCTCGGCCATCACATGTAGCAGTCACCACCAGCAGCTGCAGGCGCTTGGCTCATCCTGACCCTTGGCTCATTAGCCGGCTAAGGTTCTGAGCCCAAGAGGCCCTGGACAGACTTCGCTTGGTGATGGCAGCTGGTCAGTAAGGTGTGTTCCCCCAGGCCCAGGTAGACAGCGACACTGCCTACAGGAAGGATGGCCAGTCAGGAGGCACTGGAGGCTGTGACTGCTTGTGTCCAGAAATCTGGGATCCTCTCCCTGGCTGAGCAGGGGGCACAGATTCAGTTTCTCCCTCCACGGGGATTCCAGGAGGGCCTGGAGTTCTGAGCTCCTTTGCAGGTGCCCTGGGGCTCAGAGGGCAAGCCACCAGGCTTCCTGCATAAATAATTAGCCTATCGAGGAAGATCCACCAAGGCTAGAAGAGTGGAGCTGGGGGGGGGGGTGGGGGGCTTCAGGCAGAGTCCAGGGGAGAAAACTATCCACAAAGAAAGATGTGTCCTGCCCAGCCACACTACAGCCCCTGGGAGTGCAGCCTGCCCAGAGGCCTAGGTGATGTTGGGTTTTCTTTTGTAAAGACTTCTAGGTCAGAGCTCCTGCCATCTCCATTTCATGGAAGAACTGAAAGTATGAGGGCTGCCTGGCTGCTGTAACAAGCAGCCCCAGACCCAGTCAGCGGCTTGGAACACTTAGTGCACAATGCAAGTCTGTGACTTCTGCAGCTCTGGGAGATAGCCCAGTCCCCTGCCTTTTCCAGCATCCATGGGCCACCTTCATTCTATTCCTGTCCCACACATCACTCTAGCTGCTGGCTTCAGAGGCCATGTGTCCTCTCTCCTTTTCATTCACTCTCCCTCTGGTGATGGCATTTCAGCTTATGTGGATAATTTGAGATCATCTGCCAAGCTCAGACCCTCAACATGAGCGTGTCTGCACAGCCCCTTTGCTGGGTGATGTGACTATACAGTGTCACTGGGTTAGTACATCTGTCAAGCCTGGGAACCCTGCATTTTCCCAGAGGCAGGATGTGTGGCTGAGCTGTGTGCCCACCACACACGTCTTGACTCAAGGAGCAGCAGAGACATCTTCTGCTAATGGAACATCACGTCAGCCATAGCTAGGACTCGTTCCCAGATCCCTCACTCCTCCTATTTGGCCTGAAATCTAGAAATGATGTCAGAACTTAGCCATAAAATCAGAATTGGAAGCACAGATGATTGCTATCATGGGTAACCCTGCTTGCCTCAGAACTTTGTGGAGGTTTCTTTTGGCCCAGGAAACAGATACACAGAGGGAAAGAATGTTCTGGAGGCTTTCCAGAAATCTACAGCAAACTATGGAGCATCTAGGCCCCCAGATGTCTTCCACCATGTTTATTTCACTGGGCTATTTTTGGTGCTGGGGGATAACCATAAACGGTGCTCTGTCTCTGTCCCCAGGGCTTGGGGTCCTGTGAATGAGACAGACTGAAGTGGGGGTGAGGTTGGGTTAAGTCCCAGAGGGCAAGGAGATCCAATGGTTGGTGCCAGGCAGGGAGTGTAATCAAGGCAAACATCTGTGCTGGGGAAGCCTGTGGCAGCTGTAGGGAGCAGGGTGGGGACATGGGAGGAGGACCTGAGCCCTTGTTGGAGGACCAAAGCCTGAGCTTCGTTTTCTTTGGACAGATGCAGGAGGGTGACCCAGTCTGTCCTATCCCTGGCCGTAGCTAGAGACAGCTTTTTCAGTAGGGTTCGATGGGGCATGATTGCTTAAACTCCAGCAGCCTGGGCCCCGGGGAAGCTCAGATCTGGGCCACCACAAGGTGGAGGTGTCTGCAGGCGCCAGGCCCTTGCTGCTAGTTTGAACACCCAGTGTGTATCTTTGCACAGGTAGGGACTGATAGGACTCACAGGTGAGGTGGGGGTGCTCCTCGGACACCCCGGCTGAGGTGATAGCTGAACCCAGATGTGGGCAGAAGAAGGGAGAGCTAGTGGGGGTTAACCCAAGCACCGAGCGGAGGGGCCTCCATGAGCCCTCATGAGAAGCTCTTTCTCATGGAAGTCTACACATGGCCTCCAGGGACCTGGTAAAATGCTGGCTTTGATGCAGTGCGTCAGGGTGAAGGCAGAGGCCGTTGCTAATGAGATCCCAGGCGACCAAGGAGGCTGGTCTACAGAGTGTAGGGGAGACAGTGGTGCAAGGCTTACACCCCATGAGACAGATGGGAACCTGGAGCACCAGGAGAAATGGACATCATGAGAATGGTTATGCCTCTACCCAGCTGTCCCGAAGGTTGGGGTTCTTCCCAGAGGGTGAGCCTCTTAAAACATGAGCACCCCATGCTCAGGAAGGAAGAGACCCCTGTGTCTGTGGAGCCCTTCCTGTGGGTGAGGCTTGCCAGTGCCCTTTACTGCAGATGGCCGCCTGTCCTTTCTTCCTCCGTGCCAGAAGCTCAGAGAAGCTTCCTTACTGTGACTTGAGTCTCCAAGCCAGGACCGGAGGACTCTGAACACCTACCTGCTGGTCAGGGACACGGCTGCATGTAGGAGTCCTGGGGACTGTCTACATCTTCATCCATGTCTTAGCTCTTCTGTGGCTGTCTGCTTCCTAGGGAGCAACTCCTCAGAGGCACCCATGGGAACCCCTGACAAGGGTGTTTTTCTGGAGTTAAATGGTGGCATTGCTTGTGTGTGTGTGTGTGTGTGTGTGTGTGTGTGTGTGTGTGTGTGCGCGTGCGTGTGTATGCACAGGTAGCTCCCATACCCACCCTACCTCTGCCAGGCTCAGGGTGGTGGAAGAGTCAGGCCAAGCCCTGGAGATCCTTGGGGCCACACTCTGGAGTAGGTATGCCAAGGACAGATGCAAGCCCCAGGGAGCCCCTTTGAAACACTGCAGAATGCGACATACCAGTCTCAACTAGACAGAGGTTGATGAAGAAATGTACTCACTTGTACAAACACAGTCCCTACCTCCCAAAGTCACCTACAGATGTTGTCATCTGCCCTGTGCTTGGGCTCAGGGACTGTCACCTAGAGGGACAGAGCTGCTGGAGAGACGGAAGGGATGGGCTTCACACTCAAGTCCCAGCTTTGCCTTTTAACATTAATGCTTGGACCAGATCCTGTTTTCCCACCAGTAAAATGGGGACCATCTTCCTGAAATGACTATTTGAGTTAGCATGAAACTGCTGGCAGGGGGCAGACACCTTGGATGAAGGTGTTAGCATTGGGTGGGCAATGCCATCAGGGCAGGACAGACACATCGCCGGAAGAAGACAGAGCTGGCAGGCAGGCGGACAGCTGTCCTGCTGTGCCCACACCCCTGCTCTTGGGATCCTGTCTCTAGCTGGCTTTTGCTTTGGCATTTGGAGGAGAATCTGAGTCAAGACCTGGGAGCCCACATCTGTCTCTGGGATGAGTGTCGGCACCCCCTTCTTCCAGGGATGGCATTATTCAGTAGCTGGGTTCTTCCTGCCCCATGGCTTTTCTTTAGTTTGAGACCAGAAGGAGCTGGCCATGCCTGCCTAGCCTGTGGGCTGAAGAGCTACTAGGGTTATAATTACCTTGGCAAAGATGTAAAGAGGGCTCAAAGGTAGGGATGGATTTGCCGAGAAGGTCTGGTACTCCTGGGCCTGGGGCTTAGGCTCCTTTGCTGATGGTATTTGGGTGAGAGACACTTGCCTGGGAAACCTGGTTCTGCCTCTGTGTCAAGAAGAGGAGACTGAGGTCCAGAGAGTGAGCCTCCACCTGACCTGCAGGACTGGCCAGGGCCTGGCTCTGGGTGCCTCGTCGCTCAGCTGGAGTCCAGCACCCAGGTCTCCCACAGGAGTCTCCACGCCGGCTCTTTTCAACCATCTGAAAGTAATAAGGGCGAAGCGAGGGATGAAATACCTTTAACATGAAGTTGTATCTTGTGGTTTGCGATTATTCTGGTTGGAACACTTCACAATGTGGCGCTGGTGGGGGGAGGGCCAAGGAAGCCGTGTGTCCCTGCCAGGACCTCCCAAGGAGCGGCCAGCTGGGGCCTCTGAAGGCAGGCAGCTCACAGGAGTGTTCCTTGACCTCCCTCCTCCACCTCTGGTCCTCTGGCCAGACTCCGTGCATAGCTGGGTGCCTTTCTCAGATCAGACCAGCTGGGTTTAGGCCGTCTCACAAGCCTTCTGTGACTCCACTCACCTTAGGATCTCATCCAGCCTCAGGAGGCTCTCTGGGGTGCAGAGCCCCTAGAGTGGGCATGAGTGAGGGTCTCCTTGACTTTTGTGCTCCCTTGTTTCAGTTCTACTTTCTCCCCTCCCTCCCTCCCTCCCTCCCTCCCTCCCTCCCTCCCTCCCTCCCTCCCTCCCTCCCTCTCTGCTGTAGCATCCCAAGCATGCTCTGGTCCTGTCTCCTGCCCTTGGCCCTGGCTAGTCCTCACTCCTGCTTCCCCAGATTCGAGCACATTCTGTGGCCCCTATCACCTCTGATAGTCCACATCCACAGTCTGTCCAACCCTTGTGGCCATGAGCTCTGAGGACCAAGACATGAATGTTTATTACCACGTTCCCAGGTCTAGTATTTAATACATTACATAGTCAATATCTGTGGCTGGTGGTTGGTGACTGGGTATCACATCTGAGGCCTAGGTAGGACACTTGGGTAGGACATTTGGATGTGCTTGGCTTAGGCAGGGCCACATCGAGGAAGAGGACAGGGCCCTGGGGACATGGAGAGGAGGAGGAAGGGCCAGGGCTCTGGCTTCAGCAGAACACTGACTAGGTAATCCTGGTGTAGTGGTGGAAGCGTCCGGGACTCGGGGAGGAAGGGACTTATTTTACAGCTGTCCTGGGGAGGCTTTGCGGAGGAAGGCAACATTAGACATTCAGGCAGGCCTTGCAGGATGAGGAGGAGTTGGCCCAGGACATTCTTGGCCGGAAGAACGGCAAGTGTTGGAAGGCTGGGGATTTGATGGCAGAGAGGAGTGTGTTTGTCCCTGGGTCACATGAGCCTCAGAGATGAGGCTGGGGAGGAAAGAAAGAAGCTTCAGAGGTAGATAGAGTTGACCAGGCCAAGCTTTTAATTTGGTGGCCGCGGTGAGCCACAGAGGGTCACAGACCGTGCCCACCTCCCCACCCCCCAGCAGTGCTTCCACAGGACCCGGCCAGCTGTGGTCGGATGCGCGAGTATACCGTGTGACGTTCCATGTACCTTGTCCAGGCACACCCTGCGGTCGATGTCTTTTGTTCCTCTGGTTGTCGGCTCCGCAGGTCTTTACTTTGGCAGTCTCTTTTCAGGTCTCTACTTGTGTGGGAAAATGAGAAAGTGATTTTGTTCCAGACCTTCCTTTGGGACTCAGGGCAATCTTGGGGGAAGGGAGCTTTGAAACCTTAAGCATTTTGCAGAGAACACAAGCATGCCAGAGGACTGCCTCAGGTTCCATCAGACCGACAAATAGAGTCCAGCCTTCCAGGGCTGCCTCTGCTCCGTTCCCCGTGGCTGGCCCCATGCTCCCCCATGCCTTGGATCTTTGTGCTCTTCTTGGACACATCCCAAGGCCCAGCCTTTCAGGAGGACAGCTTAGTCTTGCTGCAGAGAGCTGAGTTGGTCACCCTTAGCCCCAGGACCCAAGCGTCTCTGGCTTCCTGAGAAGCCTGCCTCAGGCCTTGTTACCTCAGGCATCCAAGAGGGAAGTGGGGGCTGGGTTGCAGGGGGATAAAATCTCCTCAACTGCCAGGAGAAGCACTGGGCCCATCGTGGGATGCTTTGGGAGGCCAGGGCACTTGGAGGCTAACTGCTTACGACTCAGCTCTGCCCCCTTCTGGTGGGGCTTGGCCAACACACAACTCTCTGACTTGTGACCCGTAGGCCTGACCAGGGCAGCTTTACAGGGTATGCTCTAAGGCTTGCTTTCTGACCTGGTGTCCCAGGCAGGTGGCAATTGCCTGGTCTCACCTCCCAGTCGTGCTGACATCTGAGGGAACTAAATGAATTCGGTGTGACTCTATCCTGGACAGCTAAAGCCCTCTCCCCTAGCTTGGCTGTTTCCTGACCTATATGCCAAGGCTGCTTCCCATAGCCCCTAGGTCCCTGCAAATCCCTGCCAGAGATCCAGGGGACAACTATCTTTATTGCTGGGAGGTGAAAGTGCATGCTGGTGGGTTGGTGACACAGGGTCTATGGGAGCTAAGAACCTGTTCTCCTTCCCCAAGACCCCATCTTCTTCCAGACATTTTCCTGGCCCCCAACGCAGGGTCTCTGCCACCTAGGCCAATGAGAACAAGTGAGCAGGCAGTTGTCCTCCTTCAGGGCAGGGCACTTCCTCCCAGGACCTGCAGTCTTGTGGAAAGGCCAAGGACAATCCTGAAAGCGGAGCTGTGTGGACTAGTGAGATTGGGCGTAGGCCTGAGAGGGCTGGGGACTGCCTGCCTGAGAGACCTGGGTCTTGAGTGCGGGTATCACTCAGGGCCACTCTGAGTGGCACAGAGGTCTCTGTCTCATGTGAAAATGAAGGACTCTTAACCACACAGCAGGGCCATGAGGACTTGTGGGGGCTAATGTGGATCCAGGTACCTGGTATACACTGAGAGTTTAATCCTGGCTCAGCAGGGACAAGGTGCAGCTCTCTACATCAGAGATCTATTGTGTTCCCCCCCCCCCATCACAGCCTGAAGGCTCCCAGGGCAAAACCAAAGCCCCCCTAGGGGGCGGGGAGGCTTCCTGGTTAACCAGCTGGCCCCTGTGCTCCTTCACTACTGAGCATGCTCTGTGCTGGGCTGAGTGACAGACAAGAGCCAGCAACTGCACTGGTAGGAAGCGTGGGTCCCTAGTCTGTCTGAGAAGTGCAGTCCAGTGGCACAGCGAGCCAGCAGGGATTGTATGGCAGCTAGAATGGTCAGTGCTGTGAGGGACATGCAGGTAGGACAGGGGAGATATCCCTGAGACAGTGACCTTTAGACTCATGCTGGCAGCGCTTGGGTGCTTTGGGGAGCAGTCAGACACAGGACTGCTGTGCAAAGGCCCCGAGACACAGGAAACCTGCTTTATTGAAAGAGGTGTGGGAGCCCAAGTGCTGGGGAGTCTGCACAGCCTCAGGAACTCCAGGAAGCCCAGCTACCCTCAGCCACCATGTATCGGGAAGACCTCACTCCCTCTTGAGGGGTCATGCAGCCACTGTGGGCGGCCCTGGGCTTTCCTTACATCTCCCCGGAGGCTTCTGTATCTTTGCATACGTGGGCCCTAGCTAGGACCTCCCCTGACCTGTGACCTTGGGGCTCCTCTGACTTACAGCCTCTGAGGCATTGGGGTGGCAGTTCTGGGGAACTGGGTCCCTCATAGCTGTTAAAGCACAGGGCTCAGCATCTGGAAGACATTGGTGACTGGATGGATGGACCAGTGAATGAATGAATGAATGAATGAACAAATGAATGGCATCTGAGCTGGATACCCTGTGAAGAGCAGAGCTCCCCGATTAATGTCCTCTGTTCCAAGTCCCTCCGTGCTGGTGGGGAAACAGCAGGGTCATGGCGAGGCGAGGAACGACACTGTCCCCCCCTCCAGTGCTCGCTCAGTGTGCTTCCTGCTCCTTCTGCTAGCGCCTGTCCCCACCCCCCAGCTAGCACATAAAAATGGTAATGCTCTCATTTATTCTTTAAAAATTAATCTAAAAATATTTTATGCAGTGTCTCGATCACAGTTGGGAACCATTTAATTAATCCCAAGTGGTGGGACACCAGACAGCCGCCTTAATTGGTTACAATTCCTCTGGCCCACACGGCCTATTTTGAAGCTGCGGTTCCCAGCCTGAAAGGCATTTCTGCAAGAGTTTGGGACGCCCGTCCCTTCCACGGGCTCACTTCTGTGTCTGCCTCCTGGGCTTCCCTCTGCTGCTCTAGGGCCTTCCCATGGAGTTACAACTTACGCAGCTTTGAAGCCTCAAGGGTGACCCTGTGGGGTTGGCGACCTGGTGTCACCTGATGTTTGTTGGGGCCCAGATCTGAGTTGTGGGCTTCATGAAGATGAAGTGGGAGAGACCCTGCAGTGGAGGGGGCCAAAGAGTGACTTGCAGGTGTCCTCCAGGGGAGGGAGGCATGGGATGATTGGCAGGCGTCCTCCAGGGGAGGGAGGCATGGGATGATTGGCAGGTGTCTTCCAGGGGAGGGAGGCATGGGATGATTGGCAGGTGTCCTCCAGGGGAGGGAGGCATGGGATGATTGGTAGGTGTCTTTCAGGGGGAGGGGGAGGTCTGGGGTGATTGGCAGGTACCATCAAGGGGAAGAGCTAAGGTGTAATTGACATGTGCCCTCTAGGGGGGGGAGACATGGGGTGGTTGGCCAGAGTCTTCCGGGGCAGGGAAGCATGGAGTGGTTGGCAGGGCTATTGCATATAACCAAGGATGTAAGCAGTAACACAGACTCCTGACCCAATGTGTCCTCAAATGAGACTATGGCAGATAGCCAGGGCTGTGTAGCAGCACCAGGGGTCGGCTTTCAACCAAATTTGTTCCCCAACACTTCCCAAGCCAGCCGTGTAAGATGGAAGTGTGGCAGGGCCGCTCCTCCTGGGGCCCCAGGGAGGGTCTGTCCCCACCTTCCCAATTCTGTGCTTGCTGGTCGTCTTGGTGTTCCTGGCTTGTAGGCGTATCATCAGCACTCATGCTCACGTTCCCATGGTTAGTCTCTGCCACATGGGGACTGTTCTAATGACTCTTTTTGACCTGAGCACTCTGTGCTATCCTGTCCCCAAGCACAGTCATGTTCTGAGATGCTGGAATAAGAGCTTCACTCGGTACATGATTTGGGGACTGTCTTAGTTAGGGGTCCTATTGCTATGAAGAGGCACCATGACCGTGGCAACTCTTACAAAGGAAAACATTTAATTGGAGCTGTCTTACAGTTCAGAGGTTCAGTCCATTATCAGCATGGTGGGAGGCATGGAGGCAGACAGGCAGACACGGTGCTGGAGAGGAGCTGAGAGTTCTGTATCTGGATCCTCAGGCTGCAGGAAGAGAGTGATTTACTCGACCCGGCTTAAAACCAGAGAGGCAGCCCCTAACCAAGGCTACCAAGTCTCATGGCTATTTCTTACAATGACATGTCCCATTTAGGCCCTTGGGCTCCTGTTCACTCTGTCAGATCTGCCAGGTTCACCTGCTAGACCCAGTCATCAATGTCCTCTTCTTTATCCTGTGCATGTGGAAACGGAGTCTCAGAGGAACAGGCAGTAATGCCCGAGGCCCCCACTGCTAGCAAGAGATGGAGTCAGGACTCAGACCTGGGCCTGCACAACTTTCAGCTCCTCTGACCACTCCGAGCTTTATCTTGTGTGACACAGTTTCTGGAAAAGGACTGATCAGAGAGGTCTAGGGACTTGTCCAAAGTCAGTGTCCAGAATGGTCTCTGAGCCCACAGGATAGTGATCTGGCGTGTAGGGCCATACATGGTGCTGACCCCAGAGGGCTCCTGGGGATTGATGCCAGTGAGTTCAGGGGTTCTCCAGCAGCTCTGCTCTGCCCACCCCCCATGCTGGTACTGTGAGACCTCTATGTTCTGGAGCCTGGAACCTGACAGGGTCTCGGTACACCCCTGTGTGTGTGGCTTCTGGGAACTGTCTTTCACAAACTGTTCGTTTTTGCTCTTTTACTCTTTGGGGGGACCACCACCCAGCTCCCAAATAAATCACACATGGAGGCTTATTATGAATGCCTGGCCTTAGCTTGTCTTGTTTCTTGCCAGTTTTCCTTAATTTAACTTATCCCGTCTACCTTTTGCCTCTGGGCTTTTCCCATTCTCTTACTTCTGTAAATCTTACTCTTACTCCATGGCTTGCTGTGTAGCTGGGTGGCTGGCCCCTGGAGTCCTCCTCTTTCTCTGGCCACTTCTTTTTTTCCCTCCCAGATTTCTCCTTCTATATATCCTCTCTGCCTGCCAACCCCACCTATCCTTTCTCCTGCCTTGCTATTGGCCATTCAGCTTTTTATTAGACCATCAGGTGTTTTAGAAAGGCACAGTAACACAGCTTCACAGAGTTAAACAAATGCGACATAAACAAAAGCAACATGCCTTAAAATAATATTCCCCAACACAGGCCCGTGCCACGGTACCTCCCAGAGCCTCGGTGTCCTTTACTGCAGGAAGGGACTTGATGCAGGATTGTCTTGCAGGCTAGAGTGAGGATTGTACAGTGGTGTCCAAGTACAAGAGCCCAGGCAGGGGGCGTGTCTGATGACTGTCAGCTGCTGTACGGCTCATCCTGGACAGAGGGCTGTCACCCTGCTCGGGTAGCATGTGCTGCAGGCTCAGTTTGGAAACTGGCACCAGGTGGGCCCGACACTGAGAGCTTCTGGGCTGAGTATACAGAGGGCTTGAGTCTTCAGAAGGACTAGTGCCACATCCAGCCATTTCTTAGGAAGCCCAGGGCACAGGAGGGAGGAGGTGGCCCTACACATACCTGACCTGTGACACTGTGTCTGTGTCCTACTTTAGAAAACACAGAGAGTGATTCTGGGGAGTATCCCACCTCATGTTACAGGAGTCTGTCTGAGTGAACAGCCATGTTTACTAGTCATGGAGCCACGCCCACTGACCAAAACCCCTCCCTCCTCCTGGTGGGGCAGAGTGGGATTCTACAGCTAACCAGGGCATGGTGCCACCATCCATTTATGGCCAGAGTGCTTCCCTCATGTCAAATCCAGGCCTAGAAATGAGGAGACTCAGTTTTTCAGAGGCTGATGGGAGGTTGTGGAGGTGGGGCCTGCTCTTGTATCACCATCAGAAGGGATCTGAGTCTGGCTAGCTGGGTCTGGAGGCTCACTACACTCTCTAGACACTTTCACTGGGACTGGAGTTGGGCAGGGCCAAGTGGTTGCGTGTGTGTGTGTGTGTGTGTGTGTGTGTGTGTGTGTGTGTGTGCATGCGTGTGACTCCTCAGATGCCATCACTTTGGTTTTAGAGACAGGTCTCTCAGAGCTCACAGGTTAGGCTTCACCTGTTGGTCAGGTAGCTCCAGGCCTCCTCCTGTCTCCATCCTTCCCAGTTCTGAGATTATAAACATGTGCCATTGTGCCAGGCCTTTTAGTATGGGTTTGGGGGATTGAACTTAGGTCCTTGTGCTTGTGAGGCAAGCACTTTACAGATTGAGCCATCTCCCAAGACCCCCAAATGTGTCTTGTGCCCAAAGCTTGGAGTTCCAGCCTCCAGGAGCTGCTTCCTGGTCCCCAGTGAGGGTGAGCTTCTGCTGTTCCAGGGACCACGTGGATCTTCGGATGCTGCTCTTGTCTCTGCATTTGAAGTCACTGGAGACAGACCCTTGTTCCATTTCCCACATGGTCTTACATATTTTGCAGCCAATCCTAGGCCCATTCAGCAGGAAGCTGCCCTCTTCCATTCCTTGATGGAGGGAGCCCAGAAGCCGTCATGTAGCCCCTGGTGAAAGTGGGTCTGAATGGGAACTGATGGTGTGCCTGGCGGGAACCCTGGGACCCAGCCTGTTGTATGCTCCCGGAGCCCAAGAAGGAGGCAGTGAAGGTTCCTCAGCCTTCCCTACCCGAAGGGTTCCTGCAGTCCCGAAAATGAGGTGTCCCTTATGAAGTGCGGCATACAGTCATCTGCCTTCAAGAATGTCCAAGTGGCTAACTGGCTGCTCATGTGGTCGGTAATTATAACCATTGTCAGCCTTCCCAGCTGTGGGCAGGATACATGCTAATTGGATGGCTCCCATTGTAAATCACAGTTGCCAAGGTTAAAGGAAGAAAGCGAATACCCTGAAGGTGGCTACACCTGTTTCTCTGGTGCCCGTGAAATCCCTGCCTTCACTGAGCAGCCCACAGGGTGCACAAATCAAGGGATGTCAGGTGGGTGGGGGTCTGCAAAGGGAGCTTTGGGGAAGGGAGCAGAGCGCAGTTCTCTACCCTGTCACTGTGGTCCTGGGCCTGTGCATGCAGTGCCCTTGATAAGGAGATGTGAGGTGGTGCCCAGCCAGCCCGGCTGTGTCTTTGCAGACAGGTTGTTCTGTTGCTTTTAGACTGTGATAGGTGGATCAGTGGCCACTGCACCCTGGGGTCTCTTCAGACTCATAGAGGCTGGGCACATGTGGCTGTATGTGGCAGTGTCAGCCTGAGATGCTGGAGGAGGTACTTAGGCCTTTGGAGCAGGCCTTCTGAGGGATCACTTCCGGCCTGAGACCCATGCTACCAAGTGAGAGCCAAAGCAAGTGATACACCTGAGTCTCAGCTTCCTCGATGTCAAGGAGGGATATCACACACACACACACACACACACACACACACACACACACACACACACACACACACACAGAGAGAGAGAGGGGGGGGCTATTGAGTATGTATTTGGGCCTCTGGGTGGTATTCCCATCAACTCCTAGCTTCTCTGCCTGCGCAGGACAGCCACTGGGGGCTGGGACTGTGTGGGGGCAAGTGCTAGGCTTCAGAACCCAGCATTGCTCTGGTTACTTTGCACCTGGGTGACCCTGTTCACGTGGTTCTTAATCAACCTACCTCAGCCTCCCCATCTGGAAACCAGACTCATAGGGAGTCAGGATGAAGTGCCGCGCTAGATGAGATGACACCTCATTGGAATGTTGGAAGGATGTAGCTAATGTACAGCATCTAGTAAGCACTCATTACATGGGCTTCCCAACTAAACGTCTGTCTGTTACACCTATGCCTGTGTGGAGGACAGGACAGCCCCATTGGGATTCTGAGATTCCTGAGTGCAGTCACTTGGCCCTGTGCACTGCACGTGACAGGCACCTTTCTTTGGGCTCTTTGCTGACTTGTCTTGGGATGGTAGGAAAACAGCAATTCTCTGGGACCTGATGCTTATCACAGGCACCCAGAGTTCCACTCCCAGGCTCACATGTGAATGTGGACATGGGGCACGAACGCATTTTGGCTGTGGGTCCCAAGACTCCCTTCCTGACCCACCTACTTGAAGGCAGGGCCACCTGTCCCTAGTCATTTTGACTGAATTTACAACAAGGCCTCTGCTTCCTCCTTGCCCCCAGAACAGGGCTGGGATTTAGGTCTACATGAGCATCCCACCTGCAGAGGCTGGCCACATGAGGACCTCACCTACAGAGTCTGGCCATGAGTCTTCTTTCAGGCACTAGGCAGTTATCCAGACATGGAGGGCCATAGCGCCCCAAGAGGCTAGCCCAGGTACCCCCATTGAACCTTCTAGAAAAAAAAGAAAATGAGCCAATCTTCCCAGGCTTTTATTGATGCTGGCCACTAAGAGAAGGAAGGCTAGACACAGAGTCGGGGACCATGGGCTGTCACAGCAGTGGGCCTCTGCCTTAGTCACCTGGGTCCTCACAACAGAGCCACCAGGTGGACTTCCTTTGGGAACTGAGGCTTACAAGGAGGTGAGAGGCCTGACCTTTCCATGCACCAGGGGAAAGCCCAGTCGGCAGAGTGGGGGATGATCACGTGGGGGTGGAACTGTGTGTGACTTTGACCCACTGAGCCCATTCCAAACTAGGGCAGGAGGTCAGAAGGGAAGGCCAGGCTGGAGGGAGCCGGTTCATTTTTGGAAACGAGGCCTCGTTGGCAAAGCTAATAGAGACTTCTGCCTCCACTTACTGCTGCAGACAGACTCGTAGCTTATCCTCACAGCCAACATATGGTCGGCTCAGCGCTGTCCTGGAGGAGGCAGGAGATGAGGAGAACTTGGAAGCCTGCGCTGGGGGCCACCCAGACCCACAGCTCATTGACACCAGGGAAAGTGGGTGTCACGACAGCCTGAGCCTAGTTCTCTAAGCCCCTCCAAGCATCTCTCAGCTCCCCAGTGGGGAGGGGGCTGGAGCGAGCCTGGCCTTTTCTTCCCCTTGTTGCTGGCTATTTGCAGTGGATTTCCTTCCAGGGACTTGGATGGATGGGACAGGGATAGCTGGGAATTTTACACTGTAATAAAAATAATGTCACCACCCTGCACTGGGGACTGGCTTTCAAAGCAAGCCCCTGGGGCTGTGGAAGCTTGCTCCTGCGGGCTGGCATTATTTCTTCTCGGTGCCTGATATGAAACCTCAAAACTTCACAAGGTTGTGGCACAGGAAGATTGAGTGGCATGGAGCTCACAGACCCACACTGAGTGTAGAAAACCTGGATTAGACGTGATTTCAGGGCAGTGGGAGAGCGCCAGCCTGCTTCTGTATACGGAATTATGTGTGCTTGCGGGAGAGTCTGCTGCAGCTTTGCTGGCAGAGACATCAGTTGGCAGGGGGATGGCAGCACTCAGTAAGGGGGACTCGGGGTTGCTTGGCATCCCTTCCAATGCTCTGCAGAGCCCCAATCAATGATGTTGACCAGCAGGCTTATCTAAGGCGAGTCCCAAGATGTCTCCAATTCTCAGTCTCCCATCCCTGGTGTACAGTGACCTTAAAAAAATGGATGATCATGATGTTCCCTTTCTTCTTAAAATCTTAGAGTCATGACTTGATGCTCTTCAGGTCATAGGAGGTGGGTCACCTGTCTGAGGTAGGCACCTGGGCCTGTCCCAGTTCTGCTTTCTGTTTGGATTTGATCTGGCAACATGGCTTACCTGTTTTCCCACTTGGTCTCTTGGGTCTGTTTATGATGGACTCCTTATGTTCTATGTGCAACCACTGTTGTGAATATAAATGAATAAGGATAAAAAAAAAGAAAAAGCACCTGTTATGTGCCAGGCACTCCGTTGGGCCTTCTGTAAACCTGTCAGCCTTTCTCTGTCCATTGAGATTTTTCATATCCCTTTGCAGACGAGAGTCTTGAGGTCCAGGGAGTGTGGCATATTTGGCCAAGACCACACAACGTCCATGTAACAGCTGGAAAGATTCTCTGGGTGTTCTAGATCCCACCCTCAGTTCAGCTTATTCATTTCATCATTCCCTCTGAGGGCCGAGGGGCTCCTAGTGTGTTGTAGTGGGCGCGCGCACACACACACACACACACACACACTTTTCCTTCGAGATTAGAGCGCCCTGACTTTAAACCATGGTATCTAAAATGAGGAGAAACTCTGTAGTAACTATATTTTGAGGCAAATTAACCTTGATAAGATCTTCAGTGTCATGTATTAGACTATTTCCCTTAGTAATGCATTAAAACTGTCAAACCCGGTATGATTGCACAATTAGCGATATTACACATGATGTAAATTTCAATTCATGATTACAGTGTCTGTGCTAATAGATTTGCGATTAACACCCTCCAACCATGCTGGTTCAAAAGGACAGCTTCCTGTGAATCGCTCTGAGTGAGCAGCAGCAGCACCAGCCGTGCCTGCGACGCGTGGTGGGGACGGTTCCTGCAACATCTAATGATTTCCCAAGATTAGCAGTGAAGAGGCAGTTCATTAAGGATGGTCTCTTGGTGAGGCCAGGGAGCAGGAACGCTGATGCGAGCATGTGGTGGCTCACCCCGCCTGCCTGTTGGACTTCCTGGGGAAACGGCTCTCCGCGGACTCCTGTCCTTCATGCTGCCCACACTTCATTCTTCCACCCCTGCTGGCTCTCTAGCAAGAATTGTGAAATTGAAGTTCAGGCAGGGCTCATATCACGAGAGGAAACTGTTCTGTAAACTTGACGAATAAGGATGCTTAACGTCTGTTTATTGTGTTCTCACAAGATGCCTTGTGCCGTTTACAGATGGCCTTCTTTGTGTGTTCATTTGTTCTGCTCTCCATGTAGCATGACCCCGCGTCACCCCCACTTCATGGAAGGGGAAACTGAGTTCTAAAGAATAAGCTCACGTGGTTTGTTGGGAATGATTCCCACGTGGGTCTCTAGCACATGTTTTTTTTGTTTTTTCCACTATAACACTGTGGGAAAGCCTGCTGTTCTGGTGGGAAAGGCTTCACCTGGACAAAGCATGTTTGTAGCATGATCCAGCATGATTCTTGGTTGCAAGAACTTCAGATATGTTCCACACATGCTCTGAATGTCACCATTTTAATGCTAACATGGAGAGCACAGAGCTGTGGTCGGAAAACTGGCTTCTTACCCTTGGGCTGGGTGAGTATCACATGGCACACTAAGGAGATCAAACGCTTTGTATTGGGTTTTGTGCCTGAGTCCCAGCAGATGGGCCACTCTGGGGGCCCTGCAGCATGGCTGAGTATGTGGTGCTCATTGCCCAGCACAGAGCCAGGTGCAGAGACTGCTGCGTGGATTTGAAGGGAGGAATGATCAGGTGTGCTTCTGCAAGCTGGGATGCAGAGAAGCAGCAGGTGTGTGGGGGTGAGGGTTTCCTGCATTGCAGTGGCTGGGATAGCGGGAGCAGGCATTAAAGGCCTTTCATTAAGGCCCCTTGGCAGCCTTTCTAATAAAATACCACCAGTCATAATTGCTCTTTTAAATCAGCTATGAATAACTCCTGACAATTAATTGCTGCCATAATGGCTAAGCTCCCTGGCAGAGTCGGGCTCATTTTGGAGCATACCCCAGGCATGGCTCCTTCCTTCCACCAGGTTCATGCTACATGTTCTTTATAAATTCAAAACGTGCCCTGCACATGTCTACCCATGGTGTGCTGTCTTTGGGCTCATGGCTAGGGAAGTTTTAGAGTGATTTCCTGTGTGTGTGTGTGTGTGTGTGTGTGTGTGTGTGTTCACGGCTCATGTTCGGTGTTACTGCACTCAGGCTCTGATCAGACTTCCACCAAGAGCAGATGGCTCTAACCCACATGCAGACAGACCTCTGGCCTGTTGGAAGTATGCTGTACCCATTGCCCTTACTTTCCCATGGTGTCTGACCCTGACCCATCGCCAAGCATGACCCCCGTGCTCTGTTATCGGAGTCACAGACAACCCCCCCCCCAAGTGCAGCTGTGAGCACAGAACAGCTTGTTTGCTGTTTCCTGACACATCCTCCTGATGTAGCTCTTCAGGGGCATTCTCAAAATGGAGCCTGTACTAAGCCAGTGTTGGGGTGACCACCACCTGTCACCTGACTATGACCCTTAGAGCTGGCCTCAGCCCTCTCCCTTCTCCCCTCCCAGTTTTCCTCCCTCTGCTTTGCCTCCCTGTTCCTGCCCCCTTCCTTGCCCCTTCCTCTCATTTTTTGGGGGGCATTGGCTTATTTGCCCGTTTCTTTTATTTCTGCCTGCCTGACTCTCTCGTTAAATGGGTCCTGAGTCACAGTATTCTGACCAGGACTTTCTGGGGGCGGGGATCTGCGGGACACAGAAGGGGTGAACAGTTCCTATTCCTCTGCAGGGCAATGTCCTGATTAGCTTTAACTGTCCACTTGGCACATCTGGAGTCACCCTCCCATCTACCCACCCATTCACCCACCAGCCCATTCATTCACTTGCCCATTCACATACCTATTCATTCACGTAGCCACCTATCCTCTATCAGCCCATCCCTCCTTCCCTCCACATATCTGCCGTATTCAACCACTGTTTCACCTATTCCCATTCATCCCCTATCCCCACATCCCCACAGCCACTTCCCCATCTTCCTACCCGTTCACACAATTTTCCATTCATCCAACATTGTCTGAGTACCTGCTATCAGCAAGGTACTGTGGATTCAATGATGATGTCTGGGGTGGGTTCATTGCTCATTCTTCTGGATCCTCAGCCATGGTTGATTTAAATGTTCAGTGTATGTGCAACTCTGTGCCTCATCAGATGCAGGGCACCTCTAGAGTTGGGCCAGGCCTTTATCCTATCATTCCAGTGCTATGGTGCCAGCTTTTGGTGTATACTAATTTGGGCAAATGGATGACATGGCACCATATCTTAGATGTTCAGTTTTTATGTGACCTTGGAGGTGATATGGGGGCTATAGCCTGATCTACATCTTGGGTCCAAATTGGGGCTAGAACTATCTCAGTCTCCTGGTTCTTCTTCTGTTGTCATCCTGTGTGTCTTGCTGTTTTCAGCTGTGAGCTAGGGCTTGGCATGAGCATCAGCATCTTTCCTGGGCTTGGACTTAGGGGAGAAGCCAGTGGTGGGTCTTACAGCATGTGCTTGTGGTCCTGAAAGTCTGTACTATTTCTGCATTGGCCTGGGCACAGTGTTGTTTGTGTCCATCAGTGAGGCCCGGGCAGATGAGTATGGTGCATCCTTAGGGCCATTTCAGAGACTCACAGCTGCCCCAGTGTGAATGGTAGGAGGGCCTGTCTTAGAAAGCCAAGGATGGAAAAAGCAAGGCAAGTATCTTCAGTCTAGTGTCTGACATGTTTCATTTTACAAGTAAAACTAGGGCACAGTCGGAGCCTTTACCATCCCAACGTCCAGGACACTGATGGTCTGGGTGCTCACTTTCAGGACTGTGGGCTAAGACAAGCATGAGGATCAGCACATGACCTCCTTTTCTGAATTAGGAAGTGACTGAGACGTTTAGTCTCTTGCTCAGTCCATTGAGTCTATAGTTAGACTCTTCCATTCCAGAGCCCATCACTCAGTGCCAACATGGAAGAATGGCACTCGCAGTGACAGTCCTGTTGGGAAGGTAGTGGAGAGGGCATCAGCTAATAGCCAGGGACCTAAGGATATAGCTGCTGACAGGCAAAGGCCTGACCCTCAGAACAAGGGGTCCCACAGGTGTAGTTGAGCAGGACCAGGGTGCTAGGCTCTAACCATGGCACCTTACCTGGCAGCCGCAGTGTGAGCTGGAACTCAGGGACCTGGCAGGGCTGTAGGTAGGAGCCTGATTGGCTATGGGGGTCATGTGCATCTCGGCCTGGCCGGTGTGGGCATCCCTGGAGGAACACTTACAGGGGCTCAGGATGTCAGCCCCGGTCCAGCACAAGGCTCAGTGAACTCAATGACAGAGGGACATAGCCATGTGCCTCCAGGCTGCTGCAGTGACCCACTCTGAGCCTGTCAGAGCCTTCTCCTTGTCCCACAGCCTTGGTTGAGAGGGACTGAAGGAGGACCTGGGGCTGGCAGAGTCTCTGGGGACTGGCAGGGGATGAGTAGGTAGAGCCCAGCAGGATGGGCTTGCCTGTGCTCTGGGGAGGCTGACATAAGGCCAAATGTCATCATCAGGATGCTGGATGGGAGTGCCCCATTGACAGCGAGCTTATTCTGGAAGGGTCTCCTTCCTGAACTCTCCTCAGGTAAATATTTAAAGTCTATGAAGCCACTTGCAGCTTGTCTGTGACAGGCGCCTCTGCTTCCTTCACACAGCCCCGCCCTGTACCACCCAGCATGCTCATTATACTCCTGGAAGCTGTGACTTCCAGGGTCCACGGCCCCACTTTCTCAGCGGACCCGTGTCCGGCACCAGTGGGGTGCCTCCTCCTTAGCATGATGTGAGGCCCGGTTCCGTTTCATTCTCAGCACGACTTGCTCTCCTCATGCCCTGCTGCACTCGGGTACTCTTGGGAGGAGCCTCAGAGTCTCACACTAGCAGAGGACAGGGGGACTGCCCTGCCCTGACTCAGCACACGGGCAGGCAGCAAGACTCACCTGCCCTTGATCTGGACATGCACCTGTGTGTGTCAACCTGTGACAGGCAGGCAGACCTGACTCTGTTCTGTGACCCCATAAAGATTTCAGTGGGCATCCAGGAGCTTTACACGCTGAAGCAGAAAGGAACATGAACAGATTAAAGGAGAGAGCTTGTCTAGTGCCCGCCGAGAAAGCGGCAGGGCGAGGGAGGAGGAGGAGGAGGAGGAGGAGGAGGAGGAGGAGGAGGAGGAGGAGGAGGAAAAACCCTGTGGGCAGCAGCTGAGATCTCGGGCTGAAATCCCAAGTCTACGGTAAGTGTGGCCCAGACTCACCCTCATCAATTGCCAAGCTACTAATTCTTTTTCCTGTGTGCTAGGGGGTGTTGCCAGGCACCTCTTAAGTTTCATAATGACGTGGCTTCTAGCAATGCTTTCTGGATCTCAATCTCATTATTTGTTTCCAAACAATAAAAAAGTGGCAGGAAAACACTTACAGGTTTAAAAAGTCTATGTTTTACTGACAATACCAGATCTAGTTCATAAACAGGTCTCTGGAATTATATTTCCTTCTGTTGGTGTAATTCTGGACCTGGAAAGCATTCTGAACTCAAGGGGAGGAGCTTAAGCCAGGTCTGCACCCTGGCGCCCTTCCCAGCTGCCTTTTCACCCCCAGAGGATTTGCAGGTTCTGGTGTACAGGGTCCTCATCTTCCCTTGGCTCAGGACACATTCCACTAACTTGAGGCCATCTTAGAGCCCTTTGAGACACATAATTCTGACACATTTCATATGCATCAGAAGGGGCTGCCCACAGTGACGAAAAGGCCCCATGTTGAGGACCGAGTGTGAGTCTGAATGTTGATTTCTTCATTCATGCTCCAACCAGGGCCTGGGCCTGGTGAGTGGGGCTCTTGCAGTGGTGATGTTGAGACCCAGCTGCCTTTGCCTTGTGATGCCGACATTCCCAGGACTTCTGAGACCTTCATTATGCCCCACATATGGGTGGGTCATAGCGGAAGGTTAGCCAGGAGGTGAACAGTGAAGTGGATGGCCGCTGTAAGCCTTGGGGACTGGGCCTCGGAAAGTGCAGAGCCCAGGTTTGGGTGGTAGACTTTGGGAAGCTAAGAAATGCCATCTGCTGCCAGCCCAGGACAGGAAACAACCTTAGAGCTGAACACTTAGTATTTCTTGACTCCTATCATTCCTGTCTCAAGGAGATTGGGAAGCCAGGCCCCACTGCGACCCGAGTCTGCGGCTGCCTCAGGGCCTTTGCACTTTCTCATGCTACCTGGACCATTTTCCCCAATCCCGACAGGACTGGGCTCTTCCTATCCTTCAGGTCTCACTCCTCTTCACAGAGGACCTTTGCCATCTGATAGCCTGAAAACACCTGTCCCTGACCCTTGGGGACACTCCCCCAGAGACCCCTGCCTGCTCCGTTGAGTCTCCCCACAGCGTGTTATTCTTTGCCATTGTGTGTGCTTTGCTGATAGTTTGCCCTGGTTTTTCATCTTGGCCCCTGTGCTACTATATCAAAATACCAGAGACTGGGCAGCTTAAACAACAGAAAGTTCTCTTTCATGGTGGTGGAGGGTGGAAGTTCAAGCTGAAGGTGGCAGCTGACTTTCTGGGTTGGCGAGGGCTCTCAGGCTTGCTAGCCACCACCTTTTTTTGCTGCGTTCTCACAAGGTGTCCCATGGTGTGGACATGGAGAGAGCTCTCTTCTCTTCCTATAAGGGTCCCATCCCCATGGCTGCAGCTAAACTTAATAACCTTCCAAAGGCCCTACCTTCAGATACCACTGCCTTGAGAATGATGGCTTAAGCATAGGGATGGGGCAAAGCCTTTGGGCATAGCAGCTTCTCTGTGCCAGGGATAGAACACGGGTCAGGGTGCTCGTGTGTCCCCTGCAAAGCTGTGTCTTTGGGGGATTAACAGGTGTCTAGTACATGATAAGGCTTTGCTGAGTGAATGAAGAAATGTGTTGAATGAACGAAATGTTCTGGGATCTCTACAGAGGCCCCAGCCTGCCCACAGCCTGGGTTCATCCTGCAGCAACTGCTGGCCACCTGCTCTCTACACATGTGCCAAGTACCATACCACACATTTTATGTTCATCATTTCTCATCTTCCTCAAGAGTTGAGGAGTGATCAGATCGTCACTGTGGTGGAAGGAGAGGTGGCCCCAGGAAGGGTCACAGGGCCTAGTGTGTCTCCTCTGCCTGTGACCTGATGCAGACAGACCTGACAGTTTTCTTCAAAAACACAGTTAACGTAAGCTCTGACTAATTTGGCATCTGCTAGCTTCTGGGTCCCTGGCGGGAAGTAGGCTCTTCTTCATGCAGGGAAAACAAAGGGACCACTCTCCCTGGTCCTCAGAGTTTAACAGAAACAACTTCAGCTAATGGAGCACGTGTTGGTGAACATGGGTGGGAGAGCAACAGCACAGAGCTGAGAAGCCCGAGAAGGGATGGAGCAATGTCTGGTTCTGAGAAGGACCCTAACCGCACACTGCTTACTAATGTTGCTGTTCCCTACTGTAGTGAGTGATGTAGTGATGTGGTAATGATGTAGTGATGATGATGATGATGATGTTGAAATAAAATGTGGTGGCAATGCAATGATAATGGAGGGAATAATGATGCAATGATAATAGAGTGATGATATAGTGATGATGCAATGATGGAGTGATGATGAGTGATGATGAAATGATGCAGTGATGCTGGATTGACAGTGCAGTGATGTTGGAGTGATGATGCAGCAATGATGCAGTGATGATGGAGTTATGGTGGAGTGGTGATGCAGTGACGCAGTGATGATGGCATAGTAGAGTGATGAGGTAGTGATGATGCAATGATGATGGAGTGATGTTGAAATGATAATGGTGTGATGATGCAGTGATGGAGTGATAATGGTATATAGAGTGGTGGTAGAATGATGTTACAGTAATGACATAGTGATAATGGAGTGATGATGGGGTGATGTGGTGATGGGATGATGATGCAGTGATGGTATGATAACGGCATATAGAGCTGTGGTGGAATGGTAGAATGATGATGCAGTGATGACAGTGATAATGGAGTGATGATGAGGTGGTGATGGGATGATGATGCAGTGATGAGGTGATAATGGCGCAGTAGAGTGATGCTGCAGTGACGGGACGATGGTGTGATGGCACACAGATGGAATGATGATGGAGTGCTGGAGTAGTGGTGCAGTGATGATGCAGGGGTGATGGAGTAATGATGGGGTGATGGGATGACAGCTTCATGCTTCCAAGGTGGTTTAGCCTACCCAAGACCCATGTTGTTTAGAATAGATTCTTGATAGCACTGAGCTTTGGGGAGAGATAAGAACCTAAAGCAAGTCTAATCCCTCTCTTGGTTTTCAGTCAGGGCTTTTCTTCCAGTGTAGTTCTGCCTCTCACTTGTACCCCAACACCAGCAATTCTTGTGTAAAATCCAGATAGCCCCAAGCCTTCCTCCGCTGACATCACCTGGGTGGATGGTTCTTCTGTAAGCAGAAAGTGGGGGATCTGAACCTGCAACAGCCTCCTCTAGTTTGGGTGTTCAAGGCCTGCAGGACCTCTGTTGGTTCTCCTGGGGTCCCTGAGACAGCACCGTGTACTCTGTTCCCCAGAACGGAATGGGGGCTCTGGCTTCCAGGAACACACCAGTCTTAAGAATTGTAGAGAACATTCTTTCTCAGATTTGCGAGGAGCACCTGGCTGTAACATGGGGAGGAAGTCCTAAGAGAAGAGGGCCTGGTGGTGATGGACACTTACCAAGCACTGTGCTCACATGACCTGCAGCCCTGAGGAAAGCCTCCTGGGTTGATCTGTGCACTCCTATGAACCCAGTTATAACCGAGGAAACTGCCTGGGAGGCCCCAATGCCACACCCACTGAGAGGCTGACGTGTGCTAATGGTGGTTAGAATCCCACCTCACAGAGACGGGCTTGAGATGGGACAAATGAGTCCCTCTGCCCACACTCCCAAGCCCCCAAGGCCCTCCTTCCTCTTCGTCCAGATTATGTTCCAGCCATTTAAGTGAGAGGGGTCCCATGGCGTGTGCCCCCACCCGTGGGTGATGGTCCTGGCAAGTCATGGAGTAGCTCTCACTTCAGGGTCCACTGAGAGTGGAAGGTGCTGAGAATAGCAGGTGAATGGTGTGTGTGTGTGTGTGTGTGTGTGTGTGTGTGTGTGTGTGTGTGTGTGTGTGTGTTGGGGGGGGGTGGCTCTCCTCCTGGGCAGACTCCAGTCAGTCTTCCTTTGGAGATGGAGCTGACAAGTATCCTCTCAAGCTGTGAGTCAGCAGAAGGTTTTAGTAATACTGTCCAGGTCTCAGGGGTCCTGGTCTGTTGCTCTTTTCTTATCTATCAAGCCCCAAGAGCAGGACGGCTGGCGAAGAGTTGCCATCTCATCCACTTCTTCTGCCTCTCTCAGGTTCCTGTTTAATGAGCGTTGGGTTAATGGGTTAATTTGGTGCCAAGACCTCATCTGTTGCATCTTCCCCACGAGTTACTTTCTGTGTCAGTTCCCTCTCTCCCCTCCCTGGAACAGACACCTGAGGCGGTCATCGTGAAGAGACATTCCCTGGGCTCATGATTTTCAGGATGCAGTCCTGGTTGACCCTGTTGCTTTGGGCCTGTGGGGAGGATGCACCTCCAGGTGGGAGCACATGGCTGAGTGGTACCATTTGTCTTGTAGCCAAGGAACAAAGGAGATAAAGGGAAGAGACCGGGGTTCCACCATCCCCTTCAAGGCCCAGTGACCTAAAGCACTCTCTTTAGTCCTCACCTCTTAGTGGTCCATATTCCTCCAAATGGTGGCACCCTGGGCCCCACCTTACACTGCACAGGCCTTTGGTAGACTGTCCCAGATCCAGTTACCACAGAGCACCAGCGGATACCTCTACTGCTCTGGTGCTACTGTCACAGCATCACCAGGAGGGGGCGTCCTTTTGGGAGCAAGCAGTTTGGAGGTTCAGAGCTGCAGCTGGCTGCCCAGGACCTGGTAGGGCGATGTCCCCCAGGTGCCCTGGATCATTCTCTCTGGATACGGCTAGTTAAGCATGGGGCTCTTGGACTGCCGTGCCCTTGGAGAGGAGGGTCCCTGGGTCTCTATGTAAAGGATGACATCACTCATCATGTCAGGCTTTCCCTCAGGAAGTCAGCACAGGGCAGAGGTTACAACCCAGACACAGTACTGTATGTTTGTCGTGCTGAGGGCTTTGAGGCTCTTCAAATGAGTCTCTATCTCAGCCTGCCTCACTGAGGAGCTGGAGGCTGAGGTCAAGCAAGCTAGTCCCTGTCTGTGTGTTCTTCTGACTCCATTCAGGCTGGATGAAGGCCATCCCCGTGACCTCACTTTACCTTAACCCATTCTGAAGTCCTGGCACGGGGTGGGGTGGGGGGTGGGGGAATGCACTCGACCTGCATACAAAGTTTGGGGAGACAGTACAGCTGACCACAGTTACTGACAGTGTGGGATCTCTGGTTTCTGAGTCTGGGCAAGGGCTCTTTTAACCAAGCGGAGGGTATAGTCACGTAGGGCACCATACCACCGACGTCTTGCCCACTGTGCTATTAAAACCTTCATGTCCCTAAGGCACTGTGGCTGGTTCCCTTTGAGACAGGGGTTAAAGACATGTGCTCTTGGGTCCAAAGACTATGAATTCAAATTCAAGATGCCCCAGGACCCGGTGGGAGACCATCCACGAGTCACAGGCCTCTGGGAGGCTACGTTGCAGCATCACCATTGCTCATGCACCCCTCACATTATGGTAGACTCCCCTGAGCCTATACCAGCTGAGCTAGACCTGGGACTCGTGCATAGTGAGCACCCAGTAGGCCATCATTATTAGCAGGGGCAGCATGTTCAGGCTCCAGGGTGGAAAGAAGGTCAAGAGCCTACAGCTCTGCTTCCAGGTGCCCCACGTCGGAGTCTCTTGACCTCGTCCGCTGAGATGTGTCTGCGGGCCTCCAGCACCCACAAACTCCAGGCTCTACAGATGGCAATTTATTTTTAGGACAAGCCACTCAGGACGTGGGCTCAGGCTGCTTGGCTTGTTTAATTGCCTTTGTGGAAGCAGAGGCTGTCGCAGGATCTAAAAATACTCAGTCCACTTCCTTGTCTGTGTTGCTGTATTGGAAAGCTCCGTGGCATTTCTGAAGGCCTGAGCCAGAGGATTCCCATGGCTGGCAGAAACACCTCTGGCTGTGACCTCTGCCAGCCCCTGTGGGAGCGGATTTACTACCCTGCTGAACATACCCCATTTATGACTGCAAACATTAATGTAACTGGGATGGAAATCAGGTCAACAGGATGAAAATAAATAGCTCTTTAACCCGAGGGAGGCAGATGGGCCCCAATGGGCAGCTTCCACCGAGAGACCGCTCCTTTCACATCAGGATGACATCCCCAGGGGCTTGTACCATGACAGGTAGACGGGCCCATCTGGGCCAGAGTGACATTTGTTGCTGTGCATGTTTACCCAGATAGGGGCCAGGCACCATGGATGACATCGTAGTGCTCTAGGAAATGGTGGCTGCCGTTGAGAGACCATAACCTGTGGTAGCCATGGTACTGCTTCAGTGGGCACACCATTGGAATGACTCCTCACAGCGTTTTATTTCAAGCCACGCTCGTGAGGTGTGTAATTATCTTTTTAATATTCTCACCATTAATTGACTATTAAATGTCTCTGATCGGCCTGCTGTGAGCCTGGCAGGAGACGAGGCCACCCTGACAATGTCAGTTCAGGCTCTCTTCACAGACCGGCCATGCCATCTTGGAGATCTTACAGGTGACTCAGAAGTATGAGACGTGCCCCAGGTATCCCAGAGGGACAGCAGTGGGGAGGAAGGCTGATCCTTCCTGACTGACACGACCCTCTTCTGGCCTGTACAGCACTGTCTTAGTTAGGGTTTCTATTGCTGTGAAGAGACACATGAATGACCATGGCAACTCTTATAAAGGAAAATATTTAACTGCGTGGCTTACAGTTCAGAGGTTCCACCCATTATCATCATGTTGGGACATGGCAGTGTGCAGGCCAATATGGAGCTGCAGGCGTAGCTGAGAGTTCTGCATCTTGCACAGGCAACAGGAAGTGAACTGAGTGTCATACCGAGGGAAGCTTGAACAAAGGAGACCTCAAACGGCCCCCTTCCCAGTGACACACTTCCTCCAACAAGATCACACCTACTCCAACAAGGCCACGCCTCTTCATAGTGCCACTCCCTATAGGCTCATGGGGGCCAATTACATTCAAATTACCACAAGCACCCTAGTGGGTGCTTATTTCCAGATCTTGGCCAGGCACATATCATTCTGGGTCATCTTCATGATCCCTAAGCTCCAGGTGGCCCTTGTGTGCTGCTGCAAAGCCACCATTATTGTCTCCAGGACAACACCAAAGTCCTAGGCTGCAGTCAGCCCTTGCCTCATTCCTTCCCCTTCCTCCTTCATCTTCCTCTGAATACCTCCTTAATGTCCCAGTCAAAAGGAGCAGAATGACACTTCCTGGTCCAGCATCAGCCTCCTAGAGCTCCTAGCAAGTGTCCTATGAGATTCTAATGTCAGTGAGGCCATAGTTCTGTTTGTAGCATTATTCTCATGAACCAACATGTGCCTACTCCAGATGGATGGCAGGGCCTTTACCTGTATCTCCTGCCATAATTACTCCTAGTTCTGTAAGGTGACAAATGTGTCCTCTCCCTAGTCCTGAAGGACAGCCGTGTGGCCCCAGGGAGCATGGGGAGGCCTATGCTGTAGAAGAGTTGTTCCATGTCCTATATGGCCTGCAGCTCCTGCAGGAGCAGGCTGAAGTGCAGAACCCATGGGACAGCTGTCCTG
Source organism: Peromyscus maniculatus bairdii (assembly GCF_049852395.1). Taxonomy (NCBI): domain Eukaryota; kingdom Metazoa; phylum Chordata; class Mammalia; order Rodentia; family Cricetidae; genus Peromyscus; species Peromyscus maniculatus. The sequence continues at coordinate 2,643,510 of NC_134861.1, forward strand.
TGACTTTGGAGGTGGTCTGCAGCTCTCTGGGGGATCCTGCCATGCAGAAAGAGGAAAACAGTATCAGGAGTGGTCACTAGCTGGCCTTTGTCACAGCTTGTGTTGCAAAGAATCTAGGCCAAATCTGTCCAAAGTTTAGTCCCTTAGGCTGTGGTCAAAGCTCCCTTGGGGACAGGACACACTGGCACACCTCATGATACCTCACAGGTGAATTGTTTGTGGGTTCTAAGATAGCAGAAGGTCAAAAGAGATGAAAAGCTGGCTCTTCCTAGATGATCCTGCCTTCTCCATGTGAAGATCTGCAGCTCAGAGTTGTTGTCCATTCAGGGTATCACAGTAGCCCAGTAGCTAAGAAGTAGGTGGATGCGTATGTGGGTACCTGGGGTTATGAACCTGGGATCTGAGATCAGGTGGGTCTGGTGTCAGAGTCCTTGAGTGCTAAGTGAGAACTATGGAGTTCATGGGCCCACGAACAGGAAGTCACAAGAACACTACACTCAGAGTCACTGCTCTCCTGTGGGCTTGTTCTGCTTTTGTCCTTGAAGGTGGTACTTAGGTGAGCATTCAGTAATATATGGTATGGGGACAATGCAAGATGGCAGAGGTGTGTGGACAGATCTGTGCTTAGTGGGGAATGGTGCTGGGCCACTCGTGTGGCTCATGGCACCTGATTCCATGGATGTTGAAGGGCATTCAGTGTGTGGTCTCCTGACTGGCCCCCAAGGCTGTTGTGAGACAGTGGATGAAGGATGAGGAGCCTGGAACTCAGGGAGCTGGTGAGGGACCAGTGCAGCATGGAGGGACTGTGCTTGCATAGGACTTGCATGCTCTTGGGAAGCCCTGCTGACATCTCCCAACCATCAATCTTAAAACCTCAGAGCTTTGTGTTGTGGATCAGTTTGGCTGGGGATCTATGTGTCCTGTCTGGATATGATGTTTTGTTTTTGTTAGCTGATAATGGGGTATGCAACCCTCTCCAGGCCTCTGGCATCTCCTACTCTCCCCTAGGACCCAGACTCAGCTAGTCTTGGCAGGAGTCTTGGGTGGCTGCCTGATGTGAGAGCTGAGGGCTTGCTGGAGCACACCAGTGCCCACCTCGGGTGCTCAGCTTTGACCTTCCTGTGACTTATTGGGTGTGTGTCTGCAGAAGTTGGAGATCAATAGTTGTGTATGGGGCTAGTGTCAGGCACATCTCCCCATTGTGTTCCTGGAGTGAGTTCACTCCTGCCCACGAGGATATGAGTCCTGAGCAACTCAGCAGTCAAGCATCTGGCTTCCTTTTTGACTTCCTGCCCGAATACCTGGGTACTGGGCCCATAGAGGCTGAGTGTGGGGTGGTGCTGACTCTCTGGTACTTCCTGTCTCTCTGGTCTGCTCTGACACCTTCCCTTTTGACTCTTTTGAAAATGAGAACATAGCTCCTGGGCAGTTCTGTTTCTGATCTGTCCCATTTCTATGGTTCTTGTATCCAGATTCTGGATCCTTCTGCAATTCCAGTTCACAGGTAGCATACCCCAGTTAACAGGCCTTCTGTCTCTTTTTTTCTGGAGTGTTTTTATCCATCTCTTATCACAGTCCCTCCCCCAACCCTCCCCACATATTCCCCATCAGCAGCTTCATAATTTAGTGAACAAAATACATAATTTGGAGGTAACTTCATTAGGTTTAATTGTACCACATGGATGCCAAGTGGATTTTAAAAACGATGATCGATTATGAGTTTCCTCATGGAAACATCATCAACATAATGGCTTTGAAAATGCGTCCGTGTCTCCGGTGACTGCTGCCCCCATTAATGTCACCCCTTGTCAGGAAGGAGAGAGGTGCTCTTGTTGCAAAGTGAACGCCTACAGCTGTTACCCAAATTAGCAGTGCCTCTTCCGGAGCACGCATGGCAGACAGGCCTGTTGCCATGCCGAGGGAGGGCACAGCCCTGTCCCACTGCTTGACATGGGCTGGATGATGGAAGGGTGGTGGCTCCTGCCTCCTCCATTACTGTAATCCCCAGGAACTGATTATATGAATGACATTTGTTTATAAAGTGAAAACCGAGAGCCTGCTTGCCTGACTCTGGCATCACAGTCTGAGATACCCTTCTAGCCAGGCAGCGGCTGTAAGGCTCCAATCAGCCTGTCCTTTCCACAGTGGCTGAGGGATTAAGGAGTTCAGGGAATTGCATGGGTGGAGGCCGGTGCCACAGTGCTAGCTTCCATGCTGGACCAAAGCAAACACTGGGACACAGAGGCTGGCAGAGAATAAGGCCTGCAGCCTTGGCTAGAAGCGGCCTCTGCATCTTCTCATGGTGCTGGGGTAGTTTCAGGAAACCTGTGACTCATCTGTCTGATGGAAGTGTCAGGGCCAAAGGAGCTCTGACCTGCAGCCAGGTACCTGGGTTAGTGTTTGTCTCTGTCCTCAGCTGGGATCTTGAGTTTTATGGTAAATGTCTCTTGTGGACTTGGATAGGTTAAGAATCACCTAGGGTATTAGCGAGGAATACCTTTGGGTATGCCTGTGAGGTTGTCGTCCCATGTTATGGGCTTGGGACCCAGAAGGAATAAGGAAAAAAGAGGGATGACAGCTGAGCGCCAGTCTCCCTCCCTTTGAGCCTCTACATCTGCCCAGATGTGAGCAAGCACCCTTGTGGTGTCAGAGATAGGAGCTGGTCCCACAGCTACACCTTCTCCACAGTGATGGAGTATACCTCCTGAGCCATGAGATGAAATAAACATCTCTTCCCTTCGGCTGCTGCTTCTCAGATATTTGGTCACGAGGAAGAGAGAGAAGTAACTAAGAGATTCAGTGAAGAGGATGGCATGTAGAAGGGCAGAGGGAGCCAGCTGTGGGTGCTGAGGCAGGGTCATGAGAATGTCCCCTGTATCTCTAACACCCACCTACAGCTACAGCACCTCTGATTGCCCACCCCAATCTGGAAACTAGGAATGTGACATCATAATGGGTGAGCGCTGATGCTTGCTAGGAAATGGTGCCCCTGGCTAGTGCTCTTACTCAGTATTCCCCTGTCTCTCTGTACCTCTTCCAAGCAGATTTCCCTGCCCTAGAGGAGGAGCTGACATTCCAACTTCAGGCCTTAGGAAAGCTACGACCAACCTTCTCTGACAAATTTGACTTTCCAGGCAGAGTTGCAGAGCAGTTGATAGGATTCACGGAGCAGTGGCTCAACACTTCCAGCCACAGGCCAATTTCTGGGCACCCAGAGCAGCCGTGTCTATGCTGTGGCCTGGGTCTAGGGTCCAAGAGGGCATGTCTCTGAGAAGCCACAGTTCTCAGCACAGGCTGACCTCAGAGGCTGCCACCTCCCCAGGCAGAGTATGAGCAGTGGTTATGCTAACCACTTCTGCTATCCCACCACCACCAATATCAGAACCACCATCCCCACCATCCCCACCACCACGACCAATTCTATCACCACCACTATCATCATCTCATACTATCACCACAAACTCCATCATCACTACCACCACTACACCCATCAACACCATCATTACCACCACCATCACCACTATCAACACTATTGCCACTACCATCAATACCGCCACCAACACCATTATCACCACTATCACCATCACCACCACTATCACCATCAATGCCATTACCATTAATACCACACTATCACCATCACTACCACCATCAACATCACACACTACCACCATCTCCATAAACACCATCACCATTGCCATTGCTTCCATCAACACCATCACCACCACCATCACCTCCACCATCATTACCACCACCACCACCACCACCATCAACCATCACGACCACCATCACTACCACCATATCCCCACCATCATTACAATCATGACCACCATTACCATCAGTAGCATCACCACTCTCATTACCGTCATCAACATCACCATCATCACCATCCATATCATCAGTACTATCACCACCATTACCACCAGCATCACTACTATCATCAGTACCATTTTCAACACCACTACCACTTGACCATGAACACCATTGTTATCACTGTTACCATCTCTACAGTCATCACAACCATTTCTATCACCAACACCATTTCCATCACCACCACCACCACCATTGTCAACACCGTGACCATTACCAGCACCATTACCACCATCAGTATTGCCACTATCAACACCAGCACCATCAATATTGTCACCACCATCACTACCACCGCCACACTCCGAGTGCTCACTAAAGCACTTGTGACCTGTGTTCTAGCAAAGGTCAGAGTCCAAAGGGAGCCAGGTTAGAGGCCTGCCAGCTGTCATGGCACCCATGGGTCCTGGGAGGTGGTTGGTTTGATTTACCTTTTGGAATCGTGGTTCTGGTTGCAGCATGGCTGGTAGAAGGGAAGCCCAGGTGTCCCTGATGACCATGTCAAGTGGTTGCTATGGTCCCTGTGAGAGGGAGGGCCCTGCTGGAGTGGAAGGTAAAGCGCATGGGAGCAGAAGCCTGCAGGGGACTGAGGGAACCCCTGCAAGGGATTGGAGGAGGAGCATGCCGATGGGAATCCGGGGTTTGATAGGAGGAATGAGATAGGTGGGCTGCAGGCTGAGATGGATGCCTGGCCCGACGTGGAGTTTTGAGCCAGGTGCCATCAGGCATTCCACTTTCAATGTAGGGGTCAGTAGTGATGCTCACACATCCTGACGCCATAGCAATTTCACACCAGGGTCTTGGAGAGCACTAGTGTGCAAGACAAGATATGGGATATGGTGGGAGATAGCTGCTGCATGCTCTGCACACTGGGCACACAGGCACCTGCCATTCCTGGGACCTGCATGGAGCAGGCTGCAGGCTGCTGACTCCGGCACCTGGGTTTGTGGTTGTGCCCTCCTACCAGAGCTGCCCTAATGGGAAAAGCCACACGCGCACTTCACAGACGACACCCCAGGACACATGCATTTCACAGACACCCCAGGAAGAGAGACCACTCGCCTTGGCAGAGTGTCAGATCAGTTCACAGCCAACCCTTGCTTCTGTCTCACTTGGTGGGGACCAAGGCCACTACTGCTAGGACGGGGCTTTTCCCAGCCCCACTGCTGAGACTGAACCTGAGTGTCATATGCCCAGAAGCCTTTCAGTGTGGCTTGGCATCTCCAGGTATAGAATGTGGGCTCACGGTTCTTATTCTGGTTGTCACGGCAGCAGAAGTATAGCTACACAGTTCTGTGAGAGCGGGCCGGTGCCCAGGAGCCCTGCTGCCTCCTCCTCTGTGGTGTTTCAGTCATCTGTAGATGTGCAAGGGAAGGCGTGGAACCTCTTGACATTTCCTCTCCATCCTCCCGTCCCTTGCTTTCCCGGCCCTAGCTCTTAACTTTACCCTTTACCTATGTGGACAGCACTCACCCACTCTAGGCTTCACCTGGTGACTGTGGCCTAGTCAGACCCTCTGAGGACCAGATGGCCTGGTCTTCTCAAGGATGGTGTGGTCAGGGCATTCATCCCTCATGCCCTTATCCCTGATAACCTAAGCAAATGGGAAGTCCAGGGAAACCCATCCCATGCAGAGCTAGGCCCTCTTACCTGGTCCCATTAATATGCCTCACAAAGAGGTGGGTCATGTGTGTGTGTGTGTATGTGTATGTGTGTGTGTATATGTATGTGTGTGTATGTGTGTGTATGTGTGCGTATGTGTGTGTGTATGTGTATGTGTGTGTGTATGTGTGTGTGTGTGTGTGTGTGTGTGTGTGTGTGTGTGTGTGTGTTGTCTGCCCTGAAAAGAATCAAGCATCTTCTTGCATAGCCGCCTGTCTGTCTGTTCTTTCCTGCGTCTCTGGCAGATCTGGGCGCACCGGAAAGACTCAGGGGTTGATCATGTGACAGTCCCTTTCCTCCATGGTCCCATCATCTATCTCTCTTCTCAGCATCCTATGGAGCAACCCCTCAGCCGAGCCTCCGGAGAGAGAAGGAGCTGGAGAAGTTCATGGGAGTCCATGGACAAGTTGACGGGAACTTGTCCTGGCCAGAGTTAACAGAGGGAGCATCTTCAGAAGCAGGAGTAGTTCAGTGTGTGAAGGTTCCTAACCAGGACTCCAGAACAGTGGTGAGCCCTGCCCAGTGTCTCAGAAGACAGGCCCCAAGGGGAGCCTGGGGATGGCAATGACGTCACCTCAGCTGTGTTAGTGGAAGTACGCATTTTTCTGCAAGGGAGGGTTTATCCTGCCATCTTTGACACTGACCTGTCCAGGCAAAAACCACCATTCGAGGGACAGAGATGAGAGATCCAGTCAACTCAATAACAGTGAGGCACAGGTTATAAGACCTGACAGCCTGGGTGTGAGTTCCCATGTTCAGCCATGGGCAAGTTACTTAACCTCTCTGGGCTTCAAGTTCCCCATGGGAACATTCTTATTTAGGCTTTAGTGTTGTTGCAAGCCTTATGTGGCAACTTTACCGAGGGACACCCACAGTACCAGTGTATGGGTGCAGCGGCAGAGGAGGGTGCTAGGTGTGCCCCCAGAGTACCCCCCATCCACCAGATCAGACTCATTGTTTGCAGTGATGGCATCTACTGGCACAGGGAACCCTGCCGGCCTGCCTGCTCCTGAGCTGGTGTTGGCTCTAAGTCCCGCTAGGAAATTGCTCATTACAGCAGGGGTGAAAATGTGCATCAGATTCGCAGTTTATTTTGAAATAAATTTGGGGGAGTGGGAAAGAGATGGTTTCAAAAGAAAGGCCTCCAGGCATAATGCAGACATTGGCAGGGTCCCAAACCCTGACCCCAAATCTCAGCTCAGGAGATTCCCTCCATGAAAGACACCCCCCCACCCCCCCACCCCCCCGCCTCACACTTTATGTCAGTGGATTTTCACTCTTGCCTCGGTGTGTGGAACTTTCCAGCTCCCAGGCTTAGTCTCTGGCCCCAGGAGGCTTGGATCCTTTCTTCCCCTCGGGGTATGTGGCCATCCCTCCAGTGCCTAGATTCTGTGTTCATGGTCCGTGGCGGCAGCGGCGGCGGCGGCGGCGGCGGCAATAGTGACAGGGTGGGCACAAAGGGCCCGACTCTGGTTGTGGTACCAGGGAGCAGGCTCCAAGAAGGCTGAGCCCGAGGACCACCTTGGCTCTGGAAGCAGCTACTCTGTCTGAAAGGCCCAAATGTGTTGACAGGAATATCACATGAGTCAGATCTGCCCCGGACCGACGGCGTCAGCTCCCTGGCCCTCACAGCTGCCTGTTTGCATCGACAGGGAAACCAGAGTACTGAGACAGGTGTTGGCTAGCTAGACCACAGGACACTACTCACAAGCCTCCCCCAGGGCTGTGTCTGCCTCAGGGGTCACGCAGGAGAGGTAGGGGTGAGAGTAGTTCCCTCTAGCCTTCTCCCCTTGGAGGACTTGAGATGTCCTCCCCTTTCAGCCCCTCCCCCAGACTCCACCTCTCTGCTGTGCTTTGGAGAGTGGCATGGCTTCTGCCTCTTCCCCTGCTCCTCATGCTCTCTGCAAAGTAGCCCCCATCACCCCACAGTGGCTCTTACCAGGACTCAGCCCCTTGCCCTGGCGTTCTCTGTCCCTGTCTTCTGGCGGGCAGGGACCATGGCAGCTTTCCGAGCTTGGGTAGTGAACTGCCTCACTGAGCCTGTCTCCATTTCCTCACAGGTGAAGCTGGAGTAACAACCTCTCAGTGCAGGACTGGTTTAGAGAGGCTCAGCACCCCCACCAGGGTTAGCACTTCCAGCTGGTCTCCCATGGCAGGCCCGCCACATCCCACCTCTGCCAGCCTTCCCGATGTCTCCGCCAGGCCCTCCATTCTGATTGAGGGGCCCCGTCCCTGGGCTCTTCCCAGGGCTGTGTGCAAAGCAAACAAACCTCAGAAGTCACCAGCTCTGACCGCAGCCAGGCCATGTTCTTGGTCTCCGTAACCTGCAGCCTGGCCTCGGGGTTCAGGTCCACCCTGGCCGAGAAGCTTTCAGCATCTGTGGAGTCCTCCCAGCTCCAGTGTGGGAGCCGGAGCAGAGGCCTGCAACCCCAGGCCCAGCGACCTGCTGTGAGCCAAGATGGCTCTGCTTGGGGAGGAGGAGGAGGGGAGAAGTGTATTCAGAGGACAGCTGGGTTGCTTGGGAACCTCGCCATTACGATTCCTCAATAATGAGCTGTAGGGAAGGTGAGAGCAGAATTAACTCCAGAAGACTTATTTACAACTAGGGTCCTCGGCAGCCAAATTCTTATTGAAAAACAATACGCAGATGTTGCATGAGCTTTTCCAGAGAGAGGAGGGGGAGAGAGAGAGAGAGAGAGAGAGAGAGAGAGAGAGAGAGAGAGAGAGAGAGAGAGAGAGAGAGAGAGAGTGCCTGTGGCCTGTGTGGGGGCAGGTGGATCAGTGTTCTGGCACAACAGCACCATTCATTTGTTAACATTCCCTGCTCTGTGCCGTGATGGCTCCATGAGCCCCTCAGTCCTCCCCCAGTCCTGAGCTGTTTCTCAGGTGGGTCAAGTGTTCCCTTTGCCAGGGTTCCTCTGGCGGGACACCGCTATTGCTCCCCTTTATTCTCCAGCTAGCTCCTCCTTCCCACATCCCAGGCCTTCACATCTCCATGCTGTCTCTGGCCATTTTCTTCCTTGGCTCCCCAGTCAATAGGTGCCCGCTTGTCTTCCAGGCAGCCATGGCTGATCCCGCCCCACCAGCCTCAGGGCTGCTCATCCAGGAAGCTGCTCTCTTTTGGCCTGCAACCCAGAATGCCACCTCTTTCCGCCCATGCCCACACTCTGAGAGCTGTGTGTGCAAGCCAAGGCTTCCCCAGATTGAGCTGTGTATTGGGCAGGTGTTGTCCCCTCTGGCCCTTTGGAACCAATAGCATGTTGGAGGCACCGGGGTTCTCCCAGGGCTGCCAAACCCAGCACGGAGCCCTATCCCCTCTGCAGCCCAGAGCTAAGGTGGCTGGCTCTGCCCTGCCCTCCCAGGGACATGCCATGCTTGCCTGGTTTCCATAGTGATGTCAGTTTCCCATGCCAACTGTCTTTGGGAGGATTATGAATTCATTATTTCACATGTAGGTCTTGCACTCCGCCTCCTTCTGCTTCAGATTTCGATGTCTTGGCGAGCACTTTATCCATTTATCATCAGATGAAGAAGAGCACGGGTTGAGTCTGAGCCCAGGTTGTCCTTTCTCTTGTGTGTGGGCCCACAGATGGTCGGTGGGGTAGATCCTGGGGCTCTGGAGCTGCGGGTTTTAATGATTTGCATTTGAACCGAGCTGCTGTGTAGCTGCCTCCACAGAGACCAGGAGCATGTGGCATGGAGCTTCATCTCTTTGGGGTCTCGTATCCTGCGGAGGATGCTGTGTTGACTTCTCCTCATCTAGCCTCAGTTTCCATGTGTGGTGGTGCCCATGACAGCTCCTTGCTTAACTGTCATGATGGTTGTGTAAGCTGATAGAAATAGGGTGCCTGCATGCTGGGGAACCCTGGAAGGGCAGAGTCAGCTCAGGCTGGAGGCTGTGGGGCTGGTGGGAAACTGAGCACAGCTGCCCAGTGCTGGCATGTGCCATAGGGGCAGGAAGAGGGCAGTATGGGCAACCCGAGCTAAGAGGACATCAGAGGGGACATCAAGGAGTAGACTTGGGGATCTCCACATTAACATCTGTTGTCGAAGATCTTGGTGGTATGTTATAGTCAGTTTGCTTCAGCTCTGGATCCTGCAGAGGCCAGATGTGTGGGTCTGGCATTTATAATCTGGGTGTTCCTAAGTCAGTGGTTGGTGCGATGAAAGTACTTGCTATTTGACACAGGTTTGTTGAGGTATAATTGGTATGCTCTAAAGCATGCATGCCTTTTAAAGTGTGTTCCTGGGTAAGTTTTGATCATGTAATATGAGCAGCACTGGTACTATGCTCCCCCATAGCAGCACCCAGCAGCCCAGGACCTTGCCCTTTGTACTCAGTGCCCTGGCACCTGTGGCTCTGTCTCTCATTCAAACATGCTGCCTTTCCCAGAGTGCTGTGTAAGGAGACTAATGTGGAGTGTGCCATCTTCGGAGGCAGGCTTCTTTCACACTCATGGAAATCCTGCATGTTAGTCTGCATTTTATTTCTGTGGCAAATACTCCTATAAGGAGAAAAGATCTATGATGGCTTGTAGTTTCAAATGCACAGCTCAGCCCATGGAGGCAGAGCATCATGGTGGGAGGGCATGCATCATGGTGGGAGAGCATGCATCATGGTTGAAAAGCATGCATTATAGTGGGGGGGCATGTATCATGGTGAGGGATATGCATCATGGTGGGAGAGCATGCATCATGGTAGAAGAATATACATCACAGTAGGAGAGCATGCATTATGGTGGGAAGGCATACATCAAGGTGGAAAGGCATGCATCATAGCGGGAGGGCATGCATCATGGTAAAATAGCATACATCACAGTAGGAGAGCATGCATCATGGTGGGAGGGCATGCATCAAGGTGGAAGGGCATACATCACAGTAGGTGGACATGCATCATGGTGAAGGGCATGCATCATAGTGGGAGAGCATGCATCATGGTGGGAAGAATATACATCACAGTAGGAGAGCATGCATCATGGTGGAAGGGCATGCTGAGGCAGACATACTCATCTCATGGTGGCCGTAGAAAAGCAAGGAAAGGACTGAGGGTCCTAGAATCTTGTTTAAGGTCATACCCCTCAGTGACATCACTTCCTCCAACTAGGTCCCAACTCTTAGTTTCCTCCCGAAATAGCTCCCCAAGATGGAACCAAACCTTTAATATCCAAACCTGTGGGACACTTAATGTTTAGCTGGTGATGCCTACAGACCATCTGTGTGGTGTGCGGCAGGAGTTTGTTCCTTTATGGTACTTTCTGGTCTCCTGACACACAGGCCAGCAGTTTCTTTATCCTGTCCCTGACTGAAGGGCATCTGGTCAGTTTCTATGTTCCTTCCTGTCATGTACAAGCTGCTGTGAACCCTGCACTGGTCTTTGTGTAGACATACACCGCTGTTTCTCTCGGATGAATACCAGGTGGGGTCACTCATGTGTGAAAGGATGGATTTAACTTCATAAAACAATGCCAAATTGACTCTGGGACCATTGAGTCCCAACCCTGGGTCAGGAGAGCGTCAGTTACTCCATCCTCGGAGCTCCCTGCACTGCCAACTCTTATATTTTGGGTGTTCTCCAAAGTGTAAAGGTTTGCATTGTGGTTCAATTGACGTTTCTTTAGTAACTGATGACACTGAACCCATCTTCCTGGCTCATTTGCTGTCTGCAGGTTTTCTTTGGCAATGGGAGTGCTCCAATATGGGTCTTTGTCATTCTCCCCATTAGACTGGCTTGTAGGCACATTTGCGGGGGCGTTTTCATGATTGGCGATGAAGCGGGCTTCCAATTAATGAAGGAGCATCCAGCCGTCTCCCAGGGAAGCAGCATCCCTGGACAGGCGGGTCTGCAATGTATAAGAAAGGGAGCTGAACACGCAGGAGAGAACAAGCCGGTAAGCAGTGATCCTCAGTGGTCTCTGCTCAGCCTCTGCCCCAGCTTCCCTTGATGATGGGATAATTCACTGTAAAGTGCAACCAAGTAAACCCCTTCCTCCCCAAGTTGCTTTTGGTCAGTGTTTTAACACAACAAAAGAGAAACTAACTAAAATACTTCCCTTCCTCTCTTCCCCTCCTCTTATTGTCCCCACCCCTTCCCTTTGAGGTGCTGGGGGTGAAGCCCTGGCCTCCCAGGTACTATGCTGGACGCTTCACCCAGCCCAGCATATCCCAGCCCCTCCATCTCGTAAGTGCTAGTTGTTAGGTCCAAAAGAAACTCGGGACAAACATCTAAGTTTTTAGTCAGGTAGATCTAGTTTATTCATATTTTTTTTTCAATGTGTAGACCAGGCTGGCCTTGAACTTGTGATCCTCCTGCCTCCGCCTCCTTCAGCAAATCCTACTGGCGTGTGCCACCACAACCGGCCATATTTTTTTTCTATTGTGTTATACACATTGATGTCTCAGCTGCCAATCTTTAGCTAACTCCAAGTTGCCGATTTCCTGCCCAGCAAACTCTGGAAGGTTGATGGTTCCACTTTATCCTTGGCCCTGGGGTCCATTCTGAGTTCCCGGTTGTCTGGGATGTGGGGTGGGGACTGGGAGACTTGTTCAGAGTGGAACTTTTGCTCATTTGTTCAGACCCTGTACCAGTCAGCCTCCCAGGATGAGACAAGGCACGGCAGAGGGGCGGTGTGGACTCAGCCAGGCTCCTGTTGCGGCCCAGGCTTTTCCAGTGTGTGATTGGGGGTGGAGGGGTGGGGCTGGGGGAGATCTGGGTAGCACTACCCCATCCCTGGATGAGGCCAGCTCGGCATGGCTATCTGTTCTTCCCTCGATCCAGGCTGCCACTGAGGCCCTGGCCTCTCAGATGGGCAGGAGTGATGCCTCAGTTACATCTGGCCAAACCACCTTGTGAGTCCCATGGTTAGACCTTCCCTCCTTGTCCTGAGGCCATGCCTTCAAGAGCTGGGCATTTCTCTGGAGCAGCTTTTGACCCTGTCACACCTCTGACATGGGCTCAGGTTCCTGAAGGTTCACTCAGCCACCCAATTACCCTACTTCCGCCCGCACTGGTCAGTTTAGACAGACAGTGGGACTTCCTGCAGGCCCAAGTGGACTTCAGGGCTGGACGGACTCTGTGGGAGAGGAGCTTGTCTTCTCAGGGGAACTTAGTCGCAGGTAAGTCTTCATCTGGTTCCTCACAGAGAAATGTGCAGCCAGCTCCCAGTGTCCCCAGCGACAGGGACAGAATGTGAGGGAGATTAAATCAGCACATATGACGTAAACACATAAGCCAGGTGACTGTAAGAACTTGAAGCCAGGTCAGGAAGCAGCGCTTGGCTCGAAGTCGGAGCACATCTCCATGCAGCTGTCACAGACGCGACCTCTCCTGCTGCTCAGTGTTTGCCCAGGTTGCAAATAGCTTGCTTGCTGGAGAAAAGCAGGAACAGGCAGAAGAGTGAGGAACTGACTCATGACAGCCTGGAGCCATTGCTCATCATGTAGATGCAGACGCCATTCTTGCCTGTGTGCTTTTTGCATGCATGTCTGTGGGCACACGCACACTTCTACTGTGAATGCGTGCATGCACATGTGTCTGTGGGCCCCTGGGGAGGTGTGTGTGTGTGTGTGTGTGCGCGCGCGCACACACACACACACACACACACACACACACATCTCTGTGGGGAGTTTTTATGGGGATGTGTACATACATACGTCTGGATTGGTTCCTATGGAGCTGTGCAAGTACACATATTTTTAAAGTTACCATAAAGAGATCATGTGCCACATTCCAGTTCAATAAGTACTTACAGCTGTCGGCTGGACCCTGGCTCTGCTCTAGGGCTGGGAACGAACATGGTTTGTGTCTGCAAAATCAGGAAATAGACACGTAAACAGACATTTTAGAGTCCGTGTGGAAAAAGGGAAGACGTGCCATGTATACCTCCCAACACACTGTGTGGTAGTTAAGTGTTTCTGCTACAGTTTCTGGAATGGCCCTCGATTGGGCTGGTCCCTGGCTTGTTATTATAAATGCAATGTTATTATAAAGTGCAGTGAGCATGGACTCCAGCCTGGGATGCTGACAAGCAGATGTGTCGGCACAGCCCCAGAGCCTCGATGTGATGGTGGTGACAGCTTAGATCTCTGCCAAGGGTTCTGAGGCTAAGGAAGGGGTGCATCAGAAAGCCACATGACCCTGTGCACTACAGGATCTCAGGAGATGCCCATCACTGGTTCCCCAATGCATGCCACGACCACATCTTGATGCACGTGAAAATAATCTTGCCAAATTTGCACCATCATTAACTTTCAATCATGGTCAATTTTAGACGAGGCTCTTAATTCAAGTTTTTTGTCTTTGTCACAGTGATGGAGAGGGCTCTGTTTTTAGCCGCAGGGGATGGTGATGGGGCCCTCCCTCACCCCCTTGGAGGAAGGCTCGCTGCCACAGCTGAGATAGAGCTCATCATCCCGGAAGCTTGCCAGGGATAGGAGGTGATGTGTCTGCTGTAGTAACAGTTTCCTCCAACCAGGGAGCCTTCGGGTTGATGTTCTTAAGATGCAGTTCAGCCACACACTTGGCCCCTGCAGTATCATCTGCAGTCCTTCCTTTGGAGAAGGAGGCACTGGGTACGCCCTGGGGAGAGCTTGTAAAGTGGATTTCAGGAAGGAAAATGTTTCATGTCCAGAAACTTCCATCCTCCCCACGGGAGCTGTCATATACCCGCTGTTCACTAAGAACCTAAGAGCGTGTTTTCTCCTGGCTTTAGTGATAACCAGATTGAGATGAATGGCTTGCAGAAGCCAGGGTCACTGTTGTTCATCACAGATGTGCTTTAATGAAATACACAAATAATGAAAGAAGTGGCTCTCCGTGGCCACACAAAGGAGACAGATGTGGCCGCTGAGAGTTACCCATTGGGCCCTTGACTTCAGCTCCCTGGCTGATACCCACAGCCCATGGGTCCTCTCTGGGGAATTGAATGCACCCTTATAGGTATGACTGCTTCCCTGCTTCAGGTACAGGCTTCTCATGAAGTCTCTCAGTGCCCCCCCCCCACCACCAATCTTGGCCACTCTCTGGAGCCACCCTCATCTCATTCTGGTTGCCTGGGCAGATGGGAGCCAGATCCAGTCTGTCTTGCCCATCCTATGGCTGTTAGAGGGGAGCTCACTCCCTAACCCCGTGCAGCCCACCATTGCTGGGGAACAGCCCCAATTCCAAATGAATCTGCTTGAGACAGTCACCAGGAAAGGCCTTGTGTCAGGGCCCCTCTTTTTCTGTACTTCGTGCCCCTTGGTTTGTGTCTGTCATGTGTGTAGTGCATATGTCTCATCTGAACCCCAAATGTATGGTTGTCATGAGGTCCTGCTGGCTCCCGATACTGTGGTGGGAACAGTGGCTGAGAAGTCAGGCTTCTGGGAACAGTGGCTGAGAAGTGGAATCTCCTGTACTACTGCTTTGGGGCTCAGTGGTTCAGTGGTAGAGCAGATGACTAACATAAACAAGGCCCTGGGTCCCATCCCCAATAACGCAAAAGCAAATGTAAGGTTATTGAGACATGTTTGTCGTTCACTTTCTGGCTTATTGGTTTATGGCACGTTCATCAAGAGCTGGAGCAGCCCAGAGGGAGGTCAAGGGTATTGTAGGGTTTGTATAGTGTGGACAAAGATGCAGATGCAGCCTGTGTGGTCCAGGTTAGAAATGTACAGGTCCAGCTAAACTGTCATCTGAGACACGCAAACCTAAAGGCTGCTTGGTGACATGCTGGGATGCAGAGTGGAAGTGTCTCCATCCACAGGAGAGCCGGAGAGCCATAAGTGGTGCTGGCTACCCTCTCAACCCTCCTTCCACCATGGGCGGGAGGATGTCCCAGCTGATTAGTTCATACACACATTGCTCAAGGCTCTGGGAGATTGGCCCTGTGCCCACAGCCACGTAGCCAGGGGAAGCAGAACCTTCTAAGCCTCTGGATTCCTTTTCTAAGCAGAGGCAAGGGACTCACTAGAAATATGTTGGATTTACACCAAACCCCTCTCAAGTGCTACATTCCTCTAGGCCACGCTATGCTTAGAGAACATGCTGCAGACAGCTGCGGAGACCTGCTCTAGAAATCACCAAATGTTGTTTTTAAAAAACGCCTTAAAATATCAAGTCTCGGGCCTTCGGAGCACAAATGTAACGAGTCTTCTTCCGCTGCCCTATATGCCGGCTCCGTCTGTCTAATTGGCTGCCCTGAGCCTCAACTGGGGACACACTGGAAGATTCCTAGGCCTCCAAGGTTCTCAGCTATGGCAACTTCTGTCAATGACATGAACGTTAGCAGAACCCAGGGCCTCCTCCTGACCATCCTCAAAGCGGCGGTGACCTTGCAGAGATTGCAAAGGTCACAGCTGTGCAAGGACCACAGACGTCTGTCCTCACAGAGACTGAGGGCTCAGGGTGAGCCTCCACTCAGGGCCTGGCTTCTCAGAGAGCAGCTGCCTGAGCTTGTGGGCCCTGCCTTCGGCCCCGGCGATGTCTAGGTTAAATGACGGCATTCCCTGGTGTATTAGGTATTTTGTTGTTGCCGCTGTGACAGAAACAGCCTGAGGAAGAGTTTCTCTGGGCTCCCAGTCTTAGGGCACAGTCCATTGTGTCTGGGAAGGCGTGGTGACAGGACCTTGATGTAGCTGGTCACATAGTGTCCACAGTCAGGAAGCAGAGGGAGAGATGGATGCTGGTGAGCTCGCTTTCTCCCAGGACCCCATCCCATGGGATGCTACCTGCCCATGTTGATTGAATCTTCCCTCCTCACTTCTACCTCTTTGGGATCATCTTCACAGACATGCCCTGAGCCTTGTCTCCTAGAGGATTCTAGACACCATCAAGTTTATAGTGTTAAGTACCACACCCCGTGACTGGGCTTTTGGGGTGTCAGGCTTTCTGCAGATGCTTAAGCTATGAATCTCAGGTCCCCCTGATCTCTCATTGGCGGGTTGACAAGTCACGCCCCCTTTCCTTTCTTGGGATGATGTGAAATTTTCTTATTTAAGGGAAAGAAGTAGCTTAGCGAAGAAGAAAACATGACAGTCAGCTTTTTGCGACTGTAATACACCAAGAGTGGCAGCGTCTACCAGGAAAGCTTGGTCTTGGCCCCTGGTTTTGGCAGTTAAACAGCCCATGGTCAGTTGGCTCTGTTGCCTTGGCCCATGGTGGCATCTTGGTGGGAGGGAACACAGATGGGAACAAAAGTGCTCACCTCATGGGAGGCATCAAAAGACAAGCAAGGGACTAAGTTCCCTCAATTCCCTTCCAGAGTATGTTCCAATATTGTGAGGACCTCTGCCCAGACCCCACTTCCTAAGGGCTCCTCTGCTCCCCTCCAGAGGCCTACCCTGGAGGCAAAGTCTTTAATATGTTGGACTTGGGGAGGTGTTTAAGGCCCAGACTACAGTCAAAGTCCCACAAAGGGTACCTTCGTGGGCAGTTCTGCTGCAGATGTTTGTTTCAGGATGACCCTGAATGTCAGACTGAGCTGTCTGATCACCCAGATGTGACTGATCCTGCTTGTGTGTGGATAGGACGGCCACTCGGACATGCTGGTCAGCTGTGTGGGCATCCCTATGCAGTGGCAGCTAGCCAGACACTGGCACGCAGTAGGAGGAGAGGCTTAAGAGAAGCATGCTGTGCCCGAGGCTGCAGGCATCAGAGGCCAGCCTTTCCCAGGACCTGATGTCAGGTCCCTTCCATAAGTACAGCTGAACAATTTCCTCCTTTAGGAACCCCATATCCACATGTCCCCATACTCCCCTCCTCCCCGCTGCAGAGGACATAACTTCAGCTCCTCCCACCATCCACCAAAGCAGTTTTTAAACCTCTGTGAAGGCTTTTCCCAGGGAGCAGGCACCTCTAGCCCCCTCCCCCAGACAGCCCCGGGAGAGGCACAGTCATTGCCCTGGGCATCCCGTCCCATGGCACTGCATAGCCTCTGTCTCGCAGCTACATGCAGCTGGGTACCTGGGCTCCAGAGGGGAGACTGCAATTAAGAACCATCAGAGAAGTCAGTCACACAATGGCCCCCAAATGGGACAGAAGCCCTTCCTTCCCCAGCCCTTGCAGGCCCAGCCTGGACTGGGCACCACGGTGTCTGCCTCAGCTGGTACCCAAGCCTCATCTTCCTGAGCATGCCAGAGGCCATTGCTCCCAGCTGACCCTGCTTACCACTTCCTCCTTCAGCAAGGGTGGCCTGCCGCTGCCCAGTGCCAGGCCGTTCAGCTCTGACATGATAGTTTGTTTCCAATAGAGACTATCAGAGACAGAGCACATATGGCCGTCTGCTGGGATCTGGGGGGAAGAGGAGGGTCTGCGAGCTAGTTAAGGAATTTCTGGTTTCAAAGTAGGCTCAGCAACTCTCATCCACCTGCAGGAGATACCCCAGGCACTTCTGGTATTGAAGCGTCTGAGCAGAAACGGCACCAAGGCCTGTCCAATTACCTCTCATTGCCAGAAATAGATCTAAGAAATGCCAGCTCTTTCAGGTAGGAGCTCATGAGCGTCGTGTTGAACAGCAGAGGCAAGAAAAATAAAAAAAGAGAACCATGTAATTTCATTAA
Source organism: Peromyscus maniculatus bairdii (assembly GCF_049852395.1). Lineage (NCBI taxonomy): Eukaryota > Metazoa > Chordata > Mammalia > Rodentia > Cricetidae > Peromyscus > Peromyscus maniculatus. Next base: position 2,661,570 of record NC_134861.1, read on the forward strand.
TAACTTTTGCTTACAGTGACTATTAAGAAAGAGTGATCGGTGAATTAAAACTCAATCAGGTTCTGAAAAATGGAGAGTAAATAATATTTGCAAGGGATGGCTGCAGTGGGAAAGCCTGCAGAGACCCGCCCATTAAAACACACATTATCCCTTAAACAGAGTCAAGGTAGAAATGCAATTCTCTACAGATCAGTAACGCTCATACATTTATTTTCTGCTGGCTGATTTTGATTTATGGGGTCCTTTCCCAGCTCATTCTCAGCTCCTCTCGAAAGTGCTGGTTTTGTGCCCATGAAAGGCGGGTGGCTGATGAAGGGGTTAGGCTCTGAGTCATCTGAGCTCCATGGCCACTGCGGGACTCCAGCCTCTTCCTAAGGGCCTGTGGAAGGAGCAAGCAGGGTCTGTTCCTTCTCCTTTCATCTGGGGCCAGTTCTTGTGAGTAGCAGTTAAAGACAGTGGAAAGGGGACCCAGATTTGGAGTTATCAGTTGCCCGTGGGGAGAGTTTCTGGGTACATCACCTTCGCTAGCGGAGCCTCAGTGTTCCCATCTGTGGGAGGCAGCAGTCTGTTGGTTTGTTGGGCTGTCATAACAAAGTGTCCAGATGTGGCATAGCAGCAGGAATGTGTCTTGGGTCTCACCTCACTCCTTGGGGGCTGGAAGTTGGAGAACGCAATAATTCCATCAATTCCCGCCTTTGTTGGCTATATACATCACTCTCTCTGCTTGTCTTAGGATGTAGCCACTGTTTTGTCTTGGACGAGGAGGCCTGTCTGGGAATGTCAGGCCATTTCACCTTGAGATCTTAAGTGACACACACAAAGACTCAAGACCACAGTCAGGTCCTGGGCCTGGGACCATTTGGGTTACCACTCAGTCTACCCCATCTAAGAACTGCAGGACTCCAGATATTCCACTACTTTGGCCTGGCCAAACTGGGGAGCGGGTCCCCAAAGTCATCCCAGATAGGGGCCCTGAAGTGAGGCCTGGGGTATAGAGAGGTTCTGGGGAGGTGGGACAGAGGGAAAAAGCCTAAAGTTTGCTAGAAAAGAATCTCAGGCTTAGCAGGGTGGCCATGTTCAGGTGAGCCATACATCTGTCCATCCTCATGTTCGAATGACTGAGTTTAGGGGCTGTGGCCTTGTGTGTTTAATTGTTCAGTCCCCAATCCTTTAAAGTACTTGTGGCAAATGCAGGGATGGGAGCCCCTGTCCCCGAAAGCCTAGCAAGGGCCTTTGATGCCCTGAGGAGCTGACCAGGGCAAACCTTACCTGTGTGGGAGGTGGCCCTTCTTTCACGCTGGCCTGCTTCTCTGATCCATGTTGGCAACAGCTTTGCAACTCAATTGTGCTGAGTTTCGCTAGGTGGAGGAGTCACAGGAACTGTGAATACAGACCCCCCCCCCCACCCTCTCAAACCAGAGCTAGCATCCACCTCTGCAGAGATGATGGAGGCCTCAGTCGGTCCTCTTCTGGAATGGTTCATTATCACAGAGTGTGATTGGAGTACCGGTGACAGTGTGGTGCTGATGCATAGACTGCATTCCCGGCAAAGGCCACACAGGAACGGGGGCCTCCATTGCTGCCTGCCCGCACAGGCTGCTGTCTAGGGCTTCGTGGCTCAGGGTGGGAGGAGTTGATTCTGCAGAGACTACACTTCAGGCTGTGAATCTGGTCAGAGCCGGGACTCAGATGGTTGCCACCTGCTCTATCATTGCTTTCTCATCTGGCAAAGGGCACTCTTTCCCCCCCAGCAATGCTGACGGCAGCCAAACGAGGCTGTGCGGTGGTGAGAAGTCAGGCTAGAAGCCCATATCGCCACCTCTGGGCGGTGTGACTTTGGGCAAACAAACCTCCCTCATTGTGCCCCAGCTTCCCACAGATGGGGCAACATGTCTCCCAGGGAGTAGAGCTATAGAGGTTTAAGAGATGTGACGTCCATGTAGAGGGCTCAGTAGGACCTTAATAAGGGGGTGGTATGAGAATTGCCTAGCTTTGTGACAAGAAGATGCATCCCTGATGTCCATGTTCTGTCCAGTTAGTGAGCAGAGGTAGAAACCAGTATCCCAGCCACACCACCTCCCCGGAGGCCCAGCTAGCTGTGCAGATGGTGTGGGAGCCTCTTCAACATCTCTCCTTAAACTCCTCTAGATGACAAGTGTCCACAAGGTGAGTTATGACAAATACCAAGGCTTATCCCTGGTCTAGTTGTGCATCTGGTGCCCCCTGAGACCTTGCCTTGGTTATGAAAGCTCTTGTTTGGCACCAGCTCCTGGCTTCTCTCGGTGAGGAAGGGCGGTGGGCACTTGCAGGCTGGGTCACATGGGTCACATTCCTGTTCCTGCTTCCCCTTCCTCCTCTCATCTCCTCTCCCATCAGCCAGGGGAGACTGCGCTCCGGATTCCTGGAGACATAGGTGATGGGCTTGGTCCTCGAGAAGGAAGGATGGGGTCCAGATGGAGGGTGTTTCCTGGCACACAGGGGGCCAGGAGGTGTTTGAGGACGGGCCTCTCCTGCGTTTAAAGCATTTTTATTTTTTCATCTGACTGGTGTATCTTTTAAGTCCTCTCTTATACACTGTTACTTTGAAATAATAAGAAAACAGTAACAAGTTGGGAAAAACATTTTAGCAGAGTGGCGGGGGGGGGGGGGGGGGCTCTCTTCCGCTTCTCCCAGAGCTGGCACTCTATGTGGCCCCGGGCAGAGGTAACCAGGAGCCTGACCCTTCACAGAGAGCTGCCTCTGGGCTTTGGTGGCTAGGGCCTGCCTCCGAGTGGCCACAGGCTTTTTGTCTCTTTCCTTGGCATCCTCCAAGAGGCAGAGGGGCGGGAGCCTGGAAGGCTCTGGCAAATGCTTCCCACTTTCTTCCTCCTCCTTCCCTTTTCCTCCACTTCCTCCCCTCTCCCCTTCCCCAGTCTCTTCTCTCCTCCTTCTTTCCCCTCCTCCTCCCTCTCCTAACCAGAATCCTAACCCTAACCCTACCTCTAGCCCTAATCCAAGCTCTGGTCCTAAGTAGTCTAACAAGGTCTGAAAGTTCATTCCTAACCTTATCCTAACTCTAGCTTTAACTTTTGCCTCTGCTTAGCCCAAAATCAAACCCAGCCTTGGTCTTAGTTCTGGCATGAACCCCTAGACCTAACCCCAAGCCTGACCTTAAACTCCGCCTCCTCAGTGACATACCCACTCTGCACAGGCTACACCCTGAACTCACTCACTCTTCACTGCATCCCGGGGGGCAGAATGCTTTCTCCCAGCCCAGGGCTAGAAGTGGGCTCCTTCCAGTCTTCAGCTGGAGCTGCCCAGGACATCTGAGTTTCAGGTGGAGGGACATCTGCAGACTAGCTAGCTCCAGATGTGGAGTTGCCAGGTCAGAAGACAAATGGGTTTGAGATTTCTTTAGCTGCTCTGATTTTCCCCTGTATAAAGGCAGGGCTGCTAATGCCCCCCACTACAGCATGTAGAAGGGTCCTTGAAAGAGTCTTGTTGGTGAACAGGCCTGTCTTTCCCACCCTGCCTCTGGCTCTTCTAAGGTTTTCCTCTGTGTCTGGATGGCAGCTGAGATGATTCCAAGAGAGGACCATTGGGTAGCTGTAAGAATAGCCTCTGTGGTTGAGTATGGTATTCCTGGTGAGGGCTCTTGGATCTGACCAACTCCTGCCCCACCTGGGTGGCTGGGGACACTGAGGCTCAAGCAGGCTAAGTGTGTGGCCTGCACCAGAGATGGCCATCTTTGACTCAGCATGAGCCCCTGACCATGGCCCCATAGATACCTGAGTCACTGGCACACGGCTGCCTCCAAGGCCTCCAACCCTTGGGCCTCTAGAGTGATGGCCAGCCTGCTTCATGATGGGGGGGGGGGTGGTCATTCTGGGGCTGGGGCTCTTGCTCCCTGTCCCCAGATGTGGCTACCCACCTGTGGTCCTTTGCACAGTAGATACATTGTCATCTGCAGAGCATGGCTGCGGGCCTCTGTAAGCTTAACTAGGCCATGTCTAATCCCCTCTGGCCCAGAGGGGCCTCCTGAGAGCCTAGTAGTCCCAGAGCTTCTGGTTTGCTGGGAATTTGGGGCGAGTGCTCTTTCTGGTGAGTGATTTCAAAATGGTCTCCAGGCTACGCTTTCCCCAGGGACAGCACTTCACAGGGTGTCACATCTTTGCACAACCATTCTCTGAAGGGCAGCGACCTTTTGATGAGGTCGTGATGGAGCCGGGAACTCCATGTTAGAGACTTGAGTTGAGGTCTTATTTAGCCTTGAGCAGCCAGGGGACAGAAGAAGTAAGCTTTGGCCCTGTGGAGCCTGGGGAACTGCTGAGGCCCAGGAGAGCCAGGACTTTCTAGAACAGGATGGAAAGTGTGGAAACAGGTCAGCCCGGCAGAAGCACTTGCTCTCCCAGGGGTCAGGAGCCTGTGGCTTGCTGCAGGAAGCACCCTCTTAGGAGGACTCCACAGCCTCTCCAGAACACTGTGCATCGAGACCCGTGAGTGTGGCCACTGCTGCTCTGTGCTGGGTGGCACACGCCGCATCACGTACACCCTGGCCAGCGCCCTTGCTTAGAGTCTTTAAGCTAAATGCAGAGGCAGAGTTGTCCTGGCTGGGGCCTGGGAGTGCGGGCCCCACAGATGTGGACTCTGGCTGCCTATCCCTGTCAGGGTCCCTGAGCCTGCGGTGTCCAGGCATTTTGCTGGATGACTCCTTGAGGTTGTCCTGCCTTCGTCGTTAAAGTCACCATCCTTTTTACTCGGCCCAAGTGATAGTCACGGTAATGAGGTCTTGGTAGAGTTGCTGCCTGTCAGAGGCTGGCTTACCAGGGACCAAGCAGTGACCATGGGGATGGAGAAGACCAGGCCTCCAGGGAGACAGAGGAGCTCTGATCCCCATGTGGATGAATGGACCATGAGCACAGGGCCAGCTTCTGAATGTGAGTGTCAGAGGTGTGGCCTGACCAGGGTCTGCACAGACAAGTAGATCTGGGAAGCCTGGTGACTGGTCTCGGACTAGGGGGAATGAGACCCCAGGCTAGACCCCACCAAGGGCAGGCTGTCCTCCTGGGGCAGGAGGGTTTGCTAATGCATGGGGCCTCTGTGATAAATGGACCACTGACTCCGGCCTCTCACTTTTCTCATGATTTCTGGTGCTGGATTCACAAGGCCTTCTTCCTTCCTCTTCTCCCTCCCTTCCTGTGGGGAGTCACCCTTCCCCTCCTCTCTGCCTTCCTGGTGCCACGTGGTGTCTGTTGATTGACTGTGAACTGGGCCTGAGAATCTGTTGGCTCCCTCCTGCCTGCCCACCTCCCGCCCCTTTCCTTGTGATTATTCTTGGCTCCAGGAAGGCAAACTGCTTCTGAACCCTTCTCTGCGGGCTGTTCTGAAAGTGTGGACCTCAGTGTGAGGCAAGGGCTTCCCTGGCTTCTAGTCCTAATGCCGCTGAGGAAGCGGCATGTGCTTTGGCGAGCAGACAGGTGAAGGCTAAGCTTAGGGCCATCCTTCAGGTCTATGGGTTGCTCTGCAAAGCGCTGGTTTCTTGACTCACTGTGTTGGGATGAAACCTTGAGGGACAGGCTCAGTGTCACAGGACACTGAGACCCTCCCCTGAGTAGTGATGTTCTGATGTGCCCCCCTGCAGCATCCTGAGAATAGCTGGCCCGGCCAGCAGATGCCGGCGGGGTGTGAGGGAGGATTCGGTGGACTTGCTGACCCACGGCAGTCGCTTTGCAAACCTCAGAGCCCCATTGTCAGGTTATTCGGGAATGAGTTCCACATTGAAGGCGGGGGACAGGCTCAAACGGGCTTACTAGCTGGCTTGGGTTTATCCCCCAACAACACTGTTGGCCAGGCCCTGTTGCTTCATGGGGCTCCAAGTGGTCTCAGATCCTCCATAACTGGATGTCATGGTTAGCTTTCAGGGTGACAGTGCCTTGGAGGTCCACCAAAATCTTTATGTCCTATGCTGGGAAAGTGAGATCACCAGGACTGGGGACAGTGATGAACACTGAACCCAGGAAAGCCCTGGGCTTGGCAGGATATGTGTGCTATTTATGATGCTAGGTGGGTTTCTTAGATAGGTATGTCAGTCTCCTCAGCGTTAAAAGGGAACTGCTGTAACGGCCTCTCCTGTGATGTGCCAGTCAAGGTCAGATGAGCTCTGATGGTCAGCAGAGCAGGCACCCAGCACCCTTGAGATTAAGACCCAGGAGATCAGAAGTGACAGGAGATGCAGGGTGACAGTCAAGGGTGACTAGTGACCACTGCTGCCTCACGGAGCTGCCCTTATTTCCTGCTTGGTGGCCCCTGCCTTCTGGGCAGGGCTCCTGTGGGCCAGGGGTGTGGGCAGCCTCTGTCAAAAGCGCTTCAACATTCCTGCTTCCTGTCTGTGCGGATCAAACTGCCCGCAGCTGTGAGGACTCCACCCATGCTGTAGACGGCTCCTGGGAGGTTTCAGTTGTAGCCAGGACCCCTGAAGGGTGTGTCACAATTCTGAGGTCCTCGAAACCACATCTGATAGAAGCTACTGAAACCGCTTCTGGCCCGACAGGAAGGAGCCTGCTCTCTCTTGAGAAGACTCAGGGCTGAGCCCTGGTTTGGCCCATAGCATGCATGGTTTGGCAAAACATTTGGACTCTGTGTTTTGTTTCTCCATCTGAGGGACAGCGATGCCAATTAGACCATCTTGGGGGCTCTGCATCTGAAGGGCTGAGTGAGCCCCACAACATGGCTACACCCTTGTCAAGGTGTCGCCATGCCCGTGGCTATGGCTGTGGGTCCTCTCCACTGTGTTGTCACTGTTGATCGGGAGACTGGGGACATGGGGTAGGGTGGGTCTTAGGTGGTGACTTCCTTGCTGCCTGGCTTTCCCAGTCCCAGGTCGTCTCAGTGGTCTCCTTGTTGCAGTCCCTAGCAAGACGGTCCCGGACCTCTGACTCGGAAGCCCAAACTTCCACTGGGAGTTACAGGGACGGTGGCACAGGGACTCAGTCCTCCTAAGCAAGGACCGAATGGCATGTCCTCTTTGTGGAAGTGACTTGTGAGTATGCAGTCAGGGTTAAGAAGACCCCTGTCTGGCATAACTGTTTTGATGTTTTGCTGCTTAGGCCCTAACAGCACATTTGTTACCTGGTGTGTACCATGTCCAATACTGTCCAGTGCTCACACTTAAACACAGGACAGAGCTATGTATGAGCTTTGTGGTATGGGGGGGGGGTCATGAGGAGCTGAACCTAGTGTGGGGGTCTGGAAACCTTCTTAGAGGCAGTCTGGGATAGACAGAGGTCTGGAGGCCAATGGAGTGACCAAGAGATGGAGCAGTAGCTTATTTACAGTTCTCTTGCTGGGTAGAGACACCATGACCAAGGCAACCTATCAAAGGAAACATTTAATTGGGGGCTTGCTTACAGTTTCAGAGGGTGAGTCCATATTCATCATGGCAAGCAGGCAGGCAAGCAGGCATGGTTCTGGAGCCATAGCTGAGAGCTTACATCCCGATCTACAGTATGCATGCAGAGACTGAGAGTGTGCAATCACAAGTCTGGGCCTGGCATGGGCTTTTGAAACCTCAACGCCAACCCCCAGTGACACACCTCCTCCACCAGTGCCACATCTGTTAATCCTTCCTAAATAGTTCACCAACTAGTGACCACAGATCCATTTTATGTGAGCCTAGGGAGGCCATCCGCATTCAAATCACCACAGGTAATGCAAGGGCAGAGGGTGCCAGGCGAGGCACTGATTCACAGGACAGGGCTGTATGCAAAGGCCTGGTTGCCGTGGGTATGGCATGAGGCATAGTCTTGAGTGGAGACTGTCCCCAGGAGGCGTGAGTGGACCCATCCACAGCAATAGAATCTGAGTATGAAGGCAGGAGTTCTGGGGAGACTGCCCACCTCTCAGCTTCTGAGCCACCAAGGACCTGGTCCCAGAATGGAGGGTGAGCCCCACCTGGTGGCCTGGGCCATGAACCAGGTTAGGGTGATGATTTCATCCTGGGCAAGTGGGTAAAACTGACTTTGAAGTCCCTTCCAGCTGTCACACTCCAGTTCCTCGGAAGCCCCCTGGGAGAGCAGACAATATGAAATATAAATCAATAGGTTAAGACCACACTTGTCTCCTGCCCAGCAAAGCCCTGTCACTCTGCCCTACCTCTTCTGTATTGGGAGGATCATCTCTGACTCGGGCAGGCCACGTGCTGACGGGAAGGAATCGCTTTGTTCGGAGAGAGGTAGAGGCAATCTTGCCTTCGTTGACAAGGCTCTTCTCTTTAATCATCCCTGCCTCTTGGCTACAAGCCGTCCCAGCTCACCGACACCCGCTCCTTCTGTCTCCCTGCTCTAATCATCAGGGAAAAACAGATATTTGATCAGTCAGCCTCTTGGGACCCATGCCTGCAAAGTTCTGCTCGTGATGAGGGAGGAGCACAGGGGTGGACATGGCCAGTGTGGTAACCCCAAATTAAGGAGACTAAGGACTTCTACCAGAACCAAGTGTGCCCAGGTCCACCTCCCAGGGTTCCCATGGCAACAGGGCTGTTAGGTATTGGTAATATGGACTGGCAGTGAATGAAATGGAATTTGATGTACATGAGAATCCAGCCACTAGCAGAGTAATTGCAGATCAATCTCTGTCTCCCCCTAGGTTGTCTGACTTTCCTTGCTTCCTTCCTTCCTTCCTTCCTTCCTTCCTTCCTTCCTTCCTTCCTTCCTTCCTTCCTTCCTTCCTTCCTTCCTTCCTTCCTTCCCTCCCTCCCTACTTCTTTCCTTCCTTCCCTCCCTCCCTCCCCCTCCCTCCCCCTCCCTCCGTTCTCCCTCCCTCTCCCCCCTCCCTCCCTCCGTTTCTCTGTCTTATATGCATGGGTTTTGAAGACCATCCCAGTGCTTTGGAACACATTTATTTCCATTCTCTGAGCAGTTGCATTTCCTTCACGGCTTTGTCATGGGCCTCCTGTGTATTGAGTAGTTTAACAAATAAAAGTGTCGGCTGGTGATTTATAGACCCCTCTGGCTGTCACCCTCACCTCCCAACCCCTGTCATCACTCTGCAGTCCAGGACAAGGAATTGACAGCACAGCCTCAGAGGCTGGCTTATCCCTGGGTCAGCCACATTGGGCAGCTATTTCCATGGGTTGCCGGGCATGTGCTGGTGCGTTGATGTACAGCCCTGTCTTCAGAAGCTTGCCAAATACGCTTAGTGCTTGTTTGTTTACTTTCATTGATGGGACAAAATACCCAGTGGAAGAATCGTAACGGAGGGAGGGTTTGTTTTACCCCACAGTTGGAGGGCACAGCCCGTCATGGTGGGGAAGGAGCATGAGGCAGCTGGTGGCATTGCATCCACAGTCAGGAAGCAGAGAGAGATGAATGCTGATGCTCAGCTCACTCTCCCCTTTTTACTTTAATCCAGGACTGAGCCCATGGCATGGTACTACCCACCTCATGGTCTTCCCACCTCAATGAACCCAGTCTAGGAGGTCCACCATAGACATGCCTGGAGACTCGTCTCCTAGGCGATTCTAGAACCTGTCTAGTTGACAGTGTTCATTGCCGCCGTGTGCAGACTGGGACCAGAGCCTTGCTGAATATTTGGCCACAGTTTGGGATTGTCTGAGGCTGAGTTTAATGATTCCCACAGAGCGGCAGCTGCTCTGTGGCTCGCATGGGTTGGGATGTCTCTGGAGTCATTCTAAAGAGAAGAGGGAGGTTTCCCAAGCAGAAGCAAGGCCCATGGCTCAGTGTTATGGTACACGGCCATCAGGCAATGGGGTTTGAGGGACCCCAAGTGCAGGGATGGAAAGTGTCACCATATTCTTTTCTCAGAACCTTGAAACCAGCTGATGTCATTTTCCTTTCTGTTGTTGACACCACAGGTCATCTTGATCCTGACCAAGTACTACCATGCAGACATGGGGAAGGTTCTGGAAAGTTCTCTGTGGCGGTAAGTCAGCCTGATGGGCTTTTCTCTTCCCATACCTGTGTGACATCATCTCCCAGCGTCCTGGCTGAGGCTGGAGTCCTACCCTGGCTCCAGCAGCTCCCGCCCACTAGTGGGCCCCACCAATTTTCGGTGGCTTAGAAAGACATAATGGAGATGTCGAAAGCGGATTAGGAGTTTCGTCAGGGGGACAAAGGGCCCTGGCAGATGGACAACTGTTTGGAAAGCTTCTTTCCTCGCTCTTTTCTGTCTGTTGTTTGCTCCTGGCTCTTTTTGCCTCCTCCCCGGAGGAGGAGGCTGGCAGCCTGAATCCAGGTCACTGCACAATCTCCCTGGCTCTGCTCTGGACTCTATAGGCAGCTCCCAAGCCCCCCAAAGCTCAGGCTGGCCTCATTGTTGGGGTAGTTTGCTTTCTTTCTGGCTCAGCCAAAGAACTGTAAATAAATAACCCACCCAGGCGGGATATCTCTTTATATGTGAAACATGAATTGGGCCCAAGGACATCAGACCGTCTTTGATGTCTGAGAGGAGAGGAGGGAGGAGGCGTCCGCAAAGACCATTTTGGCCATTATCATCGTCAGTTCTGCTCGGAGCATGAGGATCTCTCGGGCTTCGGGTGGGATCTTTCCTCCCACGGGAACTTTTACCACTGGAGTCATTCTTGGTGTGGGATCATTTTTGCCTTCTCTGTGTGTTTTTCCAGTAGCGATTAGTTCATTGTAATTTGAGTTTGAAAAATACCTGCCTGTTGGGACTGTTTGTTTGTTTGAGATAGGGTCTCATTCTGTATCCCGGGCTAGCCTGGAAGCTTATCATGCAATTTCCTGCCTCTGTCTCCAGAGTGCTAGGACCAGACCTGCATCCCTGTGCCTGGCTCATCGGAATGGCTTGCAGGAAGAGCCGCTTTGCTTGTATCAGAGGGGTTTGGCATCCCACTTGTCCTGCCTCTGCGGCATGTTAGGAATGTGCTCCATGCTCCAGTGGTGCCTAGAGTGGAGGTTTTTTATTATTATTATTATTTTTTTTATTTTATTTATTTTAGTGTGTGTGTGTGTGTGTGTGTGTGTGTGTGTGTGTGTGTGTGTGATGACAGTGTCACCTGGGGCACTAAAGCCCCTTGAGTTTTCGTCACTGCATCCGCAGCCTTTTGGGGCCAGCTCCCTCAGCCAGGAACTCACCTCCTTCCACACCAATCTGTTCATGCAAAGCTGGGACAAGCAGTCAGGAACGGGCCACATTCTTGTGCGGACATAGGCTCCCCTCGTGTGACCCTGATGCTCGCCATGGATCTTGCTGCTCTGGTGCTTGAGGAGGGGGACACCGCTGCCGAATAGATCAGGCATGAAACTCCGCTGGCGGGGCCAGTGAGGTGGCTCAGAGGGTAGAGGCGTTTGCCACCAAGCCTGACAACCTGAGCTCAGTCCCTGGAGCCGCGTCGTGGAAGTAGAACTTCTCAAGTTGTCCTCTGCCCTCCACACGTGCACCATGGCACGTGTGCCCACACGTGTCCACGTAATAAAAAGGGGCACAGGTGAATAAACCTAAAAACTGTAGCAGCGTGAGCCTCTCTGAGGATTAGCACTGGAAGTTTGGCTCGGGGGTGTTACCAGGGGAGGGCAAGTGTGAGGAGGCACCTTCCTGCCAAGTGGGGGGCCTCCTTTTGCTGCCACGTGGATGGAGGTCATCTTCCTTCTCCTTGTACATTAAACAAAAATCCCCAGACTTCGGACGCCAGCATTCAGGCTGCTCTGTTCCCCACCCCCTCGGATACCTTCCCTAGAGATTTCCAGAATGCTGGATTCCTCTTCTCTCAGCTTGGCTGAAGGAGCAGGAAGTGGAACTCTCTGGAACAGTGTCTGGTGTTTGGATAGCGAACTGCTTTCCCAGGGCAAGCAGGCTTTTGCAAGGCGCTTGCTAGGTGTAGGTCCTACTTACTTTGGGACCTCACGGGGTGTGGAGGACAGAGAAGGCTACCTGGGGTCGGGACTCCCCGGTGACAGGCTCCAAATTCTTCAGAAGAAGCTGGGGAACCCCAGAGGCCAGACCACCCCTTTAGAGCTGTGGGTCAGGCAAGCTTCCCTCACATAGCCTCAGTGATTTATCTGTCTGAGGGGGTGGAATGGAGGACAGAGGTGGTGAGGTGGGAAAAGGTGCCTTACCAAACATCCTGAGGATGGCATGTTGTCTAAATTTGGGTTTTCCCCAAAGCCAAGCAACAGATTTTAATTTTTCCCATCCATTCCTCATCACAGTCTCTCCACCCAGACATTTTCTCAGCTTGATTAAAAATGCATTCAGAAGCACCAGTCATTTCCAGAAACTTCCCCCACCTCTTCCGCTGGTGCAGTGACTTTCTGTGTTTATATTATGCTTTTGTGTGTGTGTGTGTGTGTGCTGATGTGCTTGCCCAGACTTAACAGTCTGAGGAGACTTGAGCTGAAGTTTTGCATTCCTTTCTCTTTTGCTCAGAAACCAGGCTTCCATTTTGCACACTGTTCTGAGGCCTGCACAGCCATTACTTTCCTGATCGCTTATGGGCCTTTGAGCTGATTCTGTCTTTGAGCTCTGATCCAGGGAGGGGCCAGTGCTCACAGCTGCCACCTGGGGAGGCTCCAGTGCTCCCAGCTTCCACTCAAGGGTCCAGCACTAACAGGTCCTACCCGGGGAGGGTCCAGAGTTCACAGCTCCCACCCGGGGAGAGTCCAGAGCTCATAGATCCCACCGGGAAGGGTCCAGAGCTCACGACACCAGGCTGACAATTTATCTAAACTTTTCCAGTTTGTCAGCATCCCAGCATCCACTTGATTCCTGGTGAGGAGTGCTTTCCATGCTATTCTGACTACATTTTCTCTCTGGAGTGTGTTCTGCTCTTATCTTGCTCCCACACTGGGACAGGGCAAGTGGCACTGAGAGGCTGAGAGCATGCCTGTGGGTCCTTCCCTGGGTGCTGCCTACCTGCTGCCCACATTTGAGGCCCGTGGAGTAGACTGTTCGGGATCCAGTGTCTGGGGAACACATATTAAATGGGGTTATTAAAGACACACTTATTGAACGCACACCGAGCCTCCCAAGAATTCTCCTGTGTAATCACAATAAATACATTTTTAATGACAGGTCTGGTATTTACATTCTGGAAATGGCTCTGGGAAATCGAAGCTGAATGCATTTTTAATTGTTCTGTGTTTAATGGGCCTCACGTCAGCGGCATCTCCCCCACGGCTTCCTTGACCCATCAGCACCTTCTGTCTGCATCCTTCACCGGGCTTGGGTCCTTTGACCAGCACAGTGGGTTGGGAGAGACAGTCCCACCTTAAGATGTGCTGGCTGGCACCGGGGAGTTGGAGTCACCTGCCCCCCTCCTACCCTGGGCTCACAGGGCCTGGTCGAGGCCTCCTCACTCAAACCAGAGTTGGTATGTTCTGTCCATCCTTAAAACCCTGGGCAGTGGCTACTGTGCCTACTGGAACAAATGACCACACCGGGGCACTTAAACAACAGCCATGAACTTCCGTAGTCCTGGAGGTCAAAGTTCAAACCATGGTGTCACAGGGCAGTGCTTCCTCTGTAGACTAGGAAGGCCTGCTATGCCCCCGTCAGGCCCTGGTTGCTGAGTCACTGAGCCCTTACCTCTGTCTTCTGTGTGTGTTCATGTGTATATGGGTGTACATGTGTGCAGGTACATATTATGTGTGTACACACTGTGAGGTGTATATGTATGTGTGTGCACATGTGTGCAGGTGCATATGTATGTGGGTACACACGATGCAGGTACGTATTTATGTGGGTACACACTACACAGGTGCATATGTATGTGGGTACACACTGCGTAGGTGCATATGTATGTGGGTACACACTGCGTAGGTGCACATGTATGTGGGTACACACTGCGTAGGTGCATATGTATGTGGGTACACACTGCACAGGTGCATATGTATGTGGGTACACACTTCACAGGTGCATATGTATGTAGGTACACACTTCACAGCTGCATATGTAAGTGGGCACACACTGTGCAGGTGCATATGTGTGTGGGTACACACTGCACACATGCATATGCACCTACACACACGTGTCTGTGGAAGCAGAGGTCAACCTTCGGTGCCATTCCTTTGGAGGCATTCACTTTTTCAGTGTTGTTTTTAAGGCAGATCTCTCACTAGCCTGGAGCTGGCCCAGGAGACTAGGCTGGCTGATGAGCAAGTCTAGGACCCCCCTAGCTCTAGGCCCCAGCTCTAGGATTAGATGTGTGCACTCCAGTGCCTGCCTTTTTCATGTGGGTTCCGGGGATTGAACTCGGGTCCTCCTGTTTGCCCGGCAGGCACTCTGCTGACTGAGTTACTGCTTCAGTCCTCTGCCTCTGTTGTCACATGACCTTGCTGTGGGTTCCTAAAGACAATGGCTGCTGGTTTAGTGCCTGGCCAGATGTTTTGGGATGTTGTCATCTCAAGAATCTTAGCTACCTCTGTAAACCGCCCCCTCCCCCCCGCTGTTCATGGGGTTCAGGACATGGACATCTCTTTGAAGGAGCTACCATTCAGCCGTGGCATGATCCATCATTAAGCTCTGGGGATGCCATCTGTATGGTTTCCTAAATGGCCACTGGTCCTTGCCCTGTCCTCTGTCTTCCAGCCACTCTCTTTGTCCCTCTTCATCCACAGCTACACCCCTGCTGTCCTCCCCAGCTGGCTACTGTGCCACCACCCCACCTTTCCCAGAAAGACCCAGGGCCTTGATAAACAGTCTGGTGCTGCTGATGGACTCAGTCCTACCTCGTAGCTCACGCCTGCCCATCCCAACCCTCTGCCCAAACCCCTGGTGGCCTAGGTGTCAGGATTGGCAGGCAGAACTGGAGCCGCCGCAGGGGTGTGGGGACGTGGGTGTTCCTGGACTCTGGAGAGTTCGTGTGATGTTTGCATCTACTCTATAGTCAAGCTGCAGATTCAGGAGATGAAGAGAAGGGAAGGGAAAGAGACGTCCACAGCAAAGTGCCCTGTGAGTGCCGCCCACCCTGCCCTCTGGGAGAGTGCTGCTAGGCCTGTCCCTGCTTGAGGACCCCGCTCCCCACCCCCAGGCAAGGCACAGCGGTGTGGTGAGTGCCTCCTGGAACTGAATGGGCTCCAGGACTCTGGGTTCTCAGTGTTAAAACTGGGCCATCTCTATGCACAAATCTGTCCCCTGAAACACTGAAGACCAGCCCCTCAGGAGGCCCTGCTCAGTACTGTGCCTGGGGTTTGTGTTTTCAGCCTTCCCCTCACTATTGTCCTCAGCCTTTTAAAGCTTGCTTTCCTAATGGCCTCCCACACAACTGTGGTTTCACTGAAGCATCCTGCATGTGTGTTCTTTATGTGTGGGACTCACATCCTTCAGGCCCTTCAAGAACCAGTATTGGCCACCTGGGGGCGCTGTTTACCCCCAGTGAATGTGCCTGGTGTGGAGAAACTAGCCTTGCTTCCCTGGCCAGGACTCAGGGTCTAGATGAAATCCAGATCTGGATGCCAGGCTCTAAGGTAGGATCTTAGGCTGCATTCTAACAAGCTCTAGGAAATACTGATGCTGCCTGTCCATAGGACAACATGCCTGGTGGTTCGGGAGCACCTGGGAGTCTGTGGTGAAAAGCGGCCCACGGGTAGAATCTGGTCAAGCTGGACCCTGTCCATCTAGGAGTCTCTCTGTGTGTGCTGCCTGCTGTCTGACACGCACTTAGTATTATTCCTTAGTTCTGATTCTATCCTCATTCGGTTCAGCTCACAGCTTTCCCCTAAGGAGCTGCCCTGTGCAGAACCCCTGCCCCCAAGGGGGACCCTGTCACCTCTCTCATTAAAATTTCTGTGTTCTTACTTACATTGCCTCTGCCACTACTAGATATAAGCCATTTGAGCATGGAGACCTGTCAAGTCCATATGGTTGATCACAGGATGCTGTAACCAAGCTCTGATTGGTGCTAGGCATGCATGTGGGGCCGGACTGTATGGGTGGGTGGACAGATGGGTGAACTAATGAATGGGAGGTGATAGATATGTAGATGTGTGGATGTGTAAATGTATATTGGCTAGCTGGATAAAATGATAGCTGGGTAGGTGGGTGGATGAGTGGATAGACAGATGGGCAGACAGACGAGTGGATGCATGCATGTGTGAATGAATGATAGTGATAGTGGGGTTTTAGGAAACTCCTGGGACCTAGAAGAAGAAGGAAGAGGAGGAGGAGAAGGAAGAAGAAGAGGAGGAGGAAGAAGAGGAAGAAGAAAAGGAGGAGGAGGAGGAGAAAGAAGAAGAAGAAGAAGAAGAGGAGGAGGAGGAGGAGGAGGAGGAGGAGGAGGAGGAGGAGGAGGAGGAGGAGAAGAAGAAGAAGAAGAAGAAGAAGAAGAAGAAGAAGAAGAAGAAGAAGAAGAAGAAGAAGAAGAAGAAGAAGAAGATTATGATGATGGTGATGATTATTTTGGTTTTCCAAGACAAGGTTTCTCTATATAACAGTCCTGGATGTTCTAGAACTTTCCCTCTAGGCCAGGCTAGCCTCAAACTCAGAGATCTATGTGGCTCTGCCTCCCGACTGCTGGGATTAAAGGCATGCGCCACTACCACCCGAATACCTTGGAGATTCTTTATGATTATGAGGTCACTATAGAAGTCACGAGCACAGTCATCTGTGATGCTGTTGAGCAGGGAAAAGAGGAAGGGCACATTCTGAGACAGGAGAAAGCTGACCACGGCCCACCTTCCCACTCCTGCCCTCCATCCTGGGTTACAGACTCCAGGGTCTACACCGAGGGTGGCTCTTGGGCAAGGTGAGTTTGGATTAGGGACACACTTCCCTGACCCAAAGGCCTCAGTACCACAGCTACCTCTGTGGCATCCCACAGGTACATTTGACCTTGGTGCCTGCCAAAGGGGCAGCTAGGAGAATCCCTCTGCAGCTTTGGAGTGGAGTGATCCAGGTTTCTGCTCCAGATGGCCTGGTTGGGATCTGTCCTTTTTTGGGGGGTGGGGTGGGGGTGGAGAGCATTCTTTAATTATGGAATCTTTGACATATAGAGAAAAGTGCAGAATGCAGGAAACCCCAGCCCGGGGACTGATGGCAGAGGTGGGCTAGTGCACATTTCAATGCTCCATCTGTTCTGCCCAGCCTGCCTCTTTTGTGCTTAGCCTGATGTCCTGGGGTCCTGGGGTGAGGGGAGGGGGAGCAGGCACACTACCACAGGTAGGCAGTGGAGTTAGGGTGCCATTTTCATTCCAGCAGAGCCTCGCCAGCTCAGCCGTTACAGAGCTGCCAATTGTTTCCTCTCTCCACGAGAGCTCACACTTAGAAAACAATAGCTTCCAATAAAACCCACCCTTTGCCCTTCTGATGCACCCCCCTCTCCGCTGTCTACCTGGAAGTTATCTCCATCTTGAGCTTGGGTTGGACCGTTCCAGTTTGCTTTAAAGCTTACCTATAAAGCAAAAATTTAAGCACATGCAACAACACATAAATCACAATTTATATCGGTTCAAGACAATGTGTGTGTGTGTGTGTGTCTCTGTAATCAGATGTCTAACCACCGAGCTTGTTTTAAAAATTGGTATGAATGGCATTCTCCTGCTGTGGGCATTTGATTTATGTTCTCAACTGTGTTCTGGTAATTTCCCCATGTTGCATGTGGATCCTCCCTGATGTGTGCATTCTCCATCATGGGATGGTGATTTTGTTACCTGGGGCGTTTGCTATTCCAGTGAGGGCAGCAGCAAGCCTGGGAGCCATAGTGAGCTCCAGGGCTACCTCTCCAGGTAGGTATGGGGCAGCGTGCAGCGCCAGCTGGGTTTCTCCTCTCTTCATCTTGCCAGCTTGTCAATGCTGTGGCTAGCTCCTCCATATCTTTGATATCATCAGACTTTGCCTGTTTGTACTCAGGGGCTACAGAGCTGTGACTCACTGTCCTCCTGAGGTGGCATGTACCTTCTCATGGTCACAGACAGGCCTCCTCTGTGTAACTTAGCTACATAGGCACTGCTGCATCTCTCTCTCTGCATTTGTCAAGTTGCTTAACTCTTTCCTAGCCCTTCCTCTTCATGAGAGGGGCTCAAGCCATCTCCAGGTCCTCAAATGTCAAGATGCATCTCTTCTAGATGTGACCTATTCCATCATACTTGGCCCTGGGGCTTTGCTCTTTTCAATACCCACAGACACTTTCTCCTAAGAGTGGTTTGTCTTGCCATTGCTTGGTCTCAATGCACCAGTCTTCTGATAGTGAGCCTGTGGGTGATGTCTCTCGGCAGTTCGCCAGTCCCAACTTAGACATCATTTTCACTGGAGCAGGTTTCAGAGTTTTGCTCACTGGCACCCGCTGGAATTTCCTGGGCCAGAGCAGGTCACAGGGTCACTTGCAGCAGTGAGAAAGGAGCATAGGATCAAGTGTCACAGTGGCAAGAGCAGTTCCAGAAGATCCTGCTGTGCACGCTAGCAAGCACACTCAGGGGGAAGGGAGGGTGGAGCCCGTGTGGACTGCTCAGCATCTCTCTGCACACGTCCTGCATCCCCATGTCAGGCCTCAGGCAACTTGCCATCTTCCTTCATTTCATAATCTTTCATTTTTAATTCATTTCATTTAAAAATTTTAATTGTCATTAATTTAATTTTCACTTGTTTTATTTTTACATATAAATGTAAATGCTCAAGTTTTGTTATATCGTGTCTATTGTTCTGTTGATTAAATCCTGGGATGGAGTTCCACAGAACACACTGTGGGAATCTGTTATCGTTTGCTTTCATGTTCCAAGAGAGCTGGGATTTGAGAATTTTCAGACCATGTCTATTTCTCTGTAACATCCCTGCATTGGTATATCAGTATATTTAAAGCCAAATTTGAGTCTGTCTTTCCATAATATCTCCCTCACACTTTGTTTTCAAAATCTTAATCCAGGCCTCACATACACAGCACACACTGCCCCTGAGCAACATGCAATGTATATTTCATAGACTGTGATAAGACATCATGGTCTGTCAATGCCCAGGGGGAGGGATCAGAGCTTTGAAACTCAAAGCCAGACCAGCTGCTCCCAACACTCCTTACTATTAAGAATAGGTAGTTCTCTGTGGAGACAGAAGCCATGCAGTGTGCACTCTGGCTTGCTTATTCCAAAGGAGAGGTGGACAGAGCTGGAGGCAGGGTATTTGACCTGCCCACAAGGCAGCCGTGACTCCTGGGTATACAATGTGTTTCTCAGTGGCCTGGATGCCAGGATTGGCACAGCATGGGAGTGCTGATGGGTCTTTGTCATCAGGGAAAGATGAGCAAGTGCAGCCACAGCTCCCAGAGAGGAGCACTGACGGGTAGCCTGCTGTGCCCATGGTGGCATCTGGAAGGCACCAGTCTTGCACTGTTGGGATGGTATAAGGTGTTTCAGTACCTCATGTGCCAGGCTTTGGCATGCCTATGTGCTTGCACACTGAAGTTGGTTTTGATCTTTGCTGAGTCCCTGTCCCTCCTGGTGATCTCAGGGGCCTCCTGTTCAAGGATCCCAGTTGTTCAAATCCAGACCCATATCTCACAGCTATTACATAGATGACTTCTAACCCAAAGATGGCAGTAGACACAAAGATGGTATGTATAACAGGTATCTATAACATATATGAATTATGTCCTCTAGTGGCCTCAGCACAGGGCTTCACATCAGCACCCATGCATACGGAGAGCCAAGTTAAACTCAGACAAGCCTCAGGGCAGGTAGGGTTCTCAATAAAGGCCCTGACTTGGAAACTTGGAGTCTAGTCAAAAATAATCATTTGACATGAAGCATCAGTTTGTGGGCCTGGTCCACACCTGTAGTCCCCATACTTAGGAGACTGAGTTGGAGTCCAGGCTGGGTTGTGCTGTGAGGGTCAGAGCAATCAAGAATAAGATTTGGGTGACTGAGAATTTGTGAAAGTTCAAGACATGCTTCTGTGTCCCCAGTCCCCTGTAGTCTCTTATCCATCCATCTATTTATCCTTCCCTCCTCCCCGCTTCCCTTCCTTTCTTTCATCTATCCTCTTCCTCCACCTCTGGTTCCCCATCCCTCTTATCTTTCCATTCATCTCTCCTTCATCACTTCTCTACCCCGTTCATCATCCATTCACCCATCCATTTCCTCATCTATCCTTCCATATAGCTATCCACCCATCCATCCATCCATCCATCCATCCATCCATCCATCCATCCATCCATCCATCCATCTATCCATTTGTACAGCTGTCTATCATTCATGCATCCTTCTACCAAACTATTGATTGGTTCACCCACAGTTCTCCATTCAGCCATCTAACCACCCACTCACTCAACCGTCCGTCTGCTGTGGTTTGAATGTGAGATGTCCCCCGTTAGCTTGAGCATTTGAGCACTTGTCCCCATTTCCTGTTAATTCTCTACTTGCTGCGTGTGAATTCAGTGTGACCAGACAGTCTCCCGCCACTGCCCCGTTCCTTTTCTGTCTGCTGCAATGTCTTCCCCGTCATTATAGACTGTGTCCCTCCAGAACCATAAGCCAAAACATGCCCTTTCTCTAGCAAGTTGTGTTTGTAAGGGTGTTTTATCACAGCAACAAGGAAGTTACTAAGGCAGTATCAACTCCTTATTCACTCTTTATCGACTCACGTGTCCATTCACTCATTCATCATTCATCTATTCATCTGTCTATTCATCCACTCATTATCATCAAATATCCATCTATCACTCCATCACCTACCTATTCCCATCATCCATTTCATCCATCATGCATTAATCTGCCACCAACCCATCATTAATCTGCCTATTATTATCCATTTATCATCCATCCAACCATCCATCTACTTATATATGCTTACTCCATCTTTCCATCTACCCATCTATCCATTCATCATTCAATAGCTACCACTCCATCTACCATCCATCCACCCATCCATTCCATTCATCATTCTTTCATCTTTCGTCCTCTTTTATGCATCCAACCACTCACACATCATTAATCTAATCTATTCAGCATTTTCCATTCATTGTCCATCCAACCATCCATTTGCCTATACATACCTATCCATCTACCCACTTATTTGTTTATCACTCAATATCTACCAACCCATCCAACATCCATCCACCCATCATCCATTCCATTCATCATTTATCCATCCTTCATCCTCCACCATCCATCTACTCATCCCATCATTAATCTAATCTATTCATCATTTTTCATTCATCATGCATACGTACATACATACATATATACATACAGCTATCTGTCTATCTATGAATCCATCCATCATTCACCCAGCCAGCCATCTATCCATTCATCATTCATCTGTCATCTACTCATCTAGACTTTCAGTTACAGTAAACCATAAGTAGCACCCAAGACTCTAAGTGTAGAGTCTGTAGATGAAGAAACCACCCATGACAGCATGATACAGTCCTCAGTGACATGAGACTTGAAAATCAGGGAAGCTCTAGACATGCCACTCTGCTGGAGAAGGTGGCCACCATCAAAGGCTTCCTGGAAGAAGATGGTCTTCTCTCCCAGGATTGCTCTGCTTGTGTAGTGCCCAGCCCAGTTCCTCTTCACCCTCCCTGATGGCCCTTCTGCAAACTCCTGTCAAGTCTATGCAGCTACCACTTCTTCAGTTAGCTTAAACTACATCCCAGAGAAGTGCTGGGGCCAGCACTGACCATGGAAGGTAATGGCCACATTGTGCTGTCCTCTTCTTCCCCTGTAGGGAAGCCTCTTAGTAGGACCTGACCTGACACTCCTTTTCACAGACTTCATCCTGGCCTTCAGGCTGCCTGTCTTTGGTCCATCCCTCCTCACCCTCCAGAATCCCAATATTTGACTCAGCTCTGGTGGACCGAAATGGCCACCCTAGAGTGATGATCACTCTGTGGCGTGCCCATCCCACACACTGAAAGAGCTTCCAGAAGAAGCTGACCTGCAGGTCAAAAGCATGCCTCAGCAGCCATTGTTTGCCTGGAGTTGCCTTCCTAGAGTTGCAGGGGCCCTGGCTTCTCTCCTACTGTGATGGCAATTGACTCAGGCAGATTTGCCCCGCCTCCTTTTAGGTCTAGGTGACAATGACTCTCTTGGATGCTCTTTTGACAAAAGAAGACCGTACTGGTGGAGAGGTCCTGGTGGTCTGTGTTGAGCCAGAGCCCTCCATGGGCATTAAGACCTCCCCTCTGGGGTCATCATTGCCTGCCCCTGGGTTGGGGTCTCCCTGCAACCTCTGTTTCTTCCCCAGAAACCTTCCCAGTCTCATATCCCACTCTGAGTGTCAGGTGCCTCCTCCAGATCTCCCAGGACAGGGGTGACAGCCTGTCACATGTCCCAATGTTCTGGTCCTGTGCCTCCTAGGATCTGGTCTTCCTGTGTTCTCTGCTCTCACAGAATCTCAGACCAGAAGTGAGTCTGGGGTCTTGCTGAGCTGAACAATGCCCATAAGGTGTCTCTCTAGCCTTCAGCACCCAGCCTCTCTGCTCCTTCACACAGGACACTAGATAACGTTATTATCATTTAGGAGGTCCTAGGAGGTGGGTGTTGACAGATTTCTCTCTAGAAAATTCTCCATCAAAAAAATTCCTGCTAAATATAACTCATAATCACCACAGAACTTCTGAAAACTATAAAATAGATGAGGCGTAAAAGCAATCCCTGTGTTAGTCCCACCCCATGAGATTAAAACTATTAATATCTGAGATGAATATTCTCTCCAAGCTTTTAAAGATGCAAATATATACATGTTTTATAACTGTTGAATCCCAAAGGAATTATGTATTAAACATTTTCTTATGCACCGACTGTTTTCACAGCCGCTATTTTTAATGGCCGTATAATACACCCTGATCTAAAGAAGGTATTATTTATTTAACCAAGTTCTCGGTTTTAGACATCTGAGTCATTTCCAATTCTCACTAAGGTGAAGATGCGTAATGTGAAGAGCTGCGGCACCCGGTCCTGCATGCATCACCCTGCATCTTGGCTGGGACTCAATCCTGGGGTGGTTATTCTACTAAGCAGTGTTCCCTTATGGGGAAGGTGTCCAGGCAACTCTGAGCATTGCTGGGCAATGGAGGTGCTAAGGCCTGGGTGGCCTCTGAGACCCACAGTAACCCCCCGCCCACCCCGTGTTGAGACTGGACAAGGATGGCCAGGCCTTGCCTGACTCAGCGTCAATTAGAGCTTCTGCCGCTGCGCTCTCAGGCTCCAGCACGTGTGTGAGGCTCTAGCTTCTGCCCCTGCTCTCTCAGGCTCCAGCACGTGTGTGAGGCTCTAGCTTCTGCCCCTGCTCTCTCAGGCTCTAGCACATGTGTGAGGCTCTAGCTTCTGCCCCTGCTCTCTCAGGCTCTAGCATGTGTGTGAGGCTCTAGCTTCTGCCCCTGCTCTCTCAGGCTCTAGCATGGTCTCCCGGGTTGTGTGAATTTCTATAGCCCCTGATCTTTGAGCACAGGGGTGGATCTCTCCCAGGGGAGTATTCCTGGTGTGGCTGTCCCCTGGCTGAAGGGAGGCTTGGCGGGGTAAGGAACAGTCATATTCATGACTCTATAAACGCTGCTTGAGGACAGTGACCTCTGGACCCGAGCACCTTCTTTAGTGACTTTTCTTGATGCTGGGACAAAATGCTAGACAAAGGCAACCTAAGGAAGGGCCTGGTTTTGATTCATAGCCTGGGGATACAGTCCCTTACAGTGGAAGAGTTGTGACAGGCACATGAGGCAGCTGGTCACATCTCGTCCTCGTCCACAGTCAGAAAGCAGAGAGGCGGGGGAGGGGGGATGCTTGTGCTCAGCTCACTCTGCTTTCTTATTATGTCCAGCACCACAGTCCGTAGAACGGTGTTACCCATCTCCAAGATGGGTCTTCCCTTTTAGTTAAACCTTTCTGGAAACTGCTTCACAAACATGCGTGGAATTGGGTCTGCTGGCGGCGACTCTAGATCCTGCTGAGTTGAACATGGGTATCAGCTATCATGTCTCGGCTCTGTGTCAGCAGTCTGCTGCCTTCAGCCCTGAGCTTGCTGCGGCGTGGCATGATCGATGTGACTCTCATCCTCTCTCGGGTTAGCCTGGGCTCACACACAGCCCTGGACCAGGGATCAGGAAGGATGCAGGCTCAGAACTTGCACAGCGCCACTTCTGCGTGCTTTACAAAGTAACTCCCAGAGAAGAAAAGCCTGAGTTCAGGGCAAGGGTCTGCTTCCCGACAGAGAAGTGCAGCAAGCCCCTCCTCAGTGGAGTCAAAAGACCAAGGCTTGTGGAGAGCAGTTGAGATGGGAGCACTCCCAGCCCAGCACAGCAAGCCCTTCCTCAGTGGAGTCAAACCACCAAGGCTTGTGGAGAGCAGTTGGGATGGGAGCACTCCCAGCCAAGCCTGGTAGCTTAGAACCCACCCGCTCACCAGCTACATTCACAGCAGCGGCACCCCGGGGAGGGTGTTGGAATTCAGAACTCGCCACCTGCCAGGCCTGTGTGGTATGTGTGATGCCACATGAAGCTTAAGTAGTTCACAGGCTTGGCACTGAGCCACCCGCTGCCCCTGCCGCCCACCGTCCCGAGGACAGCAGGGGGGCTACCTGCGCTTTGAAATGTTTCACCAGCAGATGGCCGCCATCACTTCTGTTTGGCTTTGTTTCCCTTTGTGGAGGAGTCTTCTCTGGCCTCCTTCCTGGTTCTCTCTTACACATGCAGGCTGCGCTGCTCAGCGCCTTCCTCACCCATGGTGTATGTGATTTAAAATTCTACTTGGGTCCCCAGCGGGACTGCTGGCTGGAGGCCTGTGGAAAGCAGGCTTTGTGGGATCAGGGGGAACGGTCTCACCCCGTACCACCTCCCTAGTATATCCCACATGTTCCAGGGAGTCCACCCACAGCTTCTCCATCTCCTCCAGGTAGCCAGAGCCCAGGCTTTCAGATTGAAGATCTGAGTTCAAGTCTTGGCCTTGGGAAAGCTGCTAGTTGTCTCTAAGCCCATGTCTATGGGATGGGGATGAATGTATGGCTTTGATTTGGGATCCAGGTACTGGATGTAGAATGGATAGGCCACTGCCTGGCTTCGGATGATTCTGACATCATTGATTCTTTGAGAAACACCTGTTCCTGACAGTGATGGGACAGTGGGACCAGGTTTCCAACTCTTGTGGATCTCTCTATGTGGTGGTGTGTACCTCCAAAATGACAGGTCCAACATTGCTCTCCACCAGGTGCTGGGGATAGCAAATGACAGCCACAGTCCTAGCCCCCAAGTACAGAACCTCTGCCACCATTTCCTGTCACCACGTTCCCGTCACCTCTGTGGAGACAACTGCTCTGTCCTATCCCTCCTGTCCTTTGTCTCTTCCTTGACCTCCTCACTCACATGCAAAGCAGGGTGTCCTGTGGGCTGGCTTTGGGGTTGTGGGAGTCTTCATCCACTGGTGCTCAGAATTCCCATCTGCACAGAGCAGTAGCCGTTTTTTTTCTGCAGGGTCCCACATGTCACAGCTGGGGATGGATCACAGTGCCTCTGTGATGTGCTCAGACTCCCATATGTCCTACATCTCAGTCATCAGCCTGTGCCAGTGACTCCCTGTTCTGGAACTTGGACTTTTCTGTCCAGCCCCGGCAACTTCCACGTGGACACCTGCCCTAGCCACGACAAGGGCCCTATGCTCCCACCTTGCTCTTAAGGCCAGATTCCAAAAATCAGGAGAGCCCTTCATCCTGCCCAGCTTGGAACTAGCCCCCAACTCAGAGGTCCATGCGGCCCTGGGACACGCTCCCTAGGACCCTCAACCTCCTGCCCCCAGCTGGTCATCCAAAGTCAGCTCCTCTCTCGCTCTAGCCACCCCCCCTCCCACCCTGCCCCTCCACTCCCCGTCTGTGCACCAGCTCAGCTCTGTTCTGAGCCCTCTCACCTTGACATGCCCGCTCCCAGCAGGAAGGCCTCCCCAGAGCTGCCTGCAGACTCTGCCTGAGATGCTGTCACCCATGCTGTTTTCTCTCTGCTGAATCTCTCGCAGTCTCCTGGGATTTACATACAATGCTTAAGATCTTCATATTATTTTGACATTATTCTAATGTCATTTTCCTTTTCAAATGCCGCCGTTGGCATTATTTCTTTGTATGTGGCTCATCTGCCGCGCACGCCAAGCGGCAGGCTTGAGTGAACGTCGTCGACCTCTGCTGCAGTCATGTACCCACCCCTCCACCTCCTCACCCCCAGGCCCCATTGCCCCCATCCCCACCCGCTGTGCTTTGAGGGCTGCTGGCCCAGTATAGCCCGTGAGATAGTGCCAGGCTTCCTAGGTGCATAGAAAGCCCCACCTCCTAACCACCACCCCACCCCACCCCGCCCCACTCACGCACACTCACTGGTGGAAAGCAGAGCAGTGGGGCACTTCCTTCAACCTAAGATGCTGGCCTGGGCTATTTTGTTCGGATGGCCCATCCCTCACCCTCACTCAGCGCCTGACTTGGGACAACACTCAGGAAGCCTGGGCGTCCTATGGCACTTTCTGTGGCTCCTCATGTCTCAGGCTCTTGGGAAGAGTAGGGTCTTCTGAGCGTATGAGGGCCAGAGGGCCAGGAAAAGCAGGGCTTCCCCTCCCACAGTGTGTAGCATTGGCTGGTATCAACACTGAATTCCCTACCAGGCCAGCTTCCAGCTGTCAGCCATGACCCTGGGTGCAGAGTGGGTTAGAGGTGTCACCGTCATTCTCTCCCCACAGCCATGTGACCGCAGTGGCCCTCTGCTGTTTAGGGCTCCGGAGTCCTGAACTTTCATAGGAGCTTCTAGACCTCTGGGTAGTGGCCTGAGAGGGCATGGTGGGCCCCACAGAGCAAATGGAACATTTCCAGCTTTCCCCGGGAGCGCTGGCCTCCTGGCTTGTCACCCTCCCCACCCCTCATGTGTTCCTCGGCCGTGCATAAGTGGCTGGTGCTGGACACTGAGGTCCTGGGCTGGGAAGTAGCAACTCTGCTGTTTCTGGGTGCCTGGTTTTAGAATATTCTGTTAGTTCTGAGTCTCTGGTCCCCCACCCCCTGAAGAAAGCCCCAAGAAGTGGGGGTGTCTCCGGACAGGAAGGCTTACGGGGCTCTACCTCTGACTCACTCACCTGACCCTGGGAGTCCATTGACCCCAGACATGTCCTCTGACTTCTGTTGGCTTCATGCCTCTGTCAGCCCTTCCTGGATGCTAATCCTGATCTCAGAGCTATGGAACCTGGATGTACACAGTCCTCTGTGCTGAGGGAGGAGGGGGCCGTGAGGAAAGATGTAGTGGCTTGCTTTAAGTCTCTTGCTGTGTTGATTTCATCACTCCTGGTGGCAGGAGTGGGGGGTCTCTGGCAGCATTCACCCCCCAGCATGGGTGCCTGCAGCAGCTCACACAGAACCCTGTACTGGCATGGCTTTCTCTAGGAGAGTCTCAACAGAAGTCAGCAGAGCAAGGGACATAGCTGTGTCATGCACAGACACCAGGAGAGGCATTAAAGATCCTGTAAGCTCTCCTGCCATACTGTCCCTGTGAATGGGTTCCCATTTACCTGTGGAGGGTCACCCAGCTGGTATGTATAGACCAATACTGTAATCTGGCTTTGAAGGAATCAAGGCCATGAGGTCTCTGTAGACACTTCAGGGAATCTGGCATGGGTGCAGTCCTATGTGGAGGCAGAATAGATCTCTGATCTTCAAGAACCTTCTGCTACCCTTGGGCCCAACTCAGGCAACCAGGAAACCCAGATGTACTGGTTCAGGTGTGGTTTCTGCATTCCAGGGCTGCATGGGCCCCTCCCTGGGCTTGCTTCATCCCTTCAGATGCCAGCACTACATTCAGCCAGCTTGGCAGCCAGCAGCTTTTCAGGCTTGCTATGTTCCCCAAATCACTGTGAAATGACCACAGTCTCCAGAGTCCCACAGGGCTGGCCTGGGTGGTCTTGGGCAATGTTCTAAGTGACTTCACTCCTGGGATGGGATCACTTGATCCAGGTCCCAGAGAATCCTGCCTACAAAAAACTGTCACTCTCTCTTCCTGCCCTTCTTGGGGCTTTCATCCCTTGTGGCCTAGGGATTGCCAGCCTGAGAAACTGGTTTAGAGGCGCTGTGACTTTCCCTTGTCTTCCGAAACTATTCCTGCTGTCCTAAACAAATGGCTTACGTTGTGTGTCACCCTCCCAGGTCAGAAGCCCAAGGGTGTCTAGTCCCTTCCAGTTTGGTGGAGGCTTCATAAGCAGCAGCAAGGCTTCCCAGCTACATGTGGGTGATAAGATGCCTAGGCCTTGCCCCTTCCTTCACAGCTGGTGGAGGGGCCCAGCCTAACCTGTAGGCATGCTTGCTCTGGTCAGCAGAGGATTTCAGACTTGCTTTATGGAGCCTTCAGCATAGATGCATGTGAAGCCCTTACAGGTGCAACCCTGAGATCCCAGCTCCACTGGAGGGCACTGGAGGGGTCGGCAGCGGTTCAGCGTTCTCACAAGGACATCCTTCTTGGGCAGGGTTGTGACATGGGACACTCATCTCCATCAGGCCCACATTTGCTACTGACCTACCATTTCGAAGAATGTTTTTAGCGAATGAGCCAGTTGCCAAACCCTGATCCTACAAGGGATTTGGAGGCCATGGACTCTGACAGAGATCCAACTTGTCTGGATCTATGTTTGGTGGTGGCACCTGACGGATTCCCATGGCCTGGGTGGTAGAAGTTTCTGACATCTGTCCACCTGGGCAGCCTGCCGGAGCCCCTGGCCCCATCTTAATCAGGGCCCCGTGGTCCCCACCTCCAGTCACTGCATGCTTAATGTCCTGCTTCCCACCCCCGAGGGAAGGATCTGTACCACTTTCAGCCGTGGAAAGGACAGCTGCTCTTCTTGAGGTCCCTTCTGAAGCGAGCAGCATACAAGGCTGTCCGGTTGGTCCTTGTCCCTCTGCTGAGCCGCCATTCCTGGCCACTAGGTGAATTTGTGGGTCTGATGGAAGCTGTTTCTGTCACCCCCAGGGTGGGCCCCCCTCTCTCTCCTCTTGTTCCTCCATGAGGTGCAGGAAGAGTAAAGATTCAAGACTGTGGGTCAGGTGGAGTCCCCTCAACAGGGCATGGGAAACCCATGCCCTGCCAGCCACAGTTGTCAGTGGGCTGTGGGGTTCCTGCCAGGTGTGTTCCATGACAGGCTCCTGTGGACCACGGGTGTGCGGGGACACATTTGATCAGTGATCTGAGGAAGCAGCTGGCTCCAGGCCTGGGGCTTGTGTGAGAGTCAAGGGAAGGGATAAGAAGAGACACCTCTCTGCCTGTCCCCAACTCTAGCTCTGGACTGGAGGCGGTGGAATGGGCTCAGAGACCAAGAGAGGACATGGCACTTCCCACCTCCTGGCCTCTGGCAGGCCAGGCCTATGTGACTGGTGACCTCTCTATGGAAATGGCAGGTCAAGAAAGCCATGAGATGTCACACACAACTGTTAGCAAGTGTCCCTTGGGATCAGTGCCAGGACAGAGGAGGGGCCTCCACTCTGCTCTGGCCCAGGGCTCCTGGGGAGATGAATGAGCTTTGAGTGGTGACTACGACGACCTCAGGCCCTGCTTTGGGATCTGGCTCTTAGCTTCATCCACAAGGCTACATCTGTTCACGGGCCACCAAGTAGGTAGTTAGTTCAATGCCTCCCACTCCCTTATCTTGCTAAGGGCTGGTCATTGGGGCCCAGGCAAACCCAGCCAACAATTCTGATGAGGAATGCCCATGTTCCAGGATGATGGCCCAGCTCAGAACAGTTGCCTAAGAACCCAGGTGTGGCCCTCAGGAGAGAACCTGCTCACAGGACTGGGCAGCCAGGCCAAGCTAGTCCCATGCCCACCCAGGGCAATGGTGACCTCTGCACAGGAACTCATGTGTCCATCACAGATGTTTGGGTATCAGCTACATGCAGGTCTGATGCTGGGCTTGGGGCCTTGGTGACGTCACACCCACGGGCTGTCAATGAGGGACTCAGGAGCTACTGCAGACTACACATGAGAGGGAGGCAGTGGGTACCTGAGACAGACTGGTGCCCCCAAGGGAAGCTTCCCACTGGAGGAACACCCATGGGAGGCTGTGAGGAAGGGATTTTGCAGCCCTGGGGACCACATTCTTCCATTAGAATAAGAACAGCAAACGTCATTTGGAGAAAGCTGGTTTATATAACACTTGCTTGGGCAGATTCCCCAGAGACCCTACCAATTCCCAAGATAGGTTTTGCTGATCCAGGTAGGTCAATGGGTGCTGGTCTTTAAGGGAAGGAACTTGAGGACATCTAGAGTTGTCTCAACATCCCCATGAGGCAGGCATGATCCTCCTAGTCTACAGATTGAAAAACTGAGGCTTAGCAGAAAAAGGGCCTGCTCACTAGGGTGGAGCTCTTGCTGTGGCCCATGCCACAGCCATTCCGTACCCCTCAGGCCTTCCCCAGAGCTCGCCCAGTGGGGTTTGTTCTCCTAATTTTAAGCACACCCGGGACTACTTAGTACCAGGGTGGCTGGAGTCCCGGTGAGAGAACAGAGCCATGGACAGGAGTGCTATGAAGTCCAAATACCCCTCGTAGGTGGTGGCCAATAACCCAGGCCCCTCCCCGCTCCCGAGAAGTCCAGAGCCACTCATGTCCCAACCGCACCATTGGGAACCAGTCACAGAGATCCCAGACTGAGAATACCCAACCCCCACCCCAAGCTATGGATAAGTCATTGGCCTGGCTAGTGGTGGTCCCCTCTACCCTTCCCTCTGCAACTGCTTTGGCTCACAGCTGGGTGTTCACCCTGCATGGGAGGCCTCTGACAGGTTCCTCCAGGCCATCAGCATCACAGCAGGGGTAGGAGAGGGTGGCCTCCTTGGGGCAGGGGTGAGGACTTCCTGTTTATAGCAGGGGTGACCGTGATGAGGGTAGAGACAGAAAGGTGAAGCCGTCCAGCATCAGGAGAGCATGGCTTTGAAAAAACGCCAGCTCTGCTCAGCCCCAACTCCCTCCCCAGAGCCTCAGTTTTTCATCTAGGACATGGGGGTGGGATAGCACCCACCTCATAGGGTCCCCTTGGGAGGCAGAAGCCTGCAGGTGGGATCCGCCCTGGCAGGCTTTGGGTTCTGGTGGCCCCAGTCATGGCTGCTCTTTGACCTCGGAGGCCGGCTTCTTCCACACAACGCGCTGGCAGTGCTCCAGGGCATCACACATCTCAGCGGCCTCTGGGCTCTTGCACCAAAAGCTGGGGCCTAAGACACACTGGTCCGTGCCTAGAAGTGGAACCTTGGGGCTGTGGCAGGCCCCCATCTTCCTGCACAGGTCCGTGGGGTCCATCATGAGCCTGAGGCTCTCTATGAGTACGGGTTCATACTCCGCCACGAAACGGTTGCACTGAAGCACGTAAGGCAGTGGCAGGATTCGGCAGCCGCCTTTGAAGGCGTTCAGGATGTCCCGCTTGGTGCTCTTGCGGTCCAGATTCTGGGAAGATACGCCCAGTATCCTTTTGCACCCATGGCAGAAGCTGCCTTGGTTTTCTTCATCCACCAGCAGGGACGGTGTGGTTGCCTCAGCCCTGGAGATGGACCTGGCCTGCCTTCTGCTGTTACACAGCCTGATGGTCTCACACACTTTCTCTGGGGTGACTCTGGTCACAAGCTGAACCAGGTTGGGGCTGTAGGCCTCCACCAGGGTGATGCACTGCTGGACCAGAGTTTCGGGCATTATGGAACACACTCGCTCCAGGGTGTGGGTGATGAGGGCTTCTGTGCTGTTGGTCATGAGCCATTTGTCCATCTCCTGGATCACGTTCAAGCACACATCACAGGTCAGGCCCAGCTGCATCTGCATCTCATTCTTCTTGGGCAGCTCCAGTTCCAGAGAAGGGATTCCATCCACAGCGGCCACTTGAGCCAGCCGGTGGGCAGGCTCTCTCTGCTCCTCACAGAAGCCCCCCTTCCTGCAGACCTCCTGTGAGGGGAGAATCTGCAGCGTTTGCTGGGCGGGGACGAATTGCTGTCGGATGTAGTTCTTGCAGAGGGCAGCCAGGCCAGGCCCCAGGGATGCACACTGATCCTGGAAAGTTACCTCTGCCAAGGTCAAGTTAGACTCTAGAGCACCCTGGAGCGTGGAGATCAGTTGCATGCAATCTTGGCATACAGTATCCCCAGGCATCTGTGATGGGTGGAAGCTGAGGGCCCCGTTGGACAAGAATGGAGCCATCACTTCAGTTATATCCTCCTGTGTCAGCGGTCTCTCTGAGGTGGCAATGGCTAGGTGCCTCTGTAGTGGCTCACAAAGGGTGAGCGCAGTGCATACCGGAGCCACGGCAGTGTCTGGGGTTCCGCTGAGCATGCCCAGGACAGCTGGGCTGTGGTTGTCCACCATCTGCTTGCACTTAGCTGATGATTCCGGGCTTGGAAGCCACTCACAGGTCTTCGTTATCGATCCCAAAATGTCAGCCTCTGTAGCATCCGGGTTCATCCCATTACCAGCAGCGGCTGCCACATCCTGGCACACACTGCAGGGCAGGGACCTGACTATGGGCTTGCTCCAGACAGCACTCTGGCAGTACCTCACGGCCTGACACTTCGCAGCTGCCTGCAGGTCTTGACACCATACCTCAGAGCCCTTGGCACACTCCCGGGGGTCCGTGATGGGGCTGGCCTTGGCGGCCCCCAGGAGACCAGACAAGAGAATCAGAGCACACAGCATCCTGCCCATGGTTCTGCTGGCTGCTACCTCTGCTTGGCTGTCGCTATAAAACCAGCTCTACTGCCTGGCCTGCTCCGCGAGGGGCCCGCCTCCTGCTCCTCCCCAGCCTGAGTCAGAGCCCCACCTGCCTGGGTGCTGGCTGGCACTCTCCTCTCTGGCTTCTGTCTTTTGGCCTTTCCACCTTCAGGGAACATCTCCCTCTCTTTCCCTGAATAATCAGTATTTTCAAAGTCTATCTTCTTTGGGAATGAAGTTTCTGTTCTATGTCACACCAGGGCTAGAATTCTAGAGTGAATTCCTAGAGTGACTTATTTCTAGCTGGACCTCATGGCCATGTGCCTGCCACAGGCCCTTTTTCCCAGGGCCCACTGTTCAGGGGCTGAGTGGACTGTTGACCCCACAATGCCTGTGTGAAGGCTGCCGGCATGCAGAGCCTTTCATTCTGGAGACTTCTATGGGAGGCTGGGTGTGGGCTGGTCCCTAGCAGATGCGCATGATGTTTGCTGAGGTTCACATATACAAAAGAGTTTTGTTTCACTGTTAGGTCATTTGTTATCTTCTGTAATTTTGGAAATAGGCATTAGGCAAGAGCATTGGCGCCAGGCAACACACAGGTGGCCAGAGCCTCATCCTGTTGATTCTGTGGAGGATTCTGGAACCAGACTCACCTGTTATGATTGACATGCAGCTCATTACTCCCACAGGAGTGGGCAGATCAGGGACCCCGAGGGCTCTGTGGAAGCCCCACATGCCTTAGTAGTGTGAGTGCCACACATGGCTATCTGTGGCTCAGACCCTGGGGCTCTGGAGGAATTCACTTCCCAGTTATGTGGGGCGGGTATCCCAGCCACCTTTGCAACAGCTTTGCAAAGAATGCGGACAGGCCTCCTGTTGCCCTCCTCCTAGGGGGCTGAGCTGCAGAGAGAACACAGAATGAGGTTTACTGAGCCCTTTAAATGACTGCCAAAGACTCTGCTTCCTTTGGGCCAGGGGAGGGAACAGGCTTGGTGAGGCTGGGTTCTCTTAGCTGCAGGGCCACCAGGGCCAGCTGGGTGAGCTATGCACAGAGGCGGGGCTGCAGACAAGGCAGTCTTATCTAGATCTGACTGGGCTGGCCCAGCTGACTCACTCTCCAGCACCTTACCAGGTTGCTGTTTTTGGAACACCCACTCACTTTGTTTTTGGGGCTCAGGCATTTTCTCAACCCTACAATCAACTCTGTTTGCCAAGTGTGCGACCTGCCATTTGACTCAGTTTTGATGTCAACTCCCCAGGGTCCATCCAGATCCTGCATCAGGGGTTCAGACCGGACACTGGCTCAGTCCTCTCCACCTGCATCTGTGTATCATGATTCCTATGGCCCTACTCAAGCTCAGGGACTAGTAGGAAGGTTCACAGAATGCAGGCAAGTTCTATGCTAGTGTTGACCAGTTTACCTCAGCAGCCAACTTAGGAACCACTAGAGAGGAAGGTGCCAACAGCAAGAGATGGGTAGGACATGGAACCTCCAGGCCGTATCAGGGAGTGTCAGCCTCCAGCCCATCTGTGGGTTCTCCCCAGAGTACTGCCCCTTCCCAGAGTCATGGGTGAGGGATAGCTGAAAGCCCCGGCACTACAAGCTCTCTGGTGGGCAATGCTTTCTAGAAGCTGCCAAGGTCACCAGCTCAAATCACTTCACCAGTATAAATACAAGTGTGGGCCAAGGAGTCGCACAGGAAATACACCAGGCTTAGGGCCTCCGTTGTATTTCGTTTTGATACCATTTCTAACTTAGAAGGCAGTTGCAGAAACAATTTAGAGAATGTCTATACCTTTCCAAGTATACTGATAACATTTATTCTCTCTACATCATTCTATTTTCTTCTTATCCATCCAACCATCCATCTACCAACCCACCCATCTATCTATCCACCTGTCCATCCATTTACCCATCTGTTCATCCATCTATCTGTCCATCCATCCATTTGTCTACCCAGTTATCTGTCTATTCATCTGTTGTCCACCCACACACCTATTTTCCATCCATTCACCTACACATACATACATACATACATACATACATACATACATACATACATCTGTTCTCCATCCATTCATTCATCCATCTAATTATCTGTCTGCCCACTCATTTGTCCATCCATTTATCTGTCTACCTGTCCATATATCCATCTATCCAATTTTCTATCTGCCTGTCCATCTACTTGTCCATTCATATATTCATCCAGCTACCTACTCACTTTCCATCCATCCATCCATCCATCCATCCATCCACCCATCCATCCATGTATCAGTCCATCCATCCAGTTATCCATTCACCATCTGTCCATTTATCTATCCATCTGCTCATCCAATTTTCTGTATGTCTTTCTATTTGCCTGTCCATTTTTATCCATCCATCCATTAATCCATCCATCCCATCTACCATTTGTCTACCATCCCTTTATCTGTCTGTCCATATGCATAAATATTTACAGGCAGTGTGTCACAACTGCTGTGGGCGGCTGTGGGCGAAGGCATTGTGTCCCTTTGCCCATTTCTTCCGTGTGTCATTCCTAAGAATGAGGGCATTCTCTCCTATAACCACAATGCATTTATCGAAACCGAGAGCTGCCGTGTTGACCCAGTGTTATCTGCTCTACACCCAAGTCCAAGCTTTCCAGGTGCCAGTGGTGCCCTGTTCTGAGAGCTTATCTCCCAGGCCTAGCTCTACCCCAGTCACCTGATACACTCACTGTACACATTGCTTTGCTCACGTCTGCCTGGAGCCCTGGTAGCCTGGCCTTGTCTTCTGTCACACTGGAGCATAGGCTGGTTATATTGCCCAGGCCCCTCATTGGTGATGCTTCATGACTGGTGCAGCTGGGTCCTATAGTGGCATCCTTCTGCACTGCCCTGGGCCCTCTTGGGACATTGGACCCAGAGATGCCTGAAATGTGTGTTTCTCTGTACATGAAAAGCTTTCTCCTCTCTCCTCATCCCTTTCTGCTTTCTCCATCTTTTTTTTTTCATTAAAAGAAAGACTCATCACATTGGATTTTACTTTTACTATTCTTAAATCTGATTTATTGTGATTTTGAACTATTGTTTGTGAGTCTTAATCCAGTGGCATTGCTGGTTGCTCTTGATGCCCAAATGGCTCCAGTTTTGACCTGTGGAGCATTTGGAGCTGTCTTTTGTCTCTTCCAGTTGTCCTTATCATTCTTTGAGCCCCTCATATCCAGCCATGGCACCACCCCGGGCTCAGTTTGTTCTTTGCCCAGACAGCCCTGAATTCAGCTTTCTCTCCAAGGAAAGTGTTTAGAAACCGTGCTGGAAGCCAGTTGAGGGGGCTGTGCTACTGTCATTCCCAGACCCTCGTTGACATAAAATGATACTTCACTTACTGGTGAGGAGGAAAAAGGATGAAGGTGGAGGGAAGGATGTGTGCTTATGGAACCACACACACATGTTCATAAAGTACTAAGTGTTTACCTGTGTGCACATAAATGCATGCTACAGATTTATCCATCCATCCGCCATCCATTCATCCATCCATCCATCCATCCATCCATCCATCCATTCATCCACCTATTTACCCACCCATCTATCCATGTATCAACCCATCCACCCATTCAACCACTCAAGTGTCTACCCACCTATATATCTACCTTCTCTCCCATCCATCCATCTGTCCATCCATACATCCATCCATGCACCCATTTTGTGAGCCCATTTGCTCATATGCACACTTCTGTGCAGCAGTGCGCAACCCAGCTGCCCTCTTTTCAATGTTTGAACCCCCCCTTGCCTAACAGTGAGAAGCCTAGCTCTTATTATCCTTAATGTATCTATTCACTCTCATTTCTGAATCCAAAATGCATTTTAAAAATTAGTTTCAGAAGCACTAACCCATTCCATTGTGAAGAGCAAACTCTACTAACTAGAATTCTGTAACTATTGACAGTGGACTTTATTCTGCTGAAAAGGAATTTAAACAGCAAAGTGCACACATCTTAAGTGGGCAGGCCAATGAGTATCGGTCAACACGTTTCTTTCAATCACTCCCCAGTCAGGATGAACAGCCCTTGCTTATGCCCCTGTCCAGTTGCTCAGCTTTCCTCATTGTTTCCTGCCATGGACTCATTTCCATGGCTATGATTATGCATCCAAACTTACCACCGTGTTCTTCCCGCCACATTGTAAGATCTGCCTGTGCTGTCTTCACAGCTGTCTGCAGTTAGTTCCCTTGCAAGGTCATGCCAACACTGTGTCCCTACAGTAGCCTGTGTGTCCACCAGGGGTTGACACTTCTGACTTCTGGTGAGGGGTTTCTGGTCCCCTGGCACTCTGAGCATTTTTTGTGGCATGATGTGGGTCATGCAAGTTTCTATAGGGTGTGCGCCACGGCTCCTCTCTGTTGAGTGCCAACTCTCCTGAGCTGTTCTGAAGTGGCTGCACCTGCTGCCACCACCAGGCACCACCGGTGTCTGTCACTCTTTGTGGCTCTGATTTCAGGCCTTTGGAGATGATGAACAAATGCTCACTTACCACCCCAAACCCCCTGCAGTTTGACAGCCCATTGCTGTTGTTGAGGTTTTTAGAAATACTATTTGCTGCCCAAACTGTGAGAACAGCATTTGTTTTGTATTCCCAAGTAAAGACTGGTCTGCTCTGGTCATAGTGGCATGGAGGCAGGTGGCTGGGGACCACATTGTGATGAACCCCTGACCTGGAAGCTGGGCCTGAGGAAGCAGAAGGGGGCTCGGCTGCCTCACCCCCGCGGAAGGAGTGCTGTGGAGTGGTTGGAATGTTCTTGTCATTTGATGAGTAAAGAGCATCCTCGGAGAGGCTAAGCCGGTGTGACGGCGTATGTGGCAAGACACTCCAACTCTCACACTTGCTCCCTGTGTCCTGCCCAGCCCCTCACCTGCGTGGTGTCGTCACCATGGGCTCCATGAGGGGAGCAAGAAGGGAAAGGAGCTGGGCAGCTTGCTCTCGTGTTCCCGTTCTGCTCTGGGGGTAGATGACGACCCCACAGCCTATCTCCTGGACTCATTGTTCTCCACGGCTCTACCTCAGTCACCCACCATGATACTCTGCTCCCTCTCTCCTCACTTCTGTCCTTCCTGGGTCTTCTAGGTGACACTACTGTCCCCTTCCCAGGACTCACCTTCACTGTCTAGCCAGGATGGCCCAGGGATTCACCAATTACTCATTTCACACATATTCCCCAGGCAGCCGTGAGCTGGAGCTGGAGTGGGAGGAGGAGGGAGGAAACATGGCCACCACCCTCGGACACAGAGCATTGATGAGCAAGAACAAACAGACCTTTCCCACCAAGCAGGGTGAAAGTGTGGACACGGCAGGAAGCCATGTGGGGTCAACAGTAGAAAGGGGATCCCTAGAGAAAGCCTTCAGGAGGGCCCCATCATCGGCATAGTGAGGGCATAGGTCATTTGGCTTGGGATGGGGTGTGCTGTTCACATGAGGCAGCCAGGAGGGGACAGGTGGCCTGGCTGACCATTAGACTGTTGATCTGACTCAGAGGAGTCAAGGGCAGAGGTGAGGAGGTTCTTTAGCATGTCTCTGGTGGAGGGGGTGTCTGGAGGAGAGCACCTGGTGGGAATCGGGAGGCTGAGACCATGGTCTGATTCTTCTACAAGTGCCCATCCATGAACAAGCCTGTGGGGTGGGGTGAGGTGAGGTGGGGGAGGACAAGGAACTTCTCTCTCTCTCTCTCTCTCTCTCTCTCTCTCTCTCTCTCTCTCTCACCTCTCTCTCCTCTCTATTTCCCCTCTCTCTCCACTTCCACGTGGCCGGGACAAAGCCCAGGTCCCCAGTACTGGTTAACTGTCTTTGTGTGCTACCCTCCCAGCATGTGGGCAGACTCCTCTAGTGTTTACCAGACCACCTCTGTGGTTCCAGACCTCAGGTCTGAGGAGTCTCCTGGTCCACCTTGCCCTTGAAGCACTGAGGGCAGCTGAAAGCCCTCACTCAGGATGAGTAGGTCAGCACATCTCAGGTGGAGGGAGGAGCTGGGCCAGGGTCCCTCTCCCCATGCTGGAGGAGGGAAAAGCGGCAGGTTTTAGAGCATCATGACGCTGGGCCTCATGGACTGTAGTTGTTCTCATGCGTGCATTCAGCAGTTATTTATTGGACATCGATTCTGCGCTGAGTGCTATTGTGGGTGCTGTAGATACTTGAGTTAACTAGATAGATGGCGGTCCAAGCCCCTGGGACCCACACTCCAAGGGAAGGAGTGGAAATTGAGCAACAAACACAGTATGTGCGATAGTGGAGAAGGGGGGGGGCGGGGCAGAAAGAAATCCTACAAGTTGCAAGGGGACTGGAGCGTCAGGAATGTGTGTGGTCAGAAATGGCCTTGGCGACTTGGCAGCACATGTGTGAGGACTCCAGAGGAGGCGTGGGAGAAAGCCAGGAGGGAGCCCGATCGTGTACTCAGCAGGGAGGTTGGCATGTACAAAGGTCCTGAGGTAGGTGGTGCAGAACGGCATGGAAGCAGAAGTCTGGGACCGAGGGAGTGGGGGAGGAAGCAGGAAGAATCAGCATTTGGAGAACCACATAGTGAGGACTCCGGCTGGACCTCTGAGGGAAGTAGGGGGCCACAGCAGGGATTCCAGCAGAGCAGTGACGTGACCTGAGAGTACCTTTGTGGGGATCAGCCTCAAGCAAGGGTGGCAGTTAGGAGAGCCAGCAAGCAGGAGTTGGAGGCCCCAGGGGTGGCGTGGGCATGGGTGGTGACCTTGAATTCCAGATCTGCTGGTGGTTGGATTTGCTGGTTGGTACTTTAAATGTGGGACAGGAGAGAAAGCATGTGAGGCGGCACTAAGCGTTTGACCCGAGTTATGGAGAAGACTCCGAGAAGGAGGAACTTAGGCAGGCACACCTGTCCTGGGTCTGTCATTGCGTCACCCCCACGGGAGAGCAAGTGCCTGCTCAGGGTGTGGTGTGGAGGAGGATGGGGGAGTGCAGAGAATGGGACCACACTGTGGGCAGTGGGAAGGATGGGCGAGCGCGGGCTCGCACCATGGGGTAGCTGTCCTTCCCCACAAGAGGAGCACACTGGACCCCGGCAGGAACGGGGACAGGGGACTACCATAATATGGACAACAGCCTGTGGCTCATCAACAAGAACGTGGACCCTCCTCCCAGAAGTTAGGCCTCAGCGGGGAGCTGAGTCCAGGGACAAGTGTGGGATCCCAGTCTCTGGTGTCAGTTGAGGTCTGAGGTCAGGCTGTTGGGGGTGATGATGGGGAGGAGCCAGATGAGGGGAGCCAGAGATGGCTGGGAGCTCTGGAGAAACATTAGGCGGCAATGTGGAGGGAGGGGTGAGGGAGTGGAGTGCATGGCTTGGCCTTGGACGGTGCAAGACCTCAGTCAGGTGGAGGTCTGTGAGCAGCCATGATTGGGCACCCTGGCCTTGCAATAGGAGCCAGCTGGGAGGCAGTAGTGAGGAACGCCGCTGTGGCGAGCAGTCGGGAATTAGGAGCCTTTCTCCCAGAATGTTGTGACCTCTCCGGGTCCCACGTGTGCCTTACTCACATGTCTCACATGCTCTCTAGTCAGGGTCACACCTTGAAGTGCTGGTTTTAATTCCCTGGGAAGCACAGCACCCTGGGTGGGCCGGGTGGACCATTTAAACTTCCACCTTGGCCTGGGGCAGGACGGGATGAGACTGGCTTGCAGGTGCTGGGAGCACTCTGGGCGCACACTCCTGGGTCAAGAGCCAATGCCTGGCTCCCACCTCTTTCCTCCTTGTCTTTCTCTCTTGCCCTCTGTCTGCCCTTCCCTCGTCCCCTCCGTCTCTTTCTCAGTCCTTCTCTCCTTTCTTTCTGCCCTGCAGTTTCTAGTGCTTCGTTATATTTTCCTTACCGGCCACGAGAGAGGGTGGCTTCTTGAGGAATGAGGGATGGAGGGCAGAGGCAGAGAAAGGCGGGCAAGGTACAGCTGAGAGGCCCCTGAGCATCCAAACTGTTGAGCAAGGCTGGCCAACCATGGGCTACACTGATCCCGCCTTCCGCCAGCCCCCTGTCCCCGAGTG
Source organism: Peromyscus maniculatus bairdii (assembly GCF_049852395.1). Classification (NCBI taxonomy): domain Eukaryota; kingdom Metazoa; phylum Chordata; class Mammalia; order Rodentia; family Cricetidae; genus Peromyscus; species Peromyscus maniculatus. Next base: position 2,702,158 of record NC_134861.1, read on the forward strand.
AATGCCCTTCCTTCCTTAGAGCGTCTGCCTTCTCCTGGGTCTGTGGTGACAAAGTCCATACACAGCTACCACAGTAGAAGTAGGCCTGTCTCCTCATTCTGAGACTGTGTCCCTGATCAAGGTGACCCATGCTTTTTCCATCTCCTAGACAGTCATAGAGATCCAAAGCAACTTGGCATACAGAGGGCCCTGAAGAGATCCCGGGATCCCTGGGGGAGGGTCTTCCTGAGTCTAAGCCTCACCTTCACCCCGACTGCCACCAGCTCTGACCAAAGTGTTCCATCCTCACCTGGGGCTAGGACATGCACCTGCCTCCCAGCCTGTGCGAACAATCCCTTGGTGGTCCCTTGTACCTGGGGCTGCTGGGATTTCGAAGGGGGATCTGCCTCAGCTTTGGGAGCAGCCCTGATGCTTGGTGTTAGGCTATGGATGCAGCATTCTTTCAGAGCTCTGCCACTGACCTTCAAGGGGGTTCTCTCTGGGCCTCTGCAACCAAATACTCCCCTGCATGCTGCCCCTGAGGGAGGGTGTGTGGCTGGCTACCTGTGGTCCCTCCCTTTTGGGTGGTGAGCCACGCTGACGTGGGCAATGAGTTCCAGTGTACAGAGGGGCTCCAGCACCAACAGCATCTCCATTCTCTGCTGGCCATGGCTGCAACCTCATCTTTAGCCTTCTCTTCCAGATCTGGCTGCCACAGCAGAAACTAACAACCCCAGCCCATCTTCCTGCCCACAGGCCTGGGAGGGTCTACCTCAAACAGGTACCTGCTGAGGTCACCAAGCGATGCCTCAAGATTGTTCATGCAGGCCGGGAGGCCGGATGAGGCTAGCCCAGGATGAGGATGGAGAACTGTGGGCAGAGTTGATGGCAGTCGGGTGAAGGTGGGTCTGAGACTCAGGAAGACCCTACCCCAGGGGTCCTGGGATCTCTTCAGGGGCCTCTGTATGCCAAGTTGCCTTGGATCTCTAGAGGACAGAGAAAGCATCCAGTTCTGCCGGGGCAGGGGGGATCAATGGGTAATCAAATGACCTCAGGCTCAGGCCCGGATAAGTCTGATCCTCAGGGCCCAATCCCTCTCTCCTCCCTTCATCCAGCAGGACCCAGAAGAGCAAGGACTTTCTCCAAGGGCACTAGGGAGCCACTGGGACTGATTTGGGTGTGCTGACCTGGCATGTAGGGCTTACCTGGGAGGTAGAACCAGGCTGAGGAGGACACACCCTGAGCACAGAGGTGAGGGAGTGTCCTTCATTGGCTGTAGGTGGCTGGGCCATCTCTGTCCCTGAGTAGACCCTGTCTTATACTCTCTCCACATGTACCCCACATCTACAGAGTCCTCCGAAAGTCCTAAGACAAGGTGCTAAGTTTGGGAGCAGAAAGCACCCCTCTGAGGAGAGGTCCCAAGCTCATCATCGTGGGGAGAGCTGTCACCTTGTGGGCCCTGGGAGACAGTGTGGGTATTCCACCTGAGGGAGGAGGGGTTGTTGCTACCACATCCCAAGTCATGGGGTTCCCCTGACAAGCTAAGGGTCTGACTTTGAGCCACAGCAGTATTCATGGGTGAGGTACCTGAGTCAGGGCAGACGGACCCTGATTCTGAAGCCAACTAGCCTGCTTTCAGACCTTGAACCCCTGTCTGCTAGGCACCCCAGTTTCTACCCCTGCAGCCATGGCTTGGGGACCCAGGACAAGGCACCCAGAGGGGCCACAGAGTGACCTCCGCACAGGGTCTGCCGGCTGGACCTTGCTAACAGGCTGCTCCCAAGAGCCCTCCCTGCTTTCGGCAACAGCTGTGGGACAGAGGCAAACACCTGGCCCACCAGGCCACCACTGGTCTGTGGGGCCTGGGATGGAGACTGTCCCAGCTCGCAGACCAACAATTGCAGCAGATGAGTCGATGGAGGGCTTGGGTAAACCCTGCTGCTTCCTCCACCTGGGGCCTATAGAACCTTTCAGAAAAGCCAGGAACATTCCATTCCCTCCGATGCTTCCCAGGAGGTCTTTTTGTTTTGGAAGACTGGCATGGGCGTCGGGAACAGCTGGACAGCTCTTAGGGGAGGGTACAGAATAGAGGCTTTGTCTGGGAACCCCTTTCAGAGGCCCCCATCAGGATTGACAGAGGGGTGGTCCCCGGCAGGGGAGTGCGCCTTGATATCACCAGGCTCCAGCTCATGGGACCCAATCCCGCTGTGGTTCATCCTCCTCTTTAGCCATTTTGGCAAGCCACAGATAGCACAAGCCTTGTGCTAACGCATCACACTTTCTTGGGGATCAGTCAGCTCTTGATGAGCCCCAGGCAATGCCTCTGTTGGCCCATTTCACAGGCAGGAAAGCCCATTCACCTATTGGAAGCATGGCCTTGAAGGCATGAATATCTCCATGTCAGGGCCTTCAGACTCAGGGGCCATCGGAAGTGGGCTGGGGGTGGGAACCAGCTCTTGTAGGCTGCCGACTGGAGATGGGGAGGATGCAGTTTTGCCAGCAAAATCCTGCAATTAGGAAGCGATTCACCATACATGGAGCTGTACTGGAGCCCCGCCTCTCCCAGGCTCAGACAGATGTGTGTGTCCTGCAGATGTGTTGTAGATTCCTGGAATGAAAAGCATCACAGAGCCAGCAATGTCTACCCCACCCATTACACTGTTACTCGCTCTGTACCCCGGTACCCACAGTCTGCTGCCTCTGTGGCCTGTGCCTGGAGTGTCCAGGCTGCCCCCTGCTGCTCAGGCTTGTTCCTCTCACACAGTCCTATTTAGGACCTGCTCACAGATGGCTTCACAGCTTCCTTTCTGAGGGACCCTGTGCTCCATACCCCAGCTTTCTGCTGTTGCAGTCAGGTGAGCCCAGGCTGAACATCCTGGGGCGTGGGAGCTGGTGAGGGACGGCATCTCGGGAACCTTCCTGCGGCATCTGAGCTCCATGTGGACTTCCAGTCCTGGGCTGCCTGGTCACCTTCCTGGAGCACCAGGAAGATTCCCTCTTCCCTTTCTCCCTCTTTACTTCTCTCTTCTCTTCCTCCCTATTTAGAGGCTGGGGACAGCAGGGGACAGCAGGGGACAGATAACTTCCTATTTGCAAGCAGAACTAGGGCCAGCTGCCAGGGCTTCAGTCTCTGTCCCTGCCTGGGAGGCAGCCCTGCCCCCTCTTCTACCTGTCTCCTTTTCTTGATGGAAGTGGCCAGTGGTCATGCTGGGTACCCGGGACATGACGACTGGTATGCCCTGAGGTCCATGAACCCAAAGGTGTCGATACTGAACTTTCACAGCTATCTGGGGTGGCCTAGCTCTATGCCAGGGTCTCCTCCACTTCATCTTCCTTGTCTGTCCCCGAGGGCCATAGAAGACAGGTCTTGTGATGTCACCTGAAGTCTGTGGAATCTGCAGCCTTCTTTAATGGTTCCACTAAGCCACTGCTCCCCGCCTGGACCAGGAGCCCTCCAAGCCTCCAAGCTAGGTTCCTGAGAAAGGCTGTCAGGGGCAGGAGGAACAAGCAGGCACTGAACACACACCTGGAATTCTATTTATCATTGTTTATTCAGTCAGCCTTTGTTACATAGCCCCGAATGGCCTAGCACTCACCCTGTAATCTAGTATAGCCTCAAACTCATGGCAGTCCTCCTGCGATTAGGAATTTGGTGGACCCATCATGGCACTGGCCGACTGGTAGCCATGGCCTGTGTAACTATCTCCAGCATTGTGGAGATAGTCCTGTAGACATTGCTAGATGGGAATATATCTGGGATCTTGGTGCCCCCTCCCAGGCCACGTTATAGGCTTGATTCTTGGCCACGATTCTATGGGAGGTAGCAGGGCCCAGTGAAAGGCCTTGGGTTGGAGGTGGCGGGGGGGGGGGGGCTTGAAAAGGTTACTGGCATCCTGGCCCCCCTTCTCCCCTCTCTTTCCTGAAACAAGTGGTGAATGGTTTCACTGTGTCATGTGCTCCACCTCGACGCACTCACTACCCCTCTGAGAGGCCTAGAAGTGATGCCTGGATTGTGGACCAATACCTCCAACATCAGCTGCACAGCCCTTTTCTCTCCATAAGCTGCTCATCCCAGGCATTTCTCACAGAGACCCAGAGCCTACTGGCGCAGCAAGGAAAAGAGCCAACTGCAGTTAGAGTGCTTCCAACCCAGTCCATGCCTCACTTGGTCCATGGTGGTCAGACTCTAAGCTCCGCCACTGTGAGGCTGAACTGGATGACCCTCACAGTGCTTATGTTAGATCCCAGCCCCAGCACTGGGCCATGCACAGCCCTGGCTCCAAGGGCACCCAGAGCATGGATCTCTGTTTTTTGGGATCCATCCTAGTGGTGGTCAGTGTACCCTTAGGAGTACACATCTGATGTCCAGACATGAGGGTGTCATCCCCTTCCCAATCTCTGAAAGGCCTCCAATGCCACATGATATTTCCCCTATTGGCCCTCATGACTCTACTGTGCCCCACTATGTGGAGGAACACTTGGGGCTCTCAGGTACTTCTGCCCATTCCCAGTCCCAGGCCTCTAGTGTCCAACATCTGGGAGGAGATGTGGGCTTGTCAGCCTTCCATGTGCAGAGCAGTGGATGGTGACTTGAGTGCCCTGGGACTTGGAAGTTCAGATCTGGGAAGCAACATGCTGCCCTCCCTAATCCTGGCCATTATATGGGATCAGTTTTCCATGGTCACCCAACAAACTGGTTGCATTTTTCCATAAGCTGCTGTGACCCTGCTATGAACTTGCAGTGGTTTTCTAGCACTCGCAACAGCATGTTTAACACACACGGCTAAACCCGAGCTTTGAATTTTTCATGCGGCAGGCTAGCGAAGGCACCTCATTGTTGTTGTCGTCGAGGGCTTTGATCCTCCCCCTCCCTCCTCCAGGCTGGAGGGATCAGAAATGCCCAGGCTGAAGGCACATCTCAAGTATTCCAGAACCTTCTTCAGGATGCCCTGCCAGAAATGTCACAGGAAATTAGCCAGAGCTGATGTCAGGCTCAAGGAAGCAACATTCAATCAGTGACACCATTCTCTCCCCAAATTGAATTATTCATCGTTTCCCGGTCTTAATAAAATAATTACTGCTCGAGTTTGCCCTCCCTTTGAGAGGGTCTTGCTTCCTATTAGAATGTGAAAAGGGCTAAGGAGGAGTTCTCCGGGGAGAGGGGAGCAGGAGGCCACTGAACGCCTCCCCCATGTCCAGCTCCTTCCCTCCAGCTCCTTCATCCGGATCCACCACCATCCCCTCCTAGTGACCAACGTCCAGTTGACTTCCAGCTGCCAGCCTGGACACCGAGACCCTTCTCCGCATGATGGCTGCAAATGCTATATGATTAGTAGGGGAAATGTCGAATGGCGACGATCAGTATTACAGGAACTCGGGGACTGCCATGATGTACCAAAGTAGGGATAATGACAGGTGAGATGGATGAGAAAATGGGAGTCTAGTATTATGGCGTACCAGAGGGTCCTATCAGTGACCTCACCGGGGATGCTGTGGAGCACACCAAGAGTGATGCTTGTCCTCTGTCCCCGTGGCTGGCGGTCACTCTCCAAGGGTGCAGCTCCATGCCTCACTCAAGCAGGGTGCTTAGGTCTAGTGCCTCTGAGTCTGTGTCATGACCCCACCCATGGGACCCAGGAGCACTCTGGTAGCCTCAGCATCAAGCCCCATGCCCTGTGGCCCCAGCCATGTATTCTGGCCACTCTCTCCACCTCCCGAGACAACAGGGAGACCCTGGGGGATGCTGTCTGCCTGCCTCAATTTTCCTTCTCTTGTGGCAGTTAGACACAACTAGAATCTGATGGGCTCCTCCAAAGACTCACCTGTCCAGGTGCATGGCTCTGGGGGATAAGAGTGAGCCTTCTAGAAAGGGCAGAGCACAAGCTCGGGAAGAGACCCCAGGGGCACCCCTGGAGAGCGTTTGAATCTGGCTCTGAGCTCCGCACCTTCTGGACTGCAGTAACAGTGAGATGAAAGGACACCACGTGACTTCTCTCCTTGCTGTGATTAGATACCTAACAAGAAGCAACACGAGGTGATCAGGTTTATTTTACACCCCAGTCTGAGGGTACAGTCCAAAGGCGTGGTGGCAGGGTAGGAGACAGGTCAGCTGGTGTCAGCAGTCAGGAGACAGGGAGATGAGCACTGGTGCTCAGCTTGTTTTCTCCGTTTTGTTCAGTGAAGGATGCAGCCGGTGGAAGGTGACCCCCACATTCAGAGTGGGTCTTCTCAGTTAACCCTCTCTGGCCACACACTCAGACACCTCAGAAGCCTGTCTCCTAGGTGATTCCAAATCCAGTCGGGCTGCCAATGCAGAAAAGGGAGCCCAGAGCAGCCAGTGGGGACCCTACATTCATCCCAGTTCTTTACCCAGCAGTAGGGTCATGATTCTTTGGCCTCAGTTGTTTCCTCTGTAGAATGGGTAGAAGGCTATTGTAAATTAAAGTCTGGCTTCAGTGACTGGATGTGGGGCTAAAAGTGCCAGCCTTTGTCTCATGTTCCTGCCCCCGGCAGTGAGGGGGCAAGAACTGGTATGTAGAAAATCAGACAGGAATGGGGCCATCCTCAGCACACTCTGGCATCCTGTCTTCCTGTGCACCATATAAGTCCCTACAGCCCACATGCCTGCTCCAGCCACCACCTCAGAGACTCCACGGGCAGACCCATTTCTTGTGGGTCTTGTGGACTCTGTGTCCAGTGTCAGTTCTAGCACTGAGGGGAACTCTGTGGATAAAGGCCACTGCTGATGCCTGTGTCTGTCTGAGTGGAATGAATGAGTGCATGTAGTGGGCACTCACTGAGTTGAACTGCCCGTCACACTATCCTCATGACAACCCCTCGGAGATATCCTGAGTAAATGACCTACATTCCAGGACCTCAGTTTCTTCCTATATAGAATGGGCAGAAGGGCATCATTACCTGAAGGTGAGGAGGGTTTTAAGTGTTTGGGTGTGGGGCTGAGAGTGCTGGCCTTTGGTCTGTGACTCTTGCAGTGGGCCAGTGACCCTGTGAACATTCAGGGAAACTAAGTCACTGGTCGTACATGACCCAGGACTGAAAGACAGAGGCCAGGCACCTGTCCAAGGAAGCTGACCTCCAGACTCAGGCTTGATATCATGGCTGAATCCCTTCCTTCCTTCCTTCCTTCCTTCCTTCCTTCCTTCCTTCCTTCCTTCCTTCCTTCCTTCCTTCCTTCCTTCCTTCCTTCCTTCCTTCCTTCCAGATTATTTATTATGTATACAGTGTTCTGCCTGCATGTATTCCTGCAGGCCAGAAGAGGGCACCAGATCTCATTACAGATGGTTGTGAGCCACCATGTGGGTGCTGGAAATTGAACTCAGGACCTCTGGACGGGCAGGCAGTGCTCTTAAGTCCTGAGCTGTCTTCTCCAGCCCAGCTAAGTCCCTTTCTGAATGCAAGATTCTAGGATAGTGGCCCCTGAGTCATTAGGATAGGCCACGCAGCCTGGTCATTCAAAGGAAATAGGCTTGTGTGGGGACTGAGTTTTGAACTCAGGATGTATGCAGGTGTTGACTGTGGGGATAAGGCCACATATTTGCCAGGTATTTGGCTTCTAGAGCTCAAATCACATATTTTAAGCATGGATTGATGGAAGAGATTCCCACACACTTTAGATGCTTCGTGTGTGTGTGTGTGTGTGTGTGTGTGTGTGTGTGTGTGTGTGTGTGTGTGTGTGTTGTGATCCCTGGGATAAGGTAGGGGAAGCCTTGGCCCAAGGGTTTCAGGGACGAGCTCACTGGTGTGGGTTTACACCTTGTCCTAGCTGTAACAGTACACATTGGAGACTGGTAAAGCAATTTGTTGTTTAACTTTGGGGGATGAGACCAGTGATTTGTGCTTATTGAATTTAGAAATGGCGAGAAGGAAAGTTTGGTGGATCTGGGGAGACGCTGTCATTCTCATCCGCAGCCCTGGAGTGTGGCTGCGTGCATACAAATGGCCTGATTAATCTTTCAGTGGGGGGCCTCGTGCTCACCAGCCTGCCGCGAAAATCTCTGCCTCCCCATGCTGCACTGGAAGTCTGGGAACAGGCGGGAGGAAATCTCCAAGCACGCATCCCCACCCCCAGGAGACCCTGGAACCTGAATAGGGCCATGGTGGAGTGTCTACTGTGTTTATTCAGCATTAACTCATTCATCAATGATGCACACAAGCTTCTACACTGGACCACGGTGAACCAGAGATGCCACAGTGAACTGGATAAGTTTGTACAATTGGGAACTTCACAGACTAAATGAGTAAAAAGGGTGCAAACAGCTTCCCTGTCAAGTGGCATCAGAATACTGTAAGCCAACCAATCTTCATGGAAGAGTTGTCATGGGTAGGAAAGTTGGAGAAGGCTCTGTGGATTAGCATAAGTGGGAACTTCAGTGATGGTCTGTGAACACCCTGTTGGAGAAGGTACAACCAAAACCCTTATGCCCCAAGGGGCTGGGGCTGTCCAGGGAAATGAGCACACCAGTTGGTTGAGGTGGTAGGGCAGAGGCATTCAAGAATGCCTCACTAACAAGAGGGGCCTCAGTCTTAGTGCAAGGAAGCCATTGGAGGGTTTGGGGCCAAAGGGGATCATGTAGGAGGATTGTTTAGCAGAGCAATGGGTTGAGTGGATTGTTGTGGAGTGAGGGACAGGATTTGTGGGAACGTCACCTCCTTAGGAGTACCCAAAACTGTACTCTGACCATGTTCTGGAAATGTTCTGGCTGCCTGGGCCAGAATCCCCCATGACCTGAGCTCAAGGACCAGCATTATCCTCTGGGGACAGAGCACCAACTTGTGATCTCAACTGCCAAAGTAGAGGCTTCACCTACTTCTCTTTTTTTTTTTTTTGGTTTTTCGAGACAGGGTTTCTCTGCATAGCTTTGCGCCTTTCCTGGAGCTCACTTGGTAGCCCAGGCTGGCCTCGAACTCACAGAGATCCGCCTGGCTCTGCCTCCCGAGTGCTGGGATTAAAGGCGTGCGCCACCACCGCCCGGCGACCTACTTCTCTTAAAAGAGGTTAAAAGCTAAGCAAAAGCAGAGAGAGAGAGAGAGAGAGAGAGAGACAGAGACAGAGACAGAGACAGAGAGAGACAGAGAGACAGAGAGAGACAGAGAGAGACAGAGAGACAGAGACAGAGAGAGACAGAGACAGACAGACAGACAGACAGACAGACAGAGACAGAGACACAGAGAGGCAGAGGCAGAGGCAGAGGCTGGCCAGTGAGCTAGCCTGGGACAGGGAAGCTGGGACTGACAATGGCAACCTCACTTCTAGCTGAGGCAGGCACACAATGGACCAGTGATCCAGGTCAGAGTCCTGACCATGCCACTCACTCTCTACAGAATCAGAGTAAAGAAAGAGCACAGCCCTGGACTCAAGGACCAGGGAAGTGACCGTCACTAGCCTCTCACTGCGTGCCAGGCCTGTGTGACCCCAACCATGGTCTCTGAGGCCTGATACATGGGCTCAGGTATCCGTGTGTGGCAGCAAGGCTGAAGGCAGATGTTAGCTCCCCTCCCACTGGGAGCCCTTCCATCACCAGGGTGTCAGTCAGTCTCTGCTCATCCAACACTTCTCTCTTTTTAATGGAGCAGAATGATACCAATCTCTATTCTCTTCACAGTGTAATGTCGGTGGCATTCTGGCTCCCCCAGGATACCAGGGAAAGGTGTGACATCTCCCCAGGCACCAGCACACAGGCTTCCCTCTGCCATCATAAGGATGGGATGGCAGCATCTTTGGGGATCTCAGAGCTGGAGTTTTCTCATTTCCGCTGATTTTAATGTTGCCGCCATCCCAGGAGCCCTGTGCTCGAGATGAACAGGCACTTTTCCAGTTTGTGTCTTGTTCTTTTATAAACACACATCCTCACTGTAGAATACAGAGCAAACACTGCAGGGGAAAAGTTTACCCACAATCCCACTCACAGAGGGGAATATAACTCGCTCCTCGCAGTAGCCATGCACTTGAAATGACATTGATGTGCACTCTGCAGACCTGGTGAATGCAAGTCATATGGAAGCATGGTCCTCAGCTGCAAAGCTGGTAAGTCCCCAGCTGTGTCCTCCGGCCATGGCCCAGGAAGGCCACTGGGGCTCTTCCCCTCCTCAGATAAGGACTCCAAAGAACAGAAAGGTCAATGCTGTCCAACTCCAGAATCCCCTTTGGAAAGTCCTTTAGGATGGATGGGAATGTCATGGCTGCCTGGGCCAGAGTCCCCCATGACCTGAGCTCAGGGCCCAGCATTATCCTCTGGGGACAGAGCACCAACTTGTGACCTCAACTGCCAAAGTAGAGGCTTCACCTACTTCTCATAAGTCCCTTGCTGCTGTGGCACTGGGAGCCTGCCCCTGGTGCCTTCCATCATGCGGGTGTCTGTTCTGTGGGGCCAGAGGTTCCCGAGCACAGCAGGTGGGACAATGCTGGTGTTGTGACTCTTTCCCAGAGCTGGCCCAGCCCCGTGGCTTCAGGAGCCAGGTCTGTGCCCCTAAGCCTGCCGGTCCATCGCAGTGTGAACAAAGCCGTACTTATCACACCGCCTGCCGTGACATCTGTGTCCCTCAGGTGCTCAGGTTCTCAGCCCTCCTGAGCACTGCCTCCCACCCATGGGCAGCATCTCAAGTGTTGTACAGTGACTGGACTGCAGAAAGATGAGGCTGCTCTCTGACAGCCGAGGGCTGACCCTGAACGTTGCACCTCACCTTTGTAACTCAAAGCAACGAGAGAGGCCTATCTGTGACATTGGGCCTGTCTCTGTTGGAGTCCTTGCTCTTCCGCTGAGTCACTGTGTGACCTGGGACAAGTCAGTTTACTTCTATGAACCACAATGTACTCATTCATAAGATGGGAAATAACCAACACCCCCTTGAAGAGTTGTGAAAGTGTATTTGAATATTGCCTGTAAGTGAAAAGGATGGAATCTGATAGTGGGTGTGTCTTAGGGTTCCTATTGCTGTGAAGAGACACCATGACCACAGCAGGAAAACATTTAATTGGGTCTGGCTTACAGCTTCAGAGGTTTAGTCCATTATTGCACTAGCAAGAAGCATGGCAGCATGCAGGCTGACATGGTGCTGGAGAAGGGGTTGAGAGTTCTACATTTTGATCCCCAGGCAACAGGAGGTGAGCCGTCTCCCACTCTGGCCGTAGCTTGAGCATATAAGACCTCAAAGCCCACCCCCGCAGTGACACGCTTCTTCCAACAAGGCCACACTTCCTAATAGTGCCACCCCCTATGGACCAATCATTCCAACACATGAGTCTGGGGGGGCCATACCTATTCAAACCACCACAGGGTGTTACATGATGCATTGATGGTGGCGATAATGGTGGTGATAATGGTTACACTGGTGATGAAGTGATGACAGTGGTAGTAGTGGTGGAAGGGATGCTGGGGAGGAAAGTGATGTTGGTGATGTTAGTAATGAAGTCAATGATGGTGGTGATAATGCAAGTCAAAGCCAGGGTCTGAATGATAGAGCTCAGGAGTGAATCTCACAGCAATGGTTCTTCCAGTGCTCCCTGCTGTGAGAGTCCTGCGTGTGTAGCGGGGGGGGGGGGGGGGCGCGGGGGGGGGATCCTGATTGATTTTGAGCTGAGGGGGCATGAGAGCGGGGTGTGAGGCATCAGACCCACCAAACAAGTCCCATTCAGAATCCAGGCCCGTCCTCCTCTCAAAGCACCTCTGTCCCATCACATTCTTCCAGCCCCAAGGCTGGTGAGTCCAGCACACTCCTCCCCAGTCCTGGCTGCATACTGTATGCCTCAGAGCTCTGATTTTTTTAGGAGGCTTAGGGGATTGCCTGGTGGTTCTGACAATGTCAGGTTGCAGTGGGGTCCCTGTCTGTTTGCAAATACCCCAGGTGATACAGTCTCCAAAGGCTTGTGATTCCTGCAGAGCACTCGGCTCCTTCTCCCCACAGGGCCGTCTGCCAACGGACCCTTCTCCCTACACCATGTCTGTGGGAAGACAGCGGGCACAGCCAGTGGTCTCCCGGGAGCTTGTCATAAGAGAGGGGCAGCTCTTATGAGTGGGTCTTGATACTCAGCCATGTGAAAATGGAGTGAAGGCCAGAGGTCATCATGATGTAGTGAGGTCACAGAGCTAGTAGGTCCCATCTCCATAGGCAGGTGAGCAAGGTGCCTCTTCTTAAGTCTTGTCTAATCAAATGAAGAAATGGGCCCAGGTATCTTAATCACTGTTCTATTACTGTGAAGAGACATCATAACCAAGGCAACTCATAAGAGAATGCATTTAATCAGGGGCTTACTACAGTTTCAGGTTTTGTTCATTATCATGGTGGGGAGTTTGGTGACATGCAGGCAGGCATGGTGCTAGAGAAGTAATTGAGAGCTACATCCTGCTCCACAGGTGGTGGGGGGGCAGACTGGGCCTGGAGTAGGCTCTTGACACCTTAAAACCCACCTTCAGTCACACACCTCCTCCAACAAGATCACACTTACTCCAACAAAGCCACACCTCCTAATCCTTCTCAAATAATGCCATTCCTTGGTGACTAAGCATTCAAATATATGAGCCTATGGGGGCCGTTCTTATTCAGGCCATCACACCAGGATCACACAGTAAGTTGTATTATCTGTGCACTGTCCATGCCATCCACTCATCTAACCTATCTATCCTTCCACCCTTCACTCGTTTCCCATTTATACGTCTACATATGCATTCATTTCACTTAACCCATTCCCCACATACCTATCCACCAGTTCACTCATCCATCCATCTACCCACCAAGCTAGTCATCCTCCATCCATAAACTCACCCACTGACCATCAATCTTACTAATCATTCACTTGTTCACCATATATCTATTCATCTTCCTGTTTGTCTTTCCAGTCATCTATCTACTCATCCATCCATCCACTCATCCATCCATCCTTCATCCATTTAACCATCTATCCCTTTTCTACTTATCCATTTATCCTTCACCATCACCATATCCATTACATATCTATCCACTACAACATATCCACTACCTATCTATCCACCCATCTATCCTTACTCTCCTCTTTATCCAGCCACCTTCTACCCATCCATCTTCCCTCTACCCATCCATCTATTCACCACTTGTATCCATCCATCCATCCCCCCACTCTCCAAAATCCACTCATCACCCATAGACCATTATTCATCATTCATTCACCTACTTGCTGATTTACCTACCCATCTGCCTGTCCATGCTCCCATCCATTCATATGCTTTGTAGAGACAGTAGTGAAATCATATGGACTCAGTGCTTTCCCAATTCCTCCCTGAGCCTCAGTCAGGGGGGCTGTATAGACATCTCAGGCAGGGAGGCTGATGAGGCAGAGGACCAAAGTGAAGCTATATCTCAGAGAGGGAGCAGAGAGGCAGAGGAGAGGGCCTGGGGTCCCGTAGGAAGTGACAAGTCGCATTTGGGAGGCAGGTGGCCCTGCCCTGCATCAGGTAGAGTCTTCCCACCTGCTTTCCCCACTTCTGGCCACAGTACATACAGCACACTTCCTGTCACAGAGAGGAGTTTCATGGCCTTCCCTTTTGTGAGAGTACAGTGTTTTTCAGTGAGGTTCAGGGCCTCTGTGCTCTGACATTGCCAGGACCCCACTGATGAATCATGAGGACCACTACTTGTCACCCTGGCTCTCATGTGCTTATAATGGTAACTGTGGCTGACCTGAAGTGGGCCAGGCAGCTGAGACATCCAAGGAGGGAATGTGGAATAAAGCCTGTTGCTTCCTCCCAAGAGGCTTTCTGCCTTGAACAGTTCCTGGAGCATTGCATACCAGCTCTTTCTCAGGTCTGGCATGTGCTGCTTGGAGCTGTTTGTGGGATAGGACTTGTCACTGTTGAGGGTCACTGAACAGGTTACCATCCAAATGTCATTGTCTCCTCCTGTTCCACCCCCAACCCTGGCAAGCTCCATAGCTTGGGAGCAAGATCTCAGGCTTGGGAGGGAGACACGAGGTCCTAGACCCTGAAGGCATCTACAACAAAGGGGTACTTGGTTAGTTGGCTCCTGTTTCCCAGCACCTTGGGCTGACTGCTGCAGTCACAGAACACTCTCAGATGCTGATCAAAGTTACTACAGGGAACAGTGGGCCTGTGGAGTATTCCGGACAAGAGGGAAGGAGTCTAGGCTGATTAAAAGAAGCACCTTCCCACCTGCAGGGTGGGGACAATCAGAGCAGGCTTCTAGAAGGAAGTGGCGGCCGAGTGACCTGGTCAGGAAACACGAGAGTAGCAGAGCCCACACCGGGTGGGGGCATGCCCTTCTCTGATATGGGGGCCCTCGAGTCCTCCCAGCTGGTTAGAGGGAGTGTGGTAGGGCAAGAGGCCCTGCACCCAGGCATCTTGGCCTCGTGCTGAAACCGAGCCCGTGCTGGACATAATCCTTCAGGCAGGGCTGTTGGCTGGAGAACCCACCCAGCAGACAAGGAGTTCATTCCTACCCAACCTACGTTGTGGCAGGATGGTGATCCGGTCCATTAGACCATACCATCAAACAGGGCCGTGCAGAGACTGCTTCTGTGTGGGGCCTCATTGCTATCATCATTAGCCTCCCACAGTGAGGCTGGCACAGTCCAGAGCCAGCTTCGATGGGAACTGACTCGGATGGGCCAAGTCAAATCAAGCTTCCTCAGCTCGGTCACACAGAGCAACTCGCCCCAACCGCCATAGTGATGGGGCCAACATGCTCACAAAAACATTCCAGACCATTGGCTTAGCCCGTAGAGTCCAACAAGGGTAGAATGGCAGGTTCAAACATTCAGAGACAGAGTGCCCACGGAACCTTCTAGAAGCTTAGCAGACAGAAGCCCAAGGCTTATAGTGTGGGAATCCTGGGTAATGATACTGGAAGATATTGGGAACCCAAGGTAGAAAGCAGATCCCCAGGGCCCTGAACAGCAGCGTCACCCTAAAGGCAATGTCAAGTGGGTCTGGGATGAACAACACTCGAAGTGGGACTACTGGGTGGCAGGCCATTCTGCAGTGGGAAAGGAAGGGGCAGATTCTGCTTTAGGACACCGGGGACCTGGAGGCCGATGGAGTAGGCTGGGCTCCTGGGTTCAGTGGTGGCCAGGGATGGTGGGTGAGTCACCACACCTGCCGTGGCTGCCCCAGATGCTTCCCATACAGCAGCACATGGTACCACCACCGCTTTATTTAAAATCAGGTATAGCAGGACATCCCTGCCATCCCAGTCGTCCAGAGCCTGATGCCTGAGGATTGCTGCCAGTGTGAGGCAATCCTAGATGACACAGTGTTTTCCAGAACAACCTGGACTGCAGAGTGAGACCCATCCCAAAATGAGCAATTAAACAAGCAAAGCCCCCTCTGCCATCCTCAGAAACTTGGCATTACCTAGGGGTCCCCGCCTTCAGGCTGCTGATGGACTTTGGTTGGTTCATGACTGCCCCTGGGAGGCTGGAGCTTCTATGTGGTCTCTGTTCAC
Organism: Peromyscus maniculatus bairdii; assembly: GCF_049852395.1. NCBI lineage: Eukaryota > Metazoa > Chordata > Mammalia > Rodentia > Cricetidae > Peromyscus > Peromyscus maniculatus. The sequence goes on from NC_134861.1 coordinate 2,717,587, forward strand.
CCCCAAGTTTCTAGGTCTTTGGAGAGCCTGCCCTGTGCATACTGCTCAGGGCTCAGTGCTCAAGAAGCATTCAGCCTGGTGAGTGCTTGGTAGTTAGCATTGGATGAATGACTGAGTGATAGAATGCATGGGAGAGCGGCAGGTTTGACAATGGATGGGAGGTTGTGCGAAAATTGGGTGGCCCTAGGCCCCATGTGGCTCCTGTTCCTTCTTTCTCAGCCCCTCATTATGTGCTGGTGGGTAGCCTACCTCAAAACATCAGAAAGTGCTTACCTAGGACCCCACTCTTCATTAACGCATGCATATACCATTAGTGGGCGAAGAGGTACAGAGGTTAGGATTGAAAGTGTATTTGGGGGACACAGCTCTGCCCACGATGTTCTTTTGAGAAATCAAGTGAACACTGGAGTAGGGCAGAGGGCATCCTAGCACCAGGGCTGGACGGGTGAGCCACCCAGCAAGGAGAGCCTGGATGGCAGGCTGAGGAAGAGGGCCACATCCCAGGGTGCTAGGGTCCTGGATGAGCTGTCCGCAAGGGAGGCACATATCATCCATTTATGGCAGAAGATCCTGGTCACAAAGGCAGCACTCACGGGGGCTCCATGTGACAGTGCCTTGGGCTCTACCTGGAAACATGGGGTCACCTGTCACAAGGTGCTAGAGTCCGGATCAGATGTTGGCAGCTCCTGGCCCTTTGTGTTAAAAGGATGACAATGATAACAGAGGCTGAGAGACATCTGGGGATGGTCACAAAAGTGGGGTTGGACACAGACATATTGAATTCTAAACTCAGCCAACCAGCCCTGGCCTCCACTCCCAGAGAGCCAAGGTGACTATACACAGAGCATGAGGCTTGTAAGGACCTGGGCATGAACCCAGACCCACCCAGCTGGAGATGCCATGCCATTCAGGGCTACATGCCAGCCATTGAGGCCGTGGCTGAAACAGGGGGCTGATGTAGGCTGACAGGGCATGATCCAGGCCTTAATTAGCCAGAGCCTACTGTGTCCTGCCAAACTCTAGCCTCCCTGTCAGTGGAAAGGAAAACATTTAGATCTGGTGCATGGCAACAGGATTGTGGAGATGGTGTGGGTGGCATTCAGGAGCATGTGTTGCCATGGCGGCCAGCCCGTGTCCCCCAAGCCAGTCTGTTATTAGCAGTACGAGGCCCCCCATGCACTACTTCCCTTGTAGAGTACAGCTTTGGTGCTTCAGTGTTGAACAAATGGTCCCCTCATGGTCAACAGGTGTCATGTGGGCTAAGGGAAGAAAAGTTGAGGCAGGAGAGGCCCACAGAGTAAGACGAGATGCCCATGTCCCCAGTTCTGCTACCAGGCACCTTTCTTTGAGGCCTAGGGACCCCCACCCAGTGGATGGGTGTCTCCATTGGTCCCCATGGAAGCCTGTGAGCTAAATGGTGTCTTTCCTGTCCCCACCCCCACACACTCCAGGAGGCATCAGGAATGGCTCTCAGCTGTGGCAAGGACTAGTTTTGAGCCCTGATGGTGGAAAGGTTGCCATGGAGATGCTTAAGTCATTGAGGGTTCAGAGGGAGATTCCACGGGTGGGGGACGACTGTAGAATCCCTCTCAATGACAATTGTTTTCATGGGTGACCCATATCTCACAGTCACAATGAGGTGTTGTGTTGGATCTGTCTGTTTTCCTTACTCACTAGTTACCATCCAGGGCCTGTCCTCTGATGAGAACTTGCCTCATTGCTATGTGACATTGAAAGCTCCTTCAATGTCACAGCCACCAGGCTGTCAGGACATGGCCTCCTCCGAAGCAGGGTCTCTGCCGTTGGAATGCACTTTACTAAGAAAGGAGGTCTGAGGTCCCATGACTCAAGTCCTTAGAGGAAAGGAGACACGGACACAGAGGGGAGAGGCCTTGTGACCACGGGGGCAGAGATAAGGGTGGAGGGACCACAGGAGTACCAACACTGCTCCCACCAAAAGACAAACATCAGGGAACACAGGAATCCCACAGTCTTGTCCTAGTCTGGTACTTCTGTCCCTACCACATGGGGGTACTGTCACATCCAAGCCCCCGGCTTACCATACTTCTTGCTAGTACCAACCAAGTGTCGAGTCCCAGGCCATCAGTGTTGTCCATACAGCTTCCACTGGGGGCTCCTTCTGCAGCTCTCTCTGGGCATCAGTCCCATGATGTCCATCAATATTTCTCCCAGCCCAGCCTTGGGATAGTCCCAGAGAAACGCTTTGTTCTAGCACCCTGCCAGCAGTCCCCAGGATCCACACTGCTCTCTGATGCTCAGCCTTGGGCAAGCCCCACCCATCCGGGGGGACCCCAAGTTCCCAGGGAGCCCTGTTCTCACTGCCCCTTGTATCATAACCTGCAGGGATGGGGAGGGAGGTGGGGAGACAGTGGCTGCTGTTTGAGCTCACACAGACATGTAGGCTGCCATGCAGAGCCGGATGACTGGGTGTAAGGACCGTTTACCTTAGCCGAACATGGAGCTGGACTTGCTGCTGCCAGCCTGTGGCCACCAGAAAGAAGGTTCATGAACTTGGGGCTGTCAAGCCAGAGTCAAGTTCTCTTTCAGTTCTAAAGACAGATATTAAGGTGGGATGGGATGGGCTCCTCTGATAGTCATAAGGAAGATGTTTCTGTCTCCCTGGATCTTGGTGGCTTCAGAACTTTATGGCTTATGGTCCCCTCACTGCTGTTCTTCCTCTGTCTTCTATGTCCTTCCTTCGTGACTTCTCCTTCTCTGGATGTTTTAAGGATGCTTGTTATTGGCTGTAGAATAACTCAGGTAGTCAAGATGGCCTCACAGTTAAGGTTCTGGACTTCACGACACCTGCAAGACCCTTTTCTAAGTAAGTTGTGTATGAAGCATCCCCTCAAATGCTCATATGCTGACGTCCTGGTCCCTAGCTGGTGGCACTGTTGAGAAGTGGTTGGATCTGGGGTGTGATCTTTGTTATGAGGTCAATCTACTGACCAGCTCAGAGCTGGATGGATCCTTAGGCGTGAGGCCTGGAAGAGTCAACCACTAGTGAGGATTGTGTTGGAAGAGTACATCTTCACCTGGCCTCTTCCTGTCTTACCTTTTCTCTCCTTCCTGGCTGCCATGAACTGATCATCTTTGTTCCACCATGCTCCCCCACTCCCATGATGCTCTGCCTGCCTCACCAGCCAGCCATGTATGGAACCCTCTGAGACTGTGGGCCAAAGTAAATCCTTCCTGCCTTTGCTTCCTTTTTTGTCATAGTAACAAGGCTGTGAAACACAAGTCCAGGCTGAAGTTGTGAGTTGGGGTGTGAATACATTGGGGTGGGGGTCAGTATCAGATACATTCTAAGCCCTGGGAAGGACTGATGCTGCAGTCTCTCTTAGAGACACTGGCCTTAGAGCACCCTTAATGCCTACTTCCTCGAGGACCAACTCCAGAGCCTTAAAGCCTATGCACTGCCCTCCTCTCTGGGTGGTGGCCTTGAGATGCCTTCTGTGTGGCACAAGGGGCCACTGCATGTCCCATTCCTGAGGCCCAAAGTTCACTCCTTTCATTTTGGAGGCCACCAATGAGATCAGGTGAGGCACTCTTGCCCATTCCTCTCACTCCACCCACAGTCAGCACAGGGGTCTAGGGGGCTGCCTGCCCTGCACCCAGGAAAGAATAGAGCCTAGATGGGCCCAGGACGTACCTGAATCCTCCATGGAGTGGCAGGGCATGATCTAGAGTTCCTGGGCACGTTTCCTCTTCCTGTCGGCCACCTCCTACATAGACCTAGGCACCCATCTGTCAGCTACCTACGGGAAAATCCAAGATGGAGCCTCAAAGTGACTTCTCTCTCATTTGCCTCCTTGGTAGAGAGCAAAATATCACTTTTGCTTCTACTGGCTTCTGTCTGGAGACCACCACCCCGCAGAGCTATGGCCGTCAGAGCAGCTTCTTCCAGCCACAGAGTGTGATGGAGTGCCCCTGCTCCATGGAGCTCAGAGCCCCTCTGTGGTACCCCCTCCTGCCCCGAACCCCCTGCTGCCAAGACGTACACTTCTCTGCATCTATTTCTCTCAATTAAGCCCCAGCAGCTAGGAGCCGAGGGGCTCTGGCTGTGTGCGCTCTGCGTTTTAATTAGGGGTCACTGTGAATGGTGTTATTTCCCAGGCTGGCTTTGCTGTGATTCTATTAAAACCTTCCTTTGTAGACATCAGGCCTTGCCCTAGTCAACGCAGGGACAAAAGAAACAGGATTCCAGACAGAGATGCTGGCTCATCGGGGAGTTGCAGGCTTTCTTCTTGTCTTCCTTTTGCCTCGGGTGGTGTAGCCTGGAAGTGATTGATAGATTTTGGCATTCAAAAAACTTGGACTTTCTACCATCTAGAGAGGGGTATTAAAAATTAAGATGGTCTCAGTAGCAATAAGTACAGTAATCAATTAGTGATGCCTGCCACGGTCCCAGGATAGATTTACAGGTCTGTTTGCTATCTCCTGTCAGGCCCTTCAGTCCTGTTACCAGGAGATCATTCATTTCCAGCCCAAACAAGTTCAGTGAGACTCCAGAAGCACCCTAGCTGTTCAGGCTGGCCAGGTCCCAAGGAGAATCAGAACCCAGCCTTGAGGTGCTGGGTAGAATCCTGTGTATCAGCCTCCATCTCAGAGCTGCAGAAGTTGGGCTGGGAGAAGAAGAAATTGCCCTCACGTGCCTGCCTTGCACCCTGTGTGATGGAGATGCTCTACCTGGAGAGTCAATACCCCATTATCACTACCTCCCACAGGCCGAGGACCAGTTTTTCATGGAACATAGGCTCCTGAAGGGGATTTCCCTGCCTCCCCTGCCTCTGTCCCCACAGCTGCTGGTAACTCCCCAGAGCAGGAGGGGCAGCTTCATTAGTGGCAGGGGGAAGGCAAAGGCACATAGCTGTCATTTGGCCACTGAAGACAGTGTCTCTGCCCCACGGATACCTGCTCATCCCAATGGCCTCTTGGGTTTCCTGCTTTCTGGATTACCTAGATGACATCCTTGTACTGCCAGTCCTTGCCCCCTTCTAAAGCTGCTCTGTGAATGAGCCTAGAGTGGGATGTTTAAACTCCTCATGTGTGCAAGTCCACTGATGAGAGGTCAAAGGCTTCCTCTACATACTCATGCTTTCCTGCTCACCCTCTTCTCTCTCTACCAACCATCCATCCACTTATCTACCCACCCATCCAGCCCATTGTCTATTCGTCTACTCATCTATCCATCTCTCCATCCTCCCACTCATCACATCCATCCACACACTTATCCATTCATCCACCTATCCAGCATTCACCTACCTCCTTTCAACCTATCCAGTCATCAACCTATATACCTATCCATCCACCTAATATCTATTCTATACCTATCCACCCATCTCCTCACCTATCTGTTCATCCATCCATCCACATACCTATATATCTATCCATCATTTGGCTCCCTCATATATATACCCATATCCACCCATGCATCCATCATTTAACCATGTACACACCTATCTATTCACCCACTCATCCATCATTCACTCACCTACCCACCTACTTATCTTCACACACATCTACCCACCTCACCATCCATAACACTCATCCATATACCTACTCACCCACCTACCCACCCAACCACCCATTCATCCTTCCCTTTGTTCATTATTTAGTGAGCATTATCCCATTGCTGGTACCCTGCTAGTCTAGTGATGCCCTAGAGCCTAGCCTTCTAGCTAGGGAAAGCAGGCACTAATCAAATAACTTCGCAGAGAGATGGGAAGAGGAAAAAACCTGTGATTCTGCTTGGGCTGGTGGTGGAGAGAGGCTCTGACATGTCTTTCTGCTGGGCCAGGGTATAAAGACATGAGGCCTTTGTGGGCAGCCCTCCCCTTGGAAGACAGAGATGAAGGAGTGCCTGAGACCATGGAGCTTCCCCCAGGAAAACTCCTATCTCAGGATACAGTCTTTAAAAAGCATTGCTCTAGGGCTGGTGCTGGCATCCCAGAATCAACACTGGAGGAAACAGCATCAAAGCTCAGAGAAGGCCTTTCTAGAAGGAGGAAGTGGGGAGGACCATCAGGGATGACGACAGAGAGCCAGGCAGACAGACTGCTCTGCAAGCATCACAGCACCTAGCTTCCTCCTAGTTCCCACCTGTTGATAGGCATGGGCCATGGTCCCTTCCTCTGTCCAGCAGCCTATCTGGCTGGCTGTCCCTCTCCCTCAAGCTGACTGTCCTTCTCCCCTGGCTGTCTGTCCTTCATCCCTGGCTGGCTATCCCTCCCCATTTCCCTTTGCTGTCCTTCCTAGGGGCTTCCAGAAACTTCTGTTTCTCTCCAGCTTTCCTGGGATATAAATGAAGGCCACCTTCCCTGTGGACCCCCTTGCTGCAGGGGAATTAAAAGGTTGTGATTCTGGGGGCAGCAAGGCATGGTGCCAGACTTGGGCAGGGCATGCTGAGTGCATCTCTGGCCATGTCCATCCAGTGTGAACATAGACACCCCCATGTGGGGGGGGTTGCTGAGACAGGGGCATGGGGGGCCAGGAGTTTGGCTCCCATGCTGTGAAAGAACCAAAGCCTTATCTCCCCTTCTAGCCAATCTGACCCCGCCCCCATGCTTCCAAGGGAAACTTCAGCAGGTATGGACCACTCAGAGAGGGGGTGGAAGGCAGGCACAGACTCTTGTCTTGGGGACTCCAACAGGGTGACTGGTAGCTTGCCCTGAGCCGCAGCTTCCAGGATCTAGGGATAGATTGTTTCCGGGCTCTGCTACCCCCACAGCCACGTAACCATGCTGTGTCTATCTCTCTGGGCTTGGCTGCTCAGATCCTGTAGAGCAGCGAAGGTCCAAGGCGCTTGGCTTTCTGTGCGTGGCTTACATCCCTCAGGGTAAAGCCAGCAAAGTATGTGCACCTTGTTGTCAATGATGCGGTTTCCTTATTTTCTGTGGCAGGGTGGTATTCTCTTGTGCAAGCGTCTCCCTGTTTCTATACCCGCTCATCCCTGGTGGGCACATTCGTAGGTTCCGTGCCTGGCCTCTGTGACCAGAGCTGCAGTGAGGAGGGCTCCTCAGCACATGGCTTTCAGCTCCTTTTTCCTCCTGCTTACGAGATGGCAGATCACAGGTGGCTCTATTTTTAATGTTTTGGGGAATCTCTGCACTGTTTTCCATAATGGCAGTGGCTCTGTCATTAATTAACCAGCAAGTGCCTCCCCAGCTGTGGAGACTGTAGCCTGACAATCGACCTGAAGGAACCAGCTCTCAAAAATGTACCTGGATGTTTTATGTAGTATGAGCGTTTTGAAAGATTTCTTCATCAGACAGTCAGACTTGCAGAAGGTAGGGTGCAGGAGAGAGCGGATGCTGGGTGCTGAGTGCCTGAGCCCAGGGAGGCCTGTTCACCACCTCCTCTGCCCCGTGGGGAAGGTGTCCTGGCTGCTGTAGCCAATAAGTCCAGGTTCCATTGGCTCAAAGGCTGCGAACTCTTGATGTTCATGGTCTAGATGAGGCTCCCTTAGGAGTCTGTAGCCAGGGACTCAAGGATCAAGGCCCCTTCCATCTGGAGCACAGACCTCCATGCTCACTGCCACCTGCAGCAGGTATGGAGAAAGAAGGTGGAGAGTCCCAGCTGGGAGCACTTGGGGCCTGGCCTAGAAGCCACGTATACATGCCACTTCTGATGGCATGTCACTAAAAGGGATCCACTGAGTCCCAGGACTCAAGTTCCGTGAGTTTAGAAAATTCAGCCACCGTGCAGCCCGGAGCAAGGGGCAACTGTGTGCATCATTGCTGTGCCAAGGACCGTCTCCTGACACCACCACATTGGGGAAGAGGCTCCAGCATGTACCTGGGGATCTAAGGACTCAGTCTGTGGAAACAAGAAAGCTGGTCACCAGCTCTGGATCTCTTGCAAGGCATGCCCATGACTTCCCACACTGCAGCGGGGCCTCGTTTCAGGCCAGTGTATCCTTTGCACTCTGAAGCAGAGCTGACGTGTGGTATAGGGTGCTGGCGACAGGTAGAGTGGGACCACTAGGGCCACTTTCTCCTTGTTTCTTGTAGCTGTCAGCTCTCTAGCTGTGACCCCAGGCCCCACCATGACCTTTCTTGAAGTGGACCATGAATTCCCTCTTGTCCCTTTTCCTGAGGAACCCCCTCTCGGGTCTAGGTAAGAAAGTGAGGACTCTGGGATGAAGCAGGCTGGGCTCACATGGTCCCCACCTCCACGTAGCTGTGTGGCCCTGCACAAGCGTTTCTACTTCTCTGGGACCGTGCCCTCAGTGGCCAGGTGGGGGACAGTCATATTCTTCTCAGAGATGGGTGGGAAGGCTAGTGTCCTCCCTGGACCCACTTCCTGATCCATTAGGTACAGGAGGATGGGTCCCACCCAGGGCTTATCATCACTTCCTCTGGGGTTTCCAACACTGCCCCCCCAGGGACCCTGCCACTCCCCCTCTACTGTTTCTCCTCCCCGAGATGGTCATTGGAGGGTAACCTCTGACCCAGCTAACTAGGGTGATTGGAGTCTCCCTTGCCCTGGACCATACCTCCCTATGGCCCAGGCTGACCACTTTTGCCCAGACCAGCAGGAGTATAGGCAAGGTTCCGGTCCTCTTAGAATCCTGGGTTCTATAGGGCAGGAACCGCCAGGCTGGCCACTGTTTTCCCACAGGAAAGGAAACTCATGCACTGAGAATCCGCAAAATACCAAGCCTTAGAGTACCACGCTCTCCCCCATTAGCCCAAAGCACTCTTACCAGGCTCAGAGAGGGTGCATGACTTGTCCAAATTCTCCCAGCTGCCAAGTAGCAGAGCTTAAATTCACACTCAGGTCACCCTGACTCGGTTGGCCCGTGCTGGTCTAGTCCCCAGGCTGCTGGCTCAAACTGGCCGTGGTCGGCATAAGAGCCATCAACCATCAAACACTGCAGGTCCGTCCCAAAGTCAATGACAGAGAATGGGACACAGCAGCTGGTGTGAACTGGTTCAGGGCAGTTTCTGTACCCGAGAGGCTCAGTGCTTTACTGAGGTTGCCCAGAAAACCATGCAGCACCTACCTGGTAGAACCAGTGTGTTGACATCAATGAAGGAGCGAGGGCCAGAGTAAGACCCACAGCCAAGGGAGGGGTGAAGCTGGACATCCAGGGAGCAGCCAGACTCAGAGAGACCCCTGAGTTCCAGGCCAGTGATCAACTCTGAAGTCTGGCGAAGGAGACTGGGCAGGGGTTTGGATGAGAATTTGGAGCTGTCTTGAAAGCATGCATATCTTGCTTCCAGAAGGTTCTTTTTGGTACTGTGTGAATTGCATTCTGAGAAAGGTAAGGAGAACATGGAAACCACGGCCACATGGTACCAGCGTGGCTGCCTGTCTGTGCACCCTTACCTCACTTACCCTCCTGGAAACCCTGCACCCTGTCCTCCCTGGAAGCTGAGGTGAGGAAGTGAGAGCCTGATGGGCCGCCAGATGTTTGCTATGTCACTTCCTTCACTAGTTTACCTGGAGGGCTGTGCCCTTTAAGCCTCACACAGTACACATGTGTCCAGCTGTTGAGAGCCAAGACTGACGTGTGGATCCTCTGCCGGGGTCAATCCCTTCTCTCCATACCCACCAGATCCAGGAATAGAACTTTCCGGAAAGCTGTCAGAGTCTCCCACTGTACCCCTGTCCCTGGCTCAGGGCAGCCGGCCAGTGGCTCTCTGCACGGAAGCTGGAAAATTAGCAACTTAATTCTGGTTGTCAGGAAATCAGAGAGGGAAATATGTGTTTCCAGGGGCTCATTTTCTTACAAACCCAGCATGATGAAAATAAAGAGAAAGGCCGAGTCCCAGGGAGAAAGGACACTTGCTATATTTATAACAGATTCATTATTCATGGGCTGGACCTGAAAAGGCCACAGCTCCGGAAAGCAGCTGGGCTGAGCGGGGAGGGGTCCACACCGATCCCGCAAGCCTTCCCCATGGAACAGGGAGCCGGGGACACGAAAGGATGAAGGACCTGCAGGCTATAGATGCCATGTGGCTTTGAGGATGGCTCAGCTCCATCATCACTGGGACAAAAGGGGCTTCGAAAGGGATGGCCACATGCCTTGCATACAGAGCCTGTGTTACCCCTGCAGTTTAGAATGTGTACAATTGCCTGGCATGGGATAGGGAAGCAGAGGAATACGGAGTTACGATAACAGCAGAAGATGAACTGGAGTGGATTCGTCTGCTTCTGTATTACTGTAACATACACCATGAATAAGAGCATCCTGGGGAGGAAGGGGTTTGTTTCGGCTTACAGCTGCAGCCCATCATGAAGGGAAGTCAGGAGGGGGACTCAAGCAGGAACCTGAGGCAGGAACTAAAGCAGAGGCCAAGGCAAGTGCTGCTTGCTGGCTTGCTCCCCATGGCTTGCTCAGTCTGCTTTCTTATACCCACGACTGCCTACCTGCCCAGGGGTGGCACACAGTGGGCTGGACCTTTTCACATCTAACATTAATCAAGATAATATTACAGACTTGTCTACAGACTTGTCTATAGGCAAGTTCCCTCTTCCCAGAGGAACCCGCTTTTGTCAAGTTACCAGGACATGGAGGGTCAGTGTGGCAGACAGATGGCCAGTGTCTGTGGTTATTTTCAGTAGCCAAGGCCTTGGGTGTTAAGATAGAGCCACATCCATCTTTCTTCTAACCTATTGTCCTCTGATTTGCCCATTTCCATGTTCAGGCTGCTGGAAAATGTAAGGATGAAAGAGAATGTGGAAGCCATACTGTGTGTCCCTCGTGAGGTCTGGGCTCTCCTGAGGAGGGTCTTGTTCTATCCTCTAACAGCTCCATGGGTTGGTACTGTTGTCACATGGGGTGACCATGGCTCTGGGAGGCAGGGAGGCAGGGGACTTACCTAGAGCAGTACAACTTTTGACTGGGTGAATGCTTACCTGGGTATACTTCTGTCCGAGTCAGTGTTCTATTGCTGTGAAGAGACACCATGACCATCTCAACTCTTACAAAAGAAAGCATTTTACTGGGGGTGATTTATAGTTCAGAGGTTTAGTCATTTTCAGCATGACAGCCTGCAGGCAGACATGTGTGCTAGAGAAGGAGCTGAGAGTTCTGTATCTTAGAGGCAGCAGGAAGAGGGAAAGAGAGAGAGCCACTGGTTCTGGTTTGAGCTTTTGAAACTTCAAAGCCAACTCCCAGTGACACACTTCCTCCAACAAGACCACACCCATCCCAACAAGGCCACACCTCCTAATTGTGCCACTCCCTATGAACCTATGGGGCCATTTTCATTCAAACCACCACGTTCCAATTCCTGGCCCCATAGGCTTGTAGCCATATCATAATGCAAAAATGCATTCAGTCCAACTTCAAAAGTCCCCACTCATAGATTATCACACTCTCAACACTGTTTAAAAGTCCAAAGTTTAAAGTCTCTGACACAGCAATCTCTTAACTGTAACCCCCTGTAAAATCAAAATGAAAAAGATGACATGCTTCCAACATACAATGGCATAGAATATAGATTACCATTCCAAAATGGAGGAGAGGGAGCATAGTGAGGAAATACTGGACCAAAGGAAGACTGAGAGCCAGCCGGGCAAACTCCAGACTCCACATCCCCATGTCTGATGTCAAACTCCATTCAGCTTTGTTAACTACAACACACTTCTCTCTTAGGCTAGTTATATTCCCTGTTAGCTGCTCTCCTAGGCAGATATCCCACAACTCTGGCATCTCCCACATCCTGGGGTCTCCAACACAAGGATTTATCCTCACAGATTCATGCAATGGCTTCTCAAGGCCTTCATGAAGGGACATCCCTGACATATGCCTGGCCTCAGTGGCTTTCCTTAGTCACAGAGGGAGATTTTATAACCTTTTTATTGTATCATTGACTCTAAAGCCAAAACCATGTGGCTGAAGCTGCCAAGTCCTGCTAATTGCTGGAGCTAGAATACAGCCCCCTCTTTCAAATACATTTTCGCCAGCTTTCTGTTTTCAATGGTTTCCTTTACTGCCTAAGTTTGTCTGGCCTGGAACTCAGAGATCTATCTGCCTCTGCCTCCTGAGTGCTGGGATTAAAATTGTGCACCATCACACTTGACCCTAAGCTTTTCCTTAATTCCTTTTCACTTTTATTTCTTTTCACAAGTTTTGAAGCTTAGCTGGGTAGGGTCTTGCCCTAAGGTCACCATTTTCTTTATTTCATTTAGCATCAGGTTTTTCTTTAAACTTTTATCTCGTTGAGCACTAGAGTTGACTTCATCACAGCTTCTGATGCTCCTTTTCTCTTCAAACTGTACGTTTTGTATTTTCCCTTACTCAGCTTGCTGCTTCTCATTGTAGACCTGCATAAGTGTGGCTATTAACAACCAAGCAACACAGTCAATATGAGGCAGTCTTGAAATCTCCTCTGCCAAAGTTGTTCATCTAAAACTCTTCGGTTTAAGCCTCAGGCAGATTTTTTTTTTTTTTTGATAAGGGCAGAAAGCAGCTATATTCTTTACCAAGATATCACAAGAAAGGTTTCTAGGCCACGTACTAATATTCCTCTCCTCTGAAACCTCTTGAGCCAGGCCCCCACAGTTCAGATCACCCTCACCACCACTGTCTTCCATGCTTCTCCTCGGGCCATTAGGCCTCACTTAAAACTTTCCTAATCCACAGTCCTCATTCCTCCAAACAAAAGCACCATCAGGGCCATCACACAATACCCCAGTCTCCGGTACCAACTTCTGTCTGAGTCAGTGTTCTATTGCTGTGGAAAGACACCATGACTACCGCATCTCTTATAAAGGAAAGCATTTTGTTGGGGCTGATGTACAGTTCAGAGGTTTAGTCATTATTAGCATGGCAGGAAGCATGGTGGCATGCAGGCAGACATGGTACTGGAAAGGGAGCTGAGAGTTCTACATCTCAGCAGGCAGCAGGAAGAGGGAGAGAGAGAGAGAGAGAGAGAGAGAGAGAGAGAGAGAGAGAGAGAGAGAGAGAGCCAGCCACTGGGCCTGGACTGAGCATTTGGAACCTCAAAGCCAATCTCCATTGACACACTTCCTCCAACAAGGCTACACCTCCTAACAGTGCCACTCCCTATGAGTAAAGGGGGGTCCATTTCCATTCAAAACACCACATCTGCCTTACACAGTGATAGCCCTGTTCTTGCTGCTGAGATGGGGAAGTGGTAACCAGAGAAGTGTTTCCTCCCCTGGCCCTCCCTGGGCTGACATCAAACAAAGGTCAGTCTTCTCCCAGGAACATCCCGGCTCCTCAGATGGGCCAGTGGAGATGCAGTGACTGTCAGGGCTGAGACGGTGTCTGATGAGTTCTACTGTTACTTCCAAGAGAACGGAATATCAGAATTTCCCTATTATCTCAAAAACGCTGTCCCTGACACATGCCAAGCTCCTGCTTTGTCACACAGCTACCACACACACCAGCAGCCTTCATCTCCTCCCAAGTTCCAAGGGTAGGTGATATCACTTCCCCACTGCACAGCGGGTGATATTGAGCACACACCAGGGGGACTGTCTTGCCCCAGGGCACCTAGGTGGAGAGCCAAGCAAAATGGAGTCCCCAGAGGAAAGGATGGGGCTTTCTCCCAGTCTTTCTACCCCTGAAGCTGGGGACAGCAGTGACCTGCAGAGCCTCTGGGTGATCAGTGGGTGTGTGAGACACAGGCCTTGGGCCCAGCTCCTGTTACCACTCTCCCCTCAGAAGATGGAGGGGAGGCCTGCTCAAGGCTGTGTTCTTGGAATATTTAGTTGGTCAACAAAACTACTGGGATAATATGGGGGTTGGCTGCACCCTGTGCTGTGGCCAGTGCTTGAGGGACTTCTGGGAAGTAACCACAGTCTGTCACAAGGCTGGGGACCAATGTGCAGAGCTGCCAGGCCCCCAGCACCAAGATGCTCACAGGACATACCATGTTACCACTCACTGGGGCCTGGGTGCCTACCTCCTGCTCTGAGCCACTGGACCTCTGGGTCACACGGGGAGGAAGCAGTGGTGTGGGTGAAAGCGTAGGGCCAGAGACCCAGCAGGACGCACCCAGCAAGACACCTGCTGGTGCAGGGGCTGCCAGGAGCTAGGGATGGGACAGGCCCCAGCCTCTCTCGGGCCAAATGCTTCCAAGCTAGTGTGATGTCCTAGATGGACGCGTGCTGACAGGACCCAGCAGGGACCTTGTGCGCCTGGGCTCAGAGTGCTGGTGAGCAGCCCTCCCTGAGGGTCCTGAAGCTGAGACACACAGCCAAGCTGAGGCCAGGCCAGGGCACTCGGGGTGGGGAAGGGGGGCTACAGAGGCAGGAAGGGGGACAAGGTGGGATGGGAGTATGTGCCTTCATGTTTGTGCACGGATGTGTATGAATGCATGTGTGTATATGTGTGCTTTGTATGCGGACATGTAGCAAGTACATTTTCGAGTGTCTATGCATGCCGTTCAAGAGTGACATGTTGTAGCACGCACCGTGTAATTCTGAGGCTTAGTGGCACAGACAAGAAAAAGGGAGCTGGGCCCTGAATGATTCAATTCTGTCTTCGATCCTGGAGGCTGTGAGCAGCTGTGGGTGACATGGTCACACTGTTTTACTTTTTCCTAAGGCCTATAGACTTTGCTGGTGTGAGTCAGGGGTGCTGGTGATTGGGTAGCAGCACCAGGAGCAGATGAAGACAGCATTAAGGACAGTGTGTCAGGGACAGGCAATAGGTACTGAGACGCTTTCTCTAAGATGGAGACCCTGGGATGTTTTCTGTCTGAATCCCAAGCACCCATCTGGGAAGTTCCTTGAGTAAGGTTGAAGCAATAATGCTGAGAACTATTAGGACTGGGCTGACATGGCGGCTCAATGCTTTGGAGCCCACACCTGAGCCCAGATGAATGGAGGAGGCCAGGGCAGGCGTCCTGGGTACATCTATAGAATCCCAGTTCTCAGGATCATGTAGCACTATCCTTTAACCATCTTGTGAAGAATTGTAAGGTCCAGCATGCACTGAGCATTGTGGGAACCATAGGGCACAGAGTGACTACCCCTCTTACCATCTGGATTCTTGTGTCTCCACCTTGCTCAAGTCTATAGTTTCCTATAGACTTGAGAGCCTTCCTGCCAGTATATGCAGACAGTGTCCAAGTGTCAGCACAGGCATTCTGGGCTCCAGGGCTGCTCAGTCTGTGTCCAAGGCTGCACTTGAAAGCTAGGGGTACTTTCTTTTCTGTTGCGGGCAACTTTTAGAGGAAGGCAACTTATTTTTGCCTTACAATTTCAGAGGTTTGGAGTCCAGGATCATCATGGTGGGAAGCATAGCAGCAGGCAGGCAGGCATGGCTCTGGAGCAGTAGCCCGAATCTTAGATCCGGATCTATAAGCATAAGGCAGAGAGAGACAGAGACTCAGAGACAAAGAGACAGAGAGAGACACACACACACACAGAACATTTTGGGCTTGGAATGGCATGGGCTTTTGAAACCTCAAAGGCCACCCCAAGTGACATACCTCCTCCAACAAGGCCACATCTCCTAATCCCTCTCCAAATATTCAGATATATGAGCCTATGTGGGCCATTCTCAATCAAACCACCTCAAGCCTGAAAAACCTAGAGCAGCAGGGACCGAGGGAAGGCATCCTTGACTCTGGGGTTTGTTCTGTGCCACTTAGGAAAGGCCCCAGCACCCTTGAGCCCCATCTCCCTGCATCTATCCCTCGAGCTAACTCACCCTTCTCTATCCTACCGTCTGACACATACAAGTTGTCTTCTGTCCCTGGGGCCCAAACACCAGACTTCAAATGGATGGTGATGGGTGAAGCCATCACACAGAGGCTGAGGGCGGGGAAGGGACCGAGAGGAGACCTGGCTGCCACAGCTTGTATCCTGGAAGAGCCCTCTGGGACACTGGGCTCGGGGCTCCTCTCCAACTGGAGGTGGCCCTGGCTCAAGGCAGGGAGGATGGACCTCTTGGAAATGCCAGGAGGAGCCTAGAACTCCCCATGTGCACCGAGGGCTTCCTCGGAGGCTGTCAGGTGCCTCCAGATCTGGGCTGGGCATCAGCCTGAGTGGAATGAGCGCCTGGAGGAGGGGGCCCTTCTGAGCTGTGGGGACCCCCGTGACAGCAGCAGGCTGCTGCTGGCAGCCAGGATGAAAATCAAGCCTCCTACTGCATCCTGCCTGGGGCACTTTGCTTCTGGCAAGGTATTTTCAAACTGGACTGTGAGCAAGGCAGCAGATGTCCGTGCACCTCAGTTTCCCGCTGGATAAGGTGAAGAGATGCCATCTAGCACTGTGTGCTTGGCCTCCGTGCATCTCCAGACTGAAGGCGGGTGTAGGTGTTTTCCATTTCTGTTCCCCTATCTAAGTCTGTCTCCATTGGGGAAATCCTCCCCCACTAAGGCACAATTAAATTTCCCAAATTAATTACGTACCTGACAGCAGGATTGGTGATTTCCTAATTCCCACTGTAATTACATGGCAGGAGCAGCCACCCCAGTCTCCCCGGCGGGTGTGGGCTGTGCAGTGAGCATGGCATTTGGTTGGAACCTGGCTGGGGTCAGCGGGGGTGGGGGGTGTCTTCTGCTTACAGACACAAAGCAAGTTCCTGGCCTGCCCCACACCATGCTGTCTCTCTGCTCTGTTCTTCTAAGGTCGTATGGGTCCAGGCAGGAAACTAGTGGAGCTGTGATCATGAGGCATTCTGAAGTGGACAGGATGGTGCTCTTCCATAAACAGGACCACCAAAGTGAGGAGATGGTCCCTAGGCTGTGTTTTGGGGCCCAGGATGTAACTGGTGAGAGCCGAGAGCCTGATCAGGGAAGATGTGTTTGCAAAGCCAGGACCGGAAGCAGAAGTTCAGGTTCCCAGCTAGGTCTCCTGCTTCTCCACCTACAGGGGGTCCTGTGCTGAGAAACCAGCTAGAAAGATGGGCAGCCAGCCTGGTGCTCAGCGGTAATGCCCCTGATAAGTGGCACCTCCATCTCTTCTGTGCCAGTAGAGAGAAGGATATCATAAAGTCATTAGGAGGTCAGTGACCTGGAGAAATGGGATTACCTCAAATGTGGCTTCCTTTCTTTGAAGAATCCGGCTACTACTTCATCTCCTAGTGTGTTTGCTGGAAAAGCTCTACTTAAAATTAAACAACTGGTGCTGGAGAGATGACTTAGTGGTTAAGAGTGGGTACTGCTCCTCTGGAGAAACGGAGTTTGGTTTCCCACACCCAAGTAAGGCAGCTCACAGCTGCCACTAACTCTAGCTTCAAGGATGTCTGATGCCTCTGGCTTCTGTGGACTACTATGTTTGTGTGCATAAACACACACACACACACACACCTGAGAGGATGTGGCAAGCACATGCAATAGCCCATGGTAGCTGTTAATGTCCATCAGATGCCAAATGTCAAGGCTTACAGGAAGTCCTCTGCCTCCCGTGTCCAGCACACAAATCAAAGAACTGACTTCACAGTGTGGACAAGACAGAGCCACAGGATGGAGAGGTGGTCTTGACTTTAGAACTCTGAAGTTCCCTGCTGTGGCTGGAGCAGAGACCAGGACCCCCAGCCTGTCTCACTTTCACTCTGGGAGCTGCGTGTTTTCCCATGTGAAAAATGGCATCAATGTCCAAGTCCTCTGGAGGATGAGGGTCATGGCCAAGAATGGACTCGAAGGCTGGAGTGTGGCTGAAGGGAGAGTACTGGTCTCACATCTGCCCAGAGCACAGCAGCCACAAAAGAATAAACTCAGAGGTGCTCTGGGAACAGCACATTCATCCGACTGTGCAGCCTGTCCACTCCCGCCCCTTTCTCTTATCTCTGCCCGGCACAGAACCCCACCCACCACCTTTCCACCAGCTGGTTGGCAACTTCCTGTTCCTCTAATCAGGGAGGGTTCTGGGGGAGGCTGAGGGTGGGAAGAAGGAACCACAAGAGTCTCCTCATCTTCAGTGCCAGTGTGTACCTCGCAGGGGCCATGTCCCTGTGTGTTTTCAGGTCCTGCGGCATGCCCCATCCTGAGTATGGTTCCTGGTTGTTGGCCAGGCTCATGAGCTGCAGGACCATCACCACCTTCCTGGTCTTCTCATCCAGCCACCACATAGTAGGGTGGCTCTAGGATGAAGGCTGCCACAACTGAGCCTCCCACACCATGGGCATCCCAGGATGACAGTGGGACACACTTGCTCTGGTCTCAGGCAGGCCGCGGCAGGAGAGCAGCTCAGAACAGCCTTCATGAGGAACGAATGTTGCCCCTAACCACAATGCTGCCCTTCCAAGCCACAAGCCCTGGCGTGCAGCACCACCACGGCTTCAGGGACCATGGAATTACATCTCTCTCAAAATGCTCCTTTTTTAATTATAATTGCCATGACGGGCATAATCCCGCTTATCTCCGTCCACCCTTGACAGTGGATTTGCTGTAACGAACTGTAACTGTGCCGCCTCTGATCTCTGAAGGCTGTTTATTTTCCAAGTTAGCGTGGGTTCCAGATTGGGGGATAGTCTGCTGCTGGCCTGGGAAGTGGGTTCCCACCGTGCCTGCTTATTTTCACACTCACTGCAACTCGGGCTCTTCTCTGTCCTTGGGGTCCTGGGAACAGGCAAAGCTCCCTCTGCAGGGTATTCAGAGCCTTGCCTGAGGAGAGCCCTGCTGCTGCCCACAGCCCTGTAGCATAGGATCCTCCTGCTAACCTCTCCTAGGAGAACATGTGACTTCCTAATGCAAAAAGACCAGCTGAGGTTAAAACACAGAGCGTGCCTAGTTCAGATGCCCAGAACCCACAGGGTAAAGCAGCAAGGGCGTGGTGCCCTGTTCCATCTGCAGCATGCCCGGGAAAGGCACCTGGGGTGTGCAGTCCCAACTCAGAGCCTTTGCAGGGGCTGATCTTCTGCCTTGATACCCACAGGGACTCACCAGCCATCCACTCATTCCAGTCTCTGCTCGGTGTCACCTCCCTGGGAAGAGCTGTTCTGGTTTCATTCTGTCCCTGGGACAAATACCATGGCCAAAGCAACTCAGGGGATGAAAGTGTTTATTTGGCTTACAGGACATAGTCCACCACTGAGGAAAGCCGGGGAAGAAACTTGAAGCAGAAACCGTGGAGGAATGCTGCTTGCTGGCTTGTCTTCTGGTTGGCCCACAGACCCATGCTTAGCTAGCTTTCTATAGGACCATCTGCCTAGGGAATGGTGCCGCTCACAGTGTGCTGAGGCCTTCTGTGTCAATTATCAGTGGCGACAATCCTCCACAGAGGGTGGGGATGTGCCCTGGGCAGTCTCTGACTGGAGGCTCCCTTCGCATGGTCCACTTGGTGACCCCGGGGAAGGCATGGTTCTCCTCATTCCGCAGCAGAGGTCCCTGAGGACCAGCAAGCTGAGTGACCTGCTCAGGGTCACTATGGCCTCTGTGGGAATGTGACATAGCCCTGGGGTGTTCACTGTCCTCCGGAAAGTGCCCCGCTCTTTTCATGCTGTGGGTGCTGATAGGCCTTGGGCCTCCTGAGAGCCCAGGAGTGTGTGCAGACAGTGGTCTATGGGGAAACGAGTGTTCCTTCTCATGAACAGGGCCACACTCATCTCAAAGCTGCTTGTCTACAGCCGGACCTCAAAGGAGAAACTTGCACTCAGAGCCACAGCTTTCCCTGGGTGTTTCAACTCCCAGGGAATGCCAGGCCCCAACACTGTCTCCTCTGGGAAGTAAATACTGGTCATAAATGGGACTGTGGCAGATGGAGATGAAATTGTCCAGCCCAGGAGCCTATGGTCAGTGTGCTCTCCTCCCTCCTTCATTGTCTTACTCTTCAGAAAGGTGACTGTGTACTGGCCTCTGACAGGTAATCACAAGCCTGGCCATTCCTAGGAAGGCGCGGGTGTGGCCTTCCCTGTCAAACCCAGAGGGGATAAGCACTGTGTATTTCCCAGCCCACCAGATCGGGATGAATGGAGATAATCTCTACCTGGCCACAAGAGCTGCCCAGGTCATCACTAGGGTCACTGACACCCCCTCTTTGAGAATCTACAACAGAGAGTGATTTTGGCACTGGGGGCTCTGCCTCCTCCTGTGGGCTGGAAGGTGACATGGTCTCGGCCTGGGTCCTGGAGGCATGCCCAGCTTAGGCTGGCAAGAGCAGCTGTGGAAGTGGGAACAGCGCTGCAGGATGACAGCCCGTGTGCCCGGTGAGCAGCAGTGACAATGTCCGTGCCAGGGAAGGGAGCCAGGTGATTCCAGGGACAGGGGCCTCATTTGCCTTGGAGGGGGACAAGAAAGTTCTGAAGACCGCCAGGGGCAGAGCCCTTGTAAAAGTCCCACTTGTGACATTTAAAACCTGTGGGACACCATGGGGAGCTCAGACCCTTTTCCCCCAGAGTCTAACTTCATCCTTGGTGACCAAGCAAGTGAGGAATCCTCTAATTTGCCTCCCCATCTGCATGGGAAGAGCACACTGTCAGTCCTCGGGCACAAAGGGGGTTGGGGAGGGGGACCACTGTCTGAAAGGTCTCAGCACACGGCAGCATGGAAGCTGGACCTACTGTGTTCTCGCGAGTCTTCACACTCTGTCCTTGGTGCTTCCTGCCTCCGCTGCTGGTTTCCTGCCTCCACTCCTGCCCTTCTTCCTTCACCTCTGCTTTCCGGGGGTGGCTAGCCTGGCTTGCAAGGCCCCAGGATCGTCCTCAGTGGAACCCCTGAGAAATGTCCACCCAAATTCCTGACGCATCCCCTTTCTCTCAGCTCCTGTGACTCCTCTGCCAGGTCCCCAAGTCCCGGGTCTCCCATACACCTGAGGCTTTTCTATATGCTCAGATAATACCTTCCTTGAGCCTTTGGAAATACCCACACTTTCTCTAGGTCCTGGCAAGCCTGTGGTTCCCACCGTTGGCTGTTGAGAGACCCTGACATTTCCCTAGGCTCCGGAGGGCACCCACACCTTCACGGGGACCCTGAGATCAGCTCTCTGGCACCATTTGATCTTTCACTCAGCCTTGTGCGTGTGTGGCCCTGGAGGCACACACATGTCTGGCAGAATGGCAGTTGACTCCACTGTACAGGAGTCCTTGAGGCTCGTGCCTAGCCAAGTTTAACCCTCCAGTGCTGTCTACAAGGAGGCCTGGGGCCTGCATGGAAGAGGGACCTGGGCAGTAGCAGGCACTCTTGAGATCTTCCCATAATGTGAAGTCATGCCCAGTGGCACTTAATACCTCTTTTGCCCACTGTTCCAGCACAAGGCCTCCTCCGCAGAGGACATGCTCAGGAAGTCTGTGGAGGGCTTTCTTGTAAAGGATTGAGTTCTCAGAGTAAAGGAGGTGCCAGGGCCAGGAGCCAGATTGTCTGGGCCAAGTTCACGACCACATTTCCATCTTCCAGTGCTGGTTTAAAAGAGTCTGTGAGTTTGGTCAGCCCAGCCCACTTCATTCCAGAACGGTCTGCCAGCAAACCTCACAGCACTCGGCACTCAGGGCCATTGTAGATGTGGCAGAGGCCAACGCCATATGTCGAAAGTCTGGTCAGGTGATCAGACCCTCAAGATGGAATCTGCCCCCTGGGCGTTCAGGCCTAAGAAAACTGGAGCCCCCAGTGTCCCCTGCATCCTCTTTCCAGCCCATACCAGCTCTGGCTGAGCTGACAAGGTGCAGTATTGGGCCCCGAGCCCACAGCAACTCTCCCAGGCAATGACACGTTGCTCCCATGTCAAGGTGTCTGTTGATGAGTTGCTGGTACATTAGCAGGTACCAGGATGGCTCTGCAGACACTGATGGGGTGAGAAATGGTATCAGAGAGGCCCTGGGGGTCTGTAGGAGCCATGCCATGCCTCAGTCTCAAGTTGGTGGGACGGACCTGAGGCTGATACCTGGCTTCTGCTGGGAGACCTGAGGTTGCTATTCTTTGGGCCCTCAGGCTCCCCATGCCCCAGTTCCTCTTATGCACATGGGCAGCCCCTACCCTGTTCCAGCATGATTGGATGCCTCTGCAGTTTCCTTCACTCTGTGGCACAGGGCTAGCACATCGGGGGTGGGGCAGGGAGGGAGGCTGTGTTCTCTCCCTCAGACTACAGATGCCCTTCGCATCAGGAGAGCCCAATGAACTTTTTGTTGTTGTTGTTTTGGTTTGGCTTGGTTTTTATTTCACGATGTTGCAAAAGCCAGAGGCATTCAGTAGAAACCACGCTGCAAGCTTTGATCTTCCCCAGGCTGGCCATATGTAGGAGCCTCTCTGACCATGCTGGGTAGCAGAGAGAGGAAACATTTAGTCTGCAGGGTTGGGCTGCCAGTATTTTCTGAATCAATGCACTCAATGAGATATATGAAACAGTCAACACATCCTTACAGCGTGGGCTATGTAGATGATTTTGCCACCGAAAGTTAGCGGGAGTGTACTGTGCACATGAGGTAGACTGGGCTCAGCTCGCATATTCTGGGGTGTTCAGCAGGCTGGAGTATATTTGAATTTTTTTACCTACAATATTTTCAATGTATGATTAGGTTTGCGGGGCCACAGCAGGAAAATATGTTTGATGACCTGCCTGGCCCCACCATTCCTGCACCCCTTTTGCAGCCTGCCTCATTAGTCAACACCTATTCCTCATTTCATACTCAGTTTCTCGTCTCTCAAGCCACATTGCAGAATTCTTCTGAGTGACACCATTGCCCGTAAGATGTCCTGTACAGTAGTGAATCCATACCCCCCCCCCAACCCTGAGCCTGGGAGGGCTGATTAAGATATCAGGGCAATGGGAATCAAGGTTCCCTCTTGGCAGGTCCTATAGGACTTCCAGGCCTCTGAGCAGCCAGTGGTGTGTGTGACTGTCAGCACAGCACCTGTCCCTAATGTCACAGCAGACTTCCTGTCCTCTGGAGCAGGACCAAATCTTAGAACCAGCTGCTCCAGGAATCGTATCTGCAATATACCTTACCTCTGCTCAGAGAGCAGGTTTAAGTCTGTGCTTGGTGGTAGGTCCCGTTATCTCCCTACTCAGCCTCTGTTTCCCTGTATACAAAGTGCAGGTGTTGGAGCTTGTCTCCAGAGTGATGAGGGGTCACCTGGAGGTGCCCTGCAGGCTGTCACATGCAGACTCCTGATTTTCATGGAGCGTAAGGTACACGAAGTCACAGGCACTTCGCTAAAGGCAGAGGGCAGTCCATTGATTGGCAGGCAGCAGGATGACCCTGGGCAGCATTGGCTTCTCTTGGATGCTGCCTCTGCACCCATCCTCTGTTTTCAGGACAGGCATGAACATCTGTCCTGGACACTCTCCACACACATAGGCTCCATGTCCCACACAAGTGTAGGTGGCCTCACTGGGAGGGTCAGGGGACACCTGTCTGGAGCAAGTGTGCCTTTCTCCTACCTGTGTGTGAGTTACAGGTTAGCAATGGGAGCCCAGTGTGAAAGCAAGGGCTCATTGTGGGAGGGAGGGAGGGGGAGAGTGTGCCCCACCAGTGAAATAATTATAGAATATGAAAATGGCTTAATGAAATCATTTTTAAAAAGAGAATGTGTGCAAACACTCAGCAATTAAGCAGCCGATTCACAAATAGCAATTTTCCAACTGTGCTCGCCTTCCATGTTTCTACTTGCCCGGTTTTAGACTCTGGGTTTTTCATTTTTAATTTGAGCGGATGGAGATTAGAATGGTCTCAGCACTGTTGAACACAGGGGGAAAAAGGAAAAACATAAAACATTGGACGGTTTGGATACTGAAAGCAAGGAAGTCACCTAAGGGTGTGCCCTGTTGTGGAGAGGGAGATACTTTGTGAGTACTAGTGTCCCTCCCTGTCCCCTCCTTCCTCCTTCATGCCCTTCCTTAGGAACCAGACCCACTTAGTGTCAAGGCCGGTGCATAGACAGAAATCCAACCCCCATCACCACCCCTGCCCTTTGCAATGGCAGGCTTGACCAGAGAAGGTAGCTTGCTGGCCTAAGGTCACACAGCCTCCAGGTCTGGCACCGAGGATACCCCCAAAGGAGCCTGACAAGCATTGTCAGCGGTGTGCTTGGCTGTTGGACCTTTAGAGGTTCATGGTGGTCTCACTGTCACCAGATCTGGCAGCCTTTGGAGGACAGAGCCTTGGGCCCAGTGCTGACCGAAGGCTTCCGCCACTGACCTGTCCAGACTGCTTGCTGGGCACTGGGACAGCTTGTCATCTAGTTTCCAGACTTATCTGAGGTTGTGAATATCATTCCCTTTCTTGGCCTGCATTCAGGGTTCCCTAAGAGACAGTTCCAGCAAGCAGATAAGCCGAGCTCCATGTGGACAGGCTGTGACATCCCTTCCTTCTGTCTAGCCCACCCTGGTCTGGGGCAGAGGCTGAGCCCAGCCCAGCCCAGTGCCACTCATGCTGTGGCCTGTGGCCTTTGCTCTCCGTGTCGCTGCCCAGATGGCAGCTGAAGCATTCTGTATCACCGCTGACTCCTGGCTGTCGTCAGCAGCCCCTCAGCCAGCATGGGGAGAGGGTTGGAGGAGCTCCTGTCACCCAGGCCCTGGTCAGTCTCCAAGTGTTCCTCTCAGAGGCGACACTGCCCTGTGCCTGCAGGTTCTCTGGGCCCTTCAGTGGTCCCAGCAAGGAGCTCCATGTTCCACAGGTTCTGAGCTTCCCTGTGACTCATACGTTTCCCTCCAGCATCGATGGCTGTCTGGGGCTGGTGAGACCCCCCAGACTTTAGACATTCCATTGCCATCCTCTCTTCACCTGTCCCTGTATCATCAGAGAACAGTGGAAGCTATAAACAAGAGTCGGGTACTTTGGGCATCTAATTTGGAATCACCTGTGTAAACAGTCAGTGCTCAATAACTACAGCTGCCTACATGAGTTGAACAAACATGCTCCAAGCCCATGTCTGCCCAGAAACCCACAATATAGCCTTACCATCACAGGGTCTTTATGTAGCTCTGGGCTTAGGGCCCGAATCTCATGTGAAGACAGAAGTAGGTGCTAGAATGATACAGCCACAAGCCAAGGAGCCCTGGAGCCCCCAGGAGCTGGAGGCTCTGAGCCCTTGGACTTGGGATCTGGAGCTGTGAGTGTGTGATTGCTGATGTTGAAGCCCCCTGTCTGGGGTGGTTTTGAGGCCACCTGGAGAACCTAACCCATCCTCCCTCTCACCCTGTCCAGCCTCATTCTTCTTCCTAATCCCTTTTCCTGCTTCCCAGAGCTGGAATAACCCAAGTTGCTTGAGTCCTGCCATTTGTGTAGCTTTGAAAATATACACTATTCAGACTTGGTGTCGTGGCACTGACCTGTAATCCCAGCCCTTGGGAGGGTGAGGAGTTCAAAGCCACTCTCTGCTACACCACAAATCTGGATCAGCCTGGGCTACGTGGACTCGGTGGAGGTTTGGTTTAGATGGCTTGGCTTTGTTCTTTGGAGAGAAACACTGGGGGTAAAAAACACAGCTGTGAGACACCAGGTGAGGCTGCTGTGTTCTCTTCCTGGGAACATGTGACAGTCCCTGTCCCCTTTGGTCTCATCTTCTCCACCTTCTGACAATGAGGTACAACTGACAAATGGCTCCGGACACTCCCCTGTTCCAGAGTATCAGAGTCTCCCACAGATCAAGCGAGAGCCAGGCCAGCCTTTCCTGGGATGAGGCCCCCTGCCCTGCAAAGGGGCAGCAGGGCCCTTCATCTCTTTAGATGACCTCTGCCCCAGCAGCCCCATCCCTAGCCGGAACCAGAGTGATCCAAAGAACGGGTGCTCATGTTTTGTCCTCTTCTGGGACAGTGAAAGCAAGCAAGGCCAAGGTCACCTGAGTCACTACCATTGGCCCCTTGAACTTCTTGCAGTGACTGTCCCTTGAACACCTGTCACTGTGGTTGGGTGTGTCTGTTGCTTCAGAAGCAGATGTCCCTGGGCATGGATAGAACTGCCCACTGGAAAGGCACATCCAGGCCGAGTTCCCCCATAACCCACCTTATGGGGACCCATTCAACTGGTCCCTCTACTAGAGATTCAGGGCTAGGGCTAGATGACAGTTACTGAAAGGGTGGGGTGCCTGCAGGTTAAAGACACTGGTCACAGCTTTTGCACTGATGGGGACCTTGGAAGCTGGGGACCCCAATCCTTAGTGTCTCAGAGGAGGAGAGAGGTGCTGACTCCTGAGCTGGCAGCCCAGGGCCCCAGCAACTCAGAGCAGCAGGGACTGAGCCCAGGGTGGGATTCCTCTCCAGGATGAGTAAGGAGAAGGTGAGAGAGGGACCAGAAGGAGGTGGCACAGAGTCCAACGTCACTCCCAGGCTTGATCCTGTCTCCAGTCTGGCCCTGTCCACAGCCAGGGCTGTCCTGACTCCCAGCTCAACCTTCTTGAGAGGCACCTTCCTGAGCACTGTCACTCGGATGCCATGTCGCCTTGTGTCCCCCCCCCCCCCCGCCACCATCTCTTCCCATATTCCAATGCCGTGTCCAGTTCAAGTCACCGTCCGACTGTCCCTCCTGAGGATGGGCCCTTGTCCCGCACAGTCTGAACTCCTGATTCCTCTCATAGCCTCGGTGGTTCTCCTGATGCAGCAACATAGTGGCAATAACAAACTCTGTGTGGTGCATGCTGCCGCCAGGCACCCTCTAGAGGACCCCACATGGCCACTCGGCTGGCCCCCTGGGACAGAGCTTTCCAGGTGAGGACTTGGCCTTCACAGACCCTGCCCCTCCCTCAGAGGCACTCCTGATGTCACGTGTGTCCAGACGTGAAGTCCTGACCCAGCATGTTAGGAGCAGGAGCCATGTGAGTTGTGCAGAAGGCCCTGGTGGTCACAGAACAAAGAGAAAGGACAGCTGTGACAATGATGTAGAGCAAACCTAAGCATATGAATGAGAGAAAGATGGAAGGCTCCTGCGGAGGGACTCTAGACGCAGAATATTCTAGGAGATGCAAAACTGGCAATAAGGAAAAGCTCAGGGCTGCCCAGGGCTGGAGGTCAGGTGGGGAGCGGGCTGAACCCGGAGGGTGTTTAGGGCAATGGAGGGGTTCCATTCACGCCACAGTGGTGAATGCCTGCCATGTTCAGGCTGTTGGGCCAGCAGGCCCTCATCAGAACCATGGGCTCTGGGACAATGGTGTGCATGTTGACTCCTCTCGAGGCAGGGAGGTAGTGGCAGACAGGGGCTGTGTATGAAGCCAGGGGCACGGGCAAATTGAGCTCACCGCACAGTTTTGCGGTGATCTCGAAGCTGCCATAAAATGAAGTCTATTAACTAAGACTAGGAGCAGGTGAAATTAATTTTAGTAATGATTTTAATTAACTCAATATATCCAGAATATTAGTATGTCAATATGCAATCTACATAAAACTGACAATGAGGTATTTTACATTCTTTCTGGGCCCTGAGCCTTTGAAATCAGTGTTTCAACGTTTTTCTGCCTTTTGGCCAGATGGACCACATTCCAAGTGCTGTGGCCTCAGGCGGCCAGCGGCGGCTGTTGCACTGTAAAGTGGATTCAGCCCCCACCTTTCCTCCCCGTTCCACTCCTGCTGCCCCACACCTGGCTGCTCCCCAGAGCCCGCTCCTGCCCATCAGCGGCCGTGCACTGGACCTACTAGACTTCCGCACACGCTCCAGAACCAGCTCAGGTGCCCACCTTGCGACAACAGGATGGTGTTACTCAGGTGCTCCCATCCTAACCCTCGAACCTGCACAAATGCTTCCTCCCTTGGTGGAAGGGACTTGGCATGTGGGACTGAGAATT
Source organism: Peromyscus maniculatus bairdii (assembly GCF_049852395.1). Taxonomy (NCBI): domain Eukaryota; kingdom Metazoa; phylum Chordata; class Mammalia; order Rodentia; family Cricetidae; genus Peromyscus; species Peromyscus maniculatus. The sequence goes on from NC_134861.1 coordinate 2,745,192, forward strand.
CCTGGGAGTGGCCCTTGGTATTGTCCTTTGAGTCCTGGGTAATCGTGGGGACCAGTAGAGGAAGAATTTTGTTCAGAAGTGGTTGATGTCGGGATAGACGCAGACCCTGGGGATGGGTTTCAAAGACAGAGGCAGGCCACAAGCCCTGCATTGGCAGGCGCCTTCAGGGGTTCTCAGTCTTCCTAATGCTGTGACCCTTTAATACAGTTCCTCATGCTGTGGTGACCCCCAACCATAAAGTTATTTCATTGCAACTTCATAACTGTCATTTTGCTACTGTTATGAATTGTAATGTAAATATCTGATATGTAACACCCAAAGGGGTCGAGAATCACTGCTCTAGAGGGTGCAACAGGCAAGGACATAGACTGTCTCTCAGCCTCCAAAAGAGACCAACGCCTCTGTTTTAGTCCCCATAAGTCCCATTTCTGACTTCTCTGAACTTCCTGAGACCGCTATGTTTTAAGCACTGTGATGTGAGAGCTTCTTACAGCGGTCATAGGACACACACGCTCTCCTGAGGAAGGCTGCCTGCTGCATTGTGCCTCCCTCCGCCAACTCTGAGCCTTTACCCTGCCCAGGAGCGCCTCAAGGCACATGGGCAGGAAGGGCCTGGCCAGGGGCAGGGAGATGCTGGATGGAATGTGAGGACTAGGGGAGTCAGCAGGTCAGGCTGGGTTAGGTGAGGTGCAAGGCAGCTGGGCTCTGAGGGGCAGCTGGGCTCTGAGGGGCAGCCGGGCCCTGAGGGGCAGCCGGGCCCTGAGGGGCAGCCGGGCTTTGAGGGGCAGCCGGGCCCTGAGGGGCAGCCGGGCCCTGAGGGGCAGCCGGGCCCTGAGGGGCAGCCGGGCCCTGAGGGGCAGCCGGGCTCTGAGGGGCAGCCGGGCCCTGAGGGGCAGCCGGGCCCTGAGGGGCAGCCGGGCCCTGAGGGGCAGCCGGGCTCTGAGGGGCAGCTGGGCCCTGAGGGGCAGCCGGGCCCTGAGGGGCAGCCGGGCTTTGAGGGGCAGCCGGGCCCTGAGGGGCAGCCGGGCCCTGAGGGTCAGCCGGGCCCTGAGGGGCAGCTGGGCCCTGAGGGGCAGCTGGGGACTGTGGGGCAGCCGGGCCCTGAGGGGCAGCCGGGCCCTGAGGGGCAGCTGGGGACTGTGGGCATCCTTGTTAACATGCCCCCAGCGTTTCCCAGAGTCCCCCGGACCTGCGGCAGTGATGCTGCCTCCTTGTCTCCCCCACACAACGCTTCATTGGTCTGTCTGACTCTTCCACCCTCTCCTCTGTCTCTGCCTCAGTGTCTCTCTTTGTGTCTCTGCCCCATCTGTCTGTCTGTCCCTCCCCAGTCTGTCTCAGTGTCTTCTCTTTTCTCTCTGTCTCAGCCTCTTTCTCTCCCCCTGTGCCCCCCATCTGTCTGTCTGTCTGTCTGTCTGCCTGCCTGTCTGTCAATATTTCCCTCCCCTATATGTATGTCTCTGCTTTGCTCCCCTCTCTCTTTGGAATGCGACATCTGTGTCCTGTGGCTGCTCCATGATGTTAAGGAGCCGAAAAGGACCCCTCCACTGTTCTGAGAAAATGCAGCATCTCTTGGGACTGGTTCTTTGGGGGAGCTAATGGGAATCTGTTTCCATTTCCTTCAGCTCCCGGGGTATGGGGGGACTGGGGGCTGTAGCCCTCCAGCAGCTGCCTCTGTCTTCATATGACCCCTCTAGTGTGGCCTTGTCTTATCCTGGTGACATCTGTGAGATCTACATTTCACTCGTGTTCTTGGCCCACGTGTTTTCAAAAAATGCTGGCCAACCGGGGGCAGGGTGCCTTTCCCTGGCAGACACCGTCTCTCCCCTTTTCCCTCGGGTCTCTGTGTGTGTCACTCTGTCCCTGCCTGTCTATGACCCAGTGATCCCACCCCTCCTGGGTCTCCCGGGTCCCTACATTACTATTCCTCTTCCGGTGTGGCTGCATTTTGCTGCCTCCTTTAGCATGTGCCTGCCTCCCTTGACAGGTATCCTGGAGCACAGGGGTGGTCGCTGAGTGCTACTTTCCATGGCTACCCCCGCACCCAAGGGTGCCCTGGAGTTCCCAGTCTGGAGCAGCTCCTGTAGTGAAGAGAATGGGGAGGAGGCTGGGGTGGGTGGACTGGGGCTGAGGCAGTGGGTAGCGGGAGGTAAGGTAGGGGACAGGATCAGGTCTTGGAAAGGGCAGCCAGGGAAGATCCAGCTGCATTAGGCTGTGGGCTCTGAGCTTATAAACAACCATTGTTTCTACAGGGCTCTGGGCCACGTGGATCGATTTCTGCTAATGGGGCCTCACACTTCCCCCTTCCCAATGAAAATCAATTCTCTGCGGTTTGGAGAGCAAATGTGCCTTGATTAGACAGCAGGCGCATGGTGTCATCTTCGTTCTCTTGCTCCAGTCTTCCTAGGGAGGCCTGAAGAAGCCAGGCCCCAGCCAGTCCCCGGGGACCCTACCCCTGATGGGCAATTCTGAGAGCCAGAGGAGGGGGAGTGGGCTGTCTCTTGTCTTGGTCAAATGGACTTAGTGACCCTGAGGTTTACAAAGAACATTGGGGACCTGTGGCCACCAAGCCCAGTGACAGTAAACTTGGCCATCTTCCTGTAACCTGAAGACCGAGGATGAGGGAAGGGGCTGGGGTGGGGGGACTTAATGGACTTAATGGTGGCGTGGGGTTATTGGCCTGTTCTCCCATGATGAGCTCACTGGGCCAGCTCCTGGTGGCACAGATCCTGGGGTCTGATTCCCAGCGGGTACCAAGCTTGTCCCTGCTATCCTGTGGTCCTGTGCTCAAGGCAGGGGCCAGCCTGAGCCTGGATGCTCCTGGTAGAGCGGAGCATTCAGAGAAGGCAATGGATGAGTGGAAGAGAGCAGTGGGGTCTCGGCTCAGTCAGTGGCCATGCTGAGTGGGCTGTGACCTGGCATCAGATGGGCCAGGGTTTGAACCCTGGGTCTCCTGATTGTTAGCTGAGTGGTCCCTCATACAGGACACTGGTCCCCTTGGTGCCTACTGCTCATCTATGGGATGGATAAAATGGATCTTCAGGGTTTTATAAGCATCGTAGAGACAGAAGGATCAAGAAATTCTGACTTCTGAGTGGGGCAGCGGTGATGCACACCTTTGATCCCAGCACATGAGAGGGAGGCAGAGGCAAGCAGATCTCTGAGTTCAAGGCCAGCCTGATCCACAGAGTGAGTTCTAGGACAGCCAGGGCTACACAGAGAAACCTTGACTCAACCCCCCCACCCTAGAAGTTCTGACTTGGTCCTCACTCCAGACCGGGGCTGTAGACCTGAGCAAACCTGCCATCTGCAAGGGAACTCAGGCTCCCTGCTTGCTCTTAGGGTGGGGACACGCTTCCCCTGGGAGGATGGAGCAGACGACTCTGGGGATCTCAGCTCTGCCAGTGCCGGCATACCATGGTGCTGGAAAGTCTAACCCCCGGAGGACACGTGCTGACAGTTGTCTCTCTGTTCCCATAGGTCCTCAGATTTTGGGACAACCTACACCAAGCTTACTCTCCAGCCTGGCGTCACCACTGTCATTGACAACTTCTATATCTGCCCAGCCAACAAGAGAAAGGTACGTACATACCAGCCCAGGGTGGCCAAGCCTTGGGATCTGGCTCTCCACGGACCACTGTCTGGTTCTGCTTCGGGAGAGCGGTCTGGTGTGAGGCATTTGGCCCTCAGCTCCTGTGGCTTTGGCTCATTTTGATGAGTGCATTCGAAGCCATCAGCTGGGCCTCTGGAGGAGGGACTGCCTGCTTATCTGGGGCACATCCATCTTCTCCTGTCCGGGAGGCAACCTCCAGCAGACGGGCAGAAAGAGGAGTCAGCGGAGCTGGCGGCTGAATCAGCTCCATCTGGCTCAGAGTCCTGGCGGCAGCTCTGAGGCCCTTCTCTAGGGCGTCATCTCTCCAGGGCTGGCTTGGTTCCATGTCAGAGCGTTGCTCGCTGTCTCTTGGCTTCCGGTTCTCACTTCCTGTCTAGATGTAGAAGAGGGAAGACCATGGGAGACTCCTCCTGCAGCTGTGTGGCTGTATCTTGGCCCACCTAGAGACCCCAGCATCAAGTCAGCACCCTGGACTTAATCTAGAGAAGCAGTCCAAGGTCACAGGAGGGGACTCAGACAGAGCAGAGTTCAAATCCTGGTTCACTTCTTTGTGCTCTGGTGTCCCTGTAGGAAGATGGGATGTAGCCCACATCTCACACAGAGACTTGAGTGAGCCCTGCGTAGTGCTCCCTACAAGATCAGTACCCGGGTCCCAGAGGTACTTGGGTGTTGGCAAAAGAGAAATCCCGGCAGCTTGTTACTAAGCACAGGCCACACTGCTCACAGCTTGAAGGCCAGTGCTCACAAGATGAGACGGGGCAGAAATGGAGTTTACTGAAGGCCTTGCCTTGAGAAGACAGGGTGCTCGCATCTCCAGATTTCCATGTTGGGGGACTCATATGTTTGAGCCAGCTTTTTCAGGGAGGGGGAGAGAGGCATGAGGCAATGAGCATGAAGACTGCACACTGGGTGGTACCTTCACCCATCCAGTCTCCGTCATGCTGCCCCTACTCCCAGTGCCCCCCTCCACACATTCTGACCATACTTCATCATCAACCCTGGCCTCCTGGGGTGCTTGTGTGCTGTGTGTTAGAGGATGCACAGAACTAAGGAGTAAGGAGGTCACCAGATGTTTCAGATTCTAAAAATCTAAAGAAATGTCATTTAGAATGTAACCTATTAATCACGTAGCCATGGCCTTCTTTTGGTTTGTTTGATGCCAGACAAAAGGGAATGGTAAACAGCAATTCTGCCAAGGGCCAGCCCGAGAGGTGCATCCTACAGAGGGTGCAGAAGCACAGGATGGTCCTACTGTGGGAACGCACCGTGCACTCTGGTGGCTGTAGTGCCGGCCAAGGTTCAGGGGCTCAGAGAGACAGTGGAGCCTGACCTGAGCAGGCCCCACTGCAGGTCAGCCGTGTGGGAGGACAGGAGCCTGCAGAGCCCTTCCTGGACTGCAGCAGAACTCAGCTGCTGCTTTGGGGAAGATTTAGTGTCAATTGTTGTTTCTGTCCACAAGTTTTGCCTGCGTGTGTGTATGTGTACTGTGTGTATACCTGCTGCCCAGGAAGGCTGGAAGCTGACATCAGATCCTTTGGAACTGGAGTTACAGGTGGTTAGGAGCCGCCACATGAGTTCTTGGAACTGAACTCTGATCTGCAGGAGCAGCCAGTGCTCTTGACTCCAGGCTCCTCCGCTGCTCTTTAATGGGATGCCATCTTGCATGCTGGAGTTGTCTGATTTTGTGTCTTCCTCTCCTTGATTTCTGCTGCCGTGAAAGCTTCTTCCTGGACAGAATGGGAACAGAGGAGGGAGGGATACTGCAGACCAGGGAGCCCCAGACCAGGGGCTTTGGCAGGTGGAGAGGAGAAGGGTGGGTTGGTTTTAGCTTCTCCTGCCTCTTCCTAGAGCCCTCCCTCAGGCCTCACACAGACAATCACACTCCATCCACAGCCGTCCAAGCAGTGAGGCCTTGCGATCACATTTTCCAGGGGAGAAAACTGAGAGGAAAGGTGAGAGTTACCCCATCACATACCTCCTGGTGGGAGGCCTGGGTCTGAAACCACCTTCTCTGGAGTCTAAGCTAAGGAGGCAGGATGTTGTCCATGCTCAGAGCAGCTGTGAGGGCCTCTACCTACAGGGAACCCCGAGTGCATGGAAGGAGCAGGGAAGACCTTTGACCTCCCTGCCTGCCATGGGTCCTTCCTGCTGTCGCTGTGATGGTGTGTGTGTGTGTGACAGAAGTGACCTTTGAAAGTAGATGCTGAAGGCCAGACTCAGTGAACAGAGCCATGTTCCCATTGCTTAGAGCAACTCCCAAGTCATATGTGTCCAGCCATCCCCAAGCTGGAGCCCAGGATGATCAGGTGCCTACAGGCAGCCTACAGGCCGTGTCCATATATGGAAGGAGGGGCAGGGGCAGCTGAAGCAGTAAGAACCAAGAGAGACTCGGGTGCTGTGAGGGCAGGGAAGGATCCCCAGGGGGGTTGGGCAAGGAGCAGTGAGGTCAGGCCTAAGGTTCCTTCTTGGGCTGGGACCACACCCTTGACCGCTCTGAGCCTCAGTGACAGCCTGTACAATAGAAAGCTGCAATGGGTAATGGAATATGGGCTCAGTAGAGGGCTCTGGAAAGGACCTTCTTGCAGGCTGGTTCCCATTCAGTCCTGGCTTCTTCTACAGTCCTCTAAGATGGGAGATGGGGCAGCAAGGTGTTTGTAGTTTCAAAAGGACACAAAAATCAGCTCTGCTAGGGAGGTGTGGTTTGAAACCTTCCAGGTTTACTGGGCTCCCTGCATCCATGCCAACTCAGGCCAGTCCAGTTCAGTTCAGTTCCTTGTAGCCAGGGGCAGGAAAATGGCAGGTCTTTGACATATTCCAGGCTCAGTTTGCTGGCTGTTGGCTTGTGCCATCTGGCACATCCTGGTTCCACTCTGGACCTCATTTTCCCCATATGTGAGGAGCCTAAAGTGACGGCTGAACAAAGCCCCTATCAGTTCTGTTAGCTTGGCCTCTGCTGGCCTCCTCCCAGAAACCCCATGGGCAGAGCACCCACTGGAGAAGCAGTCCCAGCTTGGCTCTGTCTACACCTCAGCCATCTATGTCTTCTGCAGGAGGCAGCTGGGCCTCCATGCTCCTCCTCGTCAGGCTCCAGGCAGTCATAGATCCAGGCAAAGATCTGAGTGTACACTCGACTGAACCCTGTTGCTAGGGACAAAATGCTTTGCCCAGGCCAGATACGGGCTGAGGACCTACTGGGACCCCATCCTTTGCTGGGAAAGCTGCATGGATAGCTAGAATCTTCTAGAACCTTTGAGAGCCCAGTGGGGCCTGAGAACCTGGACCTCATGCAACATGTCTATAAGATGATTAAGAAGCCGGGCGGTGGTGGCGCACGCCTTTAATCCCAGCACTCGGGAGGCAGAGCCAGGCGGATCTTTGTGAGTTCGAGGCCAGCCTGGTCTACAGAGTGAGATCCAGGACAGGTGCAAAGCTACACAGAGAAACCCTGTCTCAAAAAACCAAATATATATATATATATATATATATGATTAAGAAAAGAACTAAAGTGAATGTCCCATTTGCTCCCTGTCCCTACATTGACTATGGTGTGGGGTGCTAAGGTCCTCTTTTGCAGGGCACCTGTGTGAGCTGCTCCCTGGTGTAGGGTAATGGATAGCTTTGCTGGAAAGTGGGACTACAATTAGGAGACCGTTTAGTAACAATTACAGACCGAACAGCTCTTTTTGGCTTCTTAAGAGACCACTTTGTGAACTGTCTTCAGAATGAGCTCTCTTTGATTTTGTCTTGCCGGCAGTATAATCAGAGTGTGGCCCCAGGCATGGCTTTCTGCCACCTCAGACATAACTCTGGCCTGTGACTTTCCCTTCCGAGCTGCTGTGGTTCCCACACTGGCTTTAGGTGGCAAATGCATTGTTGAATGGTCCCCAAGAGTGTTAGAGCATGGAGAGGTGTGAAGGTCTGGTCTGGAGGGGATGCCTAGTGAGAAACCGTTTTTAAGTATCGTGTTTTGCATTAAAAATTCATGCGGATTGCCATCTTATACAAGGCATCTATGTTGGACTGAATGCTAAAATCTCACACATACATTGTCACCAAGAAAACCCTTACTGAATGAATAGTCTAGGAAAACGCTGATTCCTGGGTCGCCCGTCCACCCCACTGAGGAGGCCCTTTCTGTGGCTTGCGGCCAGAGCCCATCAGTCTTTATTCACTCGCCCACCTCACTCCCCCTGAGGCTCATGAGAAGCCATCTGCCAGCCTTGCAAGGTTGGGGACATGTGGATCAAACCACAGCCCTGCATTCGGGAAGCTGTGTGCATCGCCAAGAGCCAGTACCTGCACGTTGTAGGGGGGCCAGTGGTGCCAGGGAAGGGAGTGTCCCCTAGGACTCCACTGCCCAGCAGGTTGCTGTGTGGTACCTTGCACACATGTGTCCTGGCAGACCCCCAGAGTGGGGGTTCCTGCAGGCTTAGGCTTTACAGGGGAGAGGGAGAAGCCCAGGTACGTCAAGAAACGTCCATGAGTCCACACAAGTGGGTCAAGAGCGCCTCGGCCCCAGTTGTCCAGCAAACTTCACCCCCATAGAACCCCAAACAGCAGGAGGAGACCTGTGCCAAGGTCCAGATCCAGAACTACACATTAGCCACTGACAGCTACCGGGGAATCTTAGTTCTGTGGATCTCCTGGGGTGATGTCACAAGGGATCCTCCAGCTCTGCTGATTGTCAGCTCTTCCACTGCCCTCAACCCCTGCCTGTGAATTCCTTTTGAACTCTGTGCTGTTCTTGCTGAACTGTGTGCATGGGCCTGCCTGCTGATGTTCCTGGCTCTCCCCACACTGCTGTCTTCTTTGCTAGTCTGCCTCGCTTCTCTACCGATCTTCCCCTAAGCTATGGTGAGTCTACAGTGCTGAGCTCCTCTCTGGCCTGGTTCCTGCTCCACCCCAGCATAAGCCTCCTCCCTGCCCAGCTCACAGAGGCTCTTGTGGTAATCCAGGTTCTCCTCTCCTCTCTTCTCCAGTATGGGCCAGAGCAGTGTGTAATCTAAGATCAGCTCAGGCTCCGTGGCTGTGGCAGTGCCGGCTTAATTCTGTGCTTGGAGAACACCCAAGGCAGCCCAGCCACTCCAGTCCAGTCAGAGCACAGCAGCCTGGTGGCTGTCTCTGACAGTGTGGAGGGTTTGAGGAGCCCAGATCTGATCTCAGGGCAGACTTAACTCAGGGATGCCCCAGCAGTAGGTGGGCCTTTTTTCCTTCCCACACTGAAGTACGCGCCTGGCTGTGCTGTCTGCTGCTCTGAGGTTGGTCCTTCTGAGGGTCCTACTATCTGCCCTGAGCCTAACATATGATCAAGAATGTAGCACAGGGAAAGAAGGCCTGAGAGATGGGAGAATAGGCTTTTCGAGGACTTGGATCCCAGGGTCTGTGTTTCTCAGCTCTCAGCTTCTGCTTGCAGGATATCGCATGCGAATCACGATATTATCTCTTCTCTGCATTTATTGTGTATCATAAATGATGATGTGTGGCTTCATAGTGCAGTGCCCAGTGCTGGCAGCTGAAATCCTCAGCACCATGGGCGCTGACAGGAGCTAGTGGCCCGTCTCCCGAGGCCGCTTTAAGGGTCTGAGTCAGTGCATGTAACTCAGAAGGAACCAAGCCCCCACTGTGCATCTTTTCAGGGTCTCAGCATGGCTGACACTGGACTGAAACTTCAGCCATCTTCTATATCTGTCCCCAGCAGAGCCACTGACTCCCTGTGGATCAGAGATGATCTGAGATGCCCATTTAACTCCGTGTTCATGTTTAGACTGGGCTTTGACAGACCTGGCACATGATAGTTGGATATTTTCATGATATAGAGGACAGCCCCTGCCGTGGCATACTTACACATAGCTTGACAGCCAGAACTCATACTCAGTATGCCTCACCATATACCAGGAGCATGAAAAGCCGTGTGTGTGTGTGTGTGTGTGTGTGTGTGTGTGTGTGTGTGTGTGTGTGTGTGTGTGTGTGTTGGAGGGACCTCAAGCACCATTCAAGTTGTGTGCTTCCTAAAGAGCAGGTGGGATTATTTTCTCTGGGAAATGGCTGTGTGGGTCTCAGAGAGCAACTGTCAGACCTCAGTGTTGCTGCACACCTGCAAATCCAAGTCGTTTTCAATGATGCTCTCTGCCAAGATGCCATGGGGGGAGCAGATCCCTGCCTCCGGGGCTCCCTGGCCAGCCTGCACAGGGCGCCTCCCCACCACCTTGTTCCTGTTCCTGATCCATGCATGGAGTCTCTGCCATCTCAGGGCTTGTCCATGCTCTCAGCTGCAGCATCATTCCCTGTTCCTCATCCATGCATGGAGTCTCCACTGTATGCAAGGCTTGTCCATGCTCTCAGCTGCAGCATTACCCCCTGTTCCTCATCCATGCATGGAGTCTCCACCATCTGCAGGGCTTATCGAAGCTCTCAGCTGCAGCATTCCCCATTCCACAAGTTGGATCGGAGGCCAGAGGCCACACTTTCAGAAACAGTGCCCTGGACTAGAGGAGTGATAGGGTGGCAGGGGTAAGGGAGCAGGAAGGGATGGCTTCTTCATGGGGCCTGGCATGGGGCCTGAGTGTGTGGCACATGGTGTACTGGCAGGATCTTCCCTGACTGTGTACAAGGGAAAAGCGTAGCCAGGCAACATGAGAGCAGACATGTCCTCTTTGGTCCCAGTGTTTTAACTGGAGTGTCCCAAGACACCGGCAGTGAGGCAGGGTCCCTGGATGCCACACTTGGGGGCCATTTTCTGTTCATGTGCTGGATGCCCCTACTCCTCCATACTGAAGGTGAGAAATTGCCTAGGCAGAGATGCAGCCTGGGAACTGCTATCAGGTCCTGAGACAGAAGTTAGAAAGGAAATGTAACAGAGAAAGGTGTAAAAAGTCCTTCACAGGGATGGCTTATAAGAGAAAGAGGTGGGAGCTGTCATGGATACCATAGTGGGAGAGGCCCAGAGAAGAGCCTTCAGAGACAGCCCCCCCCGAAAAAAATGGAATACCTGAGTTTTCTAAGTTTTGGGGGGCTGGTGGGAAGTTTTATACTGTGTGATTTAGTTGGGGCTAAGCCTGTATGACAAAGAAGCATAAAGGAGCCAGGTACTAGGTAGGCCCATTAATTACCAGCTGTAAAAACGACAGCACTGCGTGGCTTTTTAATTTTCTGTCTGAGAGAGAGAGATGCTGTAGGGAGGTTATGACCTGATTTCTTTAGTATGTGAGATCTGGCCTCTTAGCGCCCCTGGCGTCTTAAAGAAGCAGGTCCATGATCTGACAGGGCTTGGTCACGGCAGCCCCAGATGCAGACAAAGCCAGGCATCTCAATACTAAGAATGATAGTCAGCTCTGCATCCAGAAGACTGGGGTTCACAAAGCTTAGTGGGCTGATGAGGGTTGCCATCTGGGATCTGGAGTCCCCCCTTGCACATGGGCAATGCCCTTCTTCTACCACACCCCTCTTCCGGCCTATGGTGAATGGAAGCAGGCACTGTCAGATGATTGGATCTACTCTGGCATCACTCCTCATGCCGTGGGTCCAGGATTGTCCTAAGCATGGGGAGATTGGACCCCTTTCTACTATGGGATTGTGAACAGCAAGGACACAGAGAATGGAGGTCCCATTGTATAGTCAGAGTCTGAGGGTCTTTCTTGGAGGTCAGGCTCAAAAACAGACAATACCACAGACTCTGGAAGCTTCTGCATGAGAGAATGAAGAGATCTTGCAATTGATGTGGTTTTTATGGAAGTCCTTTGGTTGGAATATAGGGCTGGAGGGGCAACAAGAGCCAGGAAGAAGCATCTCTCTCTCTCTCTCTCTCTCTCTCTCTCTCTCTCTCTCTCTCTCTCTCTCTCTCTCTCTCCCTCCATCCATCCATCCATCCATCCATCCATCCATCTATCTATCTATCTATCTATCTATCTATCTATCTATCTATCTATCTATCTATCTATCTGTATCTATCTATCTATCATCCATCTATCCATTCATCCATTCATCCATTCTTCCATTTATCCATCCACTCACTCAGCCAGTGTCCATCCTATCACCAATGATGCTGCCTCTGATCCCTGTGAGTCTGACCTTGGTGGACAGGGACATGACTAAGAGGGCCCTGGTTCAGGTGATGCCCTCTCAAAGAGGGAGTGCCAATCCCTGAAGTGAGGTACCTTTGGGGAGGTACCTTGAAGGCCCCAGAATGGAACTGGTAGTGTCTGGGAGATGGGAGAAAGAGCTATGTGTACTTGCTTCTGGGCCTGTTTTCTGGGTGGGCTCCCTGGGGGTACCAGCCTGGGACAAGCCTCTTCAGCTCTTTCTCTGTTGGATCCTGAGTTCTGTCCAGCTCTAGCACCAAGAAGGAAGCAGGGGCCCCAGTGTGGCTCCCCTGCCAGAGAGAGCAGGACTAGCATGGATCTGAACACTCCAGCTCTCTAAAAACTGGGGCCCCTGGATCATCCCTGTTAACCTCTCTGGACTTGCTTCCTGAGAAGATTCATGCTTGCAGAGCTTTTTTCTTCCAGAATGGTGGGGAGGCTGGTGAGAGAAGCCAGAGCACATGACCCTGGCAAGGGTTCCATCAATCTTTCCTGCCAAATGGCAAGGCCCAGTATCCCCCCTGTAGCCAGTCAACTCTCCTGTCCTAGGGAACGCTGACTCAGTGGGACCTGCCTGTATACAAAGCTTCTGTTTCAGAAACAGTGAACCCCTTGCAACACCAGCCTAATGCATAGGGAATTAATTATTCTCTCTGAAAGCCATTAGAATACCACTGGAGAGAAGCCAAGAGCCTGGGCTTCTTAGAGATACCTCCAGGGCCTTTCACCTTGGGAGCTGATCCAAGACAGATGAGACTCAATTCCACCTTCTCTGAAGATACATAGACCCTCATACCCCAAAGAGAGGATGACCAGAGTGAAATGGAATAGAAAAGGCCCTGGGTCTCAGGGCAGCCACCCATGCTACAGTATACCCTCTCCTTTCTCCAATACTCCAGGGCCAGGAGGACCTACTGTGTGAGGGGAGCTCAGGTCAGCACAGTGGCTCTTTACTTGTATGTCTGTTTCTCAGGACTACAGGGAGTACTGAGGCTCCAGGAGGACCCAGGAATGGCAGAAGCCACACACAGGCAAAGCAGCATCCTCAAGATGCTGTCAGGCTTGTAGGAGATTGATGGCTGCCTAAGGTCCCTGGCCAGCAAGGGTTGAGAACTGAGTGGATTTGTATTCACGTGCTCTGGAGCCTGAACCCTTCCTTCTCCATAGTCTCAGATGATAGATACTCAGTTTGCACTGTACGCCTGGGATGCCCTGTGTTTGGAACCCGGCCACTTTCACACCACCCATGTATCCTGAAGGCCTTGTGACACTGTCATCAGGGACAGACCTCTGTTAGCTGGAGCTGCCACTGAGTACCATAGACTCACTGACTTAAACAGCAAAGCCTATTTCTTCATGTCCCAAAGGCTGCACGTCCGAGATCCCAGGCCAGCATGGATAGGTTCTGGGGACAGCCCTCTTGAGGTTGCAGGCTCCATCTTCTGTGTCCTCACATAGGAAAGGGGATGTCCAGCTTTAGGCCTCTTCTCATAAGGAAGGGCCCTGGTCCCTTTTATGGTGGCTGCACTCCCATGTCCAGAGCCTTGCAAAGGCTCACTCTCCAGATGCCATCCCCTGGGGCATCCAGCATGTTACAGAGCCAGGGAAGAGCATGCTTTTAGTGCACTGAAGCTTGCTAGGTTCTCTCTCTCTCTTTCTCAGTGGTGGCTTAGACATGCTCAGAACTTGGCCTTGGTCACCAATCTGACAGAAGGCAGAGCAGTCTTGAGTAGGGTTCTGGCATCTCTCTTTGTCCTGACATTTCTCCAGGGTCTGGGTGTCACTCCAAATACCCAAAGAGGGGGTCTGAGCCCAGGGTGGCTCACTGGTCCTTAGATGGGTGTCCTACCTCCTAACCCCTCTTCATTTTAATACTACACATCTGTGTAATGGGAGTCCCTGCTGTCTTGGCATCCAGTAAGTAAACAGCTCTGTCCTTTTGGGAAAAGAGGAAACAATGGGTTTACTTCCCTTGAGCCTAAAGGCAGCTGAGAGGAACTACGTGTGCAAGGTGACCACACCACACAGCCTGGAAGGCCAGCAGCTTTATCCTGTACAGCCACGATTAGGGCATCTTTCCTGCCTGGCCTCAGTGAAGAGGAAGAGCATGTGGATGATCTTCATTTCCAGGGCTGATCCCCATTCCCACAGCTCATCCTTGCTCCCATGCTAATCCTCATTCTCATGGGTGATCTCCATACCTATGGCTGATCCCCATTCTCTATTCTGATCTTTGCTCCCATGGCCTATCCCTCCACTGATGCTCATTCCCATGTTGGTCCCTGTCCCCTGTACTGATCCCCAATTCCCATGCTGATCCCTGTTCCCTCTGCTGATCCTCATTTTCATGGCTAATACCTAATCCCATGAAACTCTGCTCAGCTTCTGTTAAACAAGAAACGGGACTCCAGGACACATCATCTGATAAGCTGTGTTTGCGGCAGCCTCAATTTCATCCTTTTTCCATGTCTATAGAAAACAGTAGCAAATAATGTTTTTATCCCTTGTGTGTTGAGGCCTCTTATGAAGCTTAAAGGATTTCTACTTGGTAAAAATAGCTAAAATTTGCAAATGGGCTCTACATTGGGCATCCTCAGGCAGGTGAGAACATCCTGGGTAGTTGGGGGAGGGGCTCCAGCCTCTGCTTCTGTCTGCTTTCCCAGTCCCTGAATCCCAAGGCTGCTAAGCCAAATCTGACCCTTGCCTGTCTGTCAAAGATGGTCTTCTCCAGGCCTTTGTTACACGGATGACACCACATCCACACAAGGGTACGGGGTCCATGGTTCCCAGCCCCCCACATCCTGCCCCCATGACTTCAGCAGCCTCCTCTGGGTTAGCCTGGCACTCCCTCCGTTTGCAGATCCCAGCCCTGCCTGGAACGCTCCTCATCCCTGCCACATGCTTGGAACTCTTGGTCTGGCTTTGAGGTCCATGTTTTCCAGCCTGGGCCTTCTCACCTTCCCACCTCAGCCTGTGGGGCTGCCAGTTGTGCCCACGGCCGACTGGCTGCAAAAGTGAGCCCACTAACAGGGCCTTTGCTCAGGCCTCACTTCCCTCCCTCCGCTCTCTAAGGTCCACCTATCTTCCCTAACACCAGATAAGCTCAGGACTCCACCATGGACCCTCTGCCCTTCCCTGTGCACAGCCTGGCATCAAAGGTGTGCCTGCATGGTCCTCTGAAGCTGTCCTCCACACCGAGGGGAAACACCCACAGCAGGAGCTCCGTCTCTTTGCCATTTCCGCTAGCGCCCAGCCCTGTGCCTGAAGGATGCCTTGAGTGAGTGACTGTGTGCCATGAACAAACTGACTTCAAAATATCCCTGGTGAAGTCGAATGTGAGAACGCAGCACCCACTTGTGGCTGTTTATTTCCGGCCGGTGTCTGGACTTCCACTCTGGGTACCGTTCGTGCCCTGCCTCCTCCATCCAGAACGTAACAACTGTCACATTCTTTTCATAAACAAAGGGAATTCCTTCCCTACAGGTAATCCATGATCAGAATTGCTGGTTAAAAGATGGGACAGTGTCACCAGATAAGTGGCAAGCAGGCACTCAGCGGCCATGTATCTGTTGCCACATGGGGAAATGTGTTGTCCACATCTCCACAGTTCTTGTCTGTCAGTCTCATGGGGGCCATAGGATAAGGGGAGGAGATAAAGCCAGAGTTGATGCTATCTGACCACCTTTCTTGTCTATTAGCCATGTACCTGGGCTGGCTCTAGGAGTCTCCTGGGCGTCCCAGTCTCTGTGTGCTGTGGATGGATGACACAGGCCACTAGGGAGCTGTGCTGTTTTTATGTACTATGGAGACTAAGGGATGTCCCTCCCCCGAAAGATGTACACATCTGATCCCCAGGGCCTCAGATTTTCACCTTATATACTGACCCAGAACAAGTTGAGGAGCCTAAGACAAGGACACCACCTCCCCTG
Source organism: Peromyscus maniculatus bairdii (assembly GCF_049852395.1). Classification (NCBI taxonomy): domain Eukaryota; kingdom Metazoa; phylum Chordata; class Mammalia; order Rodentia; family Cricetidae; genus Peromyscus; species Peromyscus maniculatus. The sequence continues at coordinate 2,760,809 of NC_134861.1, forward strand.
GATTGTCTAAGAGTCCAATGTCACCACAAGTTCCTTAGGGGAGGGGGGCAGGCATGGGTGTAGAGACTGGAGATGCTGTGTTGTGGCTCTGAAGATGGAGGAAGGATGTGCAGCCAAGAAGAGCTGGTACCTCTAGAAATAAGACAAAACAGAGGCTGACTCTCCACGCTCATTGCCATCTCCAGAGCAGGTCAGGGGGTCACCAGTGGGGTAAGGAAACGCCACAGCATTCCCAATTCTGTAGAGCCAAGCCACAGCCCTTCAGAGGTCTCCTCTGGAGAAGGGGGGAACAAAGGGAGACGTTGGTGGGAAACTCTTATGGGAAAGGACCTGTTGCCCTACCAAATCACCATAGCCCCAGTAGCTTAAGACATCGTGGGTTCATTGCCCTACATGTCTGAAGAATGAAGTTCCAAGTGTGTTTTCTGAGTTAAGAGCCAGGACCAGCAGGGGCCATGGCTGCTGAAGGCTGGAGCCACCTGCTCCCTACCTGCCAAGGGGCTGTGAACCAGCTGCACCTCCGCTTTCGGGTAGGCCTTCTGTTTAGACCATCTCCTTTCTAAGGTGGGGCTATGGAGGCTTGCCCTTGTCTTTCCTAGCCAGGGCGTGTCTAGGGAGGACCTCTGTTCTCCTAGAAGTTTCCGTGGTACTTTGATTGTGTGCTCCCCTCCAGGGTAGAATATGGTAGATCTGCTGAACAGAACGTGACTAAGACAAGCAAGGTGACTTTGCTGCTGCCGCTTGGTGTCACAGCGCACGGGCCTCCCAACTCTTCCAGAGGAGTCTTGTCTTATTTGTCAGCTGGGACTCCCTGAGGCTTTTCTTCCAGTTTGGTCCAGTGGACATCTACATTGTTGTTGTGATAGTAGACATATTGGGCCCAGCCAAAGGTCCTGATACTGAAAAAATATCACAGCCCAGCAGGAAGATAGAGGGCAGGACAGGCAGTCTTCATGTAGCTTTGTGCCTGAGTGCTGGATAGAGGGCCACTCAGAGCTGACACGTGCAGAGGAGCCTTGACCCAGTGACAAAGAGCTGGCTGTAGTGAAAATGGTCCTGGGTATGCTCGCTCGCTGTCTCACTGCAGAGCTGGGTCTGCTCAACCAAAAGGAACTTAGTGTTGGATGCTCACAACTGCCTCACCTCAGGGCCTTTGCACCTGAACAGTAACAGTCTGTTAGCCCAGATTCCCATCACATGGTCTTCTGGGACTCTAAATAATTGATTGACACCTACTGGGCCAGGCCTATCCATGAAAGGAGACTGGTTCACAAAAGATTGGGTATATGAATAAATTATAATACACAGATAATACCACCATGTAATTACTGGGGTATAAGAGAGCAGTTACACGGTTAATTATGCCTCGTCGCTGTGCTGCCGGCTCTGTACATTGTGGAGTCTGTAATGGCTACAGGCACAGAAAAACTGCTCTCCACGTGGGTCATAAATAGGAACTCAAGGACACGGCTGCAGCATGAATTCTAATCGTCACGTAATTAGAGAACAATTAAATAGCTATTTGTCCCATATAAATTAGCCATTAGCCGTCCTCTGTGTCCTGCTGTACTTTTAATAAGGTGTGGTGTCTCCCTTACTGACAGGAAAGTAAATACCCTGAGCTGAGGGGGAGACCCACTGGAGACAGGGTGGGTGAATCCCTGGGGCTCCTGGCCAGGGGTCTCTGGGGTTTCTGGCACTGATGGGCTAGTTTTCTGACTCTGGCCTAGAAGATAAATGTCATAGGATGGTGTGTCTGTTTTCCAGACACTGGCACATTTAGTGAGCCAAATGGTGATGCTACCTGCCCTGTGACCCTGTTACTATCAGGCTCTTGGGAAGGATCCTGGTTTCTCTTATATATCTGTGCCAGCCATTGCTCCCCAGCTCCCTGACTTCATACACACACACACACACACACACACACACACACACACACACACACACACACACACACACACCAGCTGTGAAGGCAGAGCACCCACCAGATAACTGCAGGAAACAAAGACAGACCTAAAGGAGTAGAGCCCTCCTGCTCCCTCCACTCCCTATATGAAGAAGGGGCCTGGGGCATCCTGTGTACCTTAGAGGCTCCACAGTGAGACCCAGCAGAGGCCTCTCCCTCTGGTGCACCCACTCCAAGGCAGTCAGAAGGTTTGCCTCAGACACACCTGCCAGCCTCTCTCTCTGAGCCCAAAGGCCATGCTCATACCATCTCGATGGCACAAATTGGGGTCTGGCGGGAGCAGAGGCAGAAAGAGGGATGGGGTGGGAATGGGATAGAGATAAAAAAAAAAAACAGCTGAGGGGAGGAGGTAGGGGTGAGAGCCGGGGGCTCAGGAGCCTTCCTACAACCAGGAAAAGTTGAAAGACCACACTTAGTGCGGATTTGTGGGAGCAGGATGTGTGGGGAAAACTAAACAGGTGAGGTGTGGAGGATGAGCTGAGGGAGCTTTGGATGGATCTCTTGGGGACAGGATGAGAGTAAGGATGCAGGTACTGGAGAGAAAGGTGGCCAAGCACCAGCCTCGGAGCCCCTGCATCTCTGGGTAGTTGTTGGATGTGGTCTATGGGGAGGGGATCGAGAGACAATGTCATTGCTGGGTTGCTCTCAGTGTTCTGATTTTTTTCTTTAATTATGAGGTACAAATAACTTGTCATTTTCTCAAAAAATAAAAAAGACATAGTTATCTATCAAAGACAGAAATATATTTTCAGTATTGAACTTCAAAATCATAAAATGTTTTTCAAAGCTAGCAGACACAGAAAGGCCTGAGCTCATGATTTTATACCCAACTGAACTGTCCTTGTACGTTAGACTAAAGCCATCTATAGATAGCAGATTATTATAAATTAATTGCCCAGGGATGGTTTTTAAGGGACATTATCTTGGGAATATTTGTTGCAGAGGGACAGATGAGGCTCCATGTGGGGACAAGGGACAAGTGGATCCCACATGCAGCTGAATGGATGGGAAACTGATATCTTTGCCAAAATATTCTCCTGGGAAGGAAAATCCCAGAATGTATCAATGAGGATATAATGTTGGGGTGTGAAAAAGGACAGAGACAGATGGAGGAGCGGATGTCAGAAAGGGCCACTTTGCTCCGAATATTAGACCCTGGGAAAATCATACCTTTGTATAAGTTTAAATAGCCTTGCTATATACAGTCGGAGTGTTTGTCGTCCATGTAAGTGAAAAAGGAAAGAGGCCCATGGGAGAGGACACAAGCCGCAGGGCAGTGTTGACAGTCAGAACATGTGTAAACTCAGTGACATGAGACAGGGGATCAAATGACCAGGAGGCTGCACTATAGGTGCAGGTATTGGCCTTGGCTTTGCATCCTGTGGGGGAGGGCCGGGAGAGTGGACGGAGTGAGGGGGGAGAGACAGCATCTACTTCAGATCCTTCCCAGGGGTACACTCCGGAGGCTGGAGGTTGTCTACTGTGGACCTGGTAGGCCTACAAGGTAGGGAAGCCGTTTGTCAACTGGTGGATGACCTTGTGATTTCAGTGCAGAGCCTATGATTAGGACCCCACAGTGTCATCTCCATGGTGAGCCCCCTTGGCTCTACCTCAGCTTCTACCCCAGGCAAGAACACTTTCCCATGAGCTGGTTCCGGTGCTAGCTAATCCACTGTTAAGATATTCAGTCCCCAGCCCTCAGCAACCACTTAATTAAAGAAGTGTGTGTGTGTGTGTGTGTGTGTGTGTGTGTGTGTGTGTGTGTGTGTGTGTGTGTTTCTGGCCACCTGTGCCATGGCATATGTGTGGAGATCAGAGGCTCTGGACGACAATTCTCTCCTCCCACTTTTGCGTGAGTTCCAGGCTCCAGCGCAGGCTGCCAGGCTTGTGCAGCAACTTCCTTTACCCCTGGAGCCATCTCGCTGCCTGCAGCAGCTCCATTTGAAGTGGTCGAGGTCAGGCGTTCAGTGTATTTGAAGGGAGAAAGATGAAAAAGATACCCTCGTGCTCAGGATACTGCTGGGGTCTGGCGAGATGTACAGTTTTTTGCCAGATAACATACATGCTGGCTTTGAAACTCTTGGAGTGCAGGAGCCCAGAGCCAGGCTATCTCCCAAAGATAGCCACTGTATGAGTCAGTCAGTCCTGAGAGCTGGCTGTGCAGAGGAGAGTGGAAAGGAGTTTACAGGCTGTGCCAGTAAATGCTGTGGCTCAAGGTGAGTGGTGCGAAGGGGCTCTGGACACTCTACAAACGTGTTCAGGGACTAAGGCTACAAGTAGGTGGGCCTGGGTGCTGCCATTTAGATGTGGTCTGGGTCTGGGTCTGGGTCAGCAGCTCAGGCCAGGCCCTTGCTTGGCACCAAGAACAGGAGCACCACTGTGGTGAGGTGTCTTGCTCTAGCCGATCATGGCAAATTCTGAAACATACGAATGACCTCTAAGGCCCTCTTCAGGCTGAGCACTCACCGTTTGAAAGTGATGGTGATTGCACGAGACGGACCATTCGAGAACCCGCTGCCCTGTGCACGTGGCACTGTTAAACTGTCTCATTTTAATGGCCACTTACTTTCCCAGGGAGCATTTAGGTGCAATCTCTCTGAAATTGCCTGTGGATGACTTAGAGCAGGCAGAATTCAGATAGAATTTCCTAGAAGGCCCTTTCCAATGACACCCAAGCCTTAGCTCTGACGGAAACCTATAGGGACCAAAAGTAGAATGCCCCACCCCAGCCCTACAGGAGGGGAGACACCAGGGCAGGTGCTCAGCTGTGCCTCCGTCGATCTCCCGACATACACCCGATTGGGAGATGCTCTCACTTCCTCATCTATCCATGCAGGTGTGCAAGGCTTGGGAACCCAGCCAGTGTTCCCATTCGGGGAGAGAGGTGGACATGGATGTAAAAGTCAGGAATGGCCAAAATGCTGTGGAAAGATGAGCGAGACTGAAGCACGGTCTTGGGATGCTGGAAACCTGCACTAAGTCCGGTTTTCACAAGAAGAAAATGTATATGCTTAAGGGCATGTGCTAATGCCCTATACTCCAGAGATCACCATCTTTCTCCTCAACCATTCAATGGTGTGTCTTTCACCCCATCTGCCCAGCCAGCCGGCCGCCATCTGTCTGTCCAGACACCCATTTGTCCGTGTATCCATCACCCATCCATTCATCTGTTTATCCATGAAGCCATTCATACATACATCAATCCCTCTATCCAGCCACCCACCCCGCTCACTCAGTCTACAGCAGGCTATACCATTGTCTTGACGTCTGTTCAGTGGGAAGATGGGTATGCAAAAATCACAAGTGAGTGGTCAGGGCAGTTGTAGGACTGCTACAAGGGCTTCCCGTGGGAACACAGAGGAGGACAGTTCAATTTGTATTTAGCTCATCGGTCCTAGCAAATGAGCCTGCGCCTCCCCTCTTCCTTATCCTTACAAAGATCTTAAATCCGTCAATTGAGCGGTGAGGTGGCAAATGACTTCTCAGACTTGAGCCTCGCTTACTCTGCCTGTAAATTGGGGATGTTGTCACAACCCTCGCTTCTGGATCTTGTGAGAGCCAAATGATAGAAAGATAAGAGAGGGATGTGATGACTGCCGTGTGCTTTACAGACTGTGAAGTGTCCTAGCAACGCAGAGACTCATTCTCTTTATCACACTTATTAAGTAGCTAGAGATTAATAACCGACCATGGAGACTGAGAATTGAATTAACTGCCGTGGGCTAGATTCTATTATCATAATGATAATCATGTGCTCATCCAATGAATATTGGCCAAGTGCCTTCCACAGTCAAGCACCTTTGGAAAGTCTCCTTCCTATATATGAACCACGTGGAGCCTTCTGCTTTAAGAAGCCATAGGAACAATACCAGGTTGTGGGGCACAGCTTCCATGGAGATGGGTGGATGAACCCCTGGGTATTGTATTATTGATACATGAGTCTTGGAGCACAGCATGTGGAAGAGTCCCACAAACATGGTCTGAGTGCTCCACACTCTGTGGCCATAAGTGTTCCTTACCTGTGAGTGCTCTGCATCTGTAAGTGCTCCATGGTGTGGCTACTCTGCATCTGTGAATGCTCCATGATATGGGTACTGCATCTGTGAATGCTGTATGTCTATGAGTGCTGCCTGTCTGTCAGTGCTGCACATCTGTGAGCACTCCTTGCCCATAAATGCCCTGTGGCCATTAACGCTTCATTCTTGTGAGTGCCCTGTGTCTGTGAGTGTTCCACATGTACGTCCTCCATCCCTGTGCCCATAAGTATTCCATATCTGCAAGTAGTTAACAGGGCCAGAAGGGGCCCTGGCGGGACAATCACAAACCCTATCAGAGTCTCTGGATCCCAAAGCCAGAGTCTGGCTATGAGTAAGAAACCAGTTGCAAAGGTGTCTTAGGTACGAAGAGGCCTTGGTTTGAGTGCCCCTCCCCACTGTAAGGTCTAGTGAGGCCCCATCCCCCCCACCCTGTGCCTTTCTCCTACCAGTAGCTTGAGTAACAATAGCACCACCAATCCCCTATGAGAGACAACCCTGCACAGTGACCACTCACCACTATCATCCCAGGCACCACTGGTGGGAATGTGATGTCACACTATGAGCCATGCTACATAGGTCCCGGTTCAGACAGTGTGTGGAGCAGGAACCTCTCTCCCACCGTCCTAAACTGTCCTTTATATATTCCAGTGGAGTGTAGCTAGAGTTTTCCTGCCTTGCCCACAGTCAGGACAAATCTTTGTCACCCGCCAGTCCCACAGCCGCTCAGACCCAACCAAGTAAACACAGAGACTTATATTGCATACAAACTGTATGGCCGTGGCAGGCTTCTTGCTAACTGTTCTTATAGCTTAAATTAATCCATTTCCATAAATCTATACCTTGCCACGTGGCTGGTGGCTTACCGGCGTCTTCACATGCTGCTGGTCATGGCGGCGGCTGCAGTGTCTCTCCGCCTCAGCCTTCCGCTTCCCAGAATTCTCCTCTCCTTGTCCCACCTACTTCCTGCCTGGCCACTGGCCAATCAGTGTTTTATTTATTGACCAATCAGAGCAATTTGACATATAGACCGTCCCACAGCACTTCCCCTTTCTTTTTTTTTAAAAGGAAGGTTTTAACTTTTACACATCTCCAAAGTCAGCTTGGTATATTTGGGAATTTGGGCGTAGCTTCTCTTACTACTTCCTGCTGGAGAGGGGCGCTGTATCTTATGGGGACACAAAGAAAATTTTAGGATCATGGAGTAGTCCGTGAGACCGTATCGTCTGAGCCAGTTGCCTTGAAACGATTCTGGATGTTGGATCATCTGGGCCATGGTGTCATCGGAGACCTTTCAGGTGGTCTTGGCTGGTCAAACCTGATGTATCTTAATCTGGAACAAATCCATAGCCTCTGGCTTTCTGTGGAAACAAAAGCAGAGCCTCCTTTCCAAAGCAACATATCCTTACATCCAAATTTTGAAGTTAAGGTACCTTTAAAATACACATTTTGGCATAACTCAACAGCTTTTGCAATCAAATGTTTCTCTTCAGTTACGAATATCAAAGAGAACATAATCCAGATTCTCTGTGTGGCAGCCATCTTTATGCGGCTTATGTTTTATATTACCTTGAGCCTGTTGCTTTAAACTGCAGCCTTTTTAGCACTGTGGCTGCTGGCTCCGCCCACTTCAGCTTCCCAACATGGCGGTGGTACGTTTTCCGCCAGCTCTGGGAGCCATCAACTCTCAGAAATAGTGGGTCTATGCTTCTTATCAAAGCAGCGTGTAGCCCAGAAACCTCTTTTTGTTTTGTACTAGCAAAGGCTAAATCCACTATGCAGCTTAATGTGCCACTTGCAGAGGCCTCATTCCCGCCATACTGCAGATCGAGCGCACACACCAGGAACCCGCCAGTAACTCAAACCGGCAGCTGCTGCTCATTTGAGAGAGACAATTAGGAAGCTGTTTTTAGCTCCGTTTTAGAATCTTTTCTCAGGTTTTAGGTGGAAACTCTTGCCAACACGTTGGACGCCATTTGTTACTATAGTTTTCCTGCCTTGCCCACAGTCAGGACAAATCTTTGTCACCCGCCAGTCCCACAGCCGCTCAGACCCAACCAAGTAAACACAGAGACTTATATTGCATACAAACTGTATGGCCGTGGCAGGCTTCTTGCTAACTGTTCTTATAGCTTAAATTAATCCATTTCCATAAATCTATACCTTGCCACGTGGCTGGTGGCTTACCGGCGTCTTCACATGCTGCTGGTCATGGCGGCGGCTGCAGTGTCTCTCCGCCTCAGCCTTCCGCTTCCCAGAATTCTCCTCTCCTTGTCCCACCTACTTCCTGCCTGGCCACTGGCCAATCAGTGTTTTATTTATTGACCAATCAGAGCAATTTGACATATAGACCGTCCCACAGCAGTGGAGGCTGCTCCTGAGGCCATGGCCAGAATTCCGGGACAAGCAATAAGCAGAATAGATGCTCTAGTCCTTGTGGCTTAGGAGTCTAGGAAAAATGTGGGTGGCTGAGCGCAGGAAGCGGCTGGTAATTACCTCTATCGATCTGTTTGCTCTGTCTCACTCATCCCCATCCCTGTCCTTCTGGCAGCAGGCTGGGAGGCTGTGGGCAGGCTTCCTGAAGCCGCTCTTTATTTACTCAGTTCCTCTGAAGAGTGACAGAGCTTCCATGCTGTGGGGGAGGGTAGGAGAATTGATTTCCACTTGGAAGGGGCTTTATGAGTAGCTGTTTGCTGGAGGCCGGCTGTAGGTGGAAAAAGAACAGGTGGGGCTTGGGAGCAGGGCTGTCTTGCCTCCTTAGGGGTCTGGAATGGGCCCCCAGATTCCACCTCTGTGGAGGAGGTGACAGTGTACCTCCTTGGGGAGGCTGTTCTCTGTGTCTGAGGCCTTGTTTGCTTTTTGGCCAAGGCCAAAACACGGCAGCTCAGCTGCCCACATGCACATTTTCACAAGGTCATCTGCTGCCCCCCATGGAAAAAGAGAAAGTTTTATGTAACATTCCCCTTTCTTGGGTTTGTATCTTTTTTTTTTTTTTTTTTTTTTTTTTTGGGTGGTATAATAAGGCCCTTAGTGTGGCTGTAGTTAAGATGGGCAGAGGCCCTGGAAGTTGGACAACTGAGGTGCACCACACTGGGTGGAAATGTGGCCCTCTGGTTGCTGACAGAAGCCAGGGTAGTGACCTCTGCATGGGCATAAAGTAGTTCATGAGTGATGGGCTAGCCTTAAACCCAAGCCTTGTAATTCTGCATCTTTGAATATTGTCTCCTGGCCAAAACGTCAGTACATTGAAGCCAGCGTCTGGGTCTCATTCATCCACACATCCTGATCCCAAGCCTAAGAAGCCTTCATGACTTTGTTTACCCTGTCAGCACAAAGAGTTACTATGAACAGATACATCATGGGACTATTTGATCTAAAGTCCAGGTTCCCAAGGAGCAAGTGAACACATGGGGTAGGGATGAGGGCCATTTTGTGAATTCATCTATCCACTCACCTGTCCGTTCATTCTCCATCTGTCTGTCTATGTCTTCTGTCTGCCTATCCATCCAACCATCTATATGTCTATCCATCCATCCATCCATTTGTTTATCTGTCTATCCATCCATTTATCAGTCTGTCCATCTATCCACCTATATGTCCATCCATCTATTCATCCATCCATCCACCCACCCACCCATCCATCCAGTAGTATTTCAGGAGAACATGTTGATCTGAGTGAGACACCTATGATGGATACTGGTGGGACCCCTACCCCAGAGACCTGACAACTTCCTGTGGAGAGGCATTGAAAATATCTGAATTATTAATAGTTACAATTAACTAATGTTTTTAATTAGTCATCACTAGTAACTGTAGCAAATTGTTCCTAAAATAATTTTGGAAAAAAAAAAACATTCAAGAGGCCCCTGAACAGATTAGCAATGGTCCTGATCCAAAGTACAGGAGTCAGGAAAGACGGCTCTTCTGAGAGTAGGGGATGAGCTATGAATATGAAGTGCAAGGGCCCTGGGGCAGGACAGATAAATATCCAGAATGTGGCTTGAGGTGGCCATGGTGGTAGCTGGGCAGGCGAATAAGGAGATGGCCTGGGATGAGCCTGGGTTACAGTGCTGATAGGGATTGGGTTCAAATGCCAGTAGGGACTGGCAAGCTTTTTCTGTGAAGGACCTGATAGTAGACTCTCTAGACTGAATGGGTTGCCTGCTCTCTGCTTCATATTCCATTTTGTTTTGTGTTGCTTCATGTTGTGTAATCATCCAACCTACATCATTGTTCCATGGCTGCTATGACAAAGCCAGACGAACGGGTCCTTAAAATGCCAACCATTGACTGCCACCCTCAAGGAGGCCCAAAGGCTGAGGGAAGGAGCAAGCTAAACCCCTTTGGCTCTGAGAGGGGCCTCCTGCTTCTACCAGCTCCCATAGGCCGTCCAGGCCACGGTCTCTGAATTATGGCCCCAGCACTGTGAGCTCTGCCCCATCTATGTGTCTGTGCTGACATCTCCTGTCCACTGGAGGATGCGGTCCCGGCAGTTAGACCCCAGCCTGTGCCAGGATGGCGTCATTACTGACCACAGCTGCAAAGATCCCGTTCTCAAATGAGGTCATATTCTGAGACTCTGGGCAGACAGAAACCTGAGATGTGGGGGCCGAAGGGGCTAGCAGCCCTGGGGGGCAGCTTCTCGCATACCTGTTGAGAAGCCAGGCTCAGCATGTGCAAGGCTTGTCTGAGCTGACGGTCTAGGAAGCAGCTGTTGGCTGTCTTTGAACCCAGCTCACCTGCATGCCTTTCCCTAGCAATAGGCATGTTCTCAGAGCCCCTACACAGAGGGAAGGTTTGTATGTTGGCCTAGATATACAATTTTACTAGATATACAATTGCTCTGGAAATATGAGTGTAGTTCCCTAGCCACACAAAAACCCACCTTGGATCGCCTGACCCTGCTCTTGGGAACAGCCATGGGAATTTTCACAATGATGCTGGGTGGTGATGGGCACTTGAGATACTCTCCCCCTCCATTTATGGACAAGGTCAGAGTTTCCTACTGTCTCCTCCAGACAGAAGTCATCTGGGGCCTACTTAGCTGTGTGAGCATGCCCCTCGACCCTTGGTTGGAAAAGGGTCACCAAGACAGAATGAGAGGAAAAGACCCCCAGAACTCTGAGGTAGAGAGCAGAAAGTCCCACCCACCCTGTTGCAGAGAATACTTCCATACCCCCACAGATGGGGGACCCACTGCCCCTATGGCACAGCACGGAGGGCAATTTGCACAGAGCTGGTCCCCCACCACTGAAGCAGAGCACCGTGCTTGTTTATGTGATGTGCATTCTACTCTAGAATCCAAACAGGTCTAGCCACTTATTTAACTGTTGTGAATAGGGAGGGCCCCCGCTATCACTAAGCAACCTAAGTGGGAACAATTTGGCTAAAATGTAAACAACCTAATTCCAGAGAAATGGTACTTGCTAGAAATTACTCTGTAACAGAAAATGTCAGATTAATTTATTTGATGACAGCTTCTCATTTGCCTCTTGCCTTGGATGTTTGAAAATCAGACTGGAAGTAGCTGGCTGAGGGATCCCAGCCCACCACAGCATCCCCCTACTCCCTGGAAAGGCTGCCTTGCTGAGGACTTCTTTACAGGCTGTGAGGTCACAGACCTGCCTTTACTCTCTATCATCTACAGTCACAAGCTGAGGTCATTCTGCAGTGGCCGTTCTGCATTCTTCTTGACCCACGACCCTCTGGTGCTCAAGAAGAGCCCTCCTGGCCAGTTCCCAGCTCCTCCCTGTTCCCTGCTCCTGGCAGGGGCTGGCCACTCTATGACTTCATGGGCACAAGACACTCTCTTGTATGTGTTATGCCCAAATCCCTCCTACACTCTGGTTGGGGTCCATCCTCATGACCTCATTTTTACAGTCACCTCTGTAGAACTCTATCCACATAAGGTCATCTTTCAGAGGACTGATGTCCTGGGCTCACTGCTGAAGGTGCTAGCAGCCCTGGGTGGCAGCTTCTCACATACCTGTTGGGAAGCCAGGCTCAGCATGTGCAGGACTTATCTGAGCTGATGACCTAGGAAGTAGCTGTTGGCTGGCTTTGAACCCAGCCCACCTGCATTCCTTTCCCTGGTAACAGGCATGTTCTCAGAGCCATTATGCAGAGGGAAGACTTGTATGTTGGTCTCTGGTACAAAGGATCTTATGAGTATTCATTTTATCCCAGAATCGAAACATAGGCTCCCAGCTTGGGGGCCATTGCTTGCTTCCCTTGGGGATCAACAAACCCAGTTACCTGCATCCATAGCTCATGTCTTCCTATTCTCCACGACCCTTGGAGCAGCCTTTGGCCCTCTCTCACAGAGGCAGGATGAATCCACTCCCCTAAGTGCTCAAGGAAGGAAAACAACCCCTGGCATTTCTGTATGAGGTGGAGACTGTGCTGTCTCAAGCTGAATTGTTCTTCTGATCTAGGATCAATGTGACAAGATTTTAAAAATGAAACAACTGTTTTCAAACAATTTCCCAGCTCACCCTTGAGACTTGAATCCTTGCCTTCCTGGATATACTGAGGAGAGGAACAAAGGCCCCAGGTTTCTTTGCCGTTGTCACCTGAGAAGGGTAGCTCAGGAGATGGAGGCTGGGAGTTTACAAGTTCAAGGCAAGCCTGCACTACATAGCAAAAGCCAGTCTTGAAGAGGAGAGAAGGGGAGAAGAGAGGAAATGAGGGGAGAGAAGAGAGGAGGGGAGGAGAAGAGAAGAGAGAAAAAGATGATGTCATGATGGAGATGCTGGAGGAGACAGGATGATGTAAGGATGCTGATGTGATAGTAATTGTGACTAGGAGGATCTGATGAGGAGGTGATGGAGATGGTAGCAGAAGAGATGAAGTGACCAGGACAGTGGTGGTCTTCACTGCTATAGCTTAGCCTCTAAGGGGAACTACATATCATTCTCTCTGCCACCACACTGCTGCTAAGTGGTCCCCCAACAGGTCAGAGCTAGAGTGGCTCACATGGCTTAATACTTCCACACATCATTGTGTCCCTTGGGAGTGGGGTGGGAAACATACAGCCCAACTTGCAGGAAGTACTTCGGTCCTCCTCTCCCTGGTCAGCATGTGACATGCATTGTCCTCACTGGATCTGGCTGGAGTTGGTCCCGTGGCCTGCCTTGCCTCCGATGTAGCTGGAAAATGTCAGGGGGATATGTGAATGCTTCCAAGTGTGGACTTCTTCTTCTTCCCTGCTGAAAAGTGCCTGGGCTGAGAGTCAAGTTCAGGTCTACCAACTCCAGCACCCATATTGTTTCTTATATGTGTTGTTTCTTTTTGTTTTGTGTATGTTGTATGTGACATGTATGTGAACGTGTGTGTGTGCACGCGCGCGCATATGTGTGTGTGTGTGTGTGTGTGTGTGTGTGTGTGTGTGTGTGTGTGTATGGGTATGTGGGGGACCAGGAGGATGGTGGGTATCCTCCTTCATCACTTCCTTGAGAAAAGGTCTCTCACTGAATCTGATGCTCACCTCTCTGGCCCTAAACAAGTGCTGGGATTACAGGCATGTGGCTACTCTCAACTCTTTATATGGGCACTATGGATTCAAACTCAGAACTTCATGTGCAGCAAGCGCTCTTACCACTGACCCATCTTCCCAGTCTGCCATGTGCCTCTTTCAGAGCTTTGACTCAACATCAATTTTATAGTTACAGAATAATAGTGTCAGCAGTGGCCACATGTCTATACCCAGTGTCTCAGTAGTGGGTACTGGCTCCTGTTATTAACTGAAGGCTATAAGCTTCAGTTAGATGCCCAGGCTTTGCCAGAGTGTCTCTCCTCATTCTTGGATACTGCGTTGTGTTCACTGTCTGTCTCTACTAAGGCCTTTCTAGGGCATTTTTTAACAGATTTTTAACTTTCCCTTCTTGATGACTGACCACTTGATAACTTGGACGGTGGGTCAGGGGTGTCTTCCAGTGTCCCTCACTGAGGACTTTTCATCACTTAAATGTCACTGTCTTCAGGATGTATCTCTGATGATGCTGACCTTGGTCCATGCCTGAGCAGGTGTCCACCATATTTCTCCACCGTAAATGTCTCCCCTGTGACTCCTTTGGGTACCACACTCCCTGTAAGGAAGCCACGGTGCACCGCCCCTGGGCAGGGAATGCTCCCTCCATGGGACAGGGTCTGTAGAGCTTGTGTGGAGAAAGACTCATCTCTCCTCCCTGATTATTTACTCTTTCAATCAGCTGTTTACATGAGGGTGGGCTCATGAATATTTATTTCATCCTCAGCTGTAATCCAATAATGCTTTATTTATTTTATTGTTTAAATCATCCCAGTGCTTGTTGCAGGGAGCTCTGTCAGCTGGCTCTGGGTCCCCGTGAACAGATGCCTGTCGTTAGAAGCCTTATTCTGGCTTTGAGCACTTCTGCACTTGCTGGCACCATACTATGCTCCAGGCTCACTGTCTCAACCGCCTGCCAAGTCCAGAATCAGCCATTCCTCTAAAGAGCTTCAGTTCCTGTTACTAGAGAAGAGTTAGAACCCGAAATCCACATGTGCGATGACAGGGTTAGCATCCTATCATGTCGGGGGCAGGGCAACTTGCCCATTCACAATGCCTTAGCGTCTCAGCACCCCCGAGCCACCCAAAGCAAATGAAAACTTCCAGGGGGTAAGAGCATCCCTGAAGCCCACTGAATGATCTAGAGAGCTATGAGGGGTAGCTCTCAGAGGCAAGAAGCCTCGGCGGCTCAGGGCTTGCCTCACAGGCTGTGAATCTGGCAAAACTCACTATCCCACAGACCTCATGTTTCTTGTTTCGAGGCTCACATCTGTGACATCCTGGCATCTACAGCTGTGGCTGATGAGCCAAAGGGTCCCAGGATGCTGCTTGGGTTTTTAGTGTATTCAAGGACACAGTGTCCTTGCTGTCCATGTTCCTGCAGGGAAGTAACAGATCAGAAGGCATGGTCCTATATGAGTCTGTGTGTGTGTGTGTGTGTGTGTGTGTGTGTGTGTGTGTGTGTGTGTGTGTGTGTGTGTGTCCTGACTGCTCTTCTTCATGGGTTCCTTAGTGCCTGGCTCAGCAAGAGTGGGCTGGGATACAGGAAGTATATATCCCTCACTCCATCTTTCCTCTTGTGCTGACATGATGTGAGACAGAGTGCCAGCTGGCTCCAACTAGCTTTCTTGATTTCTGTCAGCATCTGGGAGAAAGAGAAACAGTGTCCAAAAATCACCAAGAAGGGGCCACCTTGTCACACCTACCTCATGTCAGCTGGTTCTTCCAGAGAGCCTGCTGTTCAAGAAAGGGCTACTGCCAGCTTGGCGTTGGGAGCTGCAGCCTTCAGTCTTCCCAGGGTAAAGAAAGCTCTAGAGAATGTAGTCAGGGCTGGGGTCAGCCTTGGAGCCGGCCACCTGAGCCATCTTGCCTGCCCTCAATGCCCGCTTGGCTGCAGTCACTCCACCATGCCTGCATCTTGCTCAGACTCGCCCTTCTACCTGCTCTCCACTGATCCTCAGACTCCGTATCCTTCCCAGAGGACCCTGTCTCCTCCACTACTTCTGCCACATGGATGCTGAACCCAGCAGGGTCCCTGCTGCAGGGCTACTTCTCCTCAGTGTCCCCGGAGCCCTGTTACCCCCAGGTGTTCAAGAAGAGGACTTTCTCCACCATACAGCACCATCCACCCATATCCCCCCTGTGGGGGGGCTGGCTTTGCTGGTTGGTCTCCTTGTCATTCTGGGAGGTTCCTGGTATATGGCGTGCTGAGCTTAGGGACAAGAATAACATGGAGCTTCTGTGAAGAAATTATAGATTGTAGCCTGGTTATCTTTTGCTTTGTGTCTAATATACATTTAAGAGTAAGCACATTCCATGTTTGTCTTTCTGGGTCTGGGTTACCTCACTCAGGATGGTTCTTTCTAGTTCCATCCATTTGTCTATAAAATTTTCATGATGAGCCGGGCGGTGGTGGTGCTCGCCTTTAATCCCAGCACTTGGGAGGCAGAGGCAGGCGGATCTCTGTGAATTCGAGGCCAGCCTGGGCTACCAAGTGAGTTCCAGGAAAGGCGCAAAGCTACACAGAGAAACCCTGTCTCGAAAAACCAAAAAAAAAAAAAAAAAAAAAAAAATTTTCATGATGTCATTGTTTTTTACAGCTAAGTAATACTCCATTGTGTAAATGTACCACATTTTCCTTATCCATTCTTTGGTTGAGGGGCATGTAGGTTGTTTCCAGGTTCTGGCTATTACAAATAATGCTGCTATGAACATGGTTGAGCAGGTGACCTTGTGGTATGATTAAGCATCTTTTAGGTATATGCCCAATAGTGGTATTGCTGGGTCTTGAGGTAGGTTGAGTCCCAATTTTCTGATAAACTGCCATACTGGTTTCTGGAGTAGCTATACAAGTTTGCACTCCTACCTGCAGTAGAGAAGTGTTCCCCTTACTCCACATCCTCTTGAACATAAGCTGTCATCAGTGTTTTTTATCTTAGCCATTCTGACAGGTGTAAGATGGTATCTCAGTGTCATTTTGATTTGCATTTCCTTGATGGCTAAGGATGTTGAGCAATTCCTTAAATGTCTTTCGGCCATTTGAGATTCTTCTGTTGAGAAATCTCTGTACCCCATTTTAAAATTAGATTGATTGGTATTTTGATGTCTAGTTTGAGTTCTTTATATATTTTGGAAACCAGCTTTCAGATATGGGGTTGGTGAAGATCTTTTCCCATTCTGTAGGTTGCCATTTTTTCTTGTTGACCATGTTCTTTGCCTTACAGAAGCTTCTCAGTTTCAGGAGGTCCCATTTATTAATTGTTGCTCTCAGTGTCTGTGCTACTGGTGTTATATTTAGGAAGTGATCTCCTGTGTCAATGTGTTCGAGGCTACTTCCCACTTTCTCTTCTATGAGGCTCAGTGTAGCTGGATTTATGCTGAGGTCTTCGATCCATTTGGACGTGAGTTTTGTGCATGGGGATAGATACAGATCTATTTGCTTCTTCTACATGTTGACATCCAGTTTTGCCAGCACCATTTGTTGAAGCTGCTTTCTTTTTTTCCATTGTATAATTTTAGTCAGAGGGCCCCAAGAAGGGAAAAATAGTTAAGATCTCCTGGATAAACAGGGAGAGGGGGTAGAAGGAAAGGGATGGGGGATGGGAACAGGAGGGACTGAGATGGTGGAGTAGAGTGAGGGACAGGGAGGGAGAGCAATGAGAGAGAGAGATATCTTGGTAGAGGGGAAACATTAGGGGGTTAGGGAGAAACCTGGTACTAGAGAAATCCCCAGTGATCCACAGGGATAACACCAGCTAAGACTTGTAGCAATAATGGAGAGGATGCCTGAATGTACCTTCCCCTATAATCAGATTAGTGACTACCCTAATTGTCATCATAGAACCTACATCCAGTATCTGATGGAAGCAGATGCAATGATCCACAGCTAAGCACTGGGCTGAGCTCCTAGACTCCAATTGAAGAGAGGGAAGAGGGATCAGAGGAGCAGATGAGGTCAAGATCATGATGGGGAAAACCACAGAGACAGACAGCTGACTCAAGCTGATCGGAGTCCACGGACTTGGGCCTGTCAGCTGGGGAACATGCATGGGGTGGAACTAGGCCCTCTGAATGTGGGTGACAGTTATGTGGCTAGATCTGTTTGGGGAGCCCCTGGCAGTGGGACCAGGACTTATCCCAGGTGCATGAAATGGCTTTTGGAACCCATTCCCTAGGGTGTGATACCTTGCTCAGCCTGGATACAGGGGGTAGGGGCCTGGTCCTGCCTCAACTTAGTATGCCAGACTTTGTTGACCCCTCAGTGGAGGGAGGCCTTACCCTCTCTGAGGAGTGGATGGGGGATAGGATAGTGAGAATGTGGGAGGGGGCAGAAGAAGGGGAAGGAGAGGGAACTGGGATTGGTATGTAAAATGAAAAAAAAATTTAATAAATTTTTAAAAAGGAAATTATAATGTGGGGTCTGCCCTATACTTCTGCCCTCTAGTGATTCTGGTTGGGCCCTGGAGTGGCCACAAAATAAGGGAGCAACACAAGGTCTGTTGCTGGTGTCATACAAGTCAGTGTGAGCACACGGTCCTTGGGCCTCAGTGTACAACACTGAACCATGAGCACGAGTGTGACATCCAGGCATAAGCATGTTTGAACCACAGGAACTCAGGAAGTGGTGCTTTCTGGGGAGGAGAGGTGGCATTCTGGGGAGCAGATTCCTGGGGGCAATGATGGTGGCCACCGCTGCCACAAGACCCAGGGTAGGATGGAACACCAGCCTCCACCTTCAGATATCATACTGGGGGGGGGGGGGCAACATGAGGAACCAGTGTTGCACGGCTCAGTGCTACAGGATCCCATGTTGCATGCTCTGAGCCACACTCTCACCATGCATGTCTGAGCATGCATATGTGGCGGTGCTGTCGACACAAATATCCGCGTGCACTAACTGAAATGTATGTGTGTTGGACAGAACACTCCTCTGCCCTTAACAGTGTTAATGGCTCTCCAGGGACCATTTTGATTTTCTTGAGACATCACTCTATTTGTAGACTGTGGCTCAGGGCAGGGGCATGGGTATCGTGTGATCACAGAAGATGGGTTTGTTGAGCCAGGGGAGCACTGTCAACTGTCCTCAGTCCAGATAGTCCCTTCAGCAGCTGGGAGCCTTGTTTCTATGTGCTCATGGTATATAGCCTTTAGAGATAGAATGGCCCATCTATTAGTGGCTGGCCAGAGGGGCAGGCATTTGGTTCTCCAGCTCTGCTTCAGAAGGGGCCAGGAGCTCCAAGCCACTCCCAGAGGGCGAGGGCTCAACCCACAGCTGCAGAAGATGATACAGGATGGAGGAGGGAGGAGGGGGTAGGTGAGGCTCTCTCTCAGAGAGATACTGCCACTAGAGCTGATTGGTTGGTTAAAGGTGTTATTGATAGAGCATGCAAGGAACTCCATTGTCTTGGGTTCCTGGTGACTGGGAGGGTGGCAAGGAGGCCTGCTTTCTATGGAATTTTATGGATCCATTAAAGCAGAGGCTGTGAGAGTGGGAACAGGGTTGGGGCGCATGGGTAGCTGGATCACATCTCCCTCTGCTGGGGCTGGTGAGTCTTGTTATCACAGGTGCCTGCTCAGCTGGCCATCAGCCTCCAGGGCTGGAGGCTGGGTCAATGTCCACTTACTAACAGGGATGACCACCAGCAGCATCCTCCTGTGCAGGCCAGCCATACCCCAAGAGTGGAAGACCTCTGCATACCACAGCCCATGCATAGTCTCAAAGAGAAGGGAATTTGCTCCTAGAAGTGGTCTCTACTTCCCTGAGGCCCTGTAGAGGACAAGGTGGCCTTGGGAGGCAGGTCTGAGGAAATGGGGAATGCTCAGAGAGGCAGATAAGAGTCCGCGATGGGTCGTCTGCTAGGCCTGGCAGGAAGTGACTTCCTCCCAGGGCCTGCCGTGTGTCAGGTCCTGCCTGCTGCTTGAGATCCTGTGTGTGTTAGTGCCTAGGAGGATCAGTGAGGTCGGAGCCCAAGTCTGTGCCAGGCTTGGTTGAAAAGGAGGACCATGGCTTGGAGAAGTCCTCATACTGTAACAGGCAGTGGGTGGGACCACAGGATGCATAAACAAGGCAGAGAGTCGATGGAGACCTAGCCTGGTCTGTGGAGACCCCTTGTGACTCACAGTCTAGAGACCTGTGTCCAGAGAAGCCTAGATAATCCAGCCTAGCTTGGGACTGCCCACCAGGCATGTCAGACAAGTGATAACATTTGACCAATGCTGCCTCATCTTCCCTACCTTGGGCTCTGCAAAAACCTTTTAGAGCAGCCTGCTCTAAAAGGCCCTGGGCTCCCTATGAGCCAGAGTCCTCTTCCGGTCACTTACCCATTAGTGGAAGCTGCAAAATGCTTATCCCTGCCTCTACTTCTGCATGAGTGTGAATGCCCACGTTCTAGTCACATAGGCTGCTCCTTGCAAATGTTGAAAAGGAGGCACTGAACATGTAGTGAAGCATGTTAACTCAAACACTCTCAGGTGAAACCCTATGTTTGCAATTGAAGATTTAATGTAAATAGCACTTGCTTGAGATGAACGAGATGAAGATATTCACCGTTCCGTCTTCTCACACTTGGGAACAAGTCTGGGTCTGTGTTGGTTTTTTGCATGTTTGATGATAATGGCCTTGAAAATGAAACGTGTCCTGCACACAGACATGAAGCCTCACGGGGTGGAGCAGTGTTGACATCATCTTCTAAATCTTGGCTCTCTATCGTCAACCCCAGGCCAGTGACTTTCCCGAGTTTGCCCTGATTAACTTGCATGTTTTAAACACTCCCAGTGAATTACTGTAAACATACCGAGTCTCTTTGTTTGGAAGACTCTCAAAAAGACCAAGAATTTGTTTCTGAGACTTGAAACTCTGCCTGGAGGAGAGCCTGTCTGAGCAGCGCTCATCTCTACACCAGAAACAGCTCCCAGCAGCCACCTTCAGACTCTCCCTCCCCAGCCCACAAGATGGTTCTCATCCTTTCAAAGTATCTCTTCACCTACTGCTTGTATGAGTAGCATGTGAGTAACAACAGCCACCTTGGGTCCACATTGGGAGCCTGTCATCTTCAGGTACAACAGCCCTGGTTTCTGAAGTGCCCTCTGCCCTCATAAGAACACAAGCTCTCCACCCATGTCCCCATGCTGCAGGAGCCTGCCACTGAAAGCCCTTGTCCTTAGCAAGTTAACCTTTCCAGGGATGTCCCTTCCTTCATACCTGTAGCTGGGTCACAGTGACCAGTCCCTGGATTGTTGGGTGACAAGCAGAGTTCGTTCAGTGCCACTGGGTTCCTCAGTAAAAGGAGAGTCAATCTCTTCCTGCCACTCAGGTCAAGTAGCTTCTTCACCCACAGGATGGACAGCGGTCCTCCACCTACAGGATGGACAGCAGTCTTCCACCCAGGCCCACCTTTCTTCTGCAGCTCCTCCACGGGCTCTTTGTTCTCTTTGGACCACAGCAGGAATTTCCTGTCAGTGCTGTCCCAGTCCAGGCTGGGTACCATCTCCATCGGGACCCCTCTGTGGCCTCTTTCCACCACACACACACACACACACACACACACACACACACACACACACACACCTCCAATGCCTGCTCCACAGAATGCTGTCCCTGTGCACTGTGCCAGGTCTCCTTCCTGGCCCTGTCTCTAAATCTTAGTGTTGCTTTATCATCTCCAGGGACAGTCACTTGGGAAACCATCCCTGTGTGGTCACTGGTTCCTGGAGCATCAGGAGCCACTCCATGTACCTTCAGTGTCCCAATGGCTCTTTCTGGTGAGCTGTGCCAGGGTGAGTCCTGTCTCCTACCCCAGGAGGTAATATTGGTATCTGTGTGTCCCACCTTGGAGGATTGACTGGAAGGTAGTTTCCCAGGAACCAGAGTCAGAGGCCAGCTCTTCTTTTCTCTCAGACAGTAGAGACGTGTCTTTACCCAAGCCTTAGGTTAACGAGTTCTCCTCTGACTCCCCCATGCTTGTCTCAATGTCATGATATCACCTGTCATCTTGGGTGCAGGCAGGTTTTTGAAAACCAGGGCAGGACAGTGGTGGGATCATGGCTTATTGTGGAAGAGGGAGTAAGGAAGGGTGAAGGAGGGAGATAAGTAGAATCTATAATAGTCCCTGAGGGCTCTTAGGAGTCCTGTAAAGCTGCCTCAATCATTTGAAAGATGGTGCTCCCACGATGCCTTAGCTCAGAAGAGGCTCCCTGTTTCTGAGGTTCCTCCCCTCTTCACTCTGTCCCGGTCCACCCTGCATGTGACCTCCAGGTGCTGGGGAGCCCTGAGGCCTGCCATCAGTGAAGGAACAGCGGGATGTATTCAGAGCATGGAAGCCTTCTCTGCTTTGAGGATGCACTGTGAAGTCTCGGGCCTGGAAGTGGGACCTGGGGCTCCTGCTATATGAGCCTGGGCCCAGCCCAGTCTCTTCCTGAGGGAGTCTCTGGTAGACTTTCTCCTGTCCACCCTGCCTGTCCTGTCTGACACCAGTGCAGCTCCCTGGACAGACTAGACAAGTGTGGCCAGTGCACATGCCCTGTCTACCATGTGTACAATATTTGTGCTGTGTATTCTATGCATGCCACAATGTCTAAAACACAGCATGTCAGCACACAGCTGGGAAAACTACTGCATCTGTCACTCTTTTTACCAAGCTGCCATTGAAATCCACTGTGTATGTTACGTGTGTGTGTGTGTGTGTGTGTGTGTGTGTGTGTGTGTGTGTCCTTGTAGCTGATCAGTTTTCATTGGAAAATGTTTGGCCAGTGTTTAGATTTCATCACCCGTGAAAAAGGAAGTACGTGTGCCTGAGTTGTTGCAGAGATGTTTGGCCGTGAGCCCTTGCCTTCCACCTTTGAGGCAGGATCTCTTTGCTGTTTCACTGCTGTTCTGTGAAAGGCCAGTTGGCCTGTGGGCTTCTGGGGATTGTCCTGTCTCCATCTCCCATCTCATCACAAGAGCATTGGGATTACAGACATGTGCTGCCATTCATGGCTTCTGCACGGGTTCTGGGATTTCAAACTCAGCTCTTTGGGCTTGGTGGCAAGTGTTTTACACACTAAGCTACCTCCCTGGTTTCTAGATTAAGAGTTTTAGCTCCTTGGCCCCCATGTTTATGATCACATGTAGAGGGCAATCCTTGTACTGTACAGAGGCTTTAGAAATTGCACTGGGTGCAGAAAAACTGTTGGGTCCTCGGGCAGAGGTTCCAGGTCTGGCTGTCACGTGTTCACAGTGAGCTGAGGAAGTATCTGTTTCCCTTCAGTAATTTGACAAATGAATGATTCAAGTCCATAATTAAGAAATTAGTGTTTTGAAAAGCTCTGTTGGTTTGTGGATTGATGACTGACTTCCCATGTTTGGGGGTGGGGAAGTCACATCTCAGAGAGTGAGCAAGATTTGAGTGGCTGAGCACAGTGATGTGTGTGCAATATGAGAGGTGAGGACACAGAGTTCCAGGGTCTGGGTGCTCCTTGTCAGATGCAGGGATGAGTGTCCCAGAGCTAGGTTCATACCTGCGGTTTCCTCTTTCAACTCAAGTCACTGGCTTAGCTCAAATGCCATCCCATCAAATAAAAGCCGTATTTCCTGGCCCATGATCAGTAGGAGGGATAATCGCCACCAGAAAGTCCAAAATGGGGTCAAACAATCAGCAGCTTCATTCAGAAAACGCGAGTGCGCTCACAGCTATCTCCGTGGAAGAAGCTGTAAAAAATGCACTTGAATGTATAAAGTAGTGCTCTGTGCTGCCTGCAATTTGCAAGAAGCAGCCATGGGAAGGGAGTGAGATGACAGCAGCCTTTAGAAGCCTGCCAGGCACACCCTGAATGACCAAAACAAGGTCAGTTCACCCCGGGAGGTGTCCTACTACAAAAGGGAGCATTTCCTGGGTGCTGAGGGATGAATAGGAGTTGGGTGGAAGAAAACCCAAAGACCTTGTGGTCACAGATTTGTTTATGTGAGGAGGGGTTACAGGGGCACGTGTATGACATATGGACTAGAGGTGTGATGAGGCAGAGGGACACATGGATCTGGAGCTACAGTCAGCGAGGAAGAATTACAGGGAGGGGCTGCCAGAGGGCAAGGGGTCACCCATGTAAGTGCTACAGAACCTAGCAAGGGAGCTGTTTAGCAGAGCTGCATGGCTGCAGGGCATGAGAGTGTGTCTGTGTACACGTGTGTGCCTGTGTGTGTGTGTGTGTGTGTGTGTGTGTCTATATGTGTGTGTGTCTATGTGTGTGTGTATGTGTGTGTGCCTATGTGTGTGTATGTGTCTGTGTGTATGTGTGTGTGTCTCTGTGTCTGTGTGTGTCTGTGTGTATGTGTGTGTCTGTGTGTGTGTGTTTGTGTATCTGTGTGTGTGTGTTTCTCTGTGTGTGTCTGTGGGTGTATCTGTGTGTGTTTCTTTGTGTGTGTGTATGTGTGTGTGTCTGTGTGTGTATCTGTGTGTTTCTCTGTGTGTGTATGTGTGTGTATCTGTGTGTGTATTTCTCACCGTGTGTGTGTGTGTGTGTGTGTGTGTGTGTGTGTGTGTGTGTGTGTGTATGTGTCCCACATAGGACAGCAGCCATCAACTCTTGTGTAGCTCACCATCTGGGAACAGACTGTCACAGTCCCCTGGGATTTCCAGGGAATCAAAAATGGAGATCGCCTCTGAGCTTCCACAGTTGTGGAGCCTGGAAGTGGGCCAGACTCCCAGAAGTCCTATTGAGCCTGTTTTCTGTGTTCAGGGGTCAGTGTTGGCACCAGGGTGGCTGGGGGGTGTAGTGGGGAAACCAAAACTGTAGCATTAGTCAGAGCGGGAAGGGGCAGGCGGGCGGGGACAGCAGATGGAAGTGAGGACAGCACATCTCCTTCCCACGTGACTCCCAGCATCAGCACTCCAGTGGGCAGGCAGAGGTCAGGAGGGCAGAGAGGAGAAGGACTCTTGACTAGAGTGCTCTCGAGCGTTTCCTGGAAAGCTGCTGGCAGCTGCTGGCTGTGCTCTGAGCTGCGGCCAGTTCGTCCACAGCTCAGTCACCTCCAGTTCAGCCACCTTTCTGTGTGTCCACTTCTGTCTTCTGACTAAGTGGGAATCACCAACCTCTCTGTGGCAGCCAGAGCTGAAGGTGGTCCCTGGTGCTGGAGCCCAGGCTCTAGGCCTGGGATGGGCCACAGCTCTACCCAACCTCCTGGCCTTGACCAGACACAATCTCTTCAGGATTCAGTTTCCCCATCTGTAAGATGGAACCAATGGAGAATTTAGTCTCAGAGTTTCTCACAGGCCTTGGGTTGGGGGAAGGGGTCAGGGGTGAGGATGGGCTGGGGAGGAAAATCAAACAAATGTGCTTTTTACTTTGCATACAGCAAATATTAAGGTGACAGTGGCAGTGTGATGACATCCAGGCTAGTGAGGGTGAAGGGGCACACATAGGTGTGTTTCTGGTCATCTTGATTGCACACATCACAGCTATGTTTAGAACTGAACGCTGGAACAAAACACCGATGTCAATATTGGTCAGTCTTCTCATTGCTGTGACCAATGGCCTGAGAGGAAGCAACTAAGGAAGGCAGGATTATACAGGCTCACAGTGGAGGGTGCATTCAGCCATGGCAGGGAAGGTATCACAACAGGAACCTCTTATGGCCGTGGCGGCAGGCGCGTGAGGCTGCTGCTTCACATCTCTGTGGAATCAGGAACTAGAGAGATGAACACTGTGTCCTCAACTTAATTTCTTTTTATTCAATCTGGGACCCTAGTCCATGGGATGTGCCACCCACCTCATTTAAACCTCCATGGACGCACCCTCTCAGATACACCAGAGGTACATCTCCTTAGTGACTCCAAATTCAGTCTTGTTGGCGATAGGATTAGCCCTCACAGTCCCTTTTCAATCACGGGCCACAGTAGGTCCATCCTAAAGGAAAAGAGAGATGTCCTTCATCTATGTGGCTATTATGGGATCTGAGTGGAGGACTCCCTGTTTCAAGAGCAAGGTGCCACAGCCTGGCATGCCTGCAAGCTCCCTCTGGGCAGTAGCCTGGGCGCTGTCCAAGGTGCTGTTCCAGCAGTGCCTGGCTGGTCTCTGTGGGGCCTGTGGGAGCCTCAATTCTGCCCTCTGTGCCTGGTGGACACCTGCTACCAGGAACCTGCCCAGGACTGGATCCTAAGCCCACTTATATAGCCCAGATGTATAGTCCCACCTCAGTGAGAATGATTAGTCAGCATCATTTTAATGATTTCAAAATAGTTTTTGAGGGGCTGGAGAGATGGCAGTTAAGAGCATGGGCTGCTCTTTCTGTGAACCTAAGTTCAATTCCCAGCGCCCACATGATATCTCACTACTATCTGTAGCTCCAGTTCTAGGGAGACCCGATGCCCTCTTCTGGCTTCTAGGGGTAATGCATGCACTTGGTGCACAGGCATACATTCAGGCGAAATTCCCATACACAAAGCAAAATGGAAAAACAGTCATTGAACAAGATGCTGAGGACTTAGCCGTTTTTGTGGTTACCTGCTGTTTGTCAGGTTATACTCTGTTCTGAACACACTGAGCTGTTCACAGACCTTAATTTCAGCATCCCAAAGAACCTTGATTGTAGGAATTAGCCCCAATCATACATATTGAAAATGGAGCTCAGAGTGGGTATGCATGCTGTTCAAGGTTACACAGCACATTCAGGTAAAGATGGCTGTCTGATGGCAAAGGCCCCAGTCTCCTTCATGTGATGCAATGACATAAGCCCTGAACAGATCCTGTAGTGTGCATCCTTAACCAAACAGCTGGGCGTCCAGAGTATATGCATTTCAGATGGTAGAGGGTGAAAGGACCACTCATGAGCCTTGCCTTAGAGCCAGAATTAGCCCATATGGTGGGGGGACTGAGACCTGCTCCAGGGTCCAGGACAGTGGGGATGTAAGGTCAGAATGGGTGCTGAGCTGGCTAACAGGATCCATCCCTCAGTGGTTCCATCAGAGTAAAAGGATTGACATGGCAAGAAGAAAAGAGGCTGGGGATGTGGAGATTCCAGTGGCCTCTGCATGGGGCAGGGAGGCAGGAGATGTGGGAAGAATGAAGAATTGCAAGGTCCATCACAGGACTTTATATGCAGGTCCTGGCTGGTACTGGTCTCTCTTGGGAAACTAGAAGGGTACATTGAAGAAGAAGGTGCTTCTGTGTGGAGGCTGGGAGCAGTGCCCCTCTGTGGACACAGGTCTGGGCAGGGCTCTGCCAGCCTCCAACAAGACCCTTTCTTCTTATAGGAGGGATGTCGGGGGTCTGGAGAGCAGAGAGGATGGACAGAGCCAAAGTCAGACATTGACAGAAACAGAACCATGCCCAGGGATTCCTGGGTGGTGAGTTGTGTCTCTGCCACCTTGGCTATGAGAGGCCAGACCGCCCCTGTGGGTGCATTTGTGGGGGCTGGGGTCTTCTCCCCTCCCAACCCCAGAGCTTAGATGGAAGGACTCCCATTCCAGAGAGCATTTGCAGGTAGGGCTCCAGGAGCACTGTGCTGGTCGCTGTGCCCCTTCTACTTGTGAGCAGTTTAAAGTGACATGAGTTCTCCCACTGCTTAGCTGAGACCAGAGGGTGGAGCCGGCTTGGTTTGGCCACCGCAGCAGAGGCTCTAGGGCTGTGAACTAGACAAGTGGCTACAGCGTTAGGGGAGATGTTGCTCAAGTGGTTCATGGTCTGTGACTCCAGGTGTGAGTGCCCAAGGAGCAAGGACAGTGCCCTGGCTCCGGGTGAAATAGTAGCATATTGCCTTGCTGGGATGACAGGGAGGGAAAAACCCATAACATTCAGCATGGCACTAGGGGATATTTGCCTTGGGGTTCTGTCCTCATGGCTGTGGAGGTGTGTGGTAAGACGTAAGGCCCTCAGCAGCAATGGTAATGCCATCACTTTGGGCTCCAGCATAGTCCACACATAGTCCTGAACCTCAAAACTTTCGAGCTCCAACCTAAGCCTTGGGGCCATGTGGGGGAGGGACCCACGAACAATCAAAGCTCAGAAAAAGAAACTGTCATGAGCTACCTCTAGTACTGAGGAGGGGCCTGGCCTTTCCCTGCCTGTGGCCAGCTGTTTCTCCCATGTCAGTGCCCCGGCTCTGATGAAACCTCCCCAAAAGCACCAGGAGTAAAGGGGCAGGAATTCACATCCCCCCTCCTCGGTGCCGTGGGCCCTAGTTAGAGACTGTTGTCGTTAGATTGGCACTTTTGAAGATCTAGCATGCTCCTGAGTTAACTGCTCCAGAGTCATGTTTTAATCATCGTGTTTTCTGCAGTGGAGGCATCCGACGTTGTATGCCCACTGGTTCCGTTCTCCTGTTCTTCCTTTGATTCATCTCCCCGCGGCCAAGGCAGGCTTCCAAGCACTGCTGTGGGGCACGGGCCTCGTTCCAGAATGTTCCATTTGCTGACTTCATCACAGCTGAAGGACTGGATCCCAAGGAGCTAGAGTTTCTTCTTCCTTCCCTCGTTAGTGTCACAGGGACTGCTTGGTGCCATGCACCGATGTGCCGTCTGGCCCGTGGCGTGTTCTGCTGGCTGTTCAGTCTTACAAGCTTGGGGCTGCTATGCCTTCAGCTTCTTCCCAGGGATTTGGCTTAATGCAGCGGCACTGAGTGGCTGTTTTCTGGATATCTCTTCGTCTTGGCTTCTTTCTCAAGAACCCCTGTTGTTTTGTGGTAGGATCTCTGTGTTCTGACCATGTTTCCTCCTGTCACTTGGACACCCACCATTGGTCCTTTTCCTGTGATGTTATCCCGCCTTCTCTTGCCCTCCTCACAGTCCTCTCACAGAGACTGCCCTCCATCTCTCAGGACAAATATTGGAGTGTCTCGTAGTTGCCAAAGCATCCACCTTCAGAGGGGGAAAAGCTCACATGGAAGAGCAGGACTGTAGGTCTGCTCAGCCCCACCCTGTGCTCCCAGCCTCTGATGAGCCTGCCTCACCCCTAGATCACACCAGTGCCAGCAGCTGTCCTGCATCTCCATAGCACTCCTCTATGCCTTAGAGAACACAGGGAGAGTCCCCAGATGCCACCTCTCCCTCTCAGGACGCGACGACTTCATTCCAGGGACCCCAGCTCCAGACGTGTTTTGTCTCCGTAGACACTTAACAAAAGAATATGGCTGTACGGTTTCAGAGCAGGGCTCAGCCACATCCCCACAGACCCATGGTGGACAGTTCCAATGGTACAGGTCTGCTGCCCAGACACAGGGAGAATCTATGCTGTAGTCAGAAGTTTTCCTGTGTCCCGCCTGGCCTGCTGTTGGGACAAATCTCTCCCACTCACGACCCAAAGCTGCTTAGTCTCATGTAAACACACAGAGGCTTGTATTAGTTACAAACTGGATGGCCTATGGCTCAAGATTCTCGCTAGCTAGCTCTTACAACTTAACCCATTTCCATTTATCTGTAAGTTGCCATGTGGCTTCGTGGCTTCCCGGTACTTTTACAGCTTGCTTCTCCTGGAGGGGGTGGGGGGATAGGGGGTGGGGGAGGACCCGCAGCATCTCTTCTGCCTCTCCTTTCCTCTTCTCTCTCCAATTGGAATGTACCGCCTAATCTTATTCTGCCTCACCATTGGCCAAACAGCTTTATTTATCAACCAATCAGAGCAACACATATTCACAGCATACAGAAACACATCCCACTGCACTGTGTGGCACACTGGGGCCGGGTGTGGTGCAGCATGTGGTATCTGACTGTTTGCTTCCAGCCTCTGGCATTCCTCCTCGGGTACTGCCAGTCCACTTGGGCTGAGGGAAGGTCTTGGCCCCACGGTAGTGGAAGTTGGAGGCTCAAGTACACTCTCCACTAGGTCAGGGGAACTTGCCATTTATTTGCTGTGTAACCTGGGGCCATCTGCTATGCCTCCCTATGTTTACACTGTCTGTAAAGTGAGAGTGCTGGTAGCCTCTGCCTCCAGGGTTGGCCCTTCAGAATGAGACTCCCACAGCTCTAAAGGCCATGGGCACCATATGCCATGGGCAGTGTTAGGAGGGAGACAGAACCCCCACATAGTCCCAAAAGCAGCAGGGTCATCTGTGAGGCCAGGTTGGGCACATGGTAGGACCACTTCTGTCTATTCTACAACCCCCCATTGAAGGCTTACACCCACCATAGCCTGCCTATGCTTCCCTGCCGATACCTAAAACCCAACCTGAGTCATCTGGACGTAGCATCCAATCCACAGGGGATGCCAAGGGAACCAAGCTGGTGTTCCAGGCTGACCTGCAGATCAAGGCCTGGAGCCCTGACGACGAGCAATGCTCCCCTGCTGCCTCACCATGAGAAGAGCTGGGGTGCTGCTTACCAGAAAAGCCTCCTTGACCTTGAGGAGTCAGCTGCTCACTCAGTATCCCCTGCATGTTGAGCCACGCCAGGGATCCAATGAGGCGAGGCGCCTTCAGGCTCTGCCCTGTCCTTAGTCCCCCACTCCCTCTATTCTGCCTCTCCACAGCCCTGACAACCACAGCTTCACTATGTCCCCTTGAAGTGGCTGGCCGTCCTTCCCAGCCTCCAGCCCTGGCTCTTGTCCCTAATCAACATGCTGTTCTCTTTCTTCTGGCAGAGCATCAAGTGATCACTGACATCCTAAGTGGCTGGGGGACAGTAGTCAGTCATGTTCACAGGTGGCTGGAGACAGCAGTCAGTCCTGTCCATGTGTGGCTGGAGGATAGTGACCAGCCCTGTCCATGTGTGGCTGGAGGATAGTGACCAGCCCTGTCCATGTGTGGCTGGAGGACAGTGGTTAGTCCTGTCCACCTTTGACTGGAGGACAATGGTCATCCCTGTCCACATGTGGCTGGGGGACAGTGGTCAGCCCTGTCTATGTGTGGCCAGCCCTGTCCATGTGTGGCTAGAAGACAGTGGTTAGTCCTGTCCACATGTGCCTGGAGGACAATGGTCATCCCTGTCCACATGTGCCTGGGGGACAGTGGTCAGCCCTGTCCATGTGATGCTGGGTAAGGTAGTCAGTCCTGTCCACATGTGGCTGGGGACAGTGGTCATCCCTGTCCACATGTGGCTGGGGACAGTGGTCAGCCCTGTCCATGTGTGGCTGGGGAAGGTAGTCAGTCCTGTCCATGTGTGGCTGGAGGACAGTGGTCAGCCCTGTCCACATGTGGCTGGGGACAGTAGTCAGCCCTGTGTGTGGCAGCACCAGGCAGATGATTCTCAGAGGCAGGTAAAACATTCATTCACTGTACAGAGCCAGGCAAATGCTAAGGAAAGCAGACTTACTAGGAGATTAGTTACCAAAACATGCACAAACACACACAGTCTCCTAATTTTCTAAAACAAAAACACACACCCAAAGAAAACTGGCCAAGGGCGGTGCCATTCCCTCCTGACCTCTTTCCTGCAATGTCACTATTGGTGGCATTTCTTCTCATTGGAAATAAAGGGAACCAACCAAATGCTTGGTCCAGTGTGGGGGTCAACACTGCCACGCACAGTCGAGCATCAGTACATTCGCACTGTTGATTCATCTTCAACTAGTCCAGAACATTTGTGTCACCCCCAGAGACACTAGAAAGCAACTCTGGGCTTTGGATTGGCCAATTCTGCACACGTCACATAAATGAGGCTGGACAATGGCTGGACTTTATAGCTGATGCTCTGAGGGTTCACCCCACCACAGTATGGGGTGTCAGGATGGCATTCCTTTTCGCAACTGGTTAATATTCCATTGTGGGGAAAGCCACATTTTGGAGTACAGCTGTTTTGAGTTTCTCAGGGGCTCTTTGGGTGGTTTCCATCCGTGGGTCATTGTGAGCGATGCTGCCGGGTGGGTGTGGATCTGTCCAAGTCCTTGTTGACTCTTTGGAGTGTTGTTATGGACTGAACTGTGCCCTCACTATGGTGCTTTCCTGTGATGCATTTGAACACTGGGACTTTAAAAGGCTGCTTGACAGTGAATGAAGCTGGGGGCGGGGCTTGATGGGTGAGATTAGTGTCCAAGTGAGAGAGACACAGCACGCTTTCTGCCGTGAGCAGGATCAGAGTGAGAAGCAGCCACTTGCAAGCAGGAAAGGGCACCTGTCCTGGTAGCTGAGTCCTCCGGCATGTTGAGTTCAGACCCCCTTGTCCCTAGCACTGTCACTTGGACCCTTTAGAAGACACTTGCCTTCCCAGACCTGGTGCTGGGACATAGCCTCACTACCTGACTGCTTAGTGATTCTGTGTCCTTAGCACTGTCCAGGTCATTTGGGGTGGGGGTATGTGATACTCCGCCTGCCAGCTCCATTCTGGGCACACAGTAAGACAACACAGACAAGAGCCCTGTTCTGAGGGATTTGTCATCCGTAAGGCATGGCTCTCCCGGCTGGGAAAGGGCCTGACCCATGGCTGATACAGGCGGGTACTTGGTTTTTAGAGTGGAGCATCCAGTGGGCCAAGGCAGTCCCAGGTGCAGGAGCAGCACGGCCCATGGTTTCCATGGAGACCCAACTGCCTAGGGTTTCCCTTCTAGGCCTATAGCATCTTGCCTCCCTCCCAAGGAGGGTGGCCTCAGCTGCAGGCTGGGCTCCCAGGAGTGCCTCCGTCTTCTGTCACTTTGACAACCTGAGCTGGACCGTTGGGAAGCTCTGTCCAGCTGCTGCTTCTCCCACCCTGCTGCACATGACGGCGGCTTTCACTAGCCCCAGCCCTGCCCCTGCAGAGGGTGGAGGGTGGGGAGCGAGGGAGTCCTGGGCGGAGGGGGGCGCGTCTGGACGGAGGCCAGCCAAGGCTAAGCAAGAGGCAGGCCACCATATCAAAGAGGACCACCCCACCCAGCAGCTGAGGCTTGAGTCATTTTCGAGTGCTCCACACCTGGCCCACCCCCTCAGGGAGGGTTTTCTGAAGCTAATTTGTCATCCTCGTGGCAACAGCAACAAAAGATGAATTGCTCTCTTTCATGCTGGATTTCTTTATTGTGTTTTAAGGTCCATTTCTCTAACTGGGAAGCGGGGTGGGTCCTGAGGGATTCAGGGCCTCTGGGGTTTCCTATCTGTCAGACAGCCACTGTCCTTTGTTCCTGCTTCCCCGGGGAGAGGTTAGTGATATTACCATTGGTGAGGCCCCTGAGGTCAGGGCACAGCAAAGCTCCAGGTCCCCAGGTCCCCACTGGAATGCCTCCAGCTGACATATCCCTGGTACTCTGGCCTCAGCTCCAGGGAGGCTACAGCTGCTGGCTGTCATTTACTAGAGGGAAGGCTGTATCTTAATGTGGACCCTACTGGGCGTCCCCTTCCTTGTAAATGGAAATCCACCATGCCCTGGTAGCCAGATCAGGCCAAAGTCCCCTCCTGCCTTCTGTGTTTGAGGAAGACCCTAGGAGCTGGCTTCCAGAACATCTAAGGTGAATTTGAAGCTGAGAGAGCCAGGCTGGAAACCTGATGTCAACTGAAGAATGATGGATTGAGCCAAGGTCGCCCTGGTGCCTGCCACTGGCACCTGAGGACAGCAGTGCAGAGTGCTGACCCTCCCCCACACCGGGTGTGGTGCACCCGGAGGTTGTGTTTAGGGCATGGGCACCGTGACCTTTGCCCCTGAGGTTCACATAGAGCCACTGGGGTCACAAATCATTGTCAGGGCATCCCACACCCTCCTTGGGAAGCTGGGGCTAGGCAGAGCAAGGTGGCCCAGCAGGAGGAAGGAGCTGGCTGAGGAGAAGAGGGACCAGAGAAGAGGTTCCTCTGTCACTCGCTTGTCAGCCTAGTGTGGTACATTGACTGTTCTTGGCACTCGTGTGGGTGGGCACAACTCCTTGGGTCTGTTTGTGTGTGTGGCATTCCACTCTTGAGCCCACAGCAATTCTGCTCAGAGCCCTGCTGGGTCCTCAGAGGCCATGGGCATCCAGTGCCTCTTGGTGCTTGGCAACTGAAGGGCCATGGGCAAGCAACATGGATCCAGAGAACAGAGCCATGAGGTGAAGACCCGTCAGAGTCAGCTGTGCCCCAGGGCAGAAGTTGGCACATGGTATTGACAGCTGGCAAGCTGTCACCTTAGCCATGAGGGTGGAGTACAGAGGTCAGCTTGGAGAGACAGAGGGTGCTGGGTAAGCAGCTGTATCAGTGGTGGCAGAATCCATGGTGGTTACCGTCCCTGAGGTTAGGACGGTGTCTGCTGCAAGGGGCCATTCTGGTGCCAGATGCCGTGGGAACCATTATTCTCCCAGTTTTACAAAGGAAGAGACTAGAGCTCAGAGAGGTTGTGTGACCTGTGGGAGGCCACACAGTGGGAAGTGACAGGCATCTGCAGCTGTCAGGTATCGAGACCACCACAAATCTGGAGACGGGGAGGAGGAGGAGGGCCTGAGTGTGAAGCAAGGACTTGTGCTTATGTGAGGATGGCGAAAAGAAGAGGAGGAAGGAGGCCACACGATAAAATGGAGTGGCTGTTTGTGGCTATTTCCAAGTGCCTGGGGGAGAATATGGTCAGCTTAGAAAAGGCAGACTGTGTGTGACTGGGCTGTCTACCCCGCTGGGCTCGGGCCTCCGCGATTAAGAAGTGTACCACAGAAAACATGACCTTCTTCTTCGATTTGTCCCAACATTAAATAATGACTAATTTGAATTTAAATGCATGGCAGAAAACTGCACAGGGCTCCGTTCTCTGGGAGGAAGGGTGTTTGATTACTAGCGGGTCATGCATATTCATGACCTGCTTCCATCCGCACCACCAGGCTGTTATTTGTTAACTAAGAGAGAACAGTGTGTGCCAGGGAGCTAGGGAGCGAGGTGTCCCCTCCTAGAGACACAGGAGGACAGGAGGCCTCCAGGAGGAGAGCAAGCTGGGGTCTGGGGTCTCCCCAGAGTGAGGGTGGGCTGACATGTCTTCCCACACTTGGCCAGGCTGATCCTCATGAAATGCCAGGTAAAAGGGAGGTAGAGGCACAGCCCATCTTGGTGACGTGGAAACCGAGGACCATGTGCAAAGCAACACAGACACGTGGCTAACGGGGAATGGGCTCAGCACCCCAATCCTGTGGTATCCAGAGACGTCCACTCATCCCCTGTGCTTGAGTGTCTGGTGCAGGACTCCCCTACCCCCCAGCACAGCTGGCTCATTGTAAGCACGTGGGTGGTTTGCATGCAGTTTTGTTTATTTGTTTGTTTGTTTGCTTGCTTGCTTGTTGTTTTGGAGACATTACATACCACGGCCAAGGCTGGCTTCTAACTAGCAATCCTCTTGCGAGTGCGATTCGCCTGCCACCATGCCCAACTCTTAACTGAACTCTACCTCATTCTGTCCACAGGGAAGAGGCAGCTTCTGAGCCTGCTGCTGTGTGCCTCCTCACCGTGTGTCTGGGAGCTGATTGAGAGCCCCACAGGCTGGGTACTAGTCACCTGTGCGTTTTATTTTATGCTTATATGGTATTTACAGAGGTCCTTGTGGTAGGTGCCCGCATGCCCCCTTCCTGGAGTCTGTGTCTTCGTCCCTGGAAGCTGTACACGTGCCACATGCAGAAAGACAGTCCTGGATCAGCCCATGCCAGTCTAGTCCCAGGCTCCTGGCAGCTGAGAGCCCTGCTGGGCCCACAGAGAAAGAACATGGTGGGGTGGCCTTGAACCACGGCTGGCTTTGCAGGTGGGGAAGGAGCTCAGAGCCAAGGAGTACCAGGAGTTGGAGTGCCATGTTCGGGGGGTGGACTGGTTCATCAACTTGACACAAACCTAGGTGGATCCAGGAAGAGGCAATCTACATGGAAAGAATTCCCCCCAAGATTAGCCTGTAGTCAAGTCTATGGGGGGCGTTTTCTTAATTGATGATTGATGTGGGAGGGCCCAGCCCACTCTTGGCAGTGCCCCCCCTGGGTAGGTGGTCCTGGGTTGTATAAAAAAGAAGGTTGAGCAAACCACGAGAGCAAGCCAGTAAGCAGCACCCCTCCATGGCCTCTACTTCAGCTCCTGCCTCCAGCTTCCTGCCCTGTTTGAGTTCCTGGCCTGACTCCCCTCAGTGATGGTCTGTGATGTGGAAATGTAAGCTGAAATAAACCCTTTCCTCCCAAGTTGCTTCTGATCATGGTGTTTTGTCACAGCAACAGAAACCCTGACTGACTAAGATAAGGGATCCTCCCTAGAGTCCACATAGGGAACATAACTTCTGCTGGAGTTGGGCTTCTGACATCCAGAGCTCTGAGGTGAAGAACTTGGGTCTGAGGCCCCTAAGTTTGCAGTGCCTGCTCGAGAAGCCATGGAAAAGCATGGGAAGGAGTCAGTCGCCAGCGACTTTGAATCAAACTGTAGTTGTGGTTTTGCAGAAACCACCGTGGTGTTGTCTGGGGGTCCCCACAGAAGGATTGGCGCATATTGATCCTCATGCATGAGCTCGGCTGAGGAAGCGGATCACAGAGCCCCTGCACACAGGAGGGAAATGGGGGGCTGTGCCCAAACTTCACCCCTGCTCCTTTACCCTCATCCTCCACCTCCACCACTCACTGCCCATCTTGCTCTTCTTGTGGACTCGGGCTCCACAGGTGGGGCCCCAGCCCACCCTGACCCACTGACTGGGAAACCTGAGTTCTGGGTCTGGAAGTATAGACAAGGGCCCCCTACACTGGATTCTGCTGTAGGCTGGCTGTGCCAAGTTGGGCCCCAGGGAGCCTCTTCCATTCTTTGGAATTCAGGCCAGGAGGATTAAAGATGATCAGAGGACCTTTGAAGAAAACCCAGTCCTTCCCCACTTCCCCCACCCCCCACTGTGGAGTCCAGAGAGCTTTCTAAAGCTGTACAAGTGAATATCTCAGAGCTCTGACCCGGTAGCCCTGCCCCTCCTCAGGGGTGCCTCCGCTCAGCTGAATGGGTTTTTCATGGACACACTATTGCCCAATTCTGTCTGTGTTTATCCGGGATTACGAGTCCCTATGCTCTCATGTAGGCCACCGTTTCAGGACCTCCCCAAAGCATCATACTATACCGGGCCATTTCACCCGACCAACACAACATCCCAGCAGGCGGCAGATAAGAAAAAAGAATCCTCTTTTCAATTGGCAGAATAGCCTGGAAGGAAAGCCGCTCCCAAGCCTGAGCTGCAATTCCGTCTGCGTCCTTACCCCTCCCGCTGAGTGACAGAAAGGCAAGCTTCCTTCAGAATCTTACCTTTACCCTTTACCTGGGCCTGTTGTTCAGAGTCCGAAAGTCTCACCCACTCCTCATCTGCCACTCTCATAATCATTTTAAATGCAAGAAAGTGTAAGTCGCACCAGGATGCCTTGGCTTGTCTGCAGCCAGAGGTCAAGTAAGGCCTGTGCTAGGCCCATGACATAGTCCTGACAGTCAGACCTTAGGTACCCACCTGATCCTGGCATCTGGGAAGGAGGAAAGAAAGCAAGTCCTTCCCTAGCAGCCCCTAGCAGTCCAGAAGGCTCCCTAAACCTGCACCCACAAGCACCCCCCCTCCTCAGGGGTACCCCACCCCCAGCTGCTAATATGGGAGGCAGAGACCATGACCACAGGAGCTTATCTGCAATGTCCCCTTTCTAGCTCAACAATGAGGGGGTCAGGAGGTACGGAGAACAGAGCCCTGGGCAGCCTGGGTCCTGTCCTGGTGGTATCCCTCATGGTTGTGGGGACAGGGGTTCAGGGTGAACTCTCAGCCAACCCAGCACATTCTTTGCACAGTGAAATGATGTGCCACCATTTAGGGAGGCGTTGCCAATGGCATGGACAAATGACACAAACCTCTGAGCAGAACCTGGTCCACGGTGGCTGTAAATTCTGACGGCCACCCTACCTGAAGATCAAAGCCTATATCTCATGCTATTTGCAGCCACTTTGCCAGATCGCCAGATATTAGCCATCCTTTAAGCCACATGTGGACTGAGGCACCACAGCTGGGCTCCCATTTGCCAGCTCTCAAGTGCTCACTATCAGATGTCAGCTGGAGCTGCCGTCACATGAAGGTTCCTCTGGGATGGTCACTCCAAGCTGGATACTCAGGGAAGCTGACCCCTGCTTATCTGCGGCTCCCCTGGGACAGCAAAAGGCCATTGGTAACTTCCGCATGAGACTCAGGTGCCTCTCCACATGGTGGCTGGGTTTACAGAGGAAGTCACACACCCATGGACTCAGACGGGAGGTGAGCCTCCTGTGACTGGCCTCAGCAGCCGCAGGAGCCACAGGACTTCCCCTCTGCTGCCAAGTAGGTTGATAAGATCATTCCGGAAGCCAGGATTGGAGGGCTACCACAGAAGAGCAGGTGCAATGGGAGACATTGTATCCTCATTGAAAAACACAGTCTGCTGCAGGGCCTAGAAGCTACATGCAGCAGACCTGTGGGAGGCACAGTACATGGGCTCTGTCCAGACAGAGAGAAGGACCCAGATGTTCGGATCTTCCTCCCTCCAGGCAGGGGTTGCGCCATCATGACTCCAGGCCTCAGCTCCCAGTGACATAGCTGCTGATCACAGCCCAGCCACAAGTGGACCAAGTGCTGGCCATGCCTGTGTGGCAGGGTTGGCCCCAGGTGGGCGATGAGAAGCTGGGGCAGATGCTGGCAGTTATAGGCGAGGATTCCATGTGCCCATTAGCTGAGGAACATGGCAACTGAGCAGCTGTAACTTATTTTACAGGGAATTGCTCAGTTTTAAACGAATCGTATTGTCCTTATGGTTTGACTCGTCAACCCCAGCAATCCCTCTGCCCTCTCAAGAAGCCCTCTTGTGGAAGGTGCCCATGGGCAAAGCCTTTGCCTGTAAGTGTTGCTGTCCCGAAGAGCAGAGGCCAAGCGGGCATGCAGGAAACCATTGGCACACTCTGCTTAGGGCCCCCTGAAGCTAGTTCTTTGGCTCGGCATTTCTCCAGCTGCCTGTCTGGCTAGAACCTGGCCTAGGCCTGGTGACGGAGAAATGAAAGCCCCCGAGTCCTGCACTGAAATGTCCCCAGTCTCCAGGACAGCAGAGCCAGGGGGCAGAGACAATGAACTGTGAAGAGCCGAGTGCAGACACCAGCTGTGTGCCTCTGGGGTCTGCAGCTCTGCTGTGAGACGGGTCATTACGCATTTTGCAGGCTGTGGTTGGACCTACTATTGTCAAGCTCATTGCTCACAGCATCTGCACATGGCCTCGGGTGGGAAACAAGTGAGGCACGTTTCCAAGGCAAGGGGAGACTCCTCTTTGCCCAGAGCCCAGAGTCTGCATACCTCAACCCACAGGCTGGGCTGTAGGAGGACAGACTTTACACGGTCTTGAAGTCCACAAATGGACTTTTCTCCTCACCTGACCCTGCTTACCAGCTTTGGAGATGGCCCTGAAATTAAATGTCAACAAAATGCACCCCCTCCACCGCCAGGTAACAGCTACCTGGGGTAGCCTCTGGGTCTATGACCAGAGAGTGAATAAGTTGTGATTCCTGTGTCCCCTCCCTCCTTCCTTTCTTTAGCATCCTTTAATAGAAAATTTCTGCTCAGCAGGGAAGCAGAGATTCCGAAGAGAATAGGGGGAACTCTGATCACAGAAATCTAGAGCAGAGCCATGAGGCCATGCTACATGTGGTCTCAGACACACCTGGACTGAGGCAGCCCTCAGCCTTCTCAGTCTAGGGAACCTCTGGAGGCTCCATGTCCTCCAGTCTAGACTTTAGGTGATGCCATGTACCCACGAAAGACCCTTTCCCAGTGCTACCTGTGGATGGCACAAAGGTGGTGCTAGTCTCCAGACACAGACAAGGCTCCCAGTCTAGAGTGGCAAAAACGCTTTCCTCTGCACTCAGCCCCACCGGTGGGGGCCAAGCATCTGAATGTGCATCCTGAGCCAGCACCCTATCCATATCAGCTCCCTGGGCACCGGCACAAGAGTCACGGCTACCTCCCTGAGCATCCTGAGGACTACAGGGAGACTCGTGTGGCACAGGCTGCTTTTACTCACAATACTTCTGACATCCACAATGTCTCCCAACACTACCACTCTAGCCATGATAATGCTGGCTGCCTTCCAACACCATTCAATTTTGACGCTGCCTGGAGTAAGTGTCCCACTGCACAGCTGAAGGTTCAGGCTGGAGAGACTGGACTGCCCCGCCCTATGGACCAGGAGCAGACCAAGGACCTCCCCTGTGCTTCTGGATGATGGAGCTGGAGTTCTGAGGGTCCCTGTGTCCACTACTCGGCACGGAGGGTTTGCCTCTGACCCGAGGAGCTTGGGGAAACGTACCACTCACACTCAGTGGTAACAATCGAGGACACTGCCCAGCAGCACCGAGTGGAGATGCACAGGGGCCAAGTGTGGGTCTGGTGGAGTTTCCCAGGCCCTCCTGAGTTCTCCAGCCCTGACACTCTCAGAGACTCATGGTGGAGGGGATA
The DNA here is from genome assembly GCF_049852395.1 of Peromyscus maniculatus bairdii. Taxonomy (NCBI): domain Eukaryota; kingdom Metazoa; phylum Chordata; class Mammalia; order Rodentia; family Cricetidae; genus Peromyscus; species Peromyscus maniculatus. The sequence goes on from NC_134861.1 coordinate 2,800,595, forward strand.
TGGGGAAGCCCGGCTGTGTGGACCGTTATTACAGAGGTAGTCTTTAATCACTCTTCCCCGCTCCGAGGTTGTGTGGGGCTAATGACTCACCTTCCTACCTGCCTAGTCTTTCTGGACCAGTTTCTGACCCAAAGCTCTCCAGGGCTCCAGTCATCCCATTGGCACACCACGGGCACCAAGGAGCCTAGGAACTCTGTATCAGGGCCAGGGCCAGTATTGAGGTGCATTTCCCAACACCACACACAGCCCTTGTACAGCCTGGCAGTTCCCTGTATCCAGCACAGATGTACTTCCATGATTCAATGATGTCGTCATCACACGGTGGAGTGTGGGTTCTGTTTGACCCAGCAGTGATACACCTAAGCCTTCATGGCACATTAACAAGCAGGCACCTGTTCTGCAGTGGACATGCCCGGGGGTCTCTGTCTTCGGTGGGTTTTATGGCCCAGCGTCTGCTTCTCCTGAGAAAGCAGAGTTTCTGATGGCCACCTCCACCTCTCCCCTCTGCCTCCCCGTGGCAGGAAGGTTGGTGGGTAGCTGTCTGTATCCCTATGAACGGGGTTTTAATTGGCGTGAAACAGCATCCCTCTTACAAATCTAGCACTGTGCCATGCCATATCTTTATTCTCTCAAGACATAAAGAACAGATACATTGTGAGCCTTGTGGAGGCCTACAATAGAGACCCCACAGAAATCAGTCAGGCATTCTGGGAGATGAGCAGTGGCTGCTGACAGGATGTGGAGGCAAGGTGGTCCACAAAGGGACATGGCTCCTCTCCTCTGCTGAGACGACTTCACCCCCAGTTGGAGTGCAGACAGCATTCTTTTGACTCATGTTGCTTTTTATAGGGACTTGCTAGACCTGCGTGTCAGATTCTGTCTGCAAAGTGCCCTTCGGGTGCCAAAACTCAGTTCTTTGACTCAGGGAAAATGCTGTTTAATTAGCAGGCTCCAAAAGATACTCAATTACCAGTTAAATTGGGCTGGAAGAAACTGTTCTTTCAAATCTCCTCCTTTATTGTGATGAAACCCATTTCCACCCCCCTCGCACAAGCTTGTTAATTTCATTCAATGCCATTTTTTAAAAGACAGTACAGGAGGAGTCTGCATTCTTTGGGGACTAGCCTCACAGTTGGGTGGGATGCCGGACAAGGGTGATGCTTCTCCATGGAGACATCAAGGGGTCCTGAGGTTTACAGAGCAGGTGGCTGCAGCAGAGAGAGCTCTTGCAGGGTCCCACCTACACTACCTGGCTTGGCCAGAAGTAGAATTTGGGAACAGACCTTTGACCTGTACCAGGTTCCCACTGAGAAGGCCCTTCAGGTACCCGGGAAGCCACCATGTCAGACCGGCAGGGTTTCCTAGAAGCCCAGGGGACTTTGAGGACTTTGAATCTGGAAATGGCCAAATGGAACTCTGACAGAATCAACTGTGAGGTGGAGTCTGAGGACTGCTGGCTTCCTCCAACAGAAACGTAAATCCACTTTTGAGGGGAGGCTACATATGGACATTACTGTAGTACAGAGTGGGCTATTTCTCGAGGGAGCAGCTACCACAGCAGTGGGAGTGGGGGCGGGGCTGTTGCAATAGGAGAGGTGTTACAATGTGGCCAGGCTGCTGTGCTGCTGGGAGGAGCTTTTGCAATGGGAAGGAGCTGTTGAGATGAGAAGAGGCTGCTGTGATGGGCATGGGCGGGGCTGTCACAACGAGAGGGGGCAATTGCCATAGGTTGAAGCTGTCAGTTTCCTTCGTGGCTGGGAGACCAGGCAGAAAGAGTCTCTCTTTATGGAGAGAAGATATGCATGGATGTGTGCAGGGTAGCTGAATAGCGTTGATGTTCTGCTGTTCTGTTGAGGTACCCACATCCTCTGAGAGGGGCCCTCGTGGTTGGTTCCTCCTGCTCCCCTGTGTGTCTCACCCATGGAGCATGGAGCCCGAAGCCAAGCTTGGTCAGGTGGGAGGGCGTTCAGGGGTTCAAACAGGTCAATGGGATAATGCTTCAACTAAACCTCTATGGGAGAAGGTAAGACTTGGAGGCAAGGCTGGCTGTAATCCAGGTAGACAAACTGCACCATGAATTGCATTCCAGGAGAGGGATGGTTCTGGAGTACGAATGGAGACTGAACTGCTGCTTTTCCAGGCACACAAAGTTCAGGGAAGGTCAACACTGTCATTCAGAGAAGGCTGTAGTAATTGCTGCTGTAGTCCAGTGTCCGGCAGGTTTTGCTGTGGCTCTGGGGGATTGCATTGCTGGAAACACTCCTGTGGGTCCTTCAGGGGTTGCACTGCTGGCCACACCCTCAGAGATATGTGTGCTCCTGAATAGGAAGGGCCCCTAAGGGCTCAGGCTGGCTTCACACCCAACCAAGGTGGCTATGGGAAGTCCTGCACTCAAACCCGCTGTCTTCATCTCCTTTTGTGGGCCACTGAGGAAATAGTTTTCTCCTCCCTATTGTGACCATGTGTCACACTCCATGTGTGGGAGCTCTTGATGACTGGCTAGGTACATGCTCAAGCAGGCCATTGTTGGGGGGCAGAGGAGCATGTGGGAAGAGGGCCCAGCAGACACCGTGCCTCTCATTGCTGCTGCATTCCCGGCATGGATGTCTTCCTCCTCACCAGCACTGCCCTCGCTTTCTTCACGGAATGGGCGGGTTGGCACCCTCAAACTTCCACGAGTGGAGTGGAAACTCCACAGCAGGTCCACACACAACATGGCAGTGTCAGATGATGGGAATGCACGGACAGAGGCAGAGGACAGGGATACGGAGACACACTGGCCAATAAGGAATAGAAACCAGGGCCGTGTCCTCTGCGGGTGTTAGTGTGAGCTCCTCGTGTTAGTTAGGAGCCGCTGTGAGTGGGAAGGGACTTTCCGTGGCCTCAGCTTTTGTGCTGGTTTTGATGTCACAGTGTCAGTGCCTCTGGGAGGGAGGAGCGGGAGGGAGATGAGGACCCCTGAGGGAGGCAGCAGGGGCATGAGTGAAGTTTGTTGACACCCCTCCTCAGGAGGCCAAAGGCTGTCAGGGCAGGAAGAAACCCGGCCTCCCTTGTGAAGAATCATTTCCTAGAGGTGGAGAACCCGGGTTTGTCCGGTGTCCGCTCGGCACTGATTGACCATGGTCAGCTTGACTGCAGGACATGTCTCTGCCCATGCCACCAGGTGGCACCCTAGCAGTCACCCTGCCCTGAATGCTGGGCTTGGGAGTCTTTTGGGCGTTTGCAGAAACACAGTTGATGATCGCTAGGAGAGAGAGCTGTGCCCAGAGCCCTCAGAGCATAGGGTCACCCCAGCCCTGGAGAGAGCCCCTGAAATCAGCTTAGCCTGGACATCCTGCTCTCTTATTTCCCTTGGCCTCTGTGCCTGGGCTGCCTTTTAGATTTCATGCCTCTCCTGCACATCCCGGTCCATTTTGACATCTTTTATGGTGAGTGGTACAGCTTGGGACAGGAGCATCTGCCTGAGATGCTAGAACAAGGGGACTATAAGATGATGTGATGTGATGTGATGGTGGGCATGGGTTGATCAGGGAATCTGGGCCTTCTTCACCATACTGAGGGAGAAGTCAGGGGTTTTCTAAGTGCCTAAATGTCCAAGGTTTGGTACAGCTCCCTCCCTCTCTCTATCTGAAGGCTGTACTAACTCATACAGCTGTGTTAACAACTGGCCGCAGGCTTGGGAAAACACAGCCATGGGAGCTGGGCAATTGTCTTAGTTAGGGTGTCTGTTGCTGGGATGAAACACATTGACCAAAGTAACTTAGGAAGAAAAGGGTTTATTTATTTGGCTTATGCTTCCATGTCACTGTTCATCACTGAAGGAAGTCAAGGCAGGAATTTCAACAGGGCCGGAACCCAGAGACAGGAGCTGATGCAGAGGCCATGGAAGGGTGCTGTTTACTGGCTTGCTCAGCCTGCTTTCTTTCAGAACCCTGGACCACCAGCCCAGGGACAGGTACCATCCACAGTGGGCTAGTCTCTCCCCATCAATCACTAATTAAGAAAACTCCTTACAAGTGTGCCCTCCATTTTTGCCTTTTAGTTAATTTTAGATGTAGTAAAGTTGACAACCAAGAATAGCCATCACAGTGTTCAAAACAGTTTCACTGGCCAGTGTCAAGGTGCCCACATGGCATACTCCCATCTGAGGCCAGAATGGAAAATCCATTTCTCATCCTTTTCGGTTTCTGAAGTTCCTCCTTCTGACTGCCTCCAACATCCTTCTTCTAAAGTCTGTGACAATACTGAGCCTCCCCAGATGATCCAAAGTGACTTCTCATCACAAAATTCCTAGCTCAGTCCCATCTGCCAAGGCCCCTGGGACTATGAGAGGTCACATGTACATGGACTCCAGGAAATAATGAGAGAGAGAGAGAGAGAGAGAGAGAGAGAGAGAGAGAGAGAGAGAGAGAGAGAGAGAGAATGTGTGTGTGTGTGTGTGTGTGTGTGTGTGTGTGTGTGTGTGTGTGTGTGTGTGTTGGGGAGTACACCTTTGGAATCTGCTATTCTGACCACACAGTGATCAGACATTGGGCTAGAATTTGTCCTTTGAAGCCAGGAGAAGCTAGTTTGTAGCATGCTGCATAGAATTCTGTCCAGAATATTTTTGCCAGTGTCTGAACAGACCTCCTGTGGTCCAGCTGACTGAGGACCCCTAACTGATGCTGCTGGAGCTTGTTGAGGCTGTGATTTAAATCACGGTGCTAACTAGATTTGTGTCAGCTCGACACAAGCCAGAGTCATCGGGGAAGAAGGAACTTCAGTTGAGAAAATGCCCCCACCAGACTGGCCTGTGCGGCATTTTCTTGATTGACGATCGATGTAGGAGGGTTGGGCTTACTGGAGGTGACCACCTGAGCTGGTGGTCCTGTGGTGTATAAATAAGAAATCAGGCTGAGCAAACCATGAGGAAAAGCCAGCCAGCTTCACTCCTTCATTGCCTCTGCTTCAGGCCCTGCCTACAGGATCCTGCTCTGAGTTCCCAACTTGCCTTTCATGAATGAGGGACTGCAGGGTGTAAAAGGAAATGAACCCTTTCCTCCCTGGGTTGCTTTTGGTTATGATGTTTTTATCATGGTGATGTGAATCCTAAGATATTCATTCACATCCTAAGTAATTTTTGTCTGATTGACTGTGAATTTCTGAAAGAGGAGATAAAATTTCTATAGTCAACCTCAGATGTGCCAATTTTTTAAACTAGTGGTTCTGCCAACTTTTAAGGATTTTTTTTTTTTAGGTATTTTATTTTAGGGTATTTAATTATTTATTTATTTATCGTGTGTGTGTGTGTGTGTGTGTGTGTGTGTGTGTGTGTGTGTGTGTGTGCGCGCGCGCGCACATGCACATGGGTGAGTACTATAATATGAGTACTTTATGCCACGCCACCGTGTCAGGCCTGAGTCATACTTTGGAAGCATTGCCTTCGTTTCTTTTCCTGTGACTGAGAGAGAACACCCTGACAAAAGCAGCTGAGGGGAGAAGGCACTATTCTGTCTCCCAGTTACAGGTGCAGTCCATCATGACAGGGAGGTCACGGTGGCAGGAGCTTGAAGTGGCTGCTCACATCACATCCTCAGTCAGGAAGTAGAGGTGGATGCTGCTGCTGCTGTGGCTGCTGTGGCTGCTGTGGCTGCTGTGGCTGCTGCTGCTGCTGCTGCTGCTGCTGCTGCTGCTGCTGCTGCTGAGCCCCCCTTCTCCATGTTCACAGTCCAGGCCTCCAGCCAGGGCAGGGTGCCACCCACTGTGGGAGGGTCTTCACACCTCTATTAATGTAATCAAGGTGTTCTCCCACCCTAAGCATGCTCAGGGGCCCAACTCCCAGTCAACACTGGATTCTCTTAAATGGACAATTAACAGTAACCATTTGAATATCAGGGGTATGGAGATGACCCCATTGGTTCACTGACTGAATCTGTCCCCCCAGAACTCACATTTTAAAAAAAGAGCCGGTGCAAGCATGTCCACTTATAATCTCAGTGCTACAGAAGCAGAGACCAAGCCCCGGGGCTTGCTAGCCAACCGACCTAGACTAACTGACAAACTCCGTCCCAGTGAGAGAGCTCATGTTTTAATGAAGTGTGGACAATAGCACCTAAGGAACAGTACCTGAGGTTGTCCCCTGACTTGCACACCCATACATATACATCATACTATATGCATATAATACACATATACACACACATGTGCCTTCATACATATATGCACATGGAAAGAAGAAAGAAATCAGAACACATACATGGTTACACTGTCTTGTGAGTCAAAACTTCTATCCATGTTGGTCGGCTCTCTCCTTGGCAATGAGCTCACCTTTAAAATCTTACACTTAGGTAGACACATTGGCTTGCTTTCATCCGTTTGTGCCAGTTACAAATTTCTTTATTAAAAAAATATTTGTCCTTATAACTTAGGCTCTTTTCTTAATTAAACGTTCATAGCTGGATTTTTTTTTAAAAAGAGCTTGCTTTATGTTGTTTATATGGGTGTTTGCCTGCATGTATGTATGTGCACCATATACATGCAATGCCTGTGGAGGACAGAAGAGGGCGTCATATTCCCTGGAATTAGAGTTACAGATGGTTGTGAACCACCATGTGGGGGCTGAGAACTGAGCCTGAGGTCCTCTGGAAGAGCAGCCAGTGCTCTTAACCCCTAAGCCATCTCTCCAGCCCCTTATGGTAGGATTTCTAAAGAGGAGTCTAGCAGTCTTTGTAATTTGCCAGGATGTTAGAATCCTCAAGCATGTTGTGACCACTGGTAATGTATAGGTTTTTATATTAAAATCTTAATTTTTATTTCTATTTTCACATTTTCTGTTTATATATTCTTTCCTGGTTGTTGGTCAGCATTTTAGTACCAGAACAAAATCCCTGATACAAACAGCTTATAAGGCAGGAAGGCTGATTGGTGCTCACAGTCTAGAAGTTTTTAGTCCTTGGTCAGTTAGCTCTGTTGCTTTGGGCCTGGTATAAGGCTGCACACTGTCCTGAGGGCATATGGCAGAGCAGAGGCACTCCCCTCCTGGCAGTAGGAGGCAAAGACAGAGCAAGTGACTGGGTCCCACTATCCTACCAAGGAGATGCCCCCAAAGTCCTAACCCTCTCCCACTAACCCCCCAAAGGTTCCACATCCCTCATAGCATCACACTGAGGGCCCCCCTTCCACATGTGGGCCTCTGGAGACCTTCCAGACCAAAACCTTTCTATGTTAGCCTTGGCACCTGTGTTCTTGCCTCCCATTCTTCCCATTGTGTCCAGAAAGTCCGAACATATGGTTGACAGAGTCTTCTGTCACATTTTGTTTCTTTCAATCCCTTCAATTTCCCATCACTGCCATTGGTTCCCAGGTCATGGAGGGAACCATGTGACAAGCCACAGAGATCTATTATTATTTTATTAAGGGGGTGCAATTGGGATATAGACTCACTAAAACAGAACAGGGAAGATATCACTTCTGATCCTGCTGGTCTAGCTGCCACTGTCCTGTCCTTCTGCATCAGAGGGTGGACGTGGAGACGCTTGACCCGGTCCTGGCCACCCAAGAGAATGAATGACTTCTCTCTCTCAGCTCTTAAGGGGTCATGTGAGCCGGGCAGTGGTGGCTCACACCTTTAATTCCAGCACTCTGGAGGCAGAGTCAGGTGGATCTCTGTGAGTTCGAGGCCAGCCTGGTCTACAGAGCAAGATCCAGGACAGGCACCAAAACTACACAGAGAAACCTGTCTCAAAAACCCAAAACTCAATCAATCAATCAAGCAAGCAAGCAAGCAAGCAATAAAGGAGTCATGTAAGCAGACAAAGCCACACCCTAGGGCTTGTACCCCAAAGCCAAATGGCTGAACAGAATGAATTTCCACAACATTTCACCTCTTTGTCTAAATAAGAAGGTTCTAAATCTAATACAAAAATATATGCAATAAGAACAATTATCAAGTATTATGCAGAAGAAAAGGTAATAACATAAACAAAAAGGAAAATACAACCAACAAGAACAACATCAAGCAAGAAACACATACTAAATGTCCAGACCATAAGTAATTGACAAATTACAGAGATTACTCCAATAGCTGTCCTATTTTGAATAATCTGTCTTGTACCTGATATGCTCTTAGCAAAGATATGAGAGGAATGTAACTGTAACTATCTAGTTTTCAACCCCATCAAGGACCTGAGAAGGAAAATGATATTACCTGAATAAGCAGGAAGTGCAAGCAAGCAACTTCCAAAAAAGGCAAGAAATGACAGAAACAGCTGGCTGCCTGGGCAGTCACCCAAGGTTTCTCTGCAGTGTTGGGGCATCCACTTTTGGCTACAGCCTAGAATATCTGACAGACCATTTTCAGAAGCAGGAAACTTTGAAAGACTGTCCTATCCTGTCTTGGCAAGTTTCATCAGTAGCTTTCCCCTGTGTCCTGCCCATCTGGATTGGACAGCATGCTTACTGTCAGCAGTTAAGACAAGGGCAGTTCTTTATTTGCCAAAAATAAGACAAAACTCCATATAGAGTGTCTTTGATGCCCAACATCCTCTTGGGAGTAGATCAGTACTGCCAAGAGCAATCGTGTCTGGCCTCAATAGAATTCTAAATTATTAAAACATTTAAATACCATATTCTCTGGGTCTTTGAAGTGTTTGAAGATTACTTATCCATTTGAAATGTATCTCTTTTATCTAGAAAACCTAACTAATAAGACTATAAGTTTGACAAGCTTGGGTGACTATTAACCTGTAATTCTTATCAATCTATATAGTTTAAGGACTAAAGCTTCACATTATAAAATAAACAATCTTTAAATAGATATACGGCTTAAGGACAATGACTTCAAAGTTGTGACAATAAACAAAAATATCTGAATCAGCAGTAGAAATGTATAGTGCAATATGACAAAAATATGCTTAATTTGCATCAATATGCAAAATATCCTAAACAGAAGTAGAACATACATACAGTGTGACAAAAAATAGCTTTACATTTGTATCAATATACAAAAATATTTAAAACAGAAGTAGGAACATATGTATGATATGACAAATATAGTTTTGACTTTGTATCACTATACAAATTATCTTAAACAGGAATAGAAAAATAATTTTACATTTGTATCAATATACAAGAATCCATGCTAGTGGAAATTATCTAAAATTGATAATTGCTATTTTAGTTTACCAGTAGATACAATAATATACCTTATTATTCTATCCTATCTATCCCACTTTTTTCTATTCCAAAAGAAATTTCTGAGTCTAAACTATTGTTCCACCCCCAACCCTATTACAACCTAAAAACAACCCCTAACAGATGACAATTATCCACAACACTAAGAAAACAAAAACCTGTTATGGGGGGAGGGAGGGCGTCGTTTTCTTAGAATTTCTTCCTGCTCTCTAGGGGGCCACAGTACCTCTGTGGGATCCTGTAAAAATTAAAACAATGGTTAAGTCTCATGAGGACTAGCTGTAACATTTATAGCCAATCTCAGAGTAATGGGTAAAGCTTATCTAAAGTTCTGGCTAGAGTGGTATAAGATGGTGGACCATCTCAGCTAGCCATCTTGGAACTGTCCTGAGCAGTTTGTAGTCCAAGCCTGGTCTTTGAGTGAAGTTTATCAGCTCAAGGGCCTTAATATGAACTAGGTAGAATTTTTTGTTGTGGGGCCCTATCCTCCTTCTGGAGACTTCAAAGATCACTGTTGGGAAAATTTATTGTTCACTGTGGAAAACTTAAATATTATTAATATGAAGACAGAAAGTTTAAATTTTAAGATGGTAATATAGCTAAAGAAAGCTCTAAAGAGTCAAAAATAAGTATGGGGAGAAAGAGAACTGTGACAACAATAGTCCCTAGACTTTGGTTTTTTCTGTACCACACCAGGTGGCTCCTCTGATTTGAGACAGAGACTGAATTTTTCTTTTAACAACATGCTTGGATTTAGAGAAGGAAAAAGCCACATTCCAACTCCAAAGCCAGCTTTAATTTTTAATTGAGTTGAGACTCCAACTTTTTTGAGAAGTAAAGAGATATTAACGTTTATGTAGTGAGATTTTACCCTCTAAGAATATTAGTACCATTAGGTCAGATTTATCTTTGCTTGGTAATTTTTTTTGGATAGCTTTCCCTTCTTCTTTAGATGCCCAAGATCTTTTGGCTTCTTAAAGATGGGTATTTCTATGACTCTTAATCTCAGGGTCATGGGCTCGTGCCCCATGTTGGGCACCAGATAATGTGACGATCCACAGAGGTCTATTATTAATTCATTAAGGGGGTGTAATTGGTATACAGACTCACTAACACAGGACAAGTAAGACACTGCTGCTGATCCTGCTCGTCCAGCTGCTGCTGTCCTGTCCTTCTGCCTCAGGGGTTAGGGACGGGGGGATGGGGACCAACAGCAAGCTGCTCCACACAGCTTGACCAGGTCCTGGGCACCCAAGAGAATGAACAACTCCTCTCTCTCAGCTCTTAAATGGTCACATACGCAGACAAAGTCATGCCCCAGGGCTTGTATCCCAAAGCTATTGGCTAAACAAATTCCCACAACAATGGACATCCTCGAACTGTTTCTGCTAGAGACCCCGTTTTGGCTAAGAAATGTTCATTACACTGGATGCATAAGTATTTAAAATAAGTTTACAAATCAAATACTCACCGGTGATGAACCACAAAAAATTAATTTTAAAACAATTTCTTAGTATATATACAATCTTAACCATATTAAAGAATAAAGCAAGCTTGTACACTGACGTGGTAGGGTGTCTAACATGATATGATCCAAGGATATACTGGTTTGATTCCTGCTGAGGAATGGTGATGGAGAAATACTAGAAGTCTCTGTCTTTTGCAATTAAACCCGTACATGTCTATAAGGGCAGAGGCTGTATATGCAGCAGATCGATGCGGTTGTAATACACGATAATCTTGAATGCAAGCCGGGATGCTTCAGGAGGCTCTGTTGATATTGTGCAAGATGGCAACATGGACGGTGCAAAGCGTGTGTGTGGAATGTTTATAACCAAGGCTGCAGTGCAAACACATAATACCACACAGGCCAGCACAGCCAGGGACACATGAGATTTGTGGCACATTTAACTCTGATGTTAATCTTTGGCTGTGGCCTGCTCAGAAGCCTTTATAAAGCACGCTCAATTATTCAGCCCCGTGTGGGGTCGTGGCCTGTAGTCGAAGCTTTGGTCTCGATAGCGTACGCATTACGGACAGCTTTCCTCTCTGTTCCTCCTTGTATTCAGATGGTCTTTAAAAATTGCCTTGTGTCCTGGTGCCTGACGTTCCAAGGCAGTGTCGCCTCATCCCCACAGCAGCTGTAGACTCAGAATCAATATCCGACTCACAGACAAATCAGGGCACAGAGGACGGCAGACTTACTCCATGACAGTCACACCCAGTTGTGGGTAGATCTGAGGCCCAGCCAAGGCTCTGACTCTAGACCTGGGCTTAGGCAGCTGGAGTCTCGCCAGTGCAGATCCTTGTTTGCTCTGCTGATTAGGGTCAGGGTTCCAGGGGAAGCCTGTGTGTCCCGGATCCCATGGTAAAGGAGTGGCCAATTAGAACCGGGTTTCCAAGCCCAGGGCTCAGTCCTTCGAGCTGCCTGTCTCCCTGGGGGTTCTTCCTAGTGCCCTCAATGGTGCATTGTGAGCTTGGTTCTGACCGGTGTGGCTTTCCTGTGTTTGGCATCGATTCCTACAGAAGTAGACCTAAGACAGGGGCTGAGGACAAGCGGGTGCTTAGTAAGCATGCTCCAGAGTTGGCATGGGAGAGGGACCTGGGACAAACAAGAGAAAGAGGTTTACAGACAGTCTGAAGTTTGCTTTGTTTGCTGCGAACCCATGGGAGCCATGCCCCAGCCTCCGGTCCTAACCTGCCTGCCCCAGGCCTCTTGCCCCAGCCCTCCTACACCAGCCATCCTGCCCCAGCATTCTTAAACCCACCCTTCCGCCCCAGCTTCCTGCCTCCTTTCTCCTGCCCCAGGCTTCCCTCACCGTCCACAAGTAAGCTCCCCTGGTGCAAGCGCTGTCGAGACTTGCTGGGAGCTGTTTTCCGCTGCTGGAACAAGAGCAGCGAGGGTGTAAGTGGATCTCGTTTCTTGTTTTCTCAAATCATAGTCATTGAATGGCCCCATCTGAGGGGTCAAGAGCTGGTGTGCAGTAAGGGACAGCACTTGAGGGAATTCTGGGCACAGAGAGGAGGGAGCCCAAGGGGCCCTGAGCAGCCGCTGTGAAGTCAGTGGAGGATGTAGTGTTCCTCCCTTAACACTGTGGAAGGCAGCTTTCACGCTCACTCCCAGCGTGGAAACTGAGGCATGAATCCCAGGAGGACTCCTGCTATGTGCTTCCTTCTTTGGGGGCGGGAAGCGGGGAGACTGAATCCTGAGCCAGGGAACATGATCTGGAGGATCTGCCCCTCAGGAAGCTATGGTCCAGACCTGGAGACAGTGTGGGTGGGTGGGGGGCACCTCAGCCCCCGGTTTGGCAGGACCTTGAGATGGGACTTCCGCACCCACTCCTAGAAGTGTCTAGGTTGGGACAGGGCAGGAACTGGGCAGGAATCAGGCACAGAGGCACAGGGGCAGGGGCGGGAGCTCCTTGTGCCCTTAGGCAAAAGTCTCAGCCTGTAACAGCCACCAGGGGTCAGCCCTGTTCCAGGACCAGATCTAACTGTCACTCACCGCCCCCCCCCCCCCCCCCCCCCGGACACACACACACACTGCCAGAATTCACTGGCTCTGTCCCTTTCATACCCTCCCCAGCTCCACTCCCACCCCGCCTCCACCCGATGCCTCCCAAATAAGGCCTTTTGACAGGCGCTGGTCAGTGCCTTTTCTAGAAGCCCCGCCTTCTGGCTGAAGCCCCGCCCTCTTGCTGAGCCTCCCTGCTCTGGGAATATTTGCCTGTCCTTTCTCTTAAGATTCTGTGGGTAAAGACACGGAGTCTTTCTTTCCTTTGTTACAAACAAAAGGCAGCACTCCACCATGGACCCTCACCTTCACATTTGTGTTTAATTTGCTGTGTTTGGCTCATGCAGCCGTCAAGCCTGGGAACAAGGTCCATGTTCTAGCCCTGCAGCCTGCATAGCCCTGATCTCATGAAGCTAGGACACACTGCTGCCTATTAGCGGGTTTCGTTTCTTTGTTTGGAGACAGGAGCTCATGTAGCCCAAACCAGCCTTGAACCTCCTCTGTAGCAGAGGAGATGACCGTGAATGTCTTTCTGATCCACCTTGTCTCTGCTTCCCGAGTACTAAGACAGCACACATGTGTGACCACACCTGGTCACTGGGGATCGAACCCAAAGCCAGACAAGAACTCTCCCAACTGAGCCACATCTCCAGCCAGTAGTTTCATGATGGGTTAGACAGGCAGCCTGGGGCAATGGAAGCTGGGGCCCATCCCAGCCAGGCCCCTGGTGTCGAAAGCTACCCAGGGCAGATAGAGTCCCAACTGGTGACCCTCATTGCCCATCTCTCAGCAAGTGCTCCAGGAAGCCTGGGTTCCCCACCCTGGACTCTGAGATGCACTTGGCCTTGGGCCAGCTGGAATAGAGTAGGCTGGTTTTGCTGGTTCCCCTTAGCTTGGGATGATACAGTTCAGCACATTCTGTTCTTGAGAATAGTAAGCAGGGAAGAGAGACAAAGTCTGGCGCCATCAGAGATCTGCCCTTCACACTGCCAGGACCCCAGCCTGCTACACCCACCACTCCTCCCCACCCCACCCCCACCCTCGGAAAAGTTTTAGCCTTGGCAGGATTTCATTCAGCTCTGCTGTCACCTCCTCCAAGTAGCACTCCTGATACTTGCAATTGAGACATTCCCTCTCTGACTCTTCCATCCCCAATCTCTGGGGCTTCTTCCCTCCTGGCCTTGCCTGGTCTTTGTAGGTTTCTGGGTTGAGCTTCCTGAATGACGGTGGACCATGTTCTGCTCTGTGTCCTTGGCCCACAGGCTAGCATCTAAATGACAGGATGACAGTATTGGGCAGGGTAGCAGCAAGGGTGGTTGAGGGCTCCTAGGTGGAGAACAGAAGTGGCCCTGTGACGTGCTGTGGGAGATGAGGGGACTGAGGCCAGAACAGGCTCTGTGGCTTGTCCTCATAGTGCCCTCTCTGTATCTTAGTTCAGTATCCCACCCTCAGGCTGTCACACGGAGTCCCTCCAGCCCTGAGAGCCAGGGCCACCAGCGAACCCTGGTGTGTCTCGAATTGTACCGCTGCAGCCCGCATGGGCCTTCCCTCCCTTCCTTGGCCATTGTCCGGGTGGACACGCTGGTGAGTCCCTGACCACAGTGACCTGCAGGCTGCTGTTCTGTAATCGTGAGATGGTCATTAGCTCACTAAGGCCTGCTCTGGACCAGCTTCTTGGGCCCAGGCTTATTATAAAGATGCACGAAGTAGAGTTCACAGTGTCAGAGGCCTTTTGGGAACTCTTACAGTGCCAAGATGACTAGATTTTCAGATACTCTCAGGGAAGGCAGCTGGGGACTAGTCTAGGAAATTGTGAGAAAATGACTTTGAGATGTCCACCCATCCACCTTGCCACCCATCCCTGTGTGTACCCTCCCAGGGTGCATTGCACCATTCTGCCAATTAAATGACATCAGCAAGGAACAAAGGATGAGGGCATAGTGCTGTACTCTTTAGAAGCTATGGGTCTCTACCTCGGGGAACAGAGTTCTCTGTGCTCACTCTGGTCCCATATCTTTCTCTCTCTCTCTCTCTCTCTCTCTCTCTCTCTCTCTCTCTCTCTCTCTCTCTCCCTCTCTCTCTTTCTGTGTGTGTGTCTGTGTGTGTCTGTGTGTGTGTGCGCGCGCGCGCGCGCGCGCGCGTGCGTGGGTGCCTCAAAAACTATGGTAAAGTAGGGTTGAGTAGGGTTGTCTACTGCTCACTCTCACTGGTAGTAGATCCGTTTCTTCTGTAGGCCTCTTGAAGGGTTTAAAACCCAGAAATCAGGAATGACTGACTCTAAGGGACTGCCAGGCAAAGGGGTGGCGGCCCAGCTAGCAAGACTGGCAGCTGGAGCTTTCAGGAAACAGCTTCTTACTAAACGGGAAGAAAAGGATGCAGGGAGACATGGCAGCAGGCAGTGATCTCCCCCCCCCCCCAAAGCATAAGAGTGGGTATTGGAGCATCCCTCATTCACTGAGTTCCCAGAAGTCCATAAAGACGTCTAGCCTTCAGCCCACACATGCTCGCAGGACAAGAGAGGAGAAAGGAAACGCCACCTATCACACACAATAGAACTGAAGCAGCACAGTGACCAGCCAGCCCTCCCAGGGCACGCATGTAGGAGCTACCGTGCTGTGAAAAATGAAGAGTCACTGAGGGATTGAGGGGAGGGACAAACCTTCCTGAGGATTGTCACCTCTAAAGACTGGCACCAAAGCCTGGGTGGATCACCTGGAGCCCGTTTGACAGAGGTGCTGTTTGCTGAGTCTTCCAGGGGCAGATGAAGCAGTCAGGGAGACAGAGGGTCCCAGATCTGCCTGGTTGAGAGGTCTGGGGTCTGCCTGCACGTCTCACGCCTCTGCCCTCAAGCGGACACCACACCCATGAAGTGGCCAATGCACATGCTGGCTGCAGGAGTCACATAGGGGGACATGCTCTCCTCCAAGTCCCTTCATGATTTTAC
The DNA here is from genome assembly GCF_049852395.1 of Peromyscus maniculatus bairdii. Classification (NCBI taxonomy): domain Eukaryota; kingdom Metazoa; phylum Chordata; class Mammalia; order Rodentia; family Cricetidae; genus Peromyscus; species Peromyscus maniculatus. The sequence goes on from NC_134861.1 coordinate 2,816,224, forward strand.
TTGTGAACTTTGGACCCACCATCAAAGTCCCCTCTGGAAGTGACCTGGGTGTGGGACATACATGGTTTTGCTCACTGTCCAGCTCCTTGGGCTTTATGTCCCTGTGACCACAAGCTAAAGGTGGTTTGAATTGTTTTGTGGAGGAAATGAAAAGATTCACTGTCCTCCATGGCACAGGAAAGCAAGACAAAGGTCAGCTCAGCACCTGTATGTGGCATGGCCGCCCCCACTACCTCCCTTGTGACCTTCGGCTGCCATCGTGGGTAGCGGTGGAGCTGGAGTCAGGGAGGAACTTCCATGGCGTTGGACTGAAACGCAGTGCCCTGCAGCTTCCAGAAGCAGCTTCCGGAGCCCACAGTGGGCACCTGTGCTCCAGGGGACCTTGTGGCAGGAGGAAGGACTCTGGCCTTGTCCTTGGTCCTGGTCTCTGTTTGTGAGCCTGTTACTTGACGTGTTTGGGAACATGGGGTTTAACTTAATGGGGCATGGCATGGAGAGCTGAGGGATGATGGGGGACCTGTTGGGCACGTGGGAGGAGGAGGAGCTGGAGGTCAAGCTGAGCACCATGGGCAGGGACTCTGGAGTTTTATCCTGAAATGGTGAGATCACCCAGACAGAACGTGGTTTTAGGGAGGTTGGCTGCAAAGTGGGAGGAAAGAGGATTGGGTATGGAGGGGATGGAGAGGGGCCATGGGACAGCAGAAGAGGACAACACACCCTGCCTCCAAATCACGACTGCATGTCCAGGTAAGTTCCCACTGCTGCCTCCAGCTCAAGCCTCTGCCTAAGCCATCAGTGTCCCCATGCATGGAGTGTGCCCAGGTGGAACCAAGGTTGTCCCCAGTGCACCCACAGCTTCCAGCTGAACTTGAGTCTGGCCTGGCATAAAGGAGGTGTGTGTGGCGGTGTGAGCGACCCCAGTGGCACAGTGTGTCCATGTCCCCAGGTTCTATCATCTGCATTCATCACACCTGTCTGTCCTCGCCTTGTGGGCCCAGCATGATTAGGACCAAACAAGTTGAGGCTGGCACAGAGTGCCCCATGGCAGACCTGTGAAATTCCCAGCTCCAGCTTGGGCAGGTGGGAAGGGAGGAGCCTGGGGAGAAGCTAGTCTGGAAGCCAGGTCCCTGCCCTGACCCAAGCCCAGGTCGGCACTGCTCCTCAGACTGCAGGCTGCTGCTGCATCCAGGGATACGTGAGAGAGTGACATGTGGCCTACAGCCTGCTCTCTCCACTCCTGCTACACTCAGGTCCCTTTGCGCACACCTCACTCTTCCAGGCTCTAGAGTCACATCTGTTAGAGCGACTTTCCCAACTGGCTCCCCATGCTCAGTCATGCTGGCGTGAAGCCCTCCCTTCCCCTTCCCCCAAGGACTGGCAGTTCCCTTGGCACCCCTTAGAGCCAAATTCTCCTCTCACAATGCCTGCCACTTATCATAGGTAATGAGGAGCCATGGTAGGCCTCACACTGGCCACAAGGGACTGGGGAGCTCTGAACCCACTTCAGAGACTCAAGTTCAGTGTCCGTCTGATGGATGTGACAAAAAAAAAGTTGAGAAAGAACTGAGAGTTAAATTTGAATTTCACATAAGCAATGAACTATTCTTACTGTGTCTCAAATATCATACATATATTTATGCTAAGCATTTGTTCATTTACTGGAAATTTTTATCCAACTGGTGGCTTTCCCATTGGCTGGCAGCCCTGCTTCCCCTAGACTCCGGACGCTGAGGACATGTTTTGGGGGGTGGAGTCAAGCCTGCCAGTGGCCTCCAAGCTCAGTGGCTGAGGCCATGGCAGATTTCCCCAGTTACACACTCGGGGAGAGACCGGCTTTCATCTGGAAGCATCCTGGGCCTTCCCCTTCCACGCTGAGAGCTATGTCTCCTAAGATGCACTCCCTTGCAGCTCCAGCTCTGGCTCCCCTCCAGCTTCCTTATGAGACAACCCCAGGTAAACCCTTCCCCGGGAGCTTCTAGGGCTAATTATGTCACATCAGGCCACAAAATGAGTTTTTGCAAAGTGGCCTCAGCCACAATGGAGCTGCCATGCAACCTAATTATAAAACCCACTGCGCTAGAAATCTCAAGGCAGAGCGACTTGGACATGACGGAGACATGCTTTAATGCTCATAACTCAAAGAGCTTGTTTTAAAAACCGACTGTAAACCCATTTAATTACTTGATTTTAAAACCAACCATGTGGAAATTATGTTTCTTCAATGTGCATTTTGGATGCAATTTTTGGCAAGGGAACTCCATGGTGGCTCATAGCACTCCAGGCTCCCCAAAACAGCCTCCCCGTGCCTTCCCTGAGGCCCTTGTATGCCCCCCTGAACCTCTCATCAAAGGTGGGGAGCCAGGGCCCAGAGACAAGGACCCTCAATGCCTAGAATGGCAACTGGTGAGCAGGTGGTACAACAAAACTTGGACTGTTTGATGATAAACATTATGTTCTTCCACTGCCCATTCATCCACCTATCCACCCACCCTCCACTACGCCCTGCCCCCCATTTATCTACCTACTTATTCACCCACCCATTTATCCACCCACCCATGCTTCTACTCTTCTGTGCATGCATCCATCCATATCCACTCATCCATTCTTCTACTCCCCCGTCTCTTCACTCATCTACTCACCTATTTTTCCACCCACCAAATCCATTTTCTCATCCATTCATCCAGCCACCTTTCCATATCCATTCACTCAAGTATCCACTCTCTACCCTCCCGCCTATCCATCCAGCTCCCCATTCACTCTTTACTTATCAACTCATTTATCCACTCATTCAACCACCTTCCGTCCATGCACCATCCACTCTTTTAACCTTTCCATCTATCTACCCATCCACTCATCTACTCACTGTCCATTTATCTACTCATCCATCCTTCTATCCATCTACCCATCCATCTACTCATCACTCAATCCCTGCTCTTGATCTGCATAATTAAAGCCAGTTGAATGTCTTATTTATATGCATTTCAATTCACCCATCTGAGTATTTACTTGTACATACACAAACCACATATATACAGGTATGTATATATATATATATATATATACATATATATATATGTTGATCCATCAGTCCATCTATCCATCCATCCATCCATCCATCCATCCATCCATCCATCCATCAGCATATGCCATTTGTCTGTATATTCATCTACTCACTACAGATATATAGATATAGATATCCCTCCACCACACATACATACACATCCCTTCATACATAACCATGCAGCAAGCCTTTAGTCTTTAGACAGCTTTTCCTGTACCTTGCTTCTGGGCAAGCAGAAGTGAAGTGAGTATCATCTACTCTCCAGCCCCAGGACTGTCAGGACAGGGAGACTCTGAAACCAATGTCCAGAAGAGAAAAGTTCTAAAGTAGAGGAGTGAGAACTTCTGGGATCCTGATGAGGACTGGACATAAATGGAGAATGAGAAGTGTCCCATGGAGGAGATCCATTTGAGTTGGTCACTGCCAAATGTGTAGGAGTTGAGTCTGTGAGAGAAGAGAATGACATTTGCTCTGAAATTCAGGTCCACTAAGCTCAGGTTCTAGCTCCCCCAAACCAGAAACACGCTGGTTTCTGTGTCTTGGGAAGTTTCCTCCGATCTGTGAAGACGAGGGGAGCGGGCTTCCTCATTATTACCCATCAGCCCCCTCAGCTGTGCCTCGCCTTCCCCCTCTTGCCTTCCCCCAGAGATTCCCGGGGAGGGACAGGGATGCTCCTGATCCCCCAGCTTTCCCTCTGCCCTTTGGGATCACACCGTACCACTTCAGATACCACTTAACACCCCAGGGCTGCCTGGCCCCAATGTCCCCCTCAGATTCCAAGCTTCCTCATGACATCTCCACCCGGTCGTCCACTGGCATCTTGGGGGGTCTCCATCTTGTGACATTCTTGTCTGCTCCTGTGACCTCTTCCCAAAGGCAACTTGGAAAGCTGTGCCATGAGCTCTCATGCAAAGGCTACTGTCTCCCTCTCCCCATCCCTGCACCCCACATCAATTGTGCCATGTTCTGTCCCCACTGTCTCCATTGGGTGGCAAGTGTCTGTTATCACCTGGGCCTGTGTGTAGTTATACACATTGGCACCGTGAATGACCCTGGCATCTGTGGCTCCCACTGCAGGCCTGTGAGACAGAAATGGGAGGTCTTTGCCTTGTTTAGAACCTAAGCTAAAACCAGGGATGGGAGTTCATGAGTGAAGGGCCAGGTCCGTGGCAGTCTCTTTCTCGGCATATACCTTCCTATCTCCCAACTGGCAGGCATCCAGGTCAATTGTCTTGTGTCAATCAATCAATCTAATGATTCCAGGCCTCCCCAAGTATGCTTCCCCTTCTTGTTGCCGCTGAAGTCAGTGGACTACTCTAACCCACCATAGGTGAGAGCTGGCATCCATATGGTAAATCAGAGGCGCGAATCTGCTCCAGCCTGCTGTGACACCATCCACTGATGCCCATGGGGAAGAGACTCCTAAGCAGTCACTAGAAGCTTTGCTTAGCTGTGAACAGGCTCTGTGGTGCTGTGGATATCACTCTATATAAATAAAACACTGATGGCCAGTGACCAGGCAGGAAGTATAGGCGGGACAAAGAGAGAGGAGAATTGGGGAAACAGGAAGAAGGAGGGAGAGACACTGCAGCCACCACCAGGACAAACAGCATGTAAAGATGCCGGTAAGCCACCAGCCATGTGGCTAGGTATAGATTTATAGAAATGGGTTAATTTAAGATATAAGAACAGTTAGCAAGAAGCCTGCCATGGCCATACAGTTTATAAGTAATATAAATGTCTGAGTGATTATTTTATATGTGGATTGTGGGACTGCGGGGCTTAATGGAACCTGGAGAGAAGCCCTCCAGCAACACTGTGGGATGTCAGCAGATGCCCAGCTAGAGCCTGGCCAATGGAAGGTAGTGTGTGGAACTGAACAGAAGAACCATTAATAGGTCCTTCTACATTAATAGGTCCTTCTAGTGCCTACCTATCACAGCTACCTGCAATTGCCCCTCTCCCTCCCCACCCCTCTGTCTCGGTCTTTCTCATTCTCATTCTGTGTGTGTGTGTGTGTGTGTGTGTGTGTGTGTGTGTGTGTGTGTGTGTGTACATGCACTAGGGCAGTGATGATAAATTTACAACTGTAGAATATGTTTTTCCTGAATTGCAAAGCTCTTTTGCTGAACAAAATCTTACAGAGTCATAGAATCAATAAATCAGATCAAAGGCAAGCAATGTGGCTGTGACAAGGCTTGGGGCTGGAAACGCTGCTTTCTGGGCATCCCTGTCACCCTGCTCAGCCATGCTGATGGAGCTTGGCATCCTCAGGGAAGAGTGTTAACCTCTCAGAAAAACAGGGATCATGAGGTTCTGCATCATGACCTTGGAGGGACCAAGTGTGGACATGGTGAAGTGATTGGGCATCTAGTGACAGTAAGTTACACCTGTCACACTTTGTCTTCAGTGTGCTAGGGTGGCTGCTGCACCTGAGTTCCCCACACTGTCACATCTTCCCATTGTCACAGCAATCCTATGAGTTATTATTAGCATGATTGGGATTCACTGAAATTGCATTCTGGTGAAGAGTACTACACCCTTTCCTGAAGCCCAGCTCTTCTTCCCTGGGGTCCTCCAGAGGGAGAGGTACCCAGAGCAGCCTGAATTTGGGAAGGACCAGTGTGTTCCTTGCCAGGCTGTAAACCTCCTCTATGTCCCTTTCCTCAACCCCAGCCTGAAGCTCAGGGGATAGAAAAAACAAAAAACAAAAGAGAAGCTTTCCAGTGCCTTCTTGCTTTCCAAGAAAAAAACCCATTTTGGGTTGAGGCTCCCATGGGTCACTCAACTGATTCCAGGCCACATGGACATACATGGCTAGAGTTGAGCTCAGGTATGCTGGCTGCAAAGCTCTTCCCATGATGCGATGACACTGTTGAGGAAAGCAACTTCCATGCAGACAGAGGTATGAAGCCTCCCAACACCAGGAGCATCCAAGCAAAGCTCAGGGATACAGGTGATGATTTCACATTATAAAGCATGTGGTCCAGCTTGCCCTCAGCCAGCTCCATCTTTGCAACTCAGCCGGGACCTAGCTTCAGGTGTCACTGAGTTTTGGAGGAGGCTGGAACCACTTTACCTTACTTGTTTCTCATCCAAACCTTGCCTTGCCTTCTGTATGCCTGTGGGAGAGGCCATGGCCAGGCCACCACCAGGAGGGTTCTGGGTACAGAACGACATGCACCCTTTCTATCAGGACACACCACCCGTTCGGTCAGATCTCCTGTCTTTCGGTCTCCCTGCAGTGGCTGTGGGCCCTTGGAAATATCCTCCAGAACCCTCTTCTTGATAACGTTAAAGATGTCACCATTCCCTTCCCAACAAGAAGAGCGAGAAGGAACTAACAAAACCAGTAGCCAGCACCACTGCCATGTTCAAGGACTATGATAACATTAGAAGTTACACCTTTCTATGAATACCAGTACTTCAGTTTCATAACCACTAGTAATCAGAGACACCAGCATCCCATGATTGATGGTTACTAAAACCGCATCACTGACTATTAATATATAGACACCAATACACCACTGCTGACTAATGCCTTGAGACATCAATAGCCTACCATTAATATTCAATGGACTCAGAAACACCACACCACACCACACCACTGACAACAGGACAACAACACAACAAACACATCCCACCACTGACAACGAGGCTCAGATACCGGTGATGAGGCTTGGACTGTAGGGTCCGAGGAAACGCTGAAGGAAGACCCCAGACTCACGTAATATGCAAGAACAAAGAACCTTTATTATACCAGCACGCACGTGGGATCGTTCCCCTGTACAAAATGGTAATGACCCTGAGAGGGACCTGCAGGCTCCTTTTAAGCACAGCTAAGGGGAGTTTCAGAGTCAGCTACCTAATGGGTTAAAAGCAGCGGTTACTTCAGTATATTTCTAATTGGCTGAGGATTAGTCTTAACCATTTTTGGACACATCTGCACATGCTTGGCCGTGACTCAGAGGGGGCTGCTGGGTTTGTCCTGGAGACACTGTGAGGCTGACTTAGACCCTCTGTGTTTATTCTCTCCCTCCACCCTGAATGTGAGGGCCTTGGAGATAAACGGGAAAGGCATTTGGTTGTCAGAGAACTTTCCCTCAGAGAACTGGAACCTGAATTCAGTTGTGAAAGTGGGAGCGTTCAGCCCCTTCAGGACACAGCGGCACATGCAGGAAGTCAGTGTCCTTCCCTCCGCACCCTGTTTGAGGGTTTTTGCAGGACTGCCCCATCCCGATTAGGAGAAACAGTCTGTGTGACTCATAGTTCAGAGATCCACGCCCCCCTTAGCTTTGCTGCTGTCTACCTGTCCTGTCTCAATACATCATGGTAGGAACTTGTGGCAGAAGGGGCTTGATGACCCCATGGTGGCCAGGAAGCAAAGGGAGAAAATGTGGAGGAAGGGGTGTGGGTCATGTCCCTTTCAAGGTCACACCTGAAAGGGTATACGGCGGTGCTGGTGGCTAGAGCTGGGTACCGCGGTGGCCGCGGTTTAGCTGGCAGCAGAAGAGAGCGGAGGAATCATGAGACATGGTTACCAGAGTTAGAATGGGCTTTATTAGAGAGAAGAGGAGATAGGACAGAGAGAGAGAGAGAGAGAGAGACAGAGACAGAGACAGAGACAGAGACAGAGACAGACAGAGAGACAGAGACAGACAGAGAGACAGGGAGAACGTGGGTTGCATGTCTGGCCTTTTGGCTGGGACGCAGTCGCCTGCTGATGACGTAATAAGGTGCCAGATGAGACCCCCTTACAACACCCCCAGTGACCTTCCTCCCACTAGCCCCCGCTCAGGTTCCGTCACTTCTACACAGGGTGGGGACCAAGCCTCTGTCACATGGACCCTAGAGAGACACTTATCTGGATGCCTGCAAGGACTGGCTCACTTCAGCAGAGCATCATTTAAAAGATGCAGCGAGCATTCTGTCTAGTCCTGGCACACCATGAATGAGAATGAAGACATGACTGTCCTAGGTGTGGTGGAGGAGAATAAGAACATCTCTTTTTTGTCGATATGAGGGAGAACACAGCCAGAGGCATCCGAAAGAGTCCAGACTGAGCCTGGCCAACAGAATAGACCGTGAGAAGAGGGAAAGAGGAAGAGAGTGAGCGAGGAAGAGGAGAGCGGCAAGGGAGGGGACCAGGAGCCAAGAGTGGAGTGCCAAGGAAGACGCCAAGGGCAGAACCGAGACAGCATATGGCCAAAATATCTGAGTGATACGGAATCAGAAGCCGAGGGGAGGGGAGGGGAGGGGAGGGGAGGGGAGGGGAGGGGAGGGGAGGGGAGGGGAGGGGAGGGGAAGAAGGGGCTGAAGAGATTTAGGGGACAGGGAGGTCCCTTGTGTAAGAAGTGCTGAGAGGAGCCAGGACTCTGTAACACATACTTGCTATGCTGAGAGAGACTGACAGCCAGATTTCATTTATGTTAACAGGCACCTCAGTTAGCCATTTGTCCCGGGTTTCTTTGGGACCAGTACACAGTAAGTGTAAATCCAAGCCTGATTGTCCTGTGTTGTCCATGCTGAATAATCAGTGTGTCACTGCCATGTCGCTCAAGGTACCCACTGTGGCTGGGGACTGGGGTTTCCTATGTAAGGTTCTTCCTCTGCCATACAGGAAGCTGCTGCTGTAAGGACCAAACAGGAAGTGACAGTGAGGGCCTAAGAGGAAGCTGTGGTAAGAACCAAACAGGAAATTGTAGCGGTCAGGCAGGAAGCTGTGGTATGAGTCAACCAGGAAGCTGAGATGAGGGCCTAACAGGGTGGTGAGCGGCTAACAGGAAGCTGCAGTGAGGGCCAAACAGGAAGTTGCAGTGAGGGTTCTACAGTGAGGAAGCTGTAGTGTGGGACAAACAGGAAGCTGCCGTGAGGGCCTTTCAGCTCTATTCTCACTGGGCTCTGTAAGCAGACCATCAAGAGTTCCTAAGTGGACCCGCAGGACAACGGGTTCTGAGGTCTCCATTGCCCACCTCCAGGGACAATGGCCTCTAGCTCAAGCTGAGGCAGCGCTTTGGCCATCTGGACTAGTGACAATGACATCTTCGCCTCTGGTTGGGAATATTTGACTAGCAAGTCTCAGGGGTCCTGGCATCCCCACAGTGCGACCATTGCCCAGGCGCAGTCGGCTCCGCGAAGCCAGAATTCTAACAATGCTGCCATGTGTTTCCCTCGCCTTCCGTTGTTCAATTAGGGCAGATGAATGAACAAATTGTTCACTGATCTAATCTTACACAGTTAACACAACTGTCCTGATAAAAGACAATCTTGCAAAACACAGTTACTCCAGAGAATTCACCATCCTCTGCACTCTGCCTGGGCGAATGGGCTTCTTTGCATTGTCTGCGAAATGCCTTCAGACAGGCAAACAAACGCAATTAAACCACATTCCCTCCAGGGCCTCCATGCACAGCCCCTCAGAGAACAGAGGTCTCAACAATGGCCCCGCCTCGAGTTTCCTGTTATTGACAAGATTTCCCATAAATCAAGGTTGTAGAACGTGGGTGGTAGTTGTGTTTATGTCTCCTGAAATACGTCTGCCTTCTTCGATGAGTATCGATCAGGTGCCAGGTTTCAAGGCAGACGGACCCTGGCTAAGGGGAAAGCATGCCTCTCCTTTCCGTTTACAAGTGTGCCCTGGGATGTTTCTTGGCATTTCAGCAATTGTCAAGTCAGTAATTAAAGCTGAACCAGCCCTTAGCTGACAATCAATTCTGTGATTGGGTTTGAGTGGCTGTTTTTACTAAATCAACACTGGGTGCTCGGCAGCGCATGTGTTCACACAGAGGCAGGATGGCTGCCACGGCAAGCTGGGCCATCCATGCGTATGGGAGCGTGTGGTTGTACGGCCCTGGGCAAGTCACTTCCCCATCCTGGCTCCTGCTCCAATATCTGGAAGAGAGACAAGGGCATCTCCTACCCAGGCTGCTCTGAAAGACTAGGACTTGTGTTATGCCCAGAGGATGGGGGTGAGGTTGGGGATTGTGCTCTCCTGGTCACCATGGTGATCTCAACACTCCACACAGCCCTGGTGTAGGTAAATAACAGGAATCCTGTGTATGGTGCCTCCACAGCCCCAGCACCCTGCATCCTGTTAATCACCACCTGTGGGAGCCCTTCTCCCCCTCCCCCTCCTTCATAAGCTCTGAAGTCGCCCCTCTCCAGGTTTGGCGGCTTGAATGAGATCTTGCCCCCATAGTCTCAGGCATTTGAATACTTTGTCCCCAGTTGGTGGCTTGAGAAGGCTAAGGAGGTGGGACATGGTTGAAGGAAGTATGTCACACGGGAGGAGGGTTTTGAGAGCTTAAAGACTTGTGGCATTTCCAGTTCTCTGCTCTGCTCCACGCTTGTGGTCCAGGGTGTGATCCCTCAGCTTCCTGCCCCTGCAGCCAAGCCTTCTCTCGGTCATCATGGACTCTGACCCTCTGGAACCATGAACCCAAATAAACTTTTCCCTCTTGAAGTTGCCTTGGGCATGGTATTTATTACAGCAGCAGAAAAGTCACTATTACACCAGGTAAGGACAATTGGGGTGCCCTGCTGAGAACCAACTGGGTCTCCCGCTTCTAGATAAGCAGGCAGTACCACCCATCCAGTCCTGCTGTAGCCTGCCAGCTCCTGGTGGATTCCTTTGTTTGTTTGTTCGTTCCTGGGGGGGTGGGAGGGGCACATGCGTGCCACAGTGCCCCTGTGGGGTCTCGGGACAAGTTGGTTGGTTCTTTCCTTCCACCGTGGTCCCAGGGATCAAACTCAGGTCATCGGGGTTGTGCCTCAAGTGCTTTTCTGCCCTGAGCCTTCTCCTCTTGCAGCAGTCCTGGTAAATTTCTAAGATGGTACAGCAGCAATTCACAGCTGGGGGTCAAGGGCGCTCTGATCCTGTTGTGATGTACTTCACACAATGGGAGCTCAAATCTCTCGGGCATCATGCTGTGAACAGGTGTCCTCTGCGTCCTGCCCCGACAGATATTTCCATTCTGTCTCCTTGATGCAAGAATGGATTCTCTAGCTCACAGCAAGCTCATGCTGCTGAAAGGAATTGCCGGTAAGGCAGCCAAGTCCTGGATTTTGTAGGTCAAAGAGGAGAAGTCAAAGACATCAGCACCAAAGACAGGGCTCTGTACAGCGAATGGTCTGGATGAAGTGTGCATTGTTCAGTAAGCAAGGAGGGAACGGACCAGATCCTGGGGTTTGACTGGTAATATAGTCCTAGATCTTTCCATCATGAAGCCTTGATCAGAAACCACAGCAGGTATGGAAAAGGAGTTTAACGTCGAGCCCCAAGACTCCCCTACATGGTAGAGAGGACAGCTGGAGTGGAAGGTCATGGGCTGAGGTGAAGGTCACATGTTAGGATGACTGTCACAGGCTGGAGTGAAGGTCAGAGGCCAAAGTATAAGAAGGTTGGAAACAGCTGTCCATTTTCCCAGCTGTCTTCTCACCCTGTGCTGGGCCTGGGAAGGATGCTGGGGATACTGGTGAGGCCCTGGGCCAGGCCAGAGAATCTATGGAAGACAGTGACCCTGCTGTTAACCTGTCAGCTCTCCTGTGAAGGCTGTTCAGCCCAGTACATCATGGTGGTGGGGGGATGGGGTGACATCCAAGCCAGCACTTTGCCGTGTCCCACCATCTCATTCCAAAACAGCCGAGAGGGCACACTCCAAATGACCTTCCCTGGAGTAAGTCAAGCCACATCTGGCTCCCAGCCCCATGTGTGGGCATGTAGTCCCCAGACGCCTGCCCCCCGGCCAGCTTCCTACCAGGCTCGCCCTAAGGGTCTCTCCCTCCACTGGGTATGTCCCAGGAACCTTGGGAGCTCAGACTGATCTCTGGTCATCTCCCAAGCCAGTCATTCTGGCTCATGTCCACACTTCTGTAAATGACACCATCATCCACATCTGCCCATGCCAACAGGTCAGAGCACCCTCTGTGGCCCATGGCACTCAATCCCTACCGAAGCCCCTGAACCCCGACTCCAAGGCATTGTTAGTACTCATCCATCCTCTCTGGCATGCTGCCTTTGTCTGAGTCTCCTTTAGCTAACCCACCTGGCTCTATGGGCCCCATCCTCTTGTGTACCCTCAGGCAACCTGTCTCCAGGGGGTAACCAAAACAGATGACCCCTTCTGCAGCTCCAGAGATCCCACCTCAGGGTGCCACCCCCCCCCCCCCGCCCCGATCTGCAAGTCTTGGGGGATGAGAAAGGCGCTGGGTTGGAGAATTCTAATTACTCATGACTCACTCAGGCCCAGATGAGATTCTAGCAGGTTCTAATTTCAGATGTGGGGGTGGGTGCCTCTCTGTTTGTCTCCACTGTCTGCATCTCCAGCCGTCAAAAATCAAGTTTCCTGAGTTCCCAGCTGGCTCCATCTGGCTGGCCAGGAACATTGGTGTGTATGTGTGTGTGTGTGTGTGGGGGGGGGTGTTCCATAGACAGGTAACACCAGTCTTGAGGCTTGGGCTGGCAGCACCCCCCCCCTGCCCCAACACATACACACAATCACATGTATAGGCATAATGGAGAGAGAGGAAGGTCTGTGGGGCTGCCGGGCAGGGCTCTGGCAAGCAAGGATGACATATACTTTTGTGTGTTTCCTGTAAGCCCCACATAAGTGATTGCAATCTGATGTGTGTCATTGGGGCAGGCTGGGTGTTAGCACTGCCTTTTAGAAGAGATGGGCTGAAAGGCTTCATGGCAGGAAATGGACCAGGGAGGTGAGATCCAGCATTTGGTGGTCAGAGAAACCACAAGAAGCCTCCAAGGGAAGCAGTCACAGGGACACATCAGACCGGGAGGTCCAAACTGGTGTCCCGTGAACCATAGCAGACAGGAAGGAGATCTGAGTGAATCTGGGGCCCAGAAGAAGACATGTAGACCCTTAAGCAGTCAGGATTCCTAATATGGCCATGGGAACAGGGATCCAGCACAGGTCCCGATCTGCCCCGCCTCTGCCAGGAGCTGCTCCAAGCCCTTTGCGTGGAGGCTGCACGGACACCTTCTGTAGAAGCCATCTCTCTGCTGCAGCAGGGTAATGGGGTGGGGTCATTCATGGTCAACACCCCAGAATGTCTGTAAGTGCGCTCCCCCCACTCTCCTCCTTATCTCTCCGTAGGCCCAAGGAACAGAGGTACTTTGGAGGAGGCGTTCACTGCAATAGGGTATCAGAGCATGTGTGTGTACTGGCAGAAAAGTCTTAAAAGAACCCTGACCAGGGGGGAGAAAGGTCCGGGGAGCTTTTGTGTAATCAGAAATATATCCCCGATGCTTTGGTGATGTGTAGACTTCTGGGAGCCATTTCTGGCCTTTGGGGTAGGGAGAGAGGCCTTCATAGAATCTCCTGCTGTATCAAGTCCCCTGGTGCTTGCTAGTTGCCTTCCAGACAGAAGCAACCATGCCCTAGGCATTAGTTGGGTGGTTCAGGGAAACATGAAGGGAGAGAAGTTGATGCCACCAAGCCAGCGGTGAACTCCACACACCAGGACCTCAGCCTCTCTGGCCTTAGCATCTCCTCTGGGAAATGAAGGCAATCGCAGTTCCTTGGCGGATATGCTATGAGGATTCCAAATACCTCTCCCTGACCCATACTCCTGACCCCGGGTTGGGCCCTGCAGCTTACTAACCTTTCCTGAGGCTCAGGCTTTAAATTGCCCAGGCATCAGTCAAAGGTATGTGTCAGATATTCCCACAGCATGTTCGAACATGTTGCCTCTGATTTCAGGAAACCCAGCCTCACAGCCCCCAGGACCTAGCTCAGGTACCATATGTCTGCCCCAGAATAGTAAGCGGTAAAAATACACCGTTGAAAATAGAGTCTGCTTCTCAATTTGGAAGTGCAATCTGCCCACCTCCGCCTGCGAGCTACTAATTGATTTGCTTTTTGCCCTGGTCTTCCTACCCTTGTCAGCACTTTCTCTTCCCTCTTCCCAGAGGCTGAAAATAGACCCTGATGAGATTGCTGGGCCCTTGGTCCCTCTCACCTCAGGGTCACCTAGGCAGAGCCCTGGGCCCACCTGCGGGGCTGGTGGCCCAAGCCAGGGCTCTTACTCGGTAATGAAGTCATGGCACCTACTCAGGGCCAGTTGAGTTCCCCGGGCTGGGATATGGCTATAGCAGATAGACCCAGCATTGCCAGGCCGTGGGAGGCTTCCCTAGAAAGAACACAAGGGGCCACAAGGTTGATGGTGCAGACGATTCTGGGTGAGGGACAGGGAGCTGCACTGACTCTGTACCAGGGAGGGTCTCCTGGAAGAGGCATCCTCTGGAGAGAGCCTCGGAAGAAGGAAGCTGTTTGACAAGCCGATGTCGGGGTAAGGCCCTGCTCCCCCCTCACACAGCTTGATTGGTGTGGGGCCACCTGCAGGTAGGACATCATTGCCTGGGAGTTTGCACTCAGAACATTTGAAGGGAGATATTTTAGTTTGTTCATATGTGGTCTCGAATCAGGGTAGAAGTCCAAGGACAGCATCTCAGTCATCCGAGTCGGGGTGTCTCCATCCTCCTGTGTATCTGTGCAGGGAGCAGCACATGCCCAGAAAGGCAAGGTGTCTACTGTCTCAGCCCACTGCAGAATACAGAACGGGGGTGACTGATACAAGAGCCTGGGATGGAGATGGGAGGTGGGCCAGGAACCCTGCTTCTGAGACCCTGTCCCATTACCTCACTACCCTGGTCTACCAGTCAAATCTACCCATTCAAGGCCCAGCTGTGTGCCCCTCCTCAGAGAAGGCCCCCTTCTTGCTCATGGTTCAGCAGCCGTAGAAGAACGAATGAATGAATGAGCCTTCACTAATGTGTGCTACTGGGAGCAGTGAGGAGGAAGAAGTGAATGAGGCTTTCTAGCTGTTGGCCTCTAGGCTACTTGAATATTCATGAGGATATTCTCCCAAAGAGAAAAACAAACACAGGATCCTATGGGAGTCCAAGTGGAGGTGTGGCTGGCCATTCCCTCATCCAAGCATGCATTTTATCCCCTATCCACCCAGGATGGACCAATTGCCAACCCCACCCACACCTGTGCTGGTGGTCACAGAGTTGCTCAGAGCATGCATTCCAAACAGGAGGCCCATAGCAAGCAGTTACTGTGTCAGAATGCATCCTGGGAAAGAGCCTTAATGAGGGGCATATGGGTTCTGGGAAGAAGATTAGCCAAACCAGGGGTGCATCGAGAGCCTGGGGTGGAGAAAGGATGTCAAGCGGGTGTTTGGTGAGCCAAACCCAGGATGTCTGGGTGCCTTGTGTCATCTTCTTGTTCAGGTGTCTACACATAGTTTGGATTATCTAAGGAAGGACAGAAGGATGCGCCATAGGGACACAGGGAGGAGCCGAAAGTTCCTGAGAGCTACAGCTGGATGCTTTGAGCAAACAGTTTATGAATTACAATGTGATGTCTAAAATAAATATTCATGAGCCCCCGGTGATATAACTGAATGATTAAGTAAATAGCTGAGGAGGCGGGACCAGTTCTAGTGCAGAATTCCAGTCGCTTCATAGCTGCTTCTCCCTCAGGGAGGCGGGGTGCCATCCCACTCCAAAGAGGACCCACGAGCAAGCCTCAGCAAAGGGGCCTGACGAACACCGCCTGCCAGCAGGGCACAGGACCACAGCGTGTCCTGGTGACAATACCTCCCCATGTGATCTTCTAGCAAGTACTACCGCAGTGGTGTTTGCTGGAAGATCGCAGACAAATGTGGGAAACACACTAGCGAGGCTCCCTGGAGGGACCCCTGCAGGAACCAATCTGCCTGCCTCTCCACTGCCACGTAATCAAAGCAGGGGAAGCTAAAACTGTCCCCAACAGGACCCAAGAAGACCTGACCACCTCATCACATGGTGTCTGCTGTGAGGTCCTGGGACAGAACCAGGAAGCCAATGGCATCTGAGTCCAGTGGGGTGTTTGGATAATACTAATAGGCTGACATTGGTGCCGTCATTGTGGCAATCGGCACATCTTCCACCTGGAACCACTACAAATAAGTTTGTTTAAGCAAAATCTGGAATCCTAATTCTCCATTTAAGACTGACCTCTGCTCTGGCTTCCTCCGCAGCCCCAGGGTGTTCTCTACGGTCACTCATTCCTGCTTACTGGGACATCACATGGCATTGCAGAATGCCACAAGCTTCTTATAACTCAGTCACTGTAGCACAGGGGATGGGACCCATCATCCTGTGTTCCCACCCTGTATTCCTTCTCAACACCACTCCACGGCCCTTCCCTGAGTTACCCTGCTCCTCCACACCTGCAGGCTCATCTCTTTTTCTCCATTACAGAGTCTCTCCCAGGTCTTCCTGAACAGAGATAGTGGGCTTTTGTGCTGAAGGAAACTAATTAATGTTCCCAGGGAGCTCGTTAAGATTCCTTGGAAAGAAAGTGTGATGGGATTATCATCGGCTCACTTAGACCGGAGCAAGCGCTCTGTGCAGCCCACTGATCCTCATTGGCCATTCATTGTCTTCTCAAGATAAGCTTGACCTCTGAAAGGCCATGGCAGCAGCATCCAGACAGAGGCTGGTCTCAGTGCCCTGCACCCTCCTGGAAGTTGTGTCTTCCTCAACTCTGCTGGTTCCCAGCCAGCCCCACCCCAGCTCCAGACCCAGCAGAGTTGTCTCTCCCACCAGAGCGCCCCACAGAACACATCAGCTGCTTAGACCTCAACCCTGGCTCCTCCTGATGAACCACGTGACCTTGACATCTCTTTCCCTTTTCTGTGCCTCAGTTTCCACACCTAGCAAACAGAGGTGGCGATAGGACAAAAACTCCCTTTTAGAGTTCTATGAATACAACGTAGTTACACGAAGTGCTGCTGGCCCAGAAGGGAGGGAGGCCTGCCTGAGGACTTGAGTCTGCACACATGAGAAGGGGACTGATTACAAGTCGTCCACGACTACACCAGAGGTCACAGCACAAATGGGAAGCGGGAGCACAGACCCAAAAGGGCCTAAGGCCCTGCCTATGAGGGCGGACTGTTTCCCAGGACTATGGAGAACCGGGAGAGTTTCTGGGGGCTTCATTGACGCCGGTGGTCTGGGGGTAGACAGTGGACTGGGATTGGAGAGTTCACGGCATGGGACCAGTCCTCACTCTGCCATTGCTGCTGTGTTTCGGGGATTGCAGAGCCAATGGCTCCAGCACCCCTTGCTCGGATGCTGTGTGTGTGTGTGTGTGTGTGTGTGTGTGTGTGTGTGTGTGTGTGTGTGTGTGTGTGTGTGTCACTTTCCCAGCTTACCCAGGCCCCCTGGCCTTAAGCTCTGGCTTGTCAGGAGCTTTCCAACTCTCCATTTTCAACTCTGAACCCCTCCTGGAACCCACAGTATAACAGCAGGGTCTCGGCTACCACGAGGCAGAGGGGAGTCCCAAGCAGCCCAAAGGAGAAGGTATCCATGGGGACTGGACAGCATGAAAAGAAATGTAAAAGATGCTGGGTCAGGTGGTCTTCCCGTGCACAGGGAGGCCTCGTACCAGGGTGTTCCCTGAGGATCCTGCCCACCACAAAGCTGGGTACAGCAGTGACTTCTCCTTGGGAGGCTCTGATGAGGCAGATCACCCCAGTCATGGAGATTCATCGGCTGGCTTCAGAGCCACATAGGACCTGGAATGCTCATCCAGCCTGTGGGCCTCCTGTCACTTCAGATGCTCCACAGAGGGGTATGGTGTGCACATCAAAGGGAGGTGGCATTCCTCACAAGACCAAGCTGCCAGAGTCTCCCAATGGCCCACTCCTGTGAGCCTCTTGGGGACCTGCCTCCAGCAGAACCAAATTCAAGTTGTGGAAATATAAACCAGATGCCCGCCCCCTTCACCCTGAGCAGAGCTCCTGCCAAAGCTAAGGATGTATGGACTGTTCTCTCAGGGTAGAGGCTGGTCATCCGAGGGAGGGTGTGCTGGATTCCACCCCAGGAGGTCCAGGGGACCTTGTTCTCTGCCTCATCTACCATCATGTGTCCAGCAGCCCCAGGTCACTACCCTTGTGCTCTTGTCTTTACTTATGAGGACACTGTTGGAGGACTTACCCTAAATCTAGGATGGCCTCCTCTGGAGGTCCTGTGCTTGTCACCAGTGACCATTCTCCCAAGTAAGGTCCTTGTTGTGACTGCGCTGTGTCAGGAAGATGAACGGACCTGTTTCCATCCTTCACAATGTCAGAATGTACTGACTAGTATTCAGTTCACAGGCCACCTCAATCTGTTAGCTGCAATTGCCAACTAGTCCCGACTCCCTAAATAGCTGGTCAAGGTGAATACTGGTTCTTTATTCCAATCTTAATTACCAATATTAACTCTCATATCACAACTGCATAGCACACAGAAGATGTATGTGCTTGTGCACATGTTTTTAATCCATCTACCTACCTGCCTATCTCTATAGGTAGGTGCTCTGGTTTATCTACCTACCTGCCTATCTCTATAGGTAGGTGCTCTGGTTTATCTACTTACCTGCCTATCTCTATAGGTAGGTATCCTCACTTGTTTTTGTCATGTTGAGAAGAGAGAACCTCAACTGAGAAAATGCCCACATCACATTGGCCTGTGGGAGACTTTCTTCATTAATGGTTGATAGGAGAAAACTCAGTTCACTCTGGGTAGTACCCGCTCCGTGCAAACGGTCCTGGGTGCTGTGAGAAAGCATGCTGAGCAAGCTAGTGAGCAGCACTCCTCCATGGCCTCTATGACGGAGTGTGTGGCCTGAGCATTGTCCGCTGAAGCAAACCCCTTCCTGCCCAAGATGCTTTTGATCACAGTGTTATCACAGCGATAGAAACCCTCACCAAGCCAGATGGTGGTGGTGGTGGTCGTGGTGCACGCCTTTAATCCCAGTGGATCTCTGTGAGTTCAGGTCCAGCCTGGTCTACAAAGTGAGATACAGGACAGGCTCCAAAGCTACACAGAGAAACCCTGTCTCGAAAAGAAAAAGAAAAAAGAAAAAGAAACCCTCACTAAAACACTAGGTTACAGCATGGACACAAAGGACTGAAGAGGCTGTAGCTGGGTTCAAGGAGTCTAGAGACCTAGCTGAAGACAAGCAGAAAGTTGCCAGGGGTGGGGGATGGGGTGGAAGGCAAGTGCCTGTGGGAACAAGATAATGAAGCGAGCTGGATGCTGTATTGCCAAGTCAGCCACAGGCTCAGGGTTGAGCTGAGCTTCAGGGTCAATCCCACTGCAGGGAAGAGGTGCAGAACAGCGGAGACTGTAAGATGGAGGGCAGGACCAGATCCAGAGGGAGGAACAGATGGATGATGAATGGATGTCAGGTCATATGGGCAAAGAGGAGGGCAGGGAGGGGGGCCAGCAGTCAGAACAGGCCCCGTCAACCGTGGGAACTGAGTTAACTTCGAGGCAGTAGGGAATTCTCTGCTTCACTCTCCTTGATACACACGTGAGTCAGACGACAGGTCACCATCATGGTGTCAGGGGACCTCTTCACTTTATGGAGTCCAGGTAAGGGTGTTGCACCCTTTCCTCGGTCTACTGTGTCTGGTAAATTCCTGGCACGTTTTTTTCCCGGTGTGGTGTAATGCATCCAGATGGGGGCCGGTTTACTTTGATACATCTCAAGGGTGACCACCTGTCTGCTTTTAGGAATAGGTCGTCTCGCTGGCCAGGTGGTCATGTTTCCATGCCCACCAAGGGACAGTCATCCGCCCCTGTGTCTGTGCTCAAAATGGGGCCAAATGCTGCTGGTAAAAGGGACTCTTTGCAGGCAAGGAAGAGCTCCAGACCCTCTGTTTACGCAGCATGGAAGGTCCCAGAGCAGGGTGTGCTCTCAACCCTCGCTCTCCCAGGCTTAGAGTATGGGTACATCTCTTCAGAGGACACTAGTCAGCCGACTGCAGTGGCCTTGCAGTAACCCTCCCACCCCCATCAGCGCTTCATCCTCTCTTTGAGTTCTACACTGTCACCCATCTAACTCCTCATTCTTTTCTTCAGGCCGACACCTCCATTCCCGTCACCCGCTCCCCACCCACCCACACTCGCCTCAGCTCTCTCCAGAGCCGACTTTCCTGTATGGTACAGACCTTGAACTTCAGGATTCCAGGTCAAGCCTCAGCTCTGCTACAGTACCTGCTGGAGGCCTCCATGGAAGAGTGGGAGGGGCAGTGAAGGAGAACGCCCCTCCCAGCCGTAGCCCCGAGTTCAGCCTCACATTCTGTGTTTCAGATCATCCTGGTGAGCTCGTCCCTTGGTGACCGGGAACAGAGCCTCTTCCTCAGCACCGACGAGGGCACCACCTTCCAGAAGTATCCTGTCCCCTTCCTCGTGGAGACCCTCCTCTTCCACCCGAAGGAGGAGGACAAGGTTCTTGCCTACACCAAAGACAGCAAGGTAAGGGAACATGGGATGTGAGGCCACACGACCCAGTCAGACAAACACCAGGACAGAAGCAGCTCTTGCTGTCAGAGGACTCTGAACCCCCAACTGGTGAGGCAGAGCCTTGCTTGAGCTGGGAGCCATGAACCTCAGCTTTGCCCTTAATCACACACACACACACACACACACACACACACACACACACACACACACACGTAGTCACCTATCAGCACTAGGAGTCTCACACTAATATGATGGGTGTGTTAGAATAAATGAAGGTGGCAGTGAGTGCCTTAGCACTAGAGGCCTGTGAGCTGGGTAAGGAGATTCTAGATAATGTCGGGCCCTTCCCCTCTGCCTCTTCTCTTCTGCCTTAGGCTAGTAGATGCTCAGGTGGAGGGGCACTGAATAGTTTCCTGTAGCCATGGTGGCCAGTGACCACATATTTGGGGGCTTAAATGACAGAAACGTGTTTTGTCACAGATGTAGAGGCCAAAAGTGAAAAATTGGTATCTCTGGGCTGAAGTCAAATGTCCCTAAGACTCTGGAGAGAACTGGTCTCCCTTTTCCCAGTCCTGGTGGTTGCTATGTGTTTTGGGTTAAAGTGGCATTGCTGTATCTTCCAGGACAGCCAGGTTAAGTCTCTGTCCATCCTTAGAATGGCCCCTGCATGTGTACATGGACGTGTTTAGTGTACCTGTGTCCATGACTACATATCTGAACTCCCACCACAGTCCCCATCTTCCATGAAGACAGAGGCAGCTCCACCCCAGACCCACCAGATAATCCCCATATCCTAAAAAGCACCTCTAGAAAGCCATTTGGGGCCATATGAGGCCATGGTCACTAGTTCTAAGGATCAAAATATACCTGTCTTGGAGCGGAAGGATAGCCTGCCACCACACCATACAGCAAGCAAGAGAAAGGTCCCAGGAAGGGAGTCTGGCCCTAGTGACAGATATGCAGTGCCTGCCACACTGTGGCCATCAGGGAAAGGAGCAGGAAGAAGAACCATGGCCCCTCCCCTCCCTCCAGCCAGTCTCCACTCCTGCCTCTTTTGACTGTACCCATCAGAGGCCAGAACAGCAGCCAGTGGAAACTGCTATTCATCAGCCCCTGGGACAGGGACAGGTGTGAGGGCCAGAATGGATCCATCCAAGGATGGATGGATGGATGGATGGATGGATGGATGGATGGATGGATGGATGGATGGATGGGTGGGTGGATAGGTGGGTAGGTGGATGGATGGATGGATGGATGGATGGATGGATGGATGGATGGATGGATGGATGGATGGATAGGTGGATAGGTGGGTAGGTGGATGGATGGATGGATGGATGGATGGATGGATGGATGGATGGATGGATGGCAGTTGGTTAGATGAATGAACATATGTAACTGAAGTGCAGCAGCACGGTCCCACCTTCCATGTTTTTCCAGGGTCCTGTGTCTCTTCCTTGGTGCTAATAAGCAGTTGTGTGTTTCTGCTAGTGTTTGGTCCCAGTCTCCAGCCCACACAAACCAGGGCTGAGTTCTCTGAAGGTAGCCATGTTAGATTTATATTTCACCATCTTAATCTCAAGTGTTTTCTGAAAATATATGCTGGGTGGATAGATTGTGAATAGACATAGGAAAGGATGGATGGATGGATGGATGGATGGATGGATGGATGGATGGATGGATGGATGGATGGGTGGGTGAATGGATGGATGGATAGGTTGGTGGATGGATAGATGAATGGATTGATGGATGGGTGGATGGAGAGCAGTTGGTTACATGAATAAACATATGAATTAATGATAAATTCCTACTAACAGGAAGCAGCCAAGTAAGAGAGCCTCAAGTGAAGAGTGGTGGTGGCCAAGCCCAGCTTTCCCCAGAGTCCAGCCTCCTTGGCAAGGTCTAGCACATATTGTCTAGTGTCCCTGGCCTGTAGTTGCCTGTCTGTTCCTATCCCTTTCCCTCAGGGCTGCACACCCTTCTGGGTATTAATAGTGCTACTTAGCCTTCCATGTAATTAGACTAAAGCGTGGCTACGGCGAGTTATTTTCCTGAAGAAATTGACTGTGTTGCAATTGCTCTTTAATTTATGGTGCCCTGAAAAATTAATGGAGCTGAAACCTTGGTTATTTTCCTTGGCTCTTTTCTGTGATGACAAGGAAAGAAGGGAGAAGAAAAAGGTTTAATTGCTGTTATAAAAGGAATGAGGGATTTGGGGAAATTAGTAAGTGATGACCATCTTGAGGTTTTTTTTTTTGGGGTGGGGAGGCTTGGTGGTCTGTCAATGCTTTTGGATGTCTAAGAATCTGGGTGTGTAGTGAAATTATGCCAACTCTGCCTCTACAAACCTGCTGTTAGCCAGGCATCCAGACACTGTGCTGAGAGACAGACATTGTGAAGCCCCCTGGCTCAGAGCAGTGCACTGGGAATTGGCCCTGGGTCTTCTGGGAGCTGGGACTCGGCTGGGTTTTGCTGGAATCCTCTGGATATGGTTCCTGGCTACTAGGGTGCTGGCATCCATGTGGCTCTCATTTGGGGAGCATGCTGTTCTCACCGCATGGGTGAAACAAAACACTGAAACTTTACCAGTTTCAGCTTTGACCAGAGTCATACACCAAGCCCCAGCCACCAGGGCAGGCACAAATACTATAGGAATAGGACTAAATTTGTCACTGTCTGACTCTTTCCCCCTGCTTTCCCATCCCCCACCTCTCCTCCTTCTCTTCCCAGACGTCTGTCCTTGCTCTGACAAAGACTCTACCTCACTTGGGGTATCCTGCCTTCCTCTGTTCCTTCCTCACCATGTCATATTTGGGACCCAATCTGAGGTACCTTACTTCAGTCTGGCCAGACTTCCTGGCTGACACCCAATATATATTCCTTCCAAGTCTTAGCAAGCTCCTGAGACCAGGAGGCCCTTCCTACCCAGCTCTCTGGGGACTACTGTCTCACCACTCACAGCCTCATCTCCCTGGGCTTGAGCTGTGGACCTGCTTGCTGGCAGAGCTGAGGTTACTTATTTGTAAGACAGGGTCAGATTCACGTTGTTTTGCTTTGCTTTTCCTTACCTTTCTTTTTCCTCTTCCAGTCAAGAACCTCTTCTGGGTCTTGGGAAATGGCTTGGTCTGCAAAATGCTTCCTGGACAAGCATGAGGACCTAAGTTCAAATCCCCAGCAGCTATGCAAAAGCAGAGTGGACATTTGCCTCTGCACCCCATAGCTGAGCATGCTGTCTGGGACATGCTAGACACCAAAAGTACTCCAAGGAAGGAAGGAATATGCCTCTTCTAGCTTTGGCTTTCCAAACTCTGTGAATTTATTCTTCCTCTGACCCAGCAGTCTAGCTGCAAGGGAGTCAGTGCAATGACAGGCATTAGTGTCCCCACCTATGAAGACAACAAGGCATTGTGAGTAAGGAGGGTATGAAACTAAGGATCTTTAATAGTAATGCCATCATAGCCCAGGGTAGAGATGCTGCCCCTCTGGCCTCATATGATGGCCACTGATGTGTACTCCTAGGGTGCACCTTCCCTTGATATCATCTTCTCCTTGCCTTGGCTGCACTTGCTCACCTTACCTCTTCTCAGGGCAGCAATGCCTTAAAGCACATTCCATCACTCTCCTGAGATACACCCTCTGGAGACAGTCTACCATCCTGCCACAGGTTACTTCTTTGTAGATTTTAGCTACAGGAACTAGGGCATCCCTCCAATGTTTGTTATTGTTTATTTTCGGCGTTTATCTTTTATTAAGCAGAAGCATTCTATTTCTGCAGCAATTGATGGTGGATAGTAAAATCACTGTCCCCCATGAGAATGAACTGGAAAGGCTCCATAAAGCTCTGGGATGGGCATCATAAACACAGCACATTGGTGGTGATAACAATGATAATGCCACTCATTTATGTGGAAACTGTCACCAGGCCCCTAAATGCTTGTCTTCTTAACTCACTGGCTGTGGGTGTAAGCAATGCTCTACGAATGCAGATGGATAAACTGAGTCATGAGGTGGAAAGGGGCTGGCCCCAGTCATTCAGGTGACCCAGAGAGAGGGAGCCAGGGATGACCAGCCATCCTTCCTAGGGACACAGCTTCTCCATTGACATAGTACTGTGAACTCCGGTCTATGAGATGGGAATTGCTGTTACGCACAAATGCTGTTACAGTGATGGATGTGCTTACCTCTCTCAGCCTTAGTTTCCTCATCTTGTAAAGACAGAAAAATTGTCCATCTAATGGTTGTGCTGGTAAGTGTGTATGTGCATGAGTGTATGTGTCTGTATGGGCTTGAGTGTGTGTATGTCTGTGTGAGTGTGTGTGTCTGTGGGATTTCAGTGAAACAGTGTTTGATGTAGCTCACAGCCACAGTGAGCCATGTGCCTTGGTAGTTGTTGAGCCTTATGTCACGCCAGGCCCATGTCCAGGGGCTCCACAGGGCACAGGAGTACCTTGCCTGGCTGGCAGTCATCCTAGGGAGGAAAACTTCCCTTTTTAAAGCCCTTTTACAAATGGAAGGCGATGCTTTCCTATCATGTGCTCCAGAGCAGGTGTCCGAGCATAATGTCCAGCTACCTGTTAAGCTTTTTGGCATCCAGCCATGCTTACGTGTCTAGCCTGCACTCTCAACTCTCTCAATTTCTGCTCAGAAGAGGTGAGTGTTCCCATAGAGACCACTCAGTCCACCAAGCCAGAAATACTTAATCTCCTGCCCTTTCTAGCTAGCCCTTGCCCCACGGCCAATTGTGCTCATTCATTCAGAAAACTCACTGGCATACCTGGCAGACAAGGATCCATTCAGCAGTGGTGCAGAAGGTGAGCCAGGCAACCAAGGGTACACGGAGATGGGAAATGGAGTGGAAGGAAGAGAGCCTGGAGCTGGGGGCTCCAAACCCAGGGCCGATTGCCAGTGCACTGCTCGGAGCTGAGGGGCTTCC
Source organism: Peromyscus maniculatus bairdii (assembly GCF_049852395.1). Classification (NCBI taxonomy): domain Eukaryota; kingdom Metazoa; phylum Chordata; class Mammalia; order Rodentia; family Cricetidae; genus Peromyscus; species Peromyscus maniculatus. The sequence goes on from NC_134861.1 coordinate 2,841,517, forward strand.
ACGGCACATTGCCCAGATGCTACCACTTCGTGAGGTGATTGAGATATCCCACCACACCCTTTTAAGGCAGGGATGTGGAGTCCTGGTTTTTAAAGCGGGAAACTGAAATTTAGAAGAGCCTGGGACATAGGCATAATCCCGCAGCTGTGGATGAAGGACTCTGACAGAAACCGTGTCTGCTGGAATCACAGGCTCCCCCTTCAGAATGTCACTGCCAAGAATGATGTTGGATGGGTGAGGGAACCAAGTGCCATACAGGCACAGAGAGCAGAGGCTGAGCCACAGACAGCTGCCAGTAACAGATAGTACCACACAGCTCTGGACCTCGTTCAGATGAAGATGGACCTCAACATGCAGGATCATGTGGGACAAAGGGGGCTTCCAATGTCCACATGTCTCCAGGAACAAAGGAAGGGCACAATAAGTCAGCACTGGAGGAGACACCCATAAAACGCATGCAATAATGCAAGTGAAAGGTGCCCTGGGGACAGTGGTGACAGACTTGCCACGTCCATGCCTACTCTCTCAGTATGTGAAGGGTTGGCATGAAAACCATAGACATGAGATGCAAGGGCAGGTACATAGGAGAGTGAGGGAGGTGTGTGCTGGGGTTCAGTGTGTTTATTGTATAGCAAATGCATGCCTGGGTTATCTGTTCTACAGCTGGGCACTGAAGCTGGCCAGCTGTGAGTGAGACTGACTGTTTAGAGAGGGGAAGTCAGTCTGCCTCCTTCAAGACCTTCCCACTGCCCCACCCCCATCATAACAGACAGAGGGCCTGGCCAGCAGGAAGCCAAGGCCACTCTACTCAAAACTTCTCCCTGACCTGCCTGAGGGATGAAGTCACAGCCCACACTGGATATGCTCTTCACCCTCAGCCAATAGCCTCTTCCTTGGCTGCCTGCAGACAGCAGCGATTCTTGTCCAATGAGGTCACCAGGGCCTGTGCAGAAATGTCCCACAGAGGGAGTTGGACTCAGGGAAGTCCTGAGAAGGGATGGAAGACGAAAAGAAAAGGCAGGGGTCCCACGTGAATCTGCCAGACTACATGCACCACCCCAAGCTGGAAAGGGAGAAGGCACCCACCCTAGGGACCCTTGGGTGTTTGTTGTCTGCCCAGCTTGGGCCAGACACCCCCAAGAATTCACCTACCAGCCAGGCTGAGTGAGAAGACCTCCGCGTGGAGTCCTCTCTTTGGCTTCAGCCCTTGGTGGTTGGCCTGCAGCTCTGGGGTGCCTGCAGGACGAGAGCGACATCCCTAGGAGGAGCCTTGTAGCAGATCCCTGTCACTTGGAGCTCCCTGCCGAAGCTCTGTCTCTCTTTTGTCTGCCCTGCAGCTGTACGTGTCGTCTGATCTGGGGAAGAAGTGGACACTTCTACAGGAGCGGGTGACCAAGGACCACGTGTTCTGGTGAGAGCCCTTTCCAGCCTTTATCACAGGTCTTGCCTCCTCTTCACCCTAGGGGAACTCTAGGGTCCTCTGTGTGCTCCTGGGGATGTCCGGGGCTCAGCATCCCTCAGACTTTGTTCCCTGGTGACTTTGAGAGATGTTTAGACCCCACCTTGTCCTCTGTATCCACCTACTTGGAGGAGGTAAAACACAGGGGCCCTGGCGCAGTACAGCTCAGGGTGGCTCAATGCTCTTGGTTGCCCTCTTCCCAACTCCTCACCAACTCAACCCCCACTGCTCCCGAGAGATGCCTGTGTCAACCTCCCATGCTCCAGGACTACCCAGGCCCTGTCTGCCTAGGCTCACTTTCCTGTCCGGCCAGTACCCTGGGGATCACTCCTCTGGCCCATGACATCACAGTGTTCAGTCCTGCCAGGAACCAAAGACCCAGCGTGCGCAGCAGCCTCCGAGGGCTGAAGCTGGGAAAAGGGTGAATGAGGGTGGAATGGGACCCAGGTCCCAGACAAAAACCAGGGGTGCTGGCTCCCCATTGGCATGACCTTCTGGGAGCTCTCTGGGAGCCCTTTCAGGGACTTGGGCAGCGTTCCCAATCAGGCAGCTCTGAAGTTCAGGAGGCACATGATGGCTGTTCGGGCAAGACCTTAGAGGACAGGCACCTGCTTAGGGTCCCAGGCAGTAAAACGGGAGCCGGAAACCAGAGCAGCTGGCTCGGAGCTCACACTGTACCCGGCTGTGACCATGGTTCCTTTTCTAGACTAGCACCTACCTGCACAGGGTTTCTCTTACATGTACACACATACACGTACTTTATGTCCTTTCTGTCTTAGTGCCAATGGACACAAAACGTTGTACTGGCCTCCCAGCCGGGCCACAGTCCTGTCTCCTATGGGGATGCATGCTGAAAACAGCCCCTTCCAACTCTCTTGTGACTCCATGCTCTCCTCACAAGGATTCGGTTCCCATGTACCGGAAGTTGGTTCTGAACACTGACTCCTGGCATCTGTGCCCTCTGCTCCTGGGAGGAAGTGGTGATTGCCCCTCTGGAGCAGCCCACTGGAGTACCCTCCCTGAAACCAGAGGGCTGCTGTCAATCACACTGATGTCCTTTGTCAGGAACAGAAACTGCCCATGGAGTCACTCCCAGGGGGTGGGGACTAAGGTCGGGAAGTGTGATTTCTGAGCTCCGTGGACACGAGGACCTCAGGGAGACTGTAGCACCTGTCCCGAGGAGTGTCCCAGCCTGGCTCATGGAGACTCTCTGGCTAGAGAAAGCAGCCCTGGGTTGCAGGGACAAAAAGACTAGCCTTGGGCAAGTCAGATTGGCTCTGCCCACAAGCTTCTTCTGTGGCTCAGGGCTGTGCCTGCTATATGGGGGAATCATAGGATGCTCAGCAGTGCCGCTGGTTGGATCCCTTCTGGAATGTGGTGACAGACAAGGGACGGCCCCTGTTGTATGCCACAGATAATGCTCTTTTGACAGCTTTGTCCTTGGATTGGCCGCAGAAAGCACCAGGACCTCTGCCCTATCTCAGGCCTGAGTCATTAGCAGTGTTGAAGGCACACAACAACCCTGGCTCCTTAAGGAGACCCCGGTGGGGGCAGGCGGGGGGGGGGGTGTGAACAACAAGGTGCCTGTTCTGGGACTGTCGCCTCCCCTCAGTGGTCAGCAACCTTGGAGTAAAAATCACAAGAGCAGACGCTGGCCAGTGCCTTGTTGTGAGTGAGCGAGTGAATGGGTGAATGAATGTAAATAAAGGACTAAGTGTGTTATGGGTGAATGAGTATTTAAAAGGCACCTAGCATGTCCCCTGCTCCCAGGACCTGCCGTGTATGTAACTATGACCTAGGTCCCTATGGCCTCTGTACCAGGAAGAGAACTTCCCGCCCATGTGCAAATGTTTTCCCTCTCCCCCTCCCCCTCCCTCCTTTTTTGTCTCTTTTCTCTGGTTCTCCTCTATAAATGAGCATATCTGGGGTTTGGAAGAGGGGATGTGCTGCCTGGGAGAGGTCCCAGCCGGAGCTTCCTGACCCCTTAGTCCTCATGTCTCATTGATCTCTGTCCCCAAGGCCTGGGATGGTGCTGGCAGATGGGTTCCACTGGCTCCTGAGGTGCTGTGGGGCTTCTCTGGGTGTCCTGTGGCTGCCTCTCTCAGGCTCGGCACAGGCTTCTCGATAGTGTCCCTAAGACACGGGCCTTAAGAGCAGGGCATATGGGCTCTGAGAGGAACATGACTTCTGGGTCAAGCAGACCTAGTGGGAGCCTCGGGCCACCCTGACTAGCACCTGTGTCCTTGGACAAGTCACACAATCCCTGGCCTGTGAGATCCAAGACTCGACCATGGCTTAGGGGAGCCTGGTGTAGGTTGGCAAGGGTGAAGGAATACTGTTCTCACCGAGCCTCTGCCAACACCGAGGGGTTGGGAGAAATGTGGAAGGGGTTTTTCCCAGCATCCCCTGTGATGGGCAACTTAACCAGTCAGCCATCGAGGTCAGCCATCAAGGTCAGCCACTCAAATCCAGATCCTGGTTGGAATCCCAGTGAACCTGTTAAGGCTGTGTGACCATGGGCATGTCTCTACGCACTGATGAGTTTCCCTCTGTGTAGATTTGGGCCAGAGGTCTCAGCCTGTGCCTCAGCTGGGTTGGGAGACCCTGGAGAAGAGGTGAATCTTATAAACAGTCCTATGAACAAGCAGGTGCCAGCTTCATCAAGCTTTATCTGGCTTCAACCAGGCTCCTATTGGAGCTTGTAAGTTTAGTGAGGAAGGTTATGTCTTCTGGACCCACAGAACAAGAGCTGCCTCAGACCAAGAGAGGCCATGTGGTCCATGGAAGCCCAAGGAAAGGGTTTAGCCACCCCTTTGCTGATACTACCTTTGGCCAATTCTTTTCTAGGGCTGTGTCTGGGGTGGACATCGACCCCAACCTGGTCCATATGGAAGCACAGGACCTCAATGGAGGTAAGTGGGAGGTGGGCACCCACAGGTGTCCCCGAGCATCCTTGTCCAGGGATGCTGCTCAGCCTGGCCCTTGTTCACTGGTGCATCCTCAGTGGCCATCCCTGTGGACCGACCTCACTGTTTCCTAGTGTGTCATAATTGGAAAAGCACTTGTTTCCCGCTGGGGATGAATTGAAGTGGAGGAGCCCAGTTCTGCAGAAAGTCTATTAAAAGGGCAATTTGTTCCGGCTCCTGAGCATTGAGTGTTTCCTACTGTATGGGCCCACCCAGCCTGGCTGAGGGCTGAGATGGCTCAGGGTCTCTGTCACTCCCCTCCCACAGGCAGGGCTGGGTCATCCCAGCCCGTAACTTCCTGCCATTTACAGCCTCACACTGAGCAAGCCCAGTATGTTAGTCTCTTGTGTTGTGAAGGTGACAGAGGTCATTGTCTTTCCTGGAAGTCCCATGCAGTTCATAGGCACCAGCCAGGTGGAGCCCTGGAGATCCTGGGCAGGTAAATTTGGTCCTCCTACCTGGAAAGCAGGAAGGGGGAAAGGAAGTGGGTTGATGCATGTGTAGTGGCAACCATTGGGTCCACACAGGTTAGTTCTCTGTGCAGGCAGCTGCTGCCAGATGATGACATATGCTATGTCCAAGTTATCAGTCAGGGCTCCATACCTCAAAGGGTGGGACCAAATATTGCTGTAGCTACTATTTGGGTAAGCATGGAGCAAAGCTCAGAGAGGGGACAATTGGGTTGCCAGGTCTTAGGACACTTACCTCACGTGGGGATGCACAAAGGTGATCCCCAGCAGGCTGAACATGGCAGCAGGCCTGGCTGAGGGTCCGGACCTGCTATGCCCCAGGGGAAAAGATGAGCTGAGCCTTGGATCAGGGCAGTTTAGGTCCTTCACATAGCCTCCATCCTAGAGGAAGCAGTCTGTGTGCAGTAGCCTGAATTCTGCATCAAGAGGCCCTGGACCAACTAGGCTCATGACCCTCCCCAGCTCCTGAAGACCTCACTTCTCCACTCACCATCCCCCTGCCTAGAGCCCTGCTGGAGCAGTCTTCGGAGCCCAGCAGCAGACCATTCAAAGTCCTGAAGTCCCATCTCCTAAACTGTCCACTCCATTATCCTCCAGCCACACAGGCCTTCCTGAGGACCCTGCTCCAGGCTCACCACACTCTTGTTAGCCTAGCTGGGGCTGCCTGTCCCCCTTTATCCATTATGGGGTTTTCTCCATCACCCCCAGGCTACTTTTCTGCCAGTCACTCCTCAGGACTCCATAGCATGCTAATACCCAGCTTTCCTGTGCGTTCCCCTGGCCTGAGAGCTCCTTGAGGCTGAGTGCTGATTGGCTCTCCTCAGCGTCTCCAGCAGAACTGTAAAATGAAGCCAGATACTCTGAGTCCACCCCTGTGTGGGCATTCTGCCTATGTGATAGATGGAATGATGCTAGCTGCTCTCACCAATAGTGGTCTCATCTATGTATCTGCCTCTCTCCAAAGCTGCAGTTCTCGCTGCTCCCAGGAGCCAGTCCTCCATGACAGTCATTCACTGCTTGGGACCTTCCTCCAAGCAGTTTCCTCATGAATAGTGCATGAATGAGTGTGAGAGTGAGTGAGTGAATAAGTGAGTGAGTGAATGGATGAGTGAATGGATGAGTGAATGAGCAAAACAGTGAGTGAGTGAGTGGATGAGTGAGTGAGTGAGTGGATGAGTGAGTGAATGAATGAGTGAATGAGTGAATGGATGAGTGAATGAATGAGTGAGTGGATGAGTGAGTAAGTGAGTGAATGATGAGTGAATGAATGAGTGGATGAGTGAGTGAGTGAGTGAATGAATGAGTGAGTGAAACAGTGAATGAGTGAGTGGATGAGTGAGTGAGTGAATGGATGAGTGAATGTGTGAATGAGCAAAACAGTGAGTGAGTTAGTGGATGAGTGAGTGAATGAGTGAGTGAGTGAATGAGTGAATGGATGAGTGAGTGAATGAGTGAATGGATGAGTGAGTGAGTGAATGAATGAGTAAGTGAAACAGTGAATGAGTGAGTGAGTGGACGAGTAAGTGAGTAAATGAGTTAGTGGATGAGTGAGTGAATGAGTGAGTAGATGAGTGAATGAATGAGTGGGTGGATGAATGAGTGAGTGAATGAGTGAGTTAATGAGTGAATGAATGAGTGAGTGAAGCAGTGAATGAGTGAGTGGATGAGTGAGTGAAGCAGTGAATGAGTGAGTGGATGAGTGAGTGAATGAGTGAGTGAAAGAGTCAATGAAACAGTGAGTGAGTGGATAAGTGAGTGAGTGAGTAGATGAGTGAGTAAGTGAGTGAATAAATGAGTGAGTGGATGAGTGAATGAAACAGTGAATGCATGAATGAGTGAGTGAGTGAATGAATGAGTGGATGAGTGAGTGAGTGAGTGAGTGAGTGAGTGAGTGAGTGAGTGAGTGAGTGAGTGAGTGAGTGTTACAGAGTGGTGGGAGCCCAGGAGGCCTCCCGGCTCCCAAGTCTCTGTGGTCCTCAGTGGGGTCTGCATGTCCTGGCTGCTCTCGTCTCCTGCAGGCTGTCTGTACTTCACCTGCCTGATCCACAACTGCTCAGCTCAGCCCCACACAGCACCCTTCGCTGGCCCCATCGACCGTGGCTCCCTGACTGTGCAGGATGAGTACATCTTTCTGAAGGTGAGTGCTCCAGGTGCTGGGAGATGACAGTGCCTGAGCCTTTACCAATAAACAACACTTCACTTCCAAATGCCACTTAGCAGGGCTCAGAGTCGTTGTGCCTGTACTGTGGCTGGAGCATCTATGAGGCCCCTGGCACCAGAACCTTGGCTCAAGATTGTTCCTGACTCCCCCTTCTGACCATCAGGCTCCTCCCCACCATCTGGGGCCCACTAATTCAAGTATACATATTTCACTTGGTGCCTTTCATGCTTTGGGTCTTATCCTGAGGGCTCTGCATCCCTGTAACCAAGACACTGCTGCAGCCGCCCCACCCCAACCCCATATGTATCTCAGGCCAATTGGGAAATGCTCGGGGAAGCTTCTTGACCCCTCTAGAGTAGGAAGCCTGGGCCCTACTAGACTGTGTGGCCAGGTGCAGACCATCATTGTCCTGTTTTTCTTATGCTGCAACAAAGTACCCACAAGAATGCCATAAAGACGAAGGGTTTCTTCTGCCTTACAATTCAGGGGATACAATCCATATGACAGGAGCGTGAGGCAGCTGTTCAGTTGCACACAGAGAGCAGAGTGAATGCTGGGACTGGATCACCTTCTCCTCTGGTTGCACACAGAGAGCAGAGTGAATGCTGGGACTGGATCACCTTCTCCTCTGGTTGCACAGAGAGAGCAGAGTGAATGCTGGGACTGGATCACCTTCTCCTCTGGTTGCACAGAGAGAGCAGAGTGAATGCTGGGACTGGATCACCTTCTTCTCTTTGTTCAGTCCTCACCCCTGGAGTGGCACTGCCTACATTTAGGGTGGTTCCCCCTCCCCAATCAACCAGCCACCCATTCACAGCCAAGCCCAGGGGTTGGTTTCCATGGTGATTCTAAATCCCATCAAGTTAGCAACCAAGACGGACTGTCGCCATCTCCAAACTCATCTACAGAGACAGGCCATTTCCTTGGATCCTACTGCTGGTCCCTGCTCTGCAATCTGGAACCTTGTGAGACGAGCTCAGAGCTTCTTGCAAGCAAACTCCAGCACTGTCAGCAGAGGGTCCTCCGGGTTCCCATACTTCTCCCCTGCCCAGTCCCCATGGCACTCCTCCCTCAGCATGGGCCATCCGCTCCCAGCCTGGCAGGGGGCCCTGGGCCCCACTGGTCCTAGCTCTGTCACCAGTGGCCGTGGCCACCAAGTCCTCCCTGCTCCACATTTGTACCTATGGGTTCCCGTACCTGTCCCTTTTGGTAGCCACTGGTTCCAGCTCCCATTCTACAATGGTTTCTATTGCTGGAGAGCAAACCAAGTCCCAGAAAACTCAGCAGCCCTGTCAAGCATTGCACCTAGGACTAGACAGCATCCCACTTCTCTGGGCATTCTCCTGCCAGGGCTGAGGTAGTCCAGTGGGGCCCCACTGCTTCTCCCTGCCTGGCTCACATCAGACCAGGTGACACACCATCCATCACCTTCCAGGGACAGCTGGCATCTGGCATGTCTCTTGTCCCACAGCCACATCTTTGGTCTGCCCTGGTAGAATGGTGTGAACTTGGGAGTCAACAGGACTCCAGAACCTCTCTGGCAAGCCATACTTGGGGCAGACCCAGAGCCTTACCAGTCTTAGAGTAAACGCAAGGTTGCCCCATAAGGGATAGGTGGAAGGCCCGTGGGAGGACACACCTAAATACGGCAGCTCTTTCTCAGTTTACCTGGAGCAGAAAAGGCCACAGAGCTGAGGCTGGGCTGGGATGCTCTTAGCTCCACTATTCTGAAGCTGTGCTTTGAGAAGATGATGGAAGATGACAGAGGGACACGGCTCTGCAGGGCCACTCACCAGACCATACAGGTGTCAGATGCCACGTTGCCACTGCTTGGCTTCAGATGAGCCGCCAGACCGTCTCTGAGCCTCTGTTTGCTGAGTCTCCGTGTCGTGGGCTGATGGTCCCTCCCCAGACACCACAGCACTCAGACAGACAAGTGGCCCGCTGGACCCACAGGTGGCACTGTGACTCCAGCCTTCCCAACTCGCTCTAGCCTGTCAGCAGATCCCCACAGTGTGGTCACTCTAGGAGTTGTGGAGAGTATGGAAGGGACTGTGTGGGCCTCTAACCGGCCCCGATTTTGCTGTTCAGGACAGTGCAATGCAGCCTGTCCCTAATCCACCGCCCAGACTCTGTCTTTCAAAGCCTCTGTGCATTGCCCTGCCCCCAGCACCTGCAGGTGGGAAGGACCTTGGAGATGAGGGTCTCTTTCCCACTGTGCCTCATGGAAGGCCCTGCTGCCTTCAAAATCAGTTCCTGGCAGGATGGAGGTGGCCATGCGCTTAAACACTAATCCTCCACCAAGGCACCCCCGTGGCCTCCCCAGGAGACGAGAACAGGTGAAACCTGGCTCTGCTTCTGGCCCTGAGCTTATCTACCAGACGGGCGCTGGGAATGGGCCCATCAACTTCTTTGGGCCACTCTGCCAGGCAGAGCATCCCTCACCTGTTGGAGGTCTTCTGTCTCAGTGAATCCCAGTGTGTCCAGGTTTCTGTGCCTGTGGCTAGAATACAGCTTCAAATTCTAGCTCTGAGAAAGGCTCGGGGCTTGCTGTAGGTGACACTGGCTTCCTGAGCTCAGTTTCTTAGGAGATGGGATGGTGCTCTCAGAGTAAATGAATGGGTGGATGATTGAATGAGCAAGTGAGTGAGTGAATGAGTGAGTGGATGAGTGAGTGGATGAGTGAGTTCCAGGGGGGCTGTCCTTCCACCTCAGTGGTTAGCTGCTGCTGTGGGGGAAGGGTGTCAGACCTTCCCACCATGGGGACTTTCCTCCAAGTCCCCAGGACCTCTGTGTGTCCAGGTCACAGCAATTCAACAGAGGCCTGGACCCCTCCAGACTGTAGAGTCCCTTCGTTCACAGATGAGTCATCTGGTGAAGTCTTGTCATCATTGTAGAAGAGGAACCATGATGGCTATAAGCAAAGGGCATGGCCACTGGCTGAGAGTGGCGATTCACTGGAGATTCTGTCCCTTAACGCTGTGTTTCTTCCCAGGCGACATCAACCAACCGAACCAAATACTACGTCTCCTATCGCCGCAGTGACTTCGTCCTGATGAAGCTGCCCAAGTATGCCCTGCCCAAGGTGAGGTCCATCTCTACCCTGTGCCAGATGCAAAGACGGTGAGGCCTTATACACGGGGGTTTGGGGGTCTCAAGGTCAAGAGGGACAGATGCTAAGAACGGATGTGGCCACACTTTCTTAATGGCCTCACTGGAGAGCTATGGACCTAAGCACCTCAGACTCTCCTGAATCAAAGGGAAAAGTCTATTAGGCCTTTCTTCAACATCTTTTCAAAACCAGAGAGGATGGAAAGGAAAGTAATGAGCTCACTAAATTAGCTGTAGGCCTGGCTGAGTAAGCGAATTCAGAGCGAACAGTTTCATTTCGGCAAAGGCAGGTGTCCTGGTGATGAGGGGCTTTGCTGGTCCTGCTGGGGTTACAGCACAACTCTAGGGGTGTGCACCCTGGTCCTGGTGTGGAGAATCTGCCACACAGGGGTCCTCTACCAAGGAGCCTATGGGCAGAAGTCATGGTGTCTATGACCTTGAGCGCAACTGTCTGGGACCTCCCAGCACCTGAGCCCTCTACCAGAGGACCGTGAGCCTCTTCTTCCTACTCACCCAGTTCAGCAGAGCACAGAAGAGCGTCTCATCAGCAACCCACAGACCCACTAACCGAATTTCCGTCAGATTTTGTTGTTTTATGGTGAATTTTCACTCTTGCCTGTTTCCCCCCAACCAACCATCCCTTTATTTTTTTTTCCTTTTTTAAGTTTCCTGAATAATGTCAAGAAAATGAGAGCGGCTGGCACAGCATAAAGGGATCCCCTGCTTGAGAGCCCCTTCCCCCATCCCACCCTGTCCTGGTCCCCCCTGGTCACATGCCAAAGTGACGTTGGTGTGGCTAACTCAGGAGCAGGGCTCCCCAGCGTCCTGCTCAGCATGACAGTGTGTCCGGCAGGTTTTTCTAGATGGATACATGATCCCCCACAAGAAGTGACTGGCTGCGGGGCCTTTGAGCTGAAGAGTCTACTCAGCCACAGCCGGTCTCTAGTTCAGACATGTGGGTGTCCCTCTAAGTGCACCCCCTGCACTGTGGGGGTTCACTGGGAGTATTTTCAGGAAATGGACTGAACATACAGCCCTCCAGCATCTTAGTTGATTTCTGGCAGAATCCCATTCCGTGGAGTTAGATCAGTGTGGCCTGGTCCTATGTTGCACCTTGCCTCTCTGTTCTAAGGGGATAAATGATGCCATTCCGCCATATTGATCTACCCACTCCTGGACTCTCTGAAGGGTGGACAGCTCTTAGGACGAGTCAGCATCCTTGGCTTGAACTGTTGACTTGTAATGACTGTTTCTAAAGTCCTGAAGTCCCCTAGCAAAGAAAAATGCTCATAAGAAGACTCTACAGAACCACAAATTACATAAAAAGCATTCACCGGCTAAGGTGAATGCAAATTTACTTGAAAGAAAGAATCATTCTTTATTTGTAATGAATTTATTTAAAGTAAAATAAAATGCATGTCACATATAATAGAGGAGAGAGTGATGCTGGGAAGGATGGCCGAGTCAAAGCTCCAGGACCTTCTCCACCCTCCCCCTTGGCAACAGCCACACTCAGAGTGTAGGCTCGTGACGGTTCTGGGACTCTGCAGCCTGTTACAATGCCTTCAGGGTCCAGGCATCAGATGGTGTAGCAAGGTCAGTCTGGTCAGTTTAAGCTTTTGACCTAGGAACAGTAACCATGTCTGTGCTGGTCTCGCAGCAGGCAAATATCTGTGCTTTCCGGGACCAGCTAGCAAGTAGCCTGTGTGGCCAGGGTGGACGCTATGGACCTTTCCCTCCAGACACTGAGGTCTGTGCTCTGATGTCAATGGCTATGGTCAGCTGAAGCAGGTCCAGAGCCCATCCACCTCCCTTTTCTTTGGCTCTTTTCTTCTTTGGGAGGCAGACTTTTTTTTTTTTTAATTTTATTTATTTTATTTTACAATACCATTCAGTTTTACATATCAGTCACGGGTTCCCCTATTCTCCCCCCTCCCACCTCCTCCCCTTACCCCCAGCCCACCCCCCATTCCCACCTCCTCCAGGGCAAATCCTCCCCCCGAGGACTGCAGTCAACCTGGTAGACTCAGTCCAGGGAGGTCCAGTCCCTTCCTCCCAGACTGAGCCAAGTGTCCCTGCATAAGCTCCAGGTTTCAAACAGCCAACTCATGCAATGAGCACAGGACTTGGTCCCACTGCCTAGTTGCCTCCCAAACTGATCAAGCCAATCAACTGTCACACCTATTCAGAGGGCCTGATCCAGCTGGGGGCCCCTCAGCCTTTGGTTCATAGTTCATGTGTTTCCATTCATTTGGCTTTTTTTTCAATAATTGAGTAAAACCGAAATTTATTATAAGCCACAGTCGTCCTAGGGACCTCCATGCTATATATGTATATATATAGCCTCCATGGTTCTATGGGTTGTGTTCTGATTGTTCTTTATTTTATATCTAGAATCCACTTATGAGTGAGTACATACCATGACTGTCTTTCTGGGTTTGGGTTACCTCACTCAGGATGATTTTTTCTAGTTCCATCCATTTGTCTGCAAATTTCATGCTTTCATTGTTTTTCTCTGCTGAGTAGTACTCCATTGTGTATATGTACCACATTTTTTCATCCATTCTTCCGTTGACGGGCATCTAGGTTGTTTCCAGGTTCTGGCTATTACAAATAGTGCTACTATGAACATAGCTGAGGATGTATCTTTATGGTATGAATCAGCATTCCTTGGGTATATGCCCAAGAGTGGGATGGCTGGGTCTTGAGGTAGTTCGATTCCTAATTTTCTGAGAAACCGCCATACTGATTTCCACAGTGGTTGTACAAGTTTACATTCCCACCAACAGTGGAGGAGTGTTCCCTTTGCTCCACATCCTCTCCAACATTGACTGTCATTGGTGTTTTTGATCGTAGCCATTCTGACAGGTGTAAGGTGGTATCTCAGAGTCGTTTTGATTTGCATTTCTCTGATGATTAAGGATGTTGAGCATTTCTTTAAATGTCTTTCAGCCATTTGTAGTTCTTGTTTTGTGAATTCTCTCTTTAGCTCTTTAGCCCATTTTTTTAATTGGACTGTTCAGTATTTTAATGTCTAGTTTCTTGGGAGGCAGACTTTTAAGCATAGCTAAATGTATGGGGGAGGGGCATAAAGTCTCCATGCCTCACACATGCTTGTCTGAGCCTTGGTGTAGACAGAGCCTTTGGTGATCAGAGGCAAAAACACCAAGAAGTCTCTTCAGAAAAGAGACAGTTGAATTTTCAGTCAGTGTATCATGCATTCAAATAGGTGGGCATGATGGGACATGCCTATAATCCTAACAATTGGGAGAGGCTGAGGCAGGGGGATCATGAATTTGAGGCCAGCATGGACTGAAAAGTAAGACCTTAAAAAAAGTTCAACACACACACACACACACACACACACACACACACACACACACACACACAAATGATTTCCAGATTCAGTCATCAAAAATCACAAGGCACACAGAGAAACAGGAAAACATGATCTGCTCAGAACAGAAATCATGCCTACGAAAGGCCAGCTGGTTGACCTGCTGGACAAACTAATAGAATTGTCTTAAGATGCTCAGAGAGGTGCAGGAGGACACTAAGCACAAAGGAAATGTTAAGGATGCCCAAATAGAAACCCCGGAACTGTAACTAGAAAGAAATAAGAAAAATAAGAAGCAAGAAAGTCTGCCAGAAGGACTCCACAACAGATTTGGGCAGGCAAAGGATGAATCAGAAAACCCAAAAAACAAAAACAAAAAACAAAAAACAAAACAAACAAAAAAAAAAAACCAGTGGAAGTAACCAAGTATGAGGCCTTTGAGAGGTCATCATCTGAGCAGCACACACACTGAGAATCCTAAAAGGACAAGAGAACAAGAGGCAGAGAGATTGATTTAAGAAACAGTGGCTCCCTACCCCCAGAATCATGAAGCACATGAATGTGAATATCTCAAATGTTGATCAGTGCCAAGACAAAGGCACATGCAATGTGATAAAGCCAGAAAGATGAAGAGGGAATCTGGAAAGCAGCGCGAGCTATGTGACTTGTCAGACAGGGATTCCCCACTTAGATAACCTGCCGGTGTCTTACTGGGAGCCCCAGAACCTGAAGGCAGGGAGCCAGAGTAGTCAGAACACTGAAGAGATAGGAGGAAGGTGCTGGCTCATGGGAGTGCCTCATGAATTTCATATAATAATCTGGCTGGGGCTGCAGAGGGGGCTGAGCAGTTAAGAGCACTTGCTGCTTTTGCAGAGGGCCAGAGTTTGATTCCCAGCACCTCTCTTGGACAGCTCACAACCTCCTGTAACCCTAGCTCTGGAGGGTCTGACTCCCTCTTCTGGCCTCCACGAATGACATACATTCACACAGACACATGAAAACTTTTTTTAAAAATCTATGGAAAATTTCTGCTGAGATTCCATATGAAGGTAGATCCATGAGAAAATCTGCCATCATGCTTATTAAAATGTTCTAAAAAAAACTTCCATATATGTATAGTACGTTATAATTTATACAGTTTATGGTTATAACTTTCATGTTTTCGTTTGTATATGAGCTTGTGCACAAACATGTAAGTGATGTGACCCACACACGTTTCACTGTATCCATCTGCTTACCCATTCCTTCCTCGTTTCCCATCTCTTCGCCTCAAGATAATGATATGGAGAAATTCTTGGAGAGTTCTCAGCATCCACCCTGCCCTTTATCTTAGTTTAGCCAAACTCACAGTCTAGCTGTTGCTCATCTTCCCAGGGAAGAGGGTGCATTTCCCGTCTTCCTCTGTAGCTACACGTGGTCACACGTTGACGATCTGCCAGTGAGATATTAATGAAGTTTTCTTGTGTGACTTCTGAGAAAACCATACGGAAGTCCAGCCTTTCCCCTCTTCCCGCTTCCTTGTGTTTAGAGTGATGGGAACTCCAACACCTCTCTTGGGCCCTGAAGACAAGCACCATGTCATGAGACAATAGAGTGATGATCCAGGAGGAGCCCCTGCCCTTGGTGGCTTTGTATGGCTTCTACACTAGCCTGCCCACCACTGGGCTTCTCTCACAGGCAGGAGGGATGAGCACCTTCTGCTTTTCTCTTTTCTTTCTTTCTTTCTTCCTTCCTTCCTTCCTTCCTTCCTTCCTTCCTTCCTCTCTCTCTCTCTCTCTCTCTCTCTCTCTCTCTCTCTCTCTCTCTTTCTTTCTTCCTTTCATTCTTTCTTTCTATATTTTTTAGTTCAGAAGATTTTTTTCTTTATTAAGGAATTTTTTATTCATTTAACATACCAACCATATATCTCCCTCTCTTCCCTCCTCCTGCTCCCACCCTCCAGTCTTCCTCCTCAACCCCCTCCCCCATTCCCTCCTCCCAAAAGGTAAGGCCTCCCATGAGGAATCAGCAAAGCCTGGTACATTCAGTTGAGGCAGGTCCAACCCCCCTGACCCCCGCTGCCACATCAAGGTTAAGCAAGGTGTCCTACCATAGGTAATGGGCTCCAAAAAGCCAGCTCATACACCAGGGATAGATCCTGATCCTACTACCAAGGGTCCCCTAAAGCAGACCAAGCTACACAACTGTCTTGCTTATGCAGAGGGCCTAGTCCCGTCCCATGAAGACGCCACAGCTGTTGGTCTAAAAAGTTCATGAGTTCCCACTAGCTTGGTTCAGTTGTCTCTGTAGCTTTCCCCATCATATCTTGATGCCCCTTGCTTGTAGAATCCCTCTTTTGGGGAAATACCATGAGCACCTTCTTCTTGAAGCTTCCTAATCCCACTTGATAAGAAATATTAACAAACTAGTGTTTCCTTTCTACAGATCTTTCCAGGCCACGTGTGCCAGCATAGATCCTCACATGAAGGCTGTGTGCACCTATTAACAATGGAGTTAAGGGATGATTTTGGTTACTTCTCTAAGAATGAAAAGAGTGAGGAAAGCAAATGGAATCCTATGAAGGCTCAAAGTATTTGTCACACTAGTCAGCAAGGCTTTTGTGTGACCCCTCTTGGTACCGCCCCACGGGAAGGGACACGAGCAGCCTGCTGGGGAAGGAACCGATCTGAACGTCATAACAGCAGGTTTACAGCATGCAACAGGCATTCTAGAGACGTTCCCTGTCTCTGCTGTGGCAATCTCCCTTCCTAGAATTTATGAGAAGGAAACAAGCACAGAGGCAGGGAGGGACCCGGGCAGGGAAACATCCCCTCCGGTCCTCTGGAGCAGGGACAGGACTCAGTGAAATATGGCTGGGCCACAAATGCGTATCATGCAGTCATTAACAGTGGTGTGTATAAATAACGTTCATGGCAGAGGAAGAGACACCCACGCAGTATGCGGAGCAAGCTATAAACCAGACGCGGAGAGTGCGTGAATCATTCTTGGGAGCGAGCCTGAGCATAAACATGTTGAAGTGTTAATTCTAGGTCTCTCTAGAGGGGCACTAAGGATGGCCCCAAACTGCTTCATAGCTTATAGGAAGCATTTGTCCACAGGACATCTAACCAGCTTATGTAAGTGGCTTTGGATCAGGACTGTCACCTGAATTACTCCGCTGTGCAGGCTCCCTGTGCTCTCTCCCCCTATAAGCTTGACCCCGCCAAGCCTCCTTCTGGGAAGGATCCTCACTCTCCACACAGTTCTGGTGGATCTGCTTATCCACCATGGCCCGAGCTGATGGGCACAACCTCCCTGGATGACAGCAAAATGGCCAGCAGCCAAAAGTGCCACATCCTGCCTCCTGCCCACAGCTCAGAGACTGGAGGTGGGCACACAGTGTTGACCAGCATGTTCCCACAGGCACCCCACAGACTTCCATCGCTGTGCTGACCCATCTCACATATGGGACTGGGCCCTACATGCTTCTTCCGTTCATCACTTCTCTGTGTCAAGTGTATATCTGTAGATACAGGACTCAGATCTTGTGCCTATGGGGTCCTCCAGCTGTGAGGTACATGATAGGTGCTTCACACACTGAATCCCTTTTCTGCAAAAACCTACCTCTGCATCTTTTTTTTAAAGGTTCTTGCTATGTAGTACAAGCTAGCCTCAAACTCAAGATTCTCCTACCTCAACCGCCTGGGTGCAGTACCATGCCCAGCTCAGAAATGCCCTTTTGGACACATGGCATAGGGAACAGTCTATCAGTGAGGGGAAGTGCCGGGCACCAGCACTCAGGAGTTCAAGGAGCCCCTTTATCAAAGAGACACAAATAAAAATCAATCACTTCCTCAAAGTGAGCATACCCAAATGGACATGAGGATGAGAGGGAGGGTATCTTCATGTGAAGGCACCCCACACCCTGCATCCGTCTTGAGCTCCTGCATCTGTCTTCAGCTCCTATAGCCTGGCAGACCTGTGTCAGGGGACTGGTGAGTTTCAGAGGGTGGAAAGCAAAGGCCTGGAGGACAGAGTGAAGTCTGCTGAGCTGTGAGGTGGAGCTGTTTTAGTCTCCAGGCACAGCTTCTCTGGCCGCAGCTCCCTAGCTGCACCTTCTCCAGGTAGCCCACACAGGCCTGGACAACACGAAAAACCGGGAGCTGAGGTCAGCCCAGCTTTGCTTCTCACATTATAGGGCTCTTTTTTTTTTCCTGAAGTGTACAATTGTTAACAGATTCTTAAGGTCTGTGCTGAGCCCCACAGAGCTGCCTGACCCATAAGGGGGAAACTGAGGTCTGGATCCATTGCCTGGGCTGCTGTTCTTCTAGTACTTTTTGTCCCATAGTGCTGAGGTCTGGGTGCAGAGGAAGGTGGACACATGGAGCTGGTCTGTAGAGTGCTGTGTGGGGCACCATGCCCTGAGTGTTAAGGCAGGTTCTCTCTTTCTGCAGTTCAGGGCAGAGGCAGGGCTGGCAGCCGGTCTGAAAGGCAGATGTTTTATGAACAACTGAAGGGCCCCTTGACTCCCAGGAGCCTAGCCCTGTACCTGCCACTCATTCTGACCATGTGGGGTACTTGGGGAAAACCTTCCTCATTGTAGGGAGATGGACAATTTACAGTTGGGATGGGAAAGAGAAGGCATCCCCAGGCTATCCCCTAACGTGGTGTGAGGGGTCCAAATATTACTCCCATTTTAGAGGTGTGACATTGAGGTCCATGGAGGTGAAGTCACTTGTCCAAGACCACAGAGCTAAGCATGACTTACCGGGATGCCAGCCTCGATCAGCCTGCCTCCAGGGCAGCAGGGAGGTGGTGCCTGTGCTCCAGGCTACCATCTCTGACAGCTCTTCGGTCCCCAGGACCTGCAGATCATCAGCACGGATGAGCAGCAGGTGTTCGTGGCCGTCCAGGAATGGAACCAAGTGGACACCTACAACCTGTACCAGTCAGACCTGCGTGGAGTACACTACTCACTGGTGCTGGAGAATGTGCGCAGCTCGAGGCAGGCTGAGGAGAACGTGGTCATCGACATCCTCGAGGTAGGCACCAGGCAGGGTAGGAACAGCTGCTCATGCTCCCCTCCCCAACCTGCTTCGCTTCCTTCTTCCTCGCCCAGGGGTTACAGATACCTGCAAAGCACCAGATGTTTCAGGCTTTAATGCCACAGAGGCTGAATCATGGGATGGGGGGTAAAGACAGAGGGAAGCTGATTTTCTAACGAGGTTCTTTGGAAGAGTATTTGCTAACGAGAAGTAAATTCCTGATGGGTAACATCTTGCAGAAGTGGACTCAGTATTTTAGCGTGCAAGGCTTTCCCTGTGCAAAAGCAGCCACAGACAGGTGTGGTCCAAGCAGCCAGCTCTCCCGGATCTGGGACAGGCTCTCTACTGTTCCTCTCCTCCTGTCCCAGGACTCCTCTTTCCTCACCCTGCCCTGAGAGCTGGAGTCTGTCACTTCTATACCACCTCTCTTGCCAGCCCTCACCCCTCCACATACATTGTCCAACCCGACCTGCTATGACATGGCCTCTCCTCCTACCTGCCTGAGATGTCTGTCCCTGCCTCATCTCTGCAGGGGTCCTGACCTGGCCTGGCCCCACACAGGTTTCCATGGGCTCCCACTCATGCCACGGCACTGACCCAAGCTTCTGGAATCCACGCCAATGCTCTCCACTAGTGAGAGTGGTCTGGTCCTCAGGTCCAATCCACAAAAAGTCCATTAGGCACCTGACATGGGCCCGAATACACTACAGTCCTCTCTTTTGTCTTGTGGACTCGATGGCCAAGAATGACAATATTATTTAGCCCATGTTCAGGTCAGGAAACAGGCTCAATAGACCATCACTCCTCCCCCCACCCCCCTCCACCAACCTTCTAAGATAGACCAGATCTGAGCAGGAAAATCAGAACCAGCCACCTGTCCACCAAGATCTTCCCTCACATCTGCCCTTGGGGCCCCCAGGCCAGTGGGGAGAGCCACAGGAGGCCTGCTGATGCTTCTGTTGGCTAGTGAGTCTGGCTCAGAGGGCAGCCCTTGGCAGACAATGGGCTTTGTCCCTGTGGTTGGGAGGGGACCTCCCGGGTGGAGGGGACCTCCTGGGTGGAGAGAACCTCCATGTCTCTATGGCTGTCAGCAGCTGTGTGGAGCCATTATTCCCAGCAAAATGATGAATGTAAGCATTTGTTTTCGAGGAGATCCCATTTGTCAGTGCTACCTCCCAGCTGGGGCCGCAGAGGGACGGGGCTGTCCTGCGGCCCTCCCCTAGTCCTCCGGATGTCTCTGGTGACATCTGAGCACTGGAGCACTTAGAGGCGGGGCTGTGGCCCCCGGCCAAGGTGAGCAGTGATAGATGGGAGGTGCGTGGTAGACAGTTCTGGTGCGGTGGGGGGATGGGGTGTGCTCTCTACTCTCTCCACAGATATGTCACACACATACTGTCTGCCACACTTGGGGTTTCACCCTCAGTCACTGGCAAGGATTCCTTACATGCTGCCCGCCCTCCAGACCCCCACCCCCAAAGACAAAGATGTCTCCTCCTGGTGTCCTTAAGCCCATGCTATCAGCGGTCGACGGTGCAATGCCTTTTGACAAGTCCAGGTGGGAGTCAGGGTGGGCCTCCTGGAGGAGGGGGTTGCAGCACTGAGGTGAGGCAGATCAGGAGTCAGCTAGGTGAGGAGGGAGTGAGCTGAGCCATGCATGGGACCACCAGGGAGAGCCTCGAGGACATGTAGCAGTGGCAAAGACAACATCCACTGGCCACCCACTGGTGCCTCCAAAGTGACTTATCCTCTCTTACTTAACTCATCCAATGGGGTAGTGACAAGCTCAGCTCTGGTCCCGAATCACCTGGGCTCCTATCTAGGCTCTGGTGTGTGTCTGCTGTGCTGTGCTGCCCTGGGCAGGCTACTTAACTTCTCTGAACTTGGTTTCTGGGATAGGAAGCACTTTGTTGAAGCTAACAATACTCTCTTTTAGGGCTACTGCATGGATTCAGGGATGCTTTTCTTAGGAAACAGCAGGGCCCAGACCAACAAGACTCCATGTTCCTAGTGCCACCTACTCTGGGATTAGGGATGGTGGATGGGAAGGGCTTGGCTTGGCAGCTGGCATGTGAATCTCCTGCATGTGGCCAGTATTGTTGCGCTCACGGTCATTAGGAAGCCGGCCGCCTGTTCAGGATCTCTGCTGTTGAGTCACACGAAGGATGTCTCACCTGTTCTGTGTGTCCCCGGGTTGTGTGGCCTCCTTGGGCCATAATGGATTTTGTCAGAATTTTTCTGAGCAGCTGTGTGTGTTAGCGTTAGGAAGGGTGCTCAGGGGTGTCACGGAGCACCACAGCCAAGTCACCTCACTTCGTGGATCGTGTGCTCACACAGTGTGTCACAGGAGGCTCTCTAAAGTGCTCCCAGAGATGTGTCTGCCTCGGTGGGGGAACCAGTGCAGCAACCTCAATGACAGTGGCAGGAGGGACACCGAGGTCCTGAGAACGTGCTAACAGCAGACACACAGCAGCGTGGACTGCAGGGACAGAGGGAAGCATGGCAGAAGGGCGTGGACCCAGGCTCTAGAGGCTCAGAAAACTGCTGGGCTGCCCATGCTGAGGTGGGAAGGCAGTCAGAGCGCAGAGCCCTGGCCACAACCAGCCATTCCCACCTGTGACACCAGCGGGTGCTCCCTGCTGGGTGGCAAGGTCACTTGGCAGTGAGATTTCTGCTTTTTCTTCTCATTCTCCATTTTTAACTGGAGAGTCCATCATTATCACCTCTCACTTGGGCTCACATAGTGATTCAAAAGCAGGTAGCTCACTCTCTGGTTTCACAGGCCCATATATATAATTATACTTATTCAATAAGATTTGCAGCCTTTGAACTGATGAAATTTAGACAGGGATTTTTATTATTATTATTTTTTTTAACTTATACTGATGTTGTAATAAGAGGAAAAGTTCAGACCTTCAAAAAGGTGAACATGTTTCACATGACAGACTCACATGTGTCCATGGAGATCAACTTGGTAAACAGAATGAGGCTCAACCGACCATCCATCCCTTTCCTTATCCCCCGAACCCATGCCTGTATGTGTCACACCATCTGGCATAGGGGAGTCAAGGCTACAGGTGGGCTTGAGGCTACTGTTACACACTGTCTACAGAGCCTTCGTAGTTATGGAGTCCTTGAAAGTGGAACAGGAGGCAGTGAGAGTCAGTCAAAGGGAAGCTATGATGGTGGCCAGAAACTCGGCATTGCTAGCTTTGAAGATGAAGGAAGAAATCCAGGAGCCAAAGACCGCCAGTGAGAAACAGATTGCTCCCTATAGCCTCCAGACAGGAGCACACTCCTGACAATGGATTAGAGACTCAAGTCAGAGCTCTGACTACCACAGCTGTAGATGAGAAGTGTGTTGTTTGAAACAATAAGTTTGTGATATTGCAGCAACTATAAGAAGTAGAGATGCCTCCCTCTATTTACTAATCCACCCATCCAATCATCTGTTCATCTGTTCATTCATTCATCTACTCATCTATCCAACTAACCATCTATCCATATACTTATCCATTCATCCACATAGCCACCAATCCACTCATTCATCTACTCATTCATCTGCCCATCTACTCATCTACTTACCCATCATCCATTCATTCATTACCTGCCCATCAATCCACCCACTCATTTATCTACCCATGCACCCATCCAACCAACTATCCATCCATTCACTAATCCCCTAACACATCTCTCATTCACAATTTAACCCATCTACACGTCCACTTATATCTACCTATCCACTCATTCATTTACTCATCCTCATCCATCCATCTACCCATCTATTTATCCATTCATCCATGATCCACTCAGACATCTACACATCAGTCCATCTACTCATTCGTCTACCTGTCCATCCACCATCCATCCACTTATCCACCAGTCCATCCACCCATCCAACCATTCATCCATCCCTCTACCCAACCACCCATCCACCAACCCACAATCCATCAACCCACCTATCCATTCATTTATCCACTGAGCCACTCAACCATCTGCCTATCCATCCATCCACCCACATGCCTTTCCATTTATGTTTCATCCAACCCACCCATCCATCTACCCACCCATTCTTTGCTCTGTTCCTACATCTATAGCAGCACATTTCTGGTGGGCCGTCCATATGCAAACATGCACATTGAGAATAACTGCACTGAATTTCCAAACTCAAATGAGATGATGTATGCCAAGCTCATTGTCTGCACATCGAGAGCACTGATGACCTTGGTGACTGTTTCAGAATCCTTACCTCTAGAGTTCTGAGTAAAATGTACAGCTGTCTGAGGCTCAGTCCCTTGAGGAGCTTTGTGAGCAGCAATGCCATGCTATACAAAGGGGATTACAGATGCCTCTGCTCTGAGGCTTGGATGAAGGAGCATTTCTGTATCTGTCACACCATCCTGGAAGTGCTCAGTGAATGTGACTTTAAGTCTTTGTCAATAAGGGGCTTGAAGAATAGGGTGTTCCTGCAAGGACACCATTGGGTTTAATGTGATGCAATGGCTGGCTTTTGGACTTTCTTATGAATCAATTCAATGGTCACCCTTGGATGTTGCACCCTCAGCTGGGGACCTTGTAAGACCCCTTGAGAAAGAGAAATGGAAGCTGAGTGGAGTCCTGACAGTGCATGCCAGGGTAAACAGGGACCTTCCCATTGTTGTCAATAGGCCTGCTGGGGCCCCAAGGAAAACCAAGGGAGTGTTTGCTGTGGCCCAGGACCTGCCCTGCAGCTCTAATAGGCACAGCAAGTGAGGGGATCCTGGGATCCAGACAGGGCTGGTGAAGGGGGGATCCTTTCATCAGATATACTGGTTGGTGAGGGGACCGGGCCCTCCCTGGTATCTGATGGTCAGAGGTTCTGGGTAAACAGTTCAATGTCCTACAGATCCCCTGACCCTGGAGTAGACAGAACTCTTCCATGCAAGTGGGAGACCAGTCTCCATGTGTCAGGCTGCATCCAGGGTGAGGCAAGGCCACATGTAGCATCCTCAGTAGGGAGTGGTGCCTGGCTACTGAGACTCTGGGCGATCTGTGTGGAGCCTTATGATCCTTGTGTCTCCTCAGGTCAGAGGGGTGAAGGGAGTCTTCTTGGCAAACCAGAAAGTGGATGGCAAGGTGACAACACTCATCACCTACAACAAGGGCCGTGACTGGGACTACCTGAGGCCACCCAGCACCGACATGAATGGGAAGCCCACCAACTGCCAGCCGGTAGGTCCTCTGCCCTGTCACATGCCTCCAAGAGAGTGGCACAGAGGCCACTGCCAGGGTACTCTTGAGACACACTAGGGATGTGCACAGAGGGAAACATGGATGCCATTCTTCTCCATGAAATTATAGTGTGGGAACTGCCCCAAGGCCGAGTCCCTCACTCATTCTCAGCGCCACAGGCCTTGTCCAGATGGCTCCAAGCCAGGGAGCCACCACTGACTTCGGTTGATGTCTGCTGTCCACACCTGCATGCCCCACCAGACTAGTGCTGGTGTGACCCCATGGTGTTGGCAGAGGTCCGCAGTAGGAGCAGAGTCTTCCAAGTCTGCTACTGAGCACTGCTGAATGTTACTGAGGGCTGGGGAGTGACGGAGGAAGTGTGCAGAGTGGTGGCAGGTGCCACTAAAGGCAGTGTTTTTCCACAGTCACCCGGTGGCCACCGAGTATGAGCTGCCCTAAGGAGCAGCTTTGCCTGGGCAGGGATGGGCACTCTGTCCCGAGTCCTCCACTCCACGCCACTCTCAGGCCCCACTGTAGATGCACAAGGCTCACAACCCCTGCCCACCTGCATGAGGAATGAATTACCTGCCATTTATAAAAACCCTTTCAGGTTCAGAGGCTGCTGTGAAAGGCTAATTTTCGTATCATCTTTGGGGAAAGTTAAGCCACATTAATCTGCCAAAGCAACTTTCGGTTAAGAGAAGGTTCTTGTCTGCAATTACTCAGCTCAGTGAGGAGGCAGCCTCTGTGAGATTTGTATTGGGGGGGGGGGTATGGGGGTACAAGGATGATGGCAGAGGAGAAAGTGGACAAATGGCCCAGGCAGACAGACAGATTGCACTGGAGACCAAGGCAAAGTGCCTGGAAGCCAGTGGACCACAGATACATCAATGGCAGTCGGAAGCCCTGGTTCCCTCCTGAATGACTGAGGCCTCCATCCAGAGTCGGGGACAACACAGACTGACAGGTGACCAAGCCCAGGCTTTCATGCCTGACAGGGTCATCCTCTCAACCACTCGTGGCTCCCAGTTCAGACTGTGACAAAGTTCCTGGGAGTACGGAAATGTAAGGTCTGCCTGGAGCCATGGCACTCAGGAGCAGCTGGGGTCTTTGTCTCAGTGCATGTGTTGATATTGGCCTTGAGACAGGGAGAGGCTGATGGTACTTCTCTGCTGCCTTCTCTTGCTTTTGGTCATGCATTGGCTCCCAGTTCTCTGACTGGCTTGGCAGGGGATGTCTCCTTCCAGCTTTGAGGAAATAAATACATTTATATAGTAGAACAGTTGATCAGCTCTCTTGCTCGCTCCCATGTTCACTTTCTTGCTCCCGCTCTCTCTCTCTCTCTCTCTCTCTCTCTCTCTCTCTCTCTCTCTCTCTCTCTCTCTCTCTCTCACTTTCTCGCTCTCGCGCTCTCTCTCACTCTTGCTCGCTCTCGCTCTCTTGTTCTCTCTCACTCTCGCTCTCTCTCACTCTCACTCTCTCTCTCACTTTCTCACTCTCTCTCGCTCATTCTCACTCTCTCTCTCGCTCGCTCTCACTTTCTCTCATTCTCTCTCACTCTTGCTCTCTCTCTCTCTCTCTCTCTCTCTCTCTCTCTCTTGCTCTGTGTGTGTGTGTGTGTGTGTGTGTGTGTGTGTGTGTGTGTGTGTGTGATAGCATATGAGTGCACGTTTATGTGAGCACATGTCAAAACCAGAGGCTAATGGGATGTCTTCCTCTGTTGTTCTTAGCCTTAAGTTTTAAGACAGGGGAGTCCCTCCACTAAACATAGAGGCCAACAATTGGTTAGACTGCCCAGCAAACCCCTAGGATCCACCTGTCTCCACACCCACCCGCTTGCACTAGGGTTTCAGAAACACTCACTCATCCACTCACTCATTCATTCACTCACTCACTCATGCATTCACTGTTTCATTCACTCATCCACTCACTCACTCATTTATTCACTCACTTACTCACTCATCTACTCACTCACTCACTTATCCACTCACTGTTTCATTGACTCATTCACTCACTCATCCACTCACTCATCCACTCACTCACTCATTCATCCACTCACTCATTCATTCACTGTTTCATTCACTTATCTACTCACTCATTCACTCACTCATCCACTAACTCATTTACTCACTCACTCATCCACTCAGTCACTCATTCACTGTTTCACTTACTCATTCATTCACTCACTCACTCACTCATCCACTCATTCACTCACCCATCCATTCACTCATTCACTCACTCACTCATTCACTCACTCATCCACTAACTCACTCACTGTTTTGCAACTGTGCCTAGCTTTCATGAGCATGCCAGGGACTGAACTCAGGTCTTCATGTTTGCAATTAAGTAAGCACTTTGCCCATGGAACCATCTCCTCATCCCCATCAGATCTCTTCTCACAGGGTGCATTTCAGTTGGGAAATGGGTTTGGATCTGTTGGTATCTAGGATTCCGAATGAAGCCTACAGAAACCTATGTATGCAGAAGTGCCAGTATGTCAGCAGTACTTCTAGAGAGAGCTGAGGCTGGGTCAGCCGCTTCCCTCTGTCTACCCAATGCTCCAAGATTTGAGTTACTGGGCAGTTCTACAGAGGATCTGCCAGCTCCCACTTACGAGAGGGCCAGAAATGGGTAACTCGCCTTACCTGGGCTTGCTGTACAAGGTCCTTGGGGGTCCTGCTTGCCTCTATAGTCTAGCTTCATTCTGGGCAGCTGCAAAGGACCTTCCACCTCTGACCCATGCAGAGGCTAGGCAGGAATGACAAGTCAGGACTATGGGAAGCCTAGGAAAAGGTGTCCAGTAAAGGTCTGGATGGAGAAATGAATGAATGGATGAATAAATGAAAGAGAGCCTGGGTTGCACAGACCTCAAGAATCACACACATTCTTTGGCCCAGTGCCCCATGTGGTGGCCATGTAGGGAAGCCCTTCCTGAGGGGAATCCAGGCCCTTGGAGAAGCTGCAGCCACCTGGAGGCCCCCTCTCAAATCTCGAGTCTCTGTTCTCCAGAGGACAGCATCTGGCTGGTCCCTAGTCTGCTCTTCAGTTCCCTAGGTCCCAGGTAGCTCCTGCTGCAGCCATCCTCATCCTTTTCTCCCATCACCCAGCAGCCAGTTGAACACAGGTTCCCACCCTCTGTTCATTCTGCCAAGGCATCCCTAACCAGCTTTCACTGACAACAGTCATAGGGCAGATCCGGCCACAGAACTGGTTTTCTAGGATATGCCCACATGCTGACCATTCTTTCTTCTTTTCCTCTCAGCCGGACTGCCACCTGCACCTCCACCTGCGCTGGGCAGACAACCCCTACGTGTCAGGCACAGTACACACCAAGGACACTGCCCCTGGCCTCATCATGGGTGCAGGTGGGTGGCTATGGCAGCCTCTACAGCCTGAGGGAAGCTCCTATCCCATGGATAGGAATCTTCTCTCAGGGGGCAGGAGTGCCCTGGAAATCCTAATGGTGACTGTGGGATGGAGGGAGGGAGGGCTGGATAGATGAGTGGATGAGTGCATGGATGGATGGGCGTATTGATGGGTGGGTGAATATATGGGTGGGTTGATAAATGAGTGGATGGATGAATGAGTGGGTGCGGGAGTGGATAGGCAAGTGGATGGATGGATGGATGGATGGATGGATGGATGGATGGATGGATGGATGGATGGATGGATGGATGGTTGGATGGATG
Organism: Peromyscus maniculatus bairdii; assembly: GCF_049852395.1. NCBI lineage: Eukaryota > Metazoa > Chordata > Mammalia > Rodentia > Cricetidae > Peromyscus > Peromyscus maniculatus. The sequence continues at coordinate 2,868,942 of NC_134861.1, forward strand.
GATGGATGGATGGATGGATGGATGGATGGATGGATGGATGGATGGTTGGTTGGTTGGATGGATGGATGGATTTGTAGGTAGATGGGTAATTGAACGGATGGGTGAATGGAGAAGTGGGCAGGCAGGTGGATGGTGGTCTATCCTGACGCAGCCATTTGGCTCATCAGAAAGCTCCTGTGCTCCAGACCATGGTTGGATTCTGGGGAAACCAGGCCCAGTTTGTGAAGTCATTTGTGTCCTGTGCTGTGAACCTACAGGGCTGTGCTCCTCACTTGAAGGCCCCATCCCTTCCATAGCAGCCCACATGAGGTAGCTGCTCTGGGATAGGCTAGCCTGCATCTTGGACAGGATGCTGTCTACCTGGAAATGACCCAGGCTAGGGCTCAGCCCCTGCTGCCTGTTACTTCTCCCTCACATCACCACTGTCCCCTCCACAGGAACTGAATGTGCATCTGCTATGTGCTTACCTAAAGCCAGACTCATTCTGGCCTCTTGGGCACATGTCCCCAGATACACATGCAGTCCTCTCATCTCTCAGGGTCCACAAACCCATGCTGCTCCAGCTGGCTCGTGTCCTTCGGCCTGACCCTGGCCATCCTCACACATTTTACCCACAAGTAGCACCTGTGCACATTCTGAAACACCTGAGCCTGTTCACCTTGGAGCTAAGGCTGGAGCCTCTTACTCTGGGCTCGACTTGGTTGAGCTCTTTCTGCCTGGAGGGGACCAGCTCAAGCCCAGCAGCCATACCAGGGCCACCGTCTGAAAAGCAAGGCAGCCAGGGCCTGCTGTAGGTGACTATGATAGAAACACAGGCCTCGGCACAGTTTCCTTCTCTGGGGACCTTCAAACCTTGATCAAGGGATCTGCCTGGTCTTAGAACAACGCAGCCTTTTCTGTTGGGTCAGGTAACCTGGGCTCGCAGCTGGTGGAGTATAAAGAGGAAATGTACATCACATCTGACTGTGGGCACACCTGGCGGCAGGTAAGGTGACAAAGGTACCTGATGCTCTTCAGCCCTCTTGGACTCTGTCTGTTCAATGCTCCTCCTTCACAGGAGATCTCTAGAGTCCTGAATGAGGTGTCTGCACCTGACGACCAGCTTCAGGGCTCCAGAAGCATCCGAGGCCTCTGCTGAGGACTAGGACAGGTCGGGGGTAGGGCCAGTTGGGGGTGGGGCCATGTGCCCAATGCTTTGTGGCATCAGCTGGGTATTATACATCCTAGAAGCACTTCACTGACAGGTGTGTCCCTTGGGACATCCAGGAAAGGGGACTGACGGCCACATAGACACCTCCTACTTGGCTTTGGGCTCCTTCAGGCCAAGAGATAGAAACTGTGGACACATAAATGGAAGAAGATGTGGGAAGCGCAGGTTTAGGATCCTGGGGGGCATCCTGTGTGCTGCTGTAATGGAGGGGCATGGCCCAAGATGGCAAAGGAAGGGAAGAAAATTAGGAAAGCCTGTGGGAGCCATCTCCTCAACAGCAGGACCCTGTGCAGCTCTGACTCACAGCTCCACATGGATGTCCTAGCCACTGGTTAGAGGGATACTGGCCGCCATCAACCCTTAGCACAGGAATAGTGAGGACACTGGACAGGAGGGCTGGCCAGCCCCACAGAGTCCATGACACATGGAAGCTGCAGATTTCCACCCCACACCCCCCTCAGGAGGGCCCTGCCTTGGGACACAGACACTGGCTGCCTTCTGGGGTGTGTGGGGTCCTAGCTGAGTTGGTCTGCCAACTGCCCAGAGAGGTGATCTGGCTGTAAGATGACCTGAGCATCAGAGCCCCACGGCTTGCAGACAGTCCTGTTCCCAGGTCATCTCCCCCATGCCTGGCCGTGCAGTCACATCCCCGGGAAGCATCAAACACTCATCCCTGCACACAGAGCTCACCTGCTTCGAGGACGAGGGCTGCCGCCGTTTTAATAAGATGCACCAAGCAAGGCGTCTGCAAAGGGCAGGAGAGATTTATTGCATTAAATATGTCTATTCTGCCAAAGCCAGGGAAGCTGCTCTAAGGTTCTTAAAGGTCACTGTCTGTCCACCTTCACCAGTAGCAGCACTAAAGGACTTCCTCACTCAATAGACATTTGAGGAGTCACTCTTGGGAAGCAGTTTGCTTAGGTTTAATTTGGAGGCCTCGGGACCAGTGTTACAGGGTGGAGTTCCCCTGCCAGAGGACAGCAGGGTTCACAGGTGAGATGCCTGATGGTGCAGCACCTGTGTGCATGCACATGCATATGTGTGTCAGGGAGGAACAGATGCATGTAATGGTTGTAGGCAGTTATAGTCAGGGGGAAGTTGGGGAGACAACTGAATTATCAATGGCTCCAGATCAATGGTGCACTTGGGGCTACTGTGGTGTTTCCTCCCTGGCCAGCGAAGCACTGATGGAGAGAGATGGGCCAGAGGGCAGAGCATTCCTGGCTTTAAGCCATGAGCTGCCAGCCAGGCCTGGTGGCGCTCACCTATAACCCCAGCATCTGGAAGGTGGAGGAAGGAGATTCTTGTGCAGGGTCAAGGCCCACCTGGTTTGCAGAGCAAGATCTTGTCTCAAAACCCTAGATAACAAAGACCACAAGCCCCCTGGAATGACCAAGGACCTCACTAGCAACATTCTAAGACCCTGCTAGGACTCTGAGGGGAACAAAGAAAGGCTGAGTCAGGGATGGGTCTGTATCGCCTTCCAGCTCCGCACCCCAGGGGCTGCTTAAGGTATAGAGAACCACAGTGTGGACACTGTCTGAGGCTTCCTCAGCAATTTCCCTGATATTGTCCCCAACCAACTTACTGTGAGCCAGCTTCCTGTCTGTAAGATGGCACTTGCCCAACCAGGATATCAGCAGATGGCAGTGGCCAACAGAGTTGTCCCTCCTAGGTGGCCCCTGTCAAGATACCTTTGCCTCCCCGCAAAAGGTCATTCATTCATTTATCCTCAGTGCATTCATTCATCCATCCATCCATCCATTCACTCATTCATTCATTCATATGGTGGCCATTCATTCATGTATTCATCGACATGCCAGAGTCCCAGGTACCCAGCTCAGACCTCCACTGAGATGGCCCCAGAGGACTCAATGTCATCTGCTCTCCCAATAGCTCCCTGATTGTAACAGAAGATGTCACATGTGGTTCAGTTAGGCTAGGACTGTAGGAAGCCAGAGGTGGTCACATCCACCTAGATCAGAGGTATCAAGGAGCCATATGCTCTGTCACTGCACCCCATGTTGGCCTGGGGTTCATCCTGAACTCGGCTCTGAGTACACTGCGCTTCCCTCATTGCTGGGCCATTTGCTGACCTGGGTTCCCGTGGCCAGGATTCTGAGAGCGCATCCCACAGTTCTCTCCATCCCTCAGGGTAGATAAAATGGCCACTGTCCCCCAAACCCCACTCATTCCTCATGTGCTAAGTTGGGGTGGGTATGGGGGTGTTAGATAGAGAGCTGGCATCCCCTCCCGATCAGGTTCTGCCGGCCTTGTCGAGGTCTCACCTGAGAGTATGTATCACCCCCACAGGTCTTCGAGGAAGAACACCATGTCCTCTACCTGGACCACGGTGGTGTCATTGCCGCCATCAAGGATACCTCCATCCCCCTGAAGATCCTCAAGTGAGATCATGGGCAGAGGGCACTGAGCATTCCAGAACAGTTCCCTGGCAGCCTAACACTGGGATGACCCACACCTCCCAACCCTTCTGAGGTGTCCCAGAGATGGACCTATATTACTCCAGGATGAACAGAGAATACATAGCCTGGTCAGGGTAACATGGAGGGGGTTGAGGAGTCCCGGGAGGCACCCTAAGTAGCAACAAGAGCCTCTTGGCGGAGGATCGGGGCCAGGGTGAACAGACAAGGCAGCCAGTGGGTGCCCAAAATCGAGGACAGGGTAACATTGGTATTTAGGAGGCAGAGTTGGGAAACTGCTGGTCAGCCAGTGCCACTTTAATCTGAAAAAGAGCTGAATGTCCTGGGAGTTAACATCGCTGTAATATTGGTTGTGTCGCTGACCCCGGGACTCTGAGCTGGGCTCAAGCCTTGTATACTATTACTGGAAGTTTCTAAGGCTCAGATGTCCCTGTTATTCATAGAGAACAGTGCCTGTGTGGTATCCTGACAATGTCTAGGGCAGCAGGCCATCACATTGCTAATTAGTCAGGGATGCCACCTGGTGCTGGCAGGCATCTGCTGTGGTCTCACCTGAGAGACAAAGGCTGTGGTCCAGCTGTGGCCTAGGTATTGAGATGGTCATGGAGCTGGTCTCTGTTGGGTAAGAGTCAGGCCTGGGGGTCATAGGCAGGAGTAAGCTCGTGCTGCTCTGTGAACACTGGTGGCCCTTCACAGGTTCAGCGTGGATGAGGGCCACACCTGGAGCACACACAACTTCACCAGCACCTCCGTGTTCGTGGACGGGCTGCTGAGCGAGCCAGGGGACGAGACGCTGGTCATGACGTGAGTGTGTGTCAGGACGTGGGTGATACAGGAAGGTGGGAGGAAGACACGGGTCAGCGCGACCCCCAGGCAGGCTGGGTCTCGTCTCTGAGCTCTGAGGTGGCCTCAGACTGGGCCCCTATTTATTGTTGAATGCCTGTTATCTCCCTGTCCCAGGCCAGTGACTCCTCTTCTCCCCCTGGCCAGCAGGTGGGGGCTCTCCATCCCTCCCAGGACACTGACTGGCTGGTCCCTTACCAGTGCATGCTGTCACCTTTCTAGCTGACTGTAGTGAGGACAGTACTTTTCTTGGCTATGTGGCGCAGCTGAGGCCCAACAGGATTGTGCAGTTGGGAGCCTTATTTGATGCTGGTCCCAGGCAGTCAGGCCAGCCCCCCGTCCCGTAGACTGGGCAGACAGGGTGACCTCACACTCAACCTAGAGTGGGCTCTGGCATCCTGGCAGGTATGGCCTTGCTGTCTGTGGTGTGGGCGTGAAGGGCCAGCTGGGCTCTTGGCGGCTCACACTCCACCTTTGTCTTCCGTGAGCTCACTGGATGCTCCTACAGATGTACATGTGGAGAAGCCCCGAGAGAACCTGACTATCTCCCATCCTTACTTCATATTCCCACTGCTGGAGGATCATGAGTCTCTCCATGTCCAGTGGGGTCATGGCTGTGAGTTTGAGCTCAGATGCATGCTTCAGGATCAGCTGTGTATGCCAGCCTGTCCCTATAGAGGAGAAAGCACCCAGCACAGCAGAGGTGTGAGGCTGGGCCACCGGGGTGGAGAGACGTGTTCTTGTAGACCACCTAATGTTTAAAGTGCATTTATTTATTAAACTCCTATTGTATGCTGACACTGAGGTCCCAGGAGAGCTAGCTGTAAAACATACCGTGGACTGGCTTTAGGGGCCCCTGAGGATGGACAAAGAAACCTTACCTTCCTATTTAGACACTGCCATTGTGTCTGCCAGGATGGATAGGGACTGCATAGGACCTCAGATTGAGTGGCATGTGGCTCTCCGGGCACCTGGAGATGAGCCCTAGCTAGGCCAGTGACAGGGACAGCCTCCTGGGAATGAATGGAAGGTGGTGTGGGACAGAGGACAGGAAACAAGCCTTGCACCTTTTCAGGCCTATGAGATGAGGGATGACAAAGCTATGCATTCCTCCTGCCTGCCGGGACAGTGGCCTTGCTCCTCACCCCTTCAAGAGCTTTGCACCTTCTGGGCTCTGCCCGGGATGTGGCCTTGATTGCCTGACCCTCCTGAGACCCCAAGGGGTGGGGTCCTTCAGTCTGTGTTACTAATGTGCCTGGCTGGGCAGTACCCGATGTGTGGTCAGAGCTCAATAAACAAGATTTCAGTGAAGCCACAACAGCAGACGTATAGGTGTCGAGGATACAGCGACAACCTCCACATGCCAGGAGCTAATGAGGGCTGTCAGAGACAGCCAGACTAAGTGACCCCTGCCAGGGCCCAGGGACTGTTGGCCACAGAGCATCTGCTGCCCACACTGGCCAGTGACTGCCAGGAAGAAGTCTGGGAGGAGACTTTGGCTTGCATGCTTCTCCTGACTCAGGGTCCCAGGGAGCACTCAGAGTCCCAGGAAGTGTCCATGGAGCATCCATGACCTCTATGGAACCCCACAGAGCATTTCAGTGCCCCATGGAGTGTCCACAGCCCCATGGAATCCCTGCAGAATGTCCATGACTGCCCCCCCAGCAGGTGGAGCCCCTCCCCCACAGTCAGGCTGCAGGGAGGAAGCCCACTGTGGTGCTGGCCTCACAGTCTCCTTCCTGGGTGGCCAGGGGAAAGCCAGGGCAGACTTCATTGCAGGACAGAGGTGGTGTGTGCATCCTGGAAGAGCTGAACACCAGGTATGGAAGGCTGAGCTGGTCCAGATCTCCCTCTACCTGACTGCAGGTTGTTCCTGGTCAGGTCCTCTATGATGCTGTGATCTGCCAAGGCCCTGGGGAGGCTCATGCCTCAGTCGGTGGGCCATCTGAAGGCTGTGGCTTGAGGCAGGAAGAGAAGTCAGAGACATGGCACTTGGTGTGTGTCAAGAGAAACAGGCGAGGAAGTCTGACTCCCTGATCTGACTGCAGCCTGGGCTGCAGCAGACTCAGCCTGGGCCTTGGTCTTTTTGCAAGAAGGTTGGACAGTTTGCAGGATGGAGCCCACGAGGCAAGAAGAGGGGCTGGTGAGAAGGTGACCGCTCTGACAGGGCTCTCAGAGCTCCAGAGAGCCGGCATGGTTCCCAGGCCTCAGCTCCTGCAGCCTGGCCCCACCATGGGGGCGCTTTCCGCCCTGAGCACCTCCCCGCACGCTCCTCTTCTCACTTCGTCTTGTGGTCTGCATTTTGTAGCTGCTTTGGGACATTAGTGCTTTGTGCAGCCAAGGCCCTCAGATCCGGGTCTGGTCCCAAATGCGGCTTTCATCCCTGCAGATGGCATTTCATCCGGGGAAAGCAGCAAAGTTCACAGGCACGTGCATTCCTGTTTTAAGTTTTTAAAAAGCTCCGTAAGGTTCCTATGGAGCCTTTCACAAAGCCGCATCTTCAAACAGCTTCCAATTTCAGTGGACACGGAGATCACTCACACGCCTCGGAGGAGACACGGGCTGGCAGAATGAAAAGCTTTTCTGTGCGAGCCTAGAACAGGGCCCTGCCCATATGGCATCTTTATCCTCATCTACCCAAAGGTCACATCCAAGCTGACCACAGTCACCTTGTCAGGACGTTGTCCACCACATTGTCTGCCCACAGTTGCCTCCCCCAGTACAGTACATGGCAGAGGGTTCCCCAGCCCTGGGCAGCACTGTGAGGGCTCTCAGCCGGGCAGGGCTGCAGGCCATACCTATGGAGGAGCCAGCAGTCCACTCCACAGTATGGCCCACATTTCCTGCTCTCTCTCAAGCAGCCAATGGCCCTTTGGCCTCTCCTGCTAGGGCCATTCAACTGGACGAGAGATGCTCACAGTGGGAGCTGAGGTCTGGGCTTTCTTCATGGACAAGAACTGAAATACACGGAGCGGATTCGCTACAGCAGCCTGCTTCTCTGTTTGAGCTCAGAATGCAGAGTATGGGATGTCCCCCTGTATAGGAGGCTGCATGGTTATCAAACTCAGGCTAATTGCTTATGGGTCCCAGGCCACACAAATGTGAGCTGCCAGCCCCAGGTACCAGTACTGGGTTGCCACCCTGGATGGGTCCCTTCCTTAGTCTGTTTCCTCTCAGAAGTCTGGGGCGATCAGCATGCATCCTTCACAGGATGTGGTAAGCCTTAGAGGGGAGGACAGAAATGTGGGAACCCCCTCTCCAGCTGTCTGTCAAGGTGACAATGGGGCCATGACCAGAGGAATGCCCACTGAATGGCAGGTACCCCGAGACAAGGCCACCCATGGTTTGCAGAGAAATTGTCTGGGAGGGGTAGAAGCCAGTGTGGGATGCTGGTCTCAGCTCACCAAGCCGAGCATGCTTAGCCTCAACGCGTCACTGTGCTTCCTGTATCTTCCTGTATGTCCGGCCTCCCTCAGCCCCTCCCTCTGCTCAGTGGGACGCACTGTGCTGTCACACGGACCCATTCATCCCACTGTCCAAGGCACACAAGGACTAGTTATCTCTCTGGAGTGCCAGCTCTGCCTGGGATAAACAGCTTGGAGCCCAATCCCACATGGCAGACAGAGAGAGGCCAACAGAAAGGCAGGGAGAGACCAGATAACACTGGACATGGCTCTGGCCCACCCAGAGCAAGTACAAGGCCTGGCGTGTGAGGCTATGGAAGGGCCTGTGGCAGCCAAGAAGGCGGGGAGCCCGCCCACCTGAGAGCCTGCTCCTGTCAGGAAGGGGATTGCATGGGTCGGGTGGATGGCCTATGGTGCTATTGCAATCAGCAAGTCACAGATAGCGGTCCCCCTGAGGATGATAACATCAGGTCAGGTGCCGGTGGCGGGCACACCACATCGTTGAACCCTCTGGGTCACGAGAGGTATCACAGGTGGTGGCACAGGGGACCTGAGTAGGAGCACATCTACACACTAGGGATGGGTCAATCTAAAGTGGCCTTCCTTCTTTCTCCCCTCAGGGTCTTTGGCCACATCAGCTTCCGCTCTGACTGGGAGCTAGTCAAGGTGGACTTCCGGCCCTCCTTCCCCCGGCAGTGTGGCGAGAATGACTATAGCTCCTGGGACCTCACTGACCTCCAGGTGGGTCTGGCAACCTGCAGACCCAAGGCCCTTTCCTCCTCCATGGAATCCCATAGATGTCAACCTCTGGGCATCTTCCCTCCCAGGGATTTTCTGGGCCACCCTTGCACCTGTGGCTGCTTGATCTATGGCTCTTCGTGACCCTAGGGCCTGCAGAGAGTGAGCCCCACCCTCAGCAAGGAGGTCTCCATGACAGGATTCGGGACTTTTCTGTTTGCGGGGGAAATGGGCAAAGACTATCTGCCCTGAGGGCCTGGGAGCATCCTGTGTCATAATCCAGTGTCTAGCCTTCATATTTGGGTTAAGCAGAACATGAGATTCCCACCCACCCACCCACCGCCACCTCAGCTCCTGGTAGTACAAGGGAGGCTGACACTTCAGTGGGTACCTGGGAGATGTGAGCAGGCTGCTTGTGAGCCACTAAATCAAGTGGGGGATGGTCCGGCTAGCGACTCAATGACCCTCTGCAGAAATTTGATTTACAAGAAAGTACTCAGATGGGCCCAGAGAGGGTTCCAGAACCCGATTCACCGTGGCTACACAGAGTTCCCACCAGTCCTTCCCCATCGCTACAAGGGGCCCTGTTACTGGGATCGGGGCTGTGCCATTTTGAGCACAGCCTGAGAATCTACTGTGTGTCCACATGAGCCCTCCAGGCATGGCTCATCCCCACATGGTCACACACCTGGCCCGTGTAGGCCCAGCTCTTCTGTGACTACCAAGGGCCCGGTCATAGGGCTTAAGATGAGGGAAGCTGGGCCAGTTGCCTGACATGTCAAGTTCTTTTGGACCTCAGTTTCCCTGTTTGTGAAAGGAGGTAAATGCCCCACCCCAGCTGCCACCAGGGCAGGAGCAACAAGGTAAGCTGGTGGTAGCTGTCACCATCCTCTGGGGATTGCTCATCCTGGTGTTCTTGCTACAGGGTGATCACTGCATCATGGGCCAGCAGAGAAGTTACCGGAAAAGGAAGTCCACATCCTGGTGTGTCAAGGGGAGGAGCTTCACGTCGGCACTCACGTCACGTGTGTGCAAGTGCCGGGACTCTGACTTCCTCTGGTGGGCACTGCCCCTCCCTCCCGGCTGCTCTGGCATCTTTACTTCAGGATGACCTTGTCCCTAGAACCAGGGTGGAGGCCACATCGTCCTTCAAGGCCTAGTCACAGACGCACACGTCCACCTCTACCTTAGAGCATCATGGGAGCAAGATACACTCACCTAGTCCCTCTCCTCCCTCGAGGGACATAATCCACTCAGAGGCCCACTGTCCTATGGCAATGTAGTTCACAAAGCCTCCGCCCCCAGCCTGCCTCACCCTTTCTACCATGCACCCCATACTCAGGTCTCCATGCCCTTTCCAAGGCCGCTGACCCTGGCTGTACAGCCACTGACCCTGGCTGCCCTCTACCTCCCTGCATCCCTTGAGACACTCACTTCCCCCAGAAAGTCCTCCAGGCTCCGCTTCATTTTTATCCTCCTTGCTCTGGAATGGAGGTAGTATGTTCCATCTGCTTTCCTCCGGGACAAACCTGGGGATCCACCCACGCCCCCACAGACGGACACATCTAGACCTGTGGTGTAAGTTTCCCCACCCCGGCGGTCACCCCTAATCTCACCTTTTAACCCAGCTTTCCCTTCCCAGTGACTATGGGTTTGAACGCTCACCTTCTTCCGAGTCCACGGCCAACAAGTGCTCCGCTAACTTCTGGTTCAACCCCTTGTCCCCTCCTGAAGACTGTGTCCTGGGCCAGACCTACACCAGCAGCCTTGGGTGAGTACACCAACCCCACTCCTGTGGGACTGGGACCCCAGAGCAGCCTCATCCTTCTCTGGCCCTTTCACACCTGTACTGTGATGGCACCAGGGATGTTCCTGAAGCCTGGGGGACTCCACTTACACCAAACTTCCGGTCGGAAGCCTTGATAGATCACTCTCCCAGCCCCCACCCCCAGGTTTTCCTCTGCTGTAGCTGAAATCTCAGCCACTGGCATATTCACCTGCTAGGCCTAAGCCCATGGCACACACAGTGAGTGTTCCTACAGTCTGCTATAGTGGCCATAAACTCTGCGGGGTGGGGAAGTGGCAGGCAGACCCTTCTCCCTCCCTGGGGCAGGGTGAATAAATGGTTTATAAAGCAGCAACTTCATGTAGAAATACCAAGTACATAATATCTGTGAGCCTTCAGCTTCCATGGGGTCCACATGCTACATGTGATGGGCCCATTTCCTCATCCTTTGTGAGGGATTCCTTATTACTTACCCTGGAGAGCTGGAAGAAACAGAGACAGGACCAGGAACTGAATGCTTTAGTCTTGGCTATATATAGCCTGACATCTATCATCCATCCACTCACCTATCCAACCCCATCCATCCATCCTTCCATCCATCCTTCCATCCTTCCATCCATCCATCCACCCACCCACCCACTTCTATCTCCTATCCATATATTCCTTCCATATATTCATCCACCCATCTACCCAACCATAAATCATCTATCCACCGACTCATCCATCCATCACTCATCCTTATACCCATCTACTTCATCTATCCCCTATTCATCTAGCCATCTATTTATTCCATCAATCTACTCATTTATCCACCCATCCACCTATCTACTCACCCACATATCCACCCACCCTCCCTCCCATCCATCTACCCAGTCTTCTGCCCCACAAATACCCATCTTTCTAAACTCGTGTACTCTTGATACAGATCCTAGCTGACACTTCAGATAAGGGTTGCTGCTTGCCAAGCCCTGGTGGGGTTGCCAAAGAGGCCATTGTGCCACTGTTGGATGAGTGGGTGGGTAGATGGGTAGTGGATGGGTGGAGCCATCCCAAGAAGAGCAACATGTTTGCTTGTGGCCACCCAGGAAGCCAAGGCTGAGCACCTCTCAGCCACTCAGTCCTCCATAGTTCTCAGCAAGACATTGGATTTAGACTATCTCCTTCTATCACCCCTTAGCAAAAAAAAAAAAAAAAAGTTATTATTACTGTGGGCGACATGATCAGGCCATGGATGCTTCAGCTCTCCAAAGCAGATGGGCACAGCCAGCCTCTCCATCCTCATCCTCAGTGCTCTCAGCCCTAAGGTAGACAGAAGCAGCCATGGGGAGCAGGCAGTAAATAGGGCTGTAGAGGCTGGAGCCGTGAGTTGCCTGCCTCAGGAGAGGAAACCATCCTTACCCATGGAACCACTGTTCATCTTGGACCTGACCCTTCCCTCATCCTCCCAGGTACCGGAAGGTGGTGTCCAATGTGTGCGAAGGTGGTGTGGACCTGCAGCAGAGCCCGGTACAGTTACAGTGCCCCCTCACAGCACCCCGGGGCCTCCAGGTGAGCATCCGCGGAGAAGCAGTGGCGGTGCGGCCTAGAGAAGATGTGCTTTTTGTGGTGCGGCAGGAACAGGTGAGCATCCACCCTGGACTGTTACTGGAGGGGAGTTCCAGCCAGGCATACAAGGGTGAGGCTCGGGACTGTTTGGAGCATGGCCACAGAGGCCGGCCTGCCCCCGAGGCTGGGAGCCACAGGACCAAAGTCGGCCTCTTGACTCTGAGCATCTTTTGAGATGAAATAGATACAAGAGCAAGTGTGTTAGACATTTAGCAGGAAATGGACTCCACATTACACATGTATATACATGTGAGTGTCTGGATGTCTATCCGTGCATTTGTGTGTGATCTTGTGCTTATCAAACACTGACACAAAATCAATTCCTCCCCATAGGTGGCACTAAACTTCCTTCATTGATTTCTCTCTTCTAATGCCGAGGGTGGAACCCAGGGCCTTGTACAAACTAGAGAAGCACTCTTCTACTGAGCCACACCCCCGGCCCAGCACCAAGGCAATTTTAAATCTCTAATTATATTGATTTAGTTGATCTGGAATCCCAACAAAAGCATAAAGTTTTTTTAATGACTTGTAATCACACATCCAGCGATAATGCCTTCTGTGTGTATATAGGGATAGATATAAATACAAGTTTATATATATGCACACACAAATATATATTTTTTCTCCGCCCAGTCTCCCACTCATTCTATTTTTACTTCAGAACAAGTGTTACATTTTCTTCTGATTTTAAAAATAATATATGCTCATTGTAGTATATTTAGGAAATACATTTATAATTTAAAAAAAAAAAAAACACTACAGACATAAATATCACCCAAAATTCTGTTCTGTTCCCTGAGGGAACTGTTAACTTTTCTGTTTCCTTCTGGTTCACAAGACACATCCCCGTGTCTCTGCTTATAGAAGCAGCTAATGATCCCTGCAAGGAATTTAAAAATGACTATTAGAAAGACATGAACATTCAGAAAACTTTAGAGGCCAAGGGAGGACCCCCTTTCTCCCTGGGGTTCTGGGCAGTCTCCACTCACAGAGGCAGAGGGAGGGCTCCCTTTCTCCCTGGAGTTCGGGGCAGTCTCCACTCACAGAGGCAGGGGGAGGGCTCTCTTTCTCCCCCAGGACTCTGGGCAGTCTCCTCTCACAGATCAGCAGGAGTCCAGATCTTCAGCTAACAGATGTGAAGGCTAATACAGGTAAATCCATGATCATGCAAGCTATACTCAGACAACCTTTAAAAGGTGTCTGGTTTTAGGTGTCTGAGATCTGGTCTCCTGAAAACAGGAAAACTGAGGCTGTGGAGGATTCAAACTGGCCACACTGAGCACCTGTATATTAGGCACTGAGACAGCAGCTTCCTGTTAGAAATGCAATCTTACACTGTGCACTCTATCAGCTTACATTATTAAATGAAGAAACTGAGGCATGAACAGTGATGTCATTATCTCAGAGCTACATAGTGAAAAGAGGCAGAGATGGCGCCGTGTCCTCTAGAGGCCTCTGGACTCCAAGCAGACAATGGCCAAGTCTGTGGTCCCCATGCCCAAGCTATACAATACAACTCCGATACACACGCACTCATATACAACACCTCCTGCCCAGGTCCTCTCACTGATTGAGACAGCCCTAAGGTTCATTTGAACCATCAGGCAGCCCCGAGGCAGGGCTAGGTATCTCTGTTGGTAGCAGTGTGTTTGGATGCAGAAGGACAGAGCCCCTGGTCAGCCTGGGGTCCTCTGGACGCTCCAACAGACCCAGCTGAGGCTTCTCAAAGTCCTAGCCAGATATCCTGGAAATATGGTGATCTGCTGCCCCCTAGAGCATAAAACTGAAAACTACAGCACATCTGCAAGCAGAAGCCTCAGCTGGGTCAGAAGGACTAGAGGACAGAGCATCTTCTGAATACTTGCTGGGGTGCTTGTCAGGTTTAGGAGTGGCAGAGTTGAGGGGAGCAATGCAAACATGTCTTGAAATAGGGGATCCTGGGGCAACCCAGTCCTGGGAGGAAAGGGGATAGAAGCATGGAACTGAGGGTGGGTATATGCACACTTACACTGTGACACAAACTCCCTTACATGCTCATAGACACTTACAGGCACAGTGTGCACTCCTCTACCACACACACACCTACTCTTACATATCACTGGGCTTGAAAGCAGGGCTGGGTATGGAGGGGCCTGAATTTTCTAAGTAAGAATTCACAGCAATGGGGGATGGAGGCTAGGAACAGATCCATAGACACCTGCCTGCTCTTGACAGGTGCAGACCAGACTGGGAGAGGTGGTGTCTCTCCATCCAGCAGCAGCACCTCCCCCCAGACCTCAGACATGAACCCAAAATAGATCACACACCTGCAGAAAAAGTGGGAAAGTATAAAATAAGACTCATATTGAAGTCAGCCCAGAAACACAGGCTGAGAGTCCTCGGCCTGGATGGGGCTGCAGACTATCAAAATTTCCTCAAGGGCCTGCCCTGAGGAGATTTCTCTCAGAGTTCTAGGGAAGACACTATGAACAGTGGGGGTAATTTGGGGGAATGAATCTAGGTACACCGAGCTCTTCCATCCATTCACTTCATCCCTCTGAGATAAAATTCTGTCTCCACAGCTTCAGTTCTGTTCTCATGCTTAGCTCCTCTCTGTCTGTCCCTTTTCCTCCTGTCCCATCCTAGTTCTAATGAAGCTTTTTTCCTCATCCTCATCTTCATCTCTCCCAATCCTGGTTCCTTCCTGCTCCTCTCCCAGAACCGGTCTACCGCCTTGCAAGCAGTAACTCTCACAATACAGTGCAAGGCTTCCAAGGTCCCCACAAAAGCAGTGATAGCCAGCTCCATTGGTAACCCAAAAGGGGAGTGAATAGAGGCAGTGGGGCCAGATAGGCCTGGAATAAGTCAGAAAGGGAATTTATGTGCTCAAAATATATTCTTATAAGTGGTTAGGTGAAATGTTACGAGTTTATCATAAATGTGCTCAAACTACAATCTTACAGGTGGTTAGGTAAAAGAGTCTATAAGTCACTAAAATGTAACTGCCTCTCTATTTCTATGTCATGTATACTGGCAGGGCTGGGTATCTCTGCTCAGAGCTAGGAAACCTGCCTCATGGCTTCACTGCACCTAGTATGCAAAAAGAGACCTTTTGTTCTGAGTCAATTGCTCTGGAATGCCATTTGGGCTCTAACAGAAAGGAGGGTCCGAGCTTCATTTGCATAAGAAAGAAAGCTATGCACCTAAGTTCCCCTGTCTAGGGGAACTAGTTCCTCCTAGGCCTAGGAGACAGGCCATGTCTCCAAAAGGCTGTTTACCTTAATTTAGGAGACTCAGTGGTTGGTCTGAAATGCTTTGTCCTGTCTGTGGTTGGCTTTGGATGCTAGAGAAGTATATCAGATAAAATGCACTGTTAGGAGTTCTTGGAGAAGGTATGAGAGTGCACAGGAAATTCATAGCAGGAAACAGCTGATGTATTAAAAGCCGAATAACACCAAATACTCCTTGAGATTTGGGTTCCTCTGGAAGAATGCCTTGATTCTTCCAAGCATAGCTTTATCACATTCAGCTGAATTCTTACTACGTATTCCTCGGCTCATAGCACCAGGCCACACAATGAAACCTTGAGGTGTCAGCGCCATCTAGATCTGGAACCAGTAAAACTGTCAAGAAGATAAAAGTAGCTACAGACAGGAGGGAGTTTCTTGGCACAGCCCAGTGGGTACCAGAGCAGTACTATACAAAGAACTCCATCAACAGATGAACCAGCCAGTTTGAAAACGAGCAAGAAACAGGATGAGACTGAGGACATAGCAGGCTGCTTGGGTGGCAAGTACATGGGAAGATGTACATGAACGTGCATGCTGGGAAGGATGGGAACCTCAAAACCACGAGCAGACACCCACTTCTTGAATGCTACCCAGGACTTGCCCCCTCATAGGAATGAATTGAGTGTGGACATTCCCCTTGATCCTCACCCAACCCTGCCAGGAGAGCAATGGACAGAGAACCCACCTCCAGAGCCTAGATCCCTGAAAGCCTCAGTCTTGCAACCTAAAAAATGGGCACATGAAGCACCATATGTGCTGGGTTCTAGGAATGTCCTCAACAAAGCCTCAGCCAGCTTCTGGGCATTCTGGAAGCCTTTGACTCATGGCTGTACTTTCCAGTGTCTGCCTCTTTGTCCAAACAGCCCTTTCCTGGTGCCCAAGTCACCACTGTTTCCTCTTCAAGGATCCTGCCCATGGGTTTCTTGTACTCTGTGACCCATTGTGACCTCCTTTTAATGACTTGCATCTGAAGATTTATTTTAAATATCCATTTCAGAGGGTCCCAACAGAAGTGGATTTGGGGTGACTATCCAACCCAGTGTAGTGTATTCATGGAGAAAGTTAATGAACATCATTTACATATAAATGTCCTTGGCTTTTGAGGTCTGGAGGCTGTGAGCTAGGAAGACTGTTGATGGCTAAAGTGGGGTGACCAGGGGAGGGGAGAAGGCAAAGAAAGAGGGAGAGAGACAGGCAGACAGGGGAGGGGAACTTAAATGTGGACACAGGAACTCCATCTTGCCATGAACTTGAGAGTCAGGGTCAGCCAGCAGCTTGCATAGGGAGTTCAGTGCAACTTGGGGACAAAGTCACAGGAACCGCTCCCTGCCTGCTCCACACAACTGAGTCTCATTCCTGGGACAGTGCTGGGTGGGATGAGAAACAGGGAGCCACCTCGTCACAGGAAGTGTTTTGTTTGCTGTGGTTCCCTGAAGAGACCTCGTGGTAGTTATCAAAGCCTTCTCCATTTTCATGTGAGACTCCCAATTTCCCTCCTAGCCCTGAGGCCTGGCTCAGGCTCAGGCTTCCCCCTGGTACCCATACAGCCTTCAAACTGCCTTCCTAAAATCACCCATGGGTGTTCTATTCTAATGGAGAGTCCAGTCTTGTCCCATGCGCTGTCTCCCAGCTCAGCCTGCTTCAGGCTGAAGCCTTGAAAGCAGAGCCAGCCCCATAGGCTCTGTGGCCCCATAGAACCCACATCTGAAGGAAGAAGGGAGAGAAGGAGTGGGCATCTAGTGATGGACGGCCATCTTGAGAGTCACTCCTAAGTGACCCTGCGCTATTTCCTTACAGGGTGATGTCCTGACCACTAAGTATCAGGTGGATCTTGGCGATGGCTTCAAGGCCATGTATGTGAACCTCACTCTGACCGGTGAGCCCATCCGGCACCACTACGAGAATCCTGGCATCTACCGTGTGTCTGTCAGGGCTGAGAACATGGCAGGCCATGATGAGGCTGTGCTCTTTGTCCAGGTCAACTGTAAGTCCACTGTTCCTTTGAGGCTGTGTGTCTCCTGTGAAATGGAGAGCTGGGGCTTTGGGGGAAGCACAGGGAGTCTTGTGGGGTTGCTACAGGTCCTCAGAACAGTGAGGCCATGGACAGAAAGGCAGGTGGGCTGGGCTTAGACCTGCTCCCAATATTATTCACAAAAAGTAATGGTGAGGATGGTAATAGTGGTGGTCATGGTAACACAAGTGATGGTAATGATGTTAGTAAAGGTGGTGGTGATAGTGTTGATGATAGAGGTGATGATGGATGTGATGGTGGTGGTGTGGAGGTGATGGTGGTGGTGATGGAGGTGATGATGGAAGTAGTGATGGAGGTGATAATGGAGGTGATGCCTTAGGTAGTGATGATGATGACATTGATGGTGATAATGATAGTGGTGATGACAATGATGGTGGTCTTGGCAATAATGGTGGTGATGATGGCGATGGTATTGACTGATGGTGATAGTTTTAATGATAATGACAGTGATAGCGATGGTAATATTGGTGATAATGGTGATGATGTTGGTGATGGTGATGTATAGCTGTGTTGATGATGGTTATAGCAGTGTGGCCATGATGGTGGTAGTAATTGTGGTGTTGATAAGGGTGGTGGTGATAATGATGACGATGGTGTTGATGATGGTGATGCTGTGATAATGGCAATGAGTGTGGTGATGAAAATGATGATGGCAGTGATAACGGTGGTGATTGCATCAGTTGTTTTTGCATGACTGTGACTGTAATGCCTGACAGAAGCACCTTAGGGAAATTTAATTTGTTTCACAGTGTCATAGGGCTTCTGTCCATCACAGCAGGGAAGGCTTGGTATCATTCACAGCCAGAGCAGCATGTAGGACCCAGGGGCTCCTCACATCACAGTGGTTCAGAAAGCAGGAGTGAGTGACTGGGCTATAACCTCCAGAGGTCTACTCCTGCCAACTAGACCCGTCTCCTAAAGTTTCCACAGCCTCCCTAAAGAGAGTCTCTAGATGGGAAATGCAAACTAAAAACCTGACCCTAAGGAAGATATTTTAAATTTAAACCATAATAGTCTACCTCTGGCTCCCAGAAGCTCCCGGTATGCATCTCTAATGCAAATAGCATTCAGTGCAACTTCATGGGGCACCATGGTTTCCACAGTTCCAGCATGTTCAAAAGTCAGCTCAGAGACTCCATTCATGCTCAGAGAAATCTCTTAGAAGCCCTTGTAAAAGGCAGTTCTGCACTTCCTGTCTACAGTAAACATTCCCCCTGAAAAACAGAAGAAAAGGGAACCGCAAGAGAAGATTTGATCAAAACCAGACTGAAGCACACACAGCAAGGAAATGCTGGGTCCCATAGCTCTGTGGAGCACCTGGAGCCCGGGGTGGCATTGTGGGCGTGGGCAGCTGCGCCTGTGCCCTTCCCATTTTGGCATGCTCTCTCTCACACACAGGCTCCCTTTATTGCCTTCAGGTTTCCTCTACAGAGGCCCCATGTTCCTATATCCCATGCTGGGGTTTCCAATGAATCTTAAGCCTCACCCTCAGAACTTTATGAATTACCCTGTCAGGGTCTCCCTGCGGGGGATTCCACCCTACTATGCACACGTTGCCTAGCTTAACAAACTTTCCTTTAAAATCTGAGCACAAGCATTTACGACCCTGTAGTAATGCAGAGGGCAGTGATGTGCCTGAAAATCGGGTACCACTTTTCCAAATTCTTTTCCCAAAGCAATAGCAAATTCCACCCCCCCAGCCCCCCAAAAAATAGCTTAAACCTGCACGGTCAGATTTAGGGAAAGCAACAAACCCCACGTACCTGCTACGGGTCCCTTAGCTTCTCTGTGACCACAATACCTGACGGGAAGAATTTGAGGGAGGAACAGTGTTCTTTGTCTCAGAATTTCAGAGGGTCCAAGCCATCATGGTTGGGAAGCATAGTGGAGTGGTGTGGAAGTATGTGACAGCCGGAGGCTGCTCATGCCATGGTGGAACAGGGAGCAGAGACTGGGGTTTCCATTAGAGAGCAAACAAGCAGCACCATCAGCTGGGGGGCAAACACTGGAAACAGGAACCAGCAGAGAGCTCAGATTCAAACCTTGACATGGATGGTGATGCTGGGGATGGTAGTGGTGATGGGGAGGGTGAGTAGTGATGACTGTGATAGGTGGTGGTGAGTGGTGATAGTGATGGATGATGATAATGACGGATGTGGGATGCTGATGCTGATGGATTGTCGTGAGTGGTGGTATTGGTATGAGTAGTGGTGATGGTGATGATGGTGGTGGTAGATGGTGATGGCTGTGGTGGTGGTACTCATGGTGTTGATGGTAGTAATGTGGTGGTGGTGATGGAGATCATGGCGCTGATGGCAGTGATGTGATGGTGGCGATGGTACCGATGAATCTGATGGGGACAAGGACTAGAAAGTAGCCGTTGAAAGGTTCTGTGCCTCACTGTCCCCTAACCCCGAACTTCTGGGGACTCTTCAGCCCCTCTGCAGGCCCTCTACCTCGAGGTAGTCCCTGTCATTGGCGTCAACCAGGAGGTGAACCTCACGGCCGTGCTGCTGCCCCTGAACCCCAACCTCACTGTCTTCTACTGGTGGATCGGCCACAGCCTGCAGGTGCACCCTACACCCTTCTCAGCCCTCCCTCCCACAGATTGCCATCTGGTGTGCCAAGTGGGGCAAGGTGCTGCTGTTGGTCCCTGGCATGAGGGCGCAGTGTGAGACCATTGTGGGGACTGGTCCTGGCCTTCCCTCACTCAATACCCACCCTGAGCATCTGCTCGTGGCGGGGGTGAGGGGGATGGGGTGGGGTGTGGTGGGGGGTGGGATGGGGGGTGGCGGGGGGGGGGGGGTCCCCTCTGAAAAGCCCCTGAATAGTCCCGTGAAAGACATGAAACAGAGTAGCTGGCTGGCAGTTCGGGTATGACATGTGTCACAGGAGGAGCAGTCAGGAAGGCTTCACTGGGAGGGGTAGAGCTTGGCCTCACTCAGAGGGTCGTGTTGTAAACTGTGAGGCAGGGGGAGCACAGGCAGTTCTTGAGCAGGAGACACAAGGAGGCAGCAAAGCATTTGATGAGGGGGCAAGGATGTCCATCTTGCAGACCTATGGAGGGGCACCCTTCCCTCACTCTGGATGCAGTCGCCCCACACCTCCCCAGAAGCCCTGAAACGGGAGGTTCAGAGAAGGGGGGGGGGCTTCAAGTACAAGGTCATGCCTCTTGGGATGGGAGGCTTGTAGAAGGACCAGGGCTTTTGGTCTGAGGCTCTGTGTAGCCTTGCCTCCTGAATATCCCCAGCTCCATACTCAACTCCCACAGCCTCTGCTTCGATAAGGCATGGCTTGACCTGTAACCCGGGTGATGTCACCTCCCATCTATGATGAGACTATCTGCCTCCTGCCACAGGGCAGGGCCTGAGCTCCTGCTGGGGTATGACTGTGGGTGGGCAGTGAACTAAACTGGAATGGAACACAGAATCTGGCCTGTGCTGCCTACAAACCAGCTAGAAAGTTCTGTAGGGGGACCACAGGCAGCCTGTAGAAGGATGTGCCATGCTATGGAGTCAGGGCATGTTCCTGGTCCAGCTTAGAACTAGGGTGTGCTAGGGTCCCCCACATCTCCCAGACACTACCAATGCAGAAACCTCCAGCAGCCCGCTTGCTGATGGAAGCCAGCACCAGCATGGTCCCCGTGTGGTCCTGACAGTAGACCATGGCCCTCCATCCTGCCAGACTGGCCTGACCCTGCTTGTCTCCACAGCCTCTGCTCTCCCTGGACAATTCGGTGACGACGCGGTTTACGGAGGCTGGGGAAGTGCGTGTGACAGTGCAGGCCGCCTGCGGGAACTCGGTGCTGCAGGACTCCAGGGTCATCCGTGTGCTGGGTGAGTCATTCCCCCACTCCCTACACAGGCCAGCGTGGGTGTACAGCCGCGGAGGGCCTGTCCTCTCCTGCCTGGCCCTAGGTTGTAGAGGTGTCCAGGAGGATTTGGGCTCTGTGACTGGCTATGTGGCCTTATTGAAGTGTCCCAGACTCTCTGACCTCAGTTTCTCCCCTCTATAAAATGAGTAGTGTGTTTTTGGAGACCTGTGAATCTGTTGCTCAATGATTTAACAAGAACGGATGAGCTCCCATGGGCCTCTCCACTTGCCGTTCTGAGGACGGTCCTTAAGAGGACCTGGGGATGGTGCTCACTGATCTGTGCTCCCCGAGGATGTCACACCCTCCGAAAAAATACTGTGTCTGGAGGAGGAGAGGTCCCCCCAATGCATAGTACCTCTTCAGCACACCTGAAGCTCATTCGGCTCAGGCCCTCTGCCATGGACCACAGCCTTCAGTCATTAGCAGCCTGCAGGCTGAGGGAGGAGGCTGCCCTGGGCTGCTCCTCCCTTCACTGTGGGTCAGGGATGGCCCGCGCCATAGGATGTTGGGTCACAGTTTACAAAACACTGTCCCCTGAGCCCTCTGCCCAGCATAGCTCTTTCCCACCCCATAAGAGAGAAAGGAGAAGGAAGCCAGTGGAGTGACAGTATGGTGCTAGGGTTCCTGTGACCCTAGAACAGAGCTGTGGGCCCTGAGAAAGGAAATGATGTGAGTGGAAAGATGGGCACTCTCATCTTATGGGGCTGTTGATCTGATGGGGGGTGTGGCCAGTGAAGTCCATGGGTCCTTGAGGAAGTAGATGATGTCATAGGGTATGTATTCCTGTGACTTGGAGAGTAGATCTCATGAAGCAGCTACATGCAGTGCCGCGCCCCCCCCCCCCCGGGTGATAGCCACTGTCAGCCTCAGTACATGCCAGGCACTGGGGACTGAAGAAAAGGAAGGCTCTTATCTCCCAAACACAGAACCAGGTCCATGGGTATAGAGGTGAGGCTGTCTGGACCATTTGGCATCGCCACCTTGTGCAGGGTCCCAGCTACACCCCAGACCTCACAGGTTCCCCTCTGTCTCTTCCAGCTCAGTTCCAGGTGGTGCCTCTGCAGTTCTCCAGGGACCTGGACACCTTTAACCCCAACACTCCTGAGTGGAGGGAGGACGTGGGGCTGGTGGTCACCCGGCTTCTCTCCAAGGTGCCCGGTGGCTTGAGATTCAATTCTATCATGAGCCATGGTGTGGTTTGTGGGCTGAGAAATGAGGATGGAACAAGGCTGGGGTTGCTTGGGAAGCAGTGGGTTGATGCCCCAGGTCGGATCATCGATGGGAGGGAGGGACAGGACTGCATTGTCATACACTGCCAGAACACTCTAAGTTCCTCTCCTCCAGAGAGGCGGAGCTCTTAAAGCCACCGCCAGTTCCCACCTGTGGTTTTTATTTTATTTTTTTTCTATACCGGACTCCTTAGACATAGGAAGAAACATGGGTGAGCACGTCTCTCAGGCAGCTCATGACAAAGACAGTGCATTGGAGTGGACAGTGGGATACCTAAGCCTCTAGGCCCCCAGAAAGAGAAAGGCTAGCTAAGACTACCACAGGCAGAAACCCACCCTGACCACACGTCCTTCATCCTGTGAATAATGCTGGTGAAACTGTTCTGGGTAATGAAGAATGTGCAGGGGCTTAGCTCAGAGAATATGGAGTGGGACTCCCACGAGGCAGAGGGCTCCCCGGGAGCTAAACTGGGTGAGCTAGGGGCTGTACAGGTATATGGCTAGGGCTGGGGAGCAGGAAAGGGCAGACATCACGAGTCAACAGGGCACACTAGACTGTGCCAGGCTCAGGGTGGGGGAATGCTTCCAAGGGCAGACCTGAGCAGGCGGGGCAGCATTAGGACCACGGCGGGAACCTGCAAGGGGCTGAGAGGCAGGTGTGTGGAGCAGGACAGGTGGCCAGGACGTACCTAGGCTCCAGGAAGGGAGAGCAGATGTTGCTGGAAATTTAGCTTGTGGCCAAAGATGAGGATCAGAAGAAGATCCGAATATCCCGCCTGTCCCCACAGGAGACCAGCATCCCTGAGGAGCTGCTGGTAACCGTGGTAAAGCCAGGACTTCCCACCATAGCCGATCTGTATGTGCTCCTGCCCCCTCCCAGGCCCACGAGGAAGAGGAGCCTCACAAGTGACAAGGTATGGCCACGGCCACCTGCATGGAGCCCAGGTCCTCCCTGCATGGCAGGGCTGGATGGCTGAGGGTGTCGGTGGGATCATTCCTGACAACCACATCTCTGTGGGACATCAATTAAAGGTTTACTTCTTCCCGTAATGCTGTCTGACCTGGGGTCCCACTAATCCAAGACTAGTGAGATAGGTAGCTTCTGGGGGAGGAGGCTAGGCCAGCTTGTGGGAGTGGTTTCTACTCTCCCACATTGTCATCTGGAGCTGTCATGTGATCTCGGACTTCACTGCCAGGAGTACCGGGACACATGGGTGAGCACTGTGAGAGACCCTGGGCCTCAAGCTAGAGGGCAAACCAGAAATCATCTCAGCAATCCTAGTATATCCTCCATGAAATGCCTTGATGGGGGCACCTTGGGGACTGTCATCAGAGAGGCCCCCAGAGGCTGAGTAACCTTTGGGCCAACTGGCTCCATTCTGAAGGTGAAGACAAGTTCACAGGGACTGTGGTAGCCAGCCAGGCACTCAGGAGGTCGTGGGCTGACCACCCCCTGGTGTCGGTGTGCAGGAGTATGTTCAGTATGAACTCATAATGAGTGTTCAGGGAATGGACAGAGGCAGAGCCTTCTCTCCTCTGAAGACAGGAAGTCTGTGTCTGTTACAGCTTCCGGCTCTGCCCAGTGGATTTAGCTGAGGTCAGAGTCCCAGAGACATAGCCACGTGGAAATGAGTGTCATTGGGCATAGTTGGGTTTCCATGCTGGGTCCTAGACAGTGACTGACAGGTGGCCTAGGCGAGCTCTGATGTGTGTGCTGTGAGCCTCTCCTGTTGGCCATGTTACAGGGATCCTGAGCAGGGCATGGTGTTCCCCTTAGAATTCCCTAATCCAGCAGCTCCTTCTGACTCCCCTCTTAGGTGGGGTGTCCTGCCCTGTCTCCTCTTTATGGTCTTCCACTTCCTGGAAGCCTCACTGACCATACCAGGGTGGGAACTTGTAGAGCACTCCAAGTCTTCCACCCCCACACACTGAAACCTGTGTCTTCCGTCTGTTCTGTGTGTTGGTGGCGGGGCTACCCGCACCATCAGTGGTTCCTAGTGAACCCAGCTGGTGGGCTCTCATGCCATCCCCCGATGAGAACACAGAGGCATCAGGCAGCATCCCTTCCCAGCCCCGGGGGACTCTCCAGCACTCCAGGCCCCAGGACTCTCCCATCTCCCTTTGCTTACAGAGACTGGCCGCTGTGCAGCAGGCACTGAACTCTCATAGGATCAGCTTCATCCTCCGAGGAGGGCTCCGCATCCTGGTGGACCTGAGGGACACAGATGCAGGTGACAGACCTGTCTTGGGTCTTCTCTGGGGCTGGATGGACACGAGCCCAAGCCAGTGGGTGCTGAGAGTGACTGTAGGACTCATCTGAGCCTTTATCTAGCTGCCAGTGACCCTTCTGGCTGGGGTATCTCTGCCTAGCCGAACCATCTCCCATTCAGCCAGCCCTGAGCCCCGCCATCTTGGCATGGCCTATATGGATGCAGCCATCAAGACCATCAGGGACATGCCAATTCACTCAAAACAAGTGCAGAGGAAGGGTGTGGCTCCCCTCTGCAGGAAACCCAGACAAAGTAGGCCCTACTTACAGTAGGACTCTGGCAAGAAGAAAGGCCAATCCTCCAAGGCCACATAGCATGTTCTTTATCCTCCATAACCTGCTGTCCACTCAGCGACCTGGGCAAGGCCTGCTGGACAACATGAAGTAGGCTCATCCAGGCCAGGGCTGGGGACAACCGGGCCTCAGTTTCTCCTCTTGCTGCTCTCCTGGTAGGTCCTCAGAGGCCAAGTGGCAGTGGTGGCTACTGGGCTGTGGTGGTCCTCTTTGTCATCGGGCTCTTTGCGGTGGGAGCGTTCATCCTCTACAAGTTCAAAAGGTAAGGCCTCCTGGCAGCCTTGACATGTGGCAAGCCGCTCACGGCCCCAGAGGTGGTGGCTTCCACAGGCCACGGAGGAAGGTGGTGTGAGTCCTTCCCTGTGCTGGTGACCAGGAGACTCCCAGTCTCTCTTCTTCTCAGCCTTGTCCTCTCCACAGGCTCAGGGTATCTTTTCTTTCATCCATTCTCCTACAGAGGGGAGGGGGTACACTGTTTGCCCTACATATGAGGATGCAAGGTCCTAGGAGGCACAGTACCAAGTCCAAAGCTGGTGGGGCAGGATTGGCCTGCTTTACCTCTGCCTCCTGGCTTTCCACACCTCATCTACGACTGCCACATGGGCTTCCAGTGACCTAAGGGCACGAGAACCTCTGGGGGGGGGGGATGCTGGAGACCATGCGTCTCCTATACAGGCCTTTAAAACCCTCTCCCCTCTATGGGCTATCCTCACAGTGACCATGGGATAGCTCCTGGGATGTTGGGAGGCAGCTATGTCCCTCATCTTCTATGTCAGTGTGCTGGGTGAGGCTGACTGCTGGCAGAGCTCAGAGTCCTCTCCATAGGCTGCACTCGGAGGCAGCTCTGGGGTGGTGAGCATGAGAAGGTACAAGCCCACTCTACAGACACAAGTACAAGGAGGGTGGTGATAAGCAGCGTGGTGCTGCGTGGAGGCAGGCGGCCATCAATCAAACCTCCTTGTGAAAGCCACCTGGATTCAGGGCCCCACGCCTGTCTTGCGGGGACACCCTTGGAACACTCTGTTATAGGCCAATGTGACAATACCCTGGTCACCTTTGCCCTCTAGCACCCTTCATGTTGCAGGGCCAGGACCTAAGTGGCAGGCAGCCCTTCAGGTGGCTGACTGCTGAGGACACCTCAGAGACCCGGCCAGATGCTGTCCTGCCTCAGGCCTGCCTCAGCCATGTACAGCCTGCAGTCTCATTGCTTATAAAAGGGGACACAAAGGGGGAGGCTGAGGGTTCGGAGGAAGGAAAAGAAGCCAGCTGGGCGGAAGTCCTGCCTTGCATGGCTCCAGCATGGTAGTATATGAGCCCTTGGTGGAGGAGCAAGTGGTCTGGGTGTGATGCCCGTAGCCAAGCAGAGGGATGCTTCTGGATGTCTGAGTGGGTGGATGTCAATGTGAGTGCGGGGTGCTCCTCTAGACTTGGTCCCATCTTGAATGGGACATGCAGGGCTGTGGGTGGTCAGTCAGAGGGCAGCATGCTTGCCTGTGCTGGATGAGGCCGGTAGCAGGAACAGAATTCTGGTCCCTGTGGGTGACTGCCAGCCCCGCCCTCCAGACTTCCCAGGCGCCCAGTGGAGCCTGTACAGACTGACCCCAGAGTGCTTCATATGGACAGGACACTGCCTGCCACATGCCGAGATGGGGAGGGGCCGGATGTGTCCAGAGTGAGGCTGGTCCAGCGTCCTCAGGGTCAAGGCCATCTTTCTGAACCAGCTCAAGCTTTGAGGTCGGAGGGGAGGGATATGTTGCCATAGAAACAGAGAGCTCAGGCAGGGGCCAAATGCCCCTTCCTACAAGCTCCAGGCCACCCCAGGGGGAAAAGACAGAGCAGGGCAGAGGAATTCTGAGCAGTCGGTAGAGGGAAACCACAGAATGCCCCCCTGCCCCCCTCCCCGTTCATCTATCCTTTTATCCACCTGGGCTTTCTGTGTAGGTCATGTCAGCCGGGGGGGGGGGGTGGGGGGGGTGGGGGGGGGGATGGGGGCTGGCTGTGTTCTGACCGACACTGTCCTCAGCATTGGAATGCTAGGTCACAAGCCACTCAATGTTCCCAAGTCTCACAGCCACCAAAAGTCTGTTTCTCCCTGTCACTCAGCCCCTTGCGGGGCTGACAGGACTGCCACTGGTTACTCAGGAGTCTATGATGACAGGTAGGGCTACCTCCAACATCTAAGTCCATCACTTGGCTGTCCCTTCCTGAAAGCGACATGTCTGTCCCATACACCCTCTGGGCATAGCTAGTTACTCTTTCCTCCTCAAGGGACTGAATGCGACTATCTCCACAAGCTCTCGCCACCACCACTCCCGAGGCCTCAGTCTCCCTGTCTCTGAATGGGCCTATGACCTTTCTTGGTTTGGCTGGAGTAAGCGGGGTTATTCTCAGCACAGTGGGTCACGCCTGTGGCTCTGGGACCCGGTCCTAGGGGAGCAGAGTGTGCTCCGTCACCCTCTCTGCTTCCTCCGGGGCCTGGACTAGGAAGGAAATGGACAGTGGAGAAGCAGGAAGCCTGGATGGACAGAGTTCAACAAGTGCCCCTCAGGACTGGGTCAGCACTGTGTATGTGTGTGAGACTGTGTTTATGCACCTGTGTGCGTGTGCGTGTGCGTGTGCGTGTGCGTGTGTGCGTGTGTGCGTGTGTGCTGTGTGTGTGTGTGTATTACCGTCCTGGCTGCCAGCACTAGGAGACAAAGAGGATGTGTTTCAACAGTTACAGCATGCCTGGATAAAGACTAGGTAGGTGCCGATGTGTGGCTAGCCATGGGCAGCAGAGCGCTGAGTGGAGAGAGCATACTGGAGGGCGGGATCCCTGGGGTAACAGTCTGTGTCACGCTGTCTACACCATGTCCCCACAAAGGGACTTGGGGCCAAGGGCTCATTCAAAGCTGAGTTGTATCTCTGACCAGCAGGAAACGGCCAGGCAGGACGGTGTATGCCCAGATGCACAATGAGAAGGAACAGGAGATGACGAGTCCCGTGAGCCACAGTGAGGACGCCCAGAGCACCATGCAGGGTAAGAGTTGGGGCGTGGTGACCCTGCCTGCTCCCACTACAAAGGGGTCCATCATAGCCCAGGCAACACGGGCCAGGCCAGCCTTGCTAGAGAGTGTCCTGGCACAGGAAAGATAGAGCCCCGGGGCTATCCAGGATGAAGTCAGAGGCTATCGGAGGGCACTGTTCCTGGCAATGAGGGGTCAGCTTGAACAGCCCTCATGGAGGTGGGGAGCTCCCCCACAGAAGCCTGAGAGCGCCCCCACCCCATCCTCTCTCACACTCCCGTTAGCTGTTCACTGAAAATGCAGAGTTCAAAAGCGTGGTATGTGTGGACCCTCAGGACGGTGCTTCACTGTCGACACGGGATTTTCACCAAGGTGACTTCATTCCTGTCATGCCCACAGGAGAGGACTGGGTCTGCCACCTTGGCTGTATGGCCCCTCCCCACCTCTGATAATACTCTCAAGTCATTTTCTCCATTCTGTGGCTCCTGAGCTGGAACTGTGTCCAGGCCTAACCAGAGCCCCACTGCCCTGAGTCTCTGTCCCACATAGGCCCTACCTACGCCCCCTTGGTGTTGGTAGGCACCACTGTCTACTCTCCCTTAGTGGCTGTGAGCCTTCTGCTGGGGTATCTAGGCAGAGCGTGGCACACAGCAAGGCTTTGTCAGAGTTAGCTGTCACTTACAGGCATCCACCTTAAAGACTGCATGTGTCCCAGTCTGTTGTTTCTCAGAGCCATGATGGCCCTCACCTTGAAAATTAGTGACCCAGCAAGGTCTTCAGTTACCCAAGGTGACCGTCAGTGGCTGATCTTGGATCCTACGTCCTCCAGGCCTTCTGAGTGCTAGGGGCAGCTTCCCCACCCCTTCCAGCCACTTCCCACATCTGCCAGCCCAGGAGTATTGGTCAGAGGACAGATTTACAGCCTCTGAGACCGTCACACCACCAGTGGCTTACTGAGCATGCAGGAGGTTCCAGACCTCAGAACTTCTGGTCACTGTCTGACCCTGGGAGCGGCTGGTTGCTGCAGTGTTTGCAGATGGGTAACTGGAACTCAGCCTTTGAATCACTCGTGTGACAGGAGAGAGCTGGAGGGATATAGCCTTGTGCATAGCCTTATGCTTAGCCTTGTACTTGCAGCCAAGCACTGCCCAGATAGCCAGACCCTGCTTTCATGCAAGGACATCATAGCCTGTGCTAGGAGGGTGTGAGGTCTCAGACAGCAGTCCACTATCCTACAGCTACATGCTGCATGTAAGTTCCTAGTGATAGCACCAGGACACTGTTAATGGGGACCTGGGCATGAACGAGGCACTGCTTATGGCAGTCCCTCTCCGTGGTACCCTGGCAACTGATGTCACAGATTAATGGGGCCAGTGAGATGGAGGCCCTGATGGAGAGTCGCACAAATAGTTAGGTACGGCCAGGGATCTGGGCCCCAACAGCCTGGGTAGCACTAACACCTCCTGCTCCCATCAGCACCATTGGCTTTGCGCACACAGCAAGACAGGGAGACAGGCGCTATGGAGAACATCCCCTGGTCTCGTAATGCAGCCCACACAAGGACGTCTATTAACCTGTCTTTGTCGATCACTGTGTTCCCTCTCTCCCCCTGTGGCCCCCATCTCCCTCCCTGCCTCCCGGTCCATACCTCATACCGCAGTGTTTTTTTGCCAAGAGGGGGCAGAGTCTCAGCCCTTCCTGCGCCCCCTGCTGCCGATGCCAGGGGTAGCCCCCACGCAGGTCAGTGGGTGCCTCGCCGCATACTTCTCTGGACCACTGCATGTGGTGACACCTGGCACTTCCCTCCTGTCACCACCTAGGACACTGGAGACCCCACCTCCCCACACCCTGCACCGGGCACAGGGAACGTCACGGCACCCACTGCATGTTGGCCCCATGTGCTGCTGAGGGTCACTTGTATTCCTGTGTGGTCTGTTTCCCACCAGCCTCACTAATGGGCTGCATCTTTCTGTTCCCTAGGCAACCACTCGGGTGTGGTCCTGAGCATCAACTCCCGTGAGATGCATGGTTACCTGGTGGGCTGATGGCACCAGCTGGCCAGGACATTCTCTTCCTGCCACCTCCATAGAGGGTGCAGGACCGCAGTGAAGCTGGAATGACGCCCCCCCTGAGACCCGTGGAAAGGCCATCTCCTCTAGCTGTCCCCACTCAGAGGACAGACACCTCTCCCCGTCGTCAGCCCCAGCAGGCCCAGGGGATCCTGGGGCAGCCGACTCATGACCCACCTGGACACAGGCCTGTGGTACCACACAAAGTCCCCACTCACCCTTGATACCGTCGCACCACAGTCCTTAGATCTGAACACGCTGCCCTGGCTGCTCCGACTTGTAAATGCAGCTCAGGCCTGGCTTCTCCTGCCTGGAGCTGAACCAGCCCATTCCCGGGGTGAGCCCACAGCCACCCCCAACACCAGACTTGTAGACCTGCTCAGCCCTGGCCCCACAGTCTCTGACCCTGCAGAGGAGCCCAGAGCCAGGAAGTGTATGGGCCAGGCCTACTCAGCACCTCCCTCCAGGTGGCCACCCTCTCCCGACTGCAGTGTAAATACCTGCCTAGGTAGAGCTATTTGAGTTTGGGGGGCTCTTTCTTTTAGCTTTCTGTTTCCAAGGCCAGGCAATAGAAGCCATCTAAGTTCTATCAGAATCCCGCTCTCAGAACCCCTTTTTCAGGATGCCCAGGGCTGGGTTTAGAGGGGCAAAGATCCTCTGGTTTTCCCTCAGGGCAATGGGGTGGGTGGGAAGGGGGGGACAAGAAAGGAAGGGACCCTTACGTGCAGCTCCTGCTCATCCAATAGGAGGCGCCCTTCCACTGCCTCTAGGTTGATGACTCCGGCTTCCGGCCAGGTCTGGGCTCTAGAAGAGTCCGCAGGCCCCAGAAAGGCACACGAGCTGCATACGTCAATCAGGCTTTGATGCCTTATGGTTTGAGAGATCCATGTAGAGCCAACCAGAAGAGGTGTGGGAGAGCAGTGTCTCCTGGTAGAATGAAGTAGAGGACCCAGCGACTGGGGGCCTTTTCGGGGTCACAGACAGGAAGCAGCAGAGGCGGCCCCAGGGTCAGCTCTCTGCTCCTCCCACGCAGGGTACCCGAGTCAGGGGCCCAGCACAGGTCCATGCTGTGAGCTGGCACAATTCACCTTTTGCCTTGAAACTGAAGTCAGTACCCCCTTCCCCTCCCTCCCTCCCTCCCTTTTCCCTCCTCCCAACTCCAGACTCTTGCTGCCTCACCAGAGGCCAGGCTGGCCTGGAGCAAGGCCCAGGTGCCTCAACCCCCTCCTCGGCTGCTGCTCGGCACACCCACCTGTTCTCCCTGGGGAAGAGAGGTGGCCTGTGTAAGAGGAGATGTATCTAGGGGAGATACTCCCACAGGACAGCTCCGGAACTCAGTCTGTTAGGGGACGGGCTGGTGTCCAAATGTTCATGTCATACACAGAACAGCCTAGATCAAGGCAGCTGTGGGGGCGCAAAGCTGGTCTGGGGGAATGTCCCAACTGTACCCCAGCATCTCTCACTTTCTGCCACTCTCTGGGGCTTGGGGTCCCTCCAGAGGTGACTGTAGGGTGTCCTCCTTGTGAGGGGCTACAAACAGGAACCTAGTACCAGTGAAGGACGTGACACTTGAAGATCTCTACCCCACGTACCTTCTCGCTGTCTCGAAAGAAGCATAAGCGGAGACCTTTCCCCCATACATGTCCCCACGTCCCTGTTCCCTAGTGCTACACAGAAGGAGATTCTCAGGCACCCCATAGCCCCCACCAGATCCAAGGTCAGCACAGAATCCCTGGACGCAGCCCTCCACGTTAGCTCACCGGCGCCTGGAGTACCAACTGTAGGTCTTTGCCTTCTGTGAGCACTCAAGGACACCTGGGTGGGTTTTTTCCCTAGCTACTTGGAATCCATGTTACTGTTTCTATTAGGAACATTTGGAGTGTGTAGACCCAAGAGCCTCCCCGGTTCTCATCTCCGTAACTGCAGACCGCTCTGCAGGCACAGGGTTTCCCTGCTTATCAGCTGAGGTGCCATGCATTGTACAGCCAGGGGCAAAAGCACCCACAGGCAGCCCAGATGCTACCAGCTCAGGGGCTTATGCCACTCTCCACTGGGCCCTGGGCATACCTGGCATGTGGGCATAGCAGAGGTGATGAATTCTTTGTTTTTCCTTTCTAAAAAAAAAAAACAACAACAACCAATAAATCATTTGTGATGCTTTTAAAAAAGATGAAATCAACAGGGTCTGTGTCTGCCTTAGTGTGAAGATCTGCTTTATGCTTTACATATACACATGCTGCACACCACACACACACCACCTCGTTACACACATATCACATACATACCACCCCACATGCCACAGCACAACACAACACACACCAAACAAACACGGTCCAAGTCTACCTTAGAATGAAGGCATGCTTAGTGCCTATCTCTACATCACACCACACCATACACATACCTTACCACATACCGTGAGCCAGGGATGATGATGGTCTGGGGGATTTCTGAGTTCATTCCCTGGCACAGACAAAGAACTGGACACCTGGGGAGGACAGAAGAGCACGCTGTGGAGAGAGGGAATGTATTCTCTTAGGAGGGGAAAGACCCGAAGCTGGAAGTCCCTAAACAGACACTGACTTGGGTATTTTATAGGTCCCCTTTCTCTACTGGTCCTGTTCAGAAACCTGCTTCTTATGCCTTCTCACTGTTTGCTCTTGCAATGACTTCTGGGAGCAAGACGCTGCCATCACAGAAAGCCTGCTTTTGATTTACTAGTTTACCTAAGTCACTCTAACTCTCTCATCCCCCACCTCCCAGAGATGCACACCAAGTGTTGTCATGTGATGGGGAGGGACAAGGACCACTCTGGTTGGTTCATGCTAAGAGGAGGCAGTGCCCAGGGAGGTTTCAGTCCAAGAAGATTCCATGCCTCCCTGAAGGAGAGAACAGGTGACTGAGTCATATCAGGGGATATGCCTTAAAGTCCCCTGAGAACTAGCTGACCTTGGACCAAGAAGGGGGAAAATATTCTCCCTTTTAATCTCTCTGACCGTAGCATTATCATAGCCTCCAAGGATGGCTACTAAACACCTATGTCAGTTAAACCCATCTGGAACTGTGAAACACTTGGATAGAACTTGGACAAAAACCAAACATTTAAATACACTTGGATTAGATGTATATTGTTGTTTTTAAGCCAGTCCTTGTAAATGTTACAGAAAGTAGCCCAATAACTTGATTGATGTAAGCAGAGCTTTGACATCAATGTACTGAACTTTGACCTTTTACAAACCTTATCTAATGTTCTCAGACCTTCATAACCTGCTTCCCTTCCTACTCTGGAAAAGCACCCAGAGAAGCAAGGACTTTACAGACCAGCACTCAACAAGCCCATCTGTGACAATCCTTTATAAGTTGTCATGGCATATTTGGCTTGGAAGATAGTGCTGTATAACAGCCCCTTAGTTTAAAAAAAAAAAGTAGAATCCAAACTGCATAGGTAATGAATTCATGTTACCTGTGTACATACTGTTAAACCATGGGTATCTTATGTCTTAGTTAGGGTTTCTATTTCTGTAAAGAGACACCATGACCACAGTAACTCTTATAAAGGAAAGCATTTAATGAGGGTGGCTTTGGCTTACACTTCAGAGGTTTAGTCCATTATAGTCAAGGCAGGAAGCAAGGCAGCATGCAGGCAGATGTGGTGCCAGAGAAGCCGCTGAGAGTTCTCACATCTTGACCCCAGGCAATAGGAAGTGGTTAGAGATACTGAGAGTGACTTAATCATATATGAGACCTTAAAGGCTGCCTCTAACTGTGACTCCAACAAGGCCATACCTACTCCAACAAAGCCACACCTCCTAATAGTACCACTCTCCATGAGCTTATGGGGGAAATTACATTCAAACTACCACAATGGGGCATGGTAAGTTCTCAGTAAACCTTATGGAAAACACAAGACCGTCTTCATACAGTACACAAAGTGTTCTACCATAACCATGCTTCTGTTTTTGAAGGAGTGTAAGTAGTAGATAAAGATAGTTTTATATCATATAATAGCCACAACGCCCTTACTCTGGATGTTTGTGGCTCTCCTTTATCCCTGTCAAATAGTTGGAGGGCCGTCTGGACTCAGAGAAGGTGGTTTTGGAGAACATTGAGATAAAACCTGCTTGGGTCTGAAGCGGGAAAACCAGAGTCCATCTCCAGAGCCAGCTTTCAGTGAGCTCAAATAGTCCATGGCAAGTTAATGTAAACACAAAGGCATTGGTTCCTCTATAAAACTGAACCCAGTGGTTTACACTGGATAAGAGACTCACTGTTGAATGTAGTGACAACTGGGTGGACCCAAGCACATGTCTGCCTTATAACCTTATAGGTTTGTCCGGGTGCATGTCATCCATTGGGCCATGCATTGGGAACAGGGATTGGCAAGCTTTTCTTTGGACTCTAAAGTTTCGAGTCTTTAAACTGTATAAGCTCATGATTGGGGCAGTGAGCACTGGTGATCAAGAAAGCTCAAGCTGGCAGAACTCTTCACTATTCTCAGTGTCTAACTTAAGTCCCTGGCTAGACTTGGGGTGACCAACTACTCGGAGACCTGTAACACCCTCTTTTATCTTCTTCACTAACAAGAAGGCTCTGTGAATATAGATGGGTCGGAATTCTCCCACCATCTCCCGCAAGGGAGACATCTCAGAGGATGTTGGGGCTGTGCCTCCTGACAAAAGTTTTCAGGTTTTCTTGCCCGAGTGTCTAGGAATCTAATTCTTTCAGGGTTTGAGAAGGTAGCCAGGGGCCACTGTGGAGGAATCTTGAAGCCAACTTGTCCCACCTGCAATGAGTTGGAAAAGAGAGAAGTTCTGGGTCAGGGTTGCCCTCTCCCTACCCAAAAGCTCTAGTCCACAGGATGGGCAAGTCCAATCTGTCACCAGAGGGCCCCTAGTGTAGTCCAGGCTGTCCTGGGAGGAGGCTGGCCCGAAGTCCACATCTGCCGATGGTTCAGTCCCTGCCATCTCCTGGTTTCTTCCTTTGGTCTTCAACAGGGACATACTGCCATCCTGTCCCTGACCATGGGTACTTGGACCCAGGTCCCTGTAGCCTCATTGGTATCCAAGACATTTGATGCCACCAGTTCTCAAAAACATTTGATTTACCATAAACCACACAAGTTTTATGGGCACAGAAAGCCAACTTCTCATGCTCTCTGAGAAGCTGTTCTGCTGATCCTATTACCCACTGTGAAGACATTTCTAGTGGTCAGTCACATTCACAGAACTGGAGAGAGAGTCAAATGCAAAGAGATGGCAGGGAGTCTCCAGCCCATTGTACAAATAGTCAAGGGTATATGTAGTGGGTAGCCGATCCAGCTTTGTGCCACCCCCATTGAGCCTTCCGTAACTGTCACGCCTACAAGGCAGAGCCAAGAGAGGACGCCTGAAGACCTGATGGGCCGGCTCTCTTGGTTCCTGGATCCTGGATGCTGAAGGTAGCCCAAGCAGAGTTCTCCAAAGAACACCGTTGGACTGCGCTTCACCTTTCCCAGACCCTGTAACCTATCCCTTCATTTGTAAGTTACCCCACAAAATAAACCTCCCTTTTAACTACGTGGAGTTGCCTTAATATTTTAACCAATAGGTATATACTAGGGAGAGCCCAGAAACCAAGATTTGTGAGCCTTATTCTGGGACCTACCCATCTACCAATTCAGAAATTCCTCAAGTATCAGTCATTTGCAGAAATCCCAGAGAAGTAATTAGCATTGTGTACCTTCTGGTTCTGAGAGGAAAGAGCCGGGCCACAGAGTTAAAACCAGAAAAACTCAGTATCACAGAAACAAATGGCCCTGATAGTCAATGTTTCCCTCAGAACTTCCACAAGCCAAGCCTATTATCAGCCACAACTGACAGGCAGGGTTGACACTCCCACACGGGTTTACCTCTGGTGCCCACCACATTCATATCTGGTCCCCAGAGGAGCAGGCTGGGGACCATAGGGGAGATAACTCCTGGGTGTGCAAGCTTCACACCTGTGACATGGCCCGAGGCTAGTGTCACCCAGCTGAAACAGGTTACGTGCGGCTCATGGGTCCTTTTCAATGGGCAGCAGGGTTTCAGACACGAGCTGAGTCTGCTCTTTGTCATCTCCTCTGCCCATTTCAACAGAAACCGACTATCGATGTCCGCTTTCCCTTTTACATCTCCAAAGAGAGGGTGGATCCTCAACAGGGAGAGGCCTAAAGCCACCACTGGAGGAGCAGCCATTATTTAATTAGGAGGAAATATGGTCATAGTCCCAAGGATCATCAGGATGGGTATTGGTCATATTAGTGGACATCTGAAAGGACGCACTTCACCACAGATCCCCTGGGTACAGTGACCAGCCCAGGGACTGGCCAAGAGCATGGTACCTGAGGTAAAGCAGCATTGGGAATACAGCAGTGGTGGAGCTAGACGCTGCTCTCTCTCCAAACTACAAGATCCAGAATCACCCCAGATACTCAGAGCTCAGCAGCCTAACTTCAGAGCCCCAGAGCCTAACCCTCCAGCACCCCTGCTGTCCCTGAACCCCTCTGTCACCTCTGGGGTTTTTCCTGAAGCTGCTTCCTTTTGTGATAACACATGGCAGAAACAGAAATACTTAGGAAGAACAGGAACTGGTAACAGCCTAGCAGGCTTCAGCCAGTAAAACCTGGTCCATCTAACTCTCAGTCTGTGCCAGGACCTGCTCACAGCTCTGGGGACTTCCTGCCTCTGACTGATATTTCCCACTAAAGGCCACTGCTGCACCCTCCAGTTTATATTTAGACCGGGCTGTGTACAGAAAAACATCAGGTGTTCTCTTCTTTCTCCTTCTCCTTCTTCTCCTTCTCCTTCTCCTTCTCCTTCTCCTTCTCTTCTCCTCCTACTCCTTCTTTTTCTTCTTCCTTTTCTTTTTCTCCTTCTCCTCCTTCTCTTCTTCCTTTCCTCCTCCTTCTCCTCCTCTCCTCCCTCTTCCCTCTTTCCTCCTCCTCTTTTCTTCTTCTTCTTCTTCTTCTTCTTCTTCTTCTTCTTCTTCTTCTTCTTCTTCTTCTTCTTCTTCTTCTTCTCCTCCTCTTCCTCCTCCTCCTTCTTCTTCTCTCCTCCTCCTCCTTCTTCTTTTTCTTCTTCTTCTTCTCCTCCTCCTCCTCCTTCTTCTTCTCTCCTCCTACTTCTTTTTCTTCTTCCTTTTCTTTTTCTTTTTCTCCTCCTCCTCTTCTTCCTTTCCTCCTCCTTCTCCTCCTCTCCTCCCTCTTCCCTCCTCCTCCCTCCTCCTCCTCTTCTTTTCTTCTTCTTTCTTCTTCTTCTTTCTTCTTCTTCTTCTTCTTCTTCTTCTTCTTCTTCTTCTTCTTCTTCTTCTTCTTCTTCCTTCTTCTTCTTCTTCTTCCTTCTTCTTCTTCTTCTTCTTCTTCTTCTTCTTCTTCTTCTTCTTCTTCTTCTTCTTCTTCTTCTTTTTTGAGACAGGGTTTCTCTATGTAGCCCTGGCTGTCTTGGAACTCACTTTGTAGACCAGGCTGGCCTCAAACTCACAGAGATCCACCTGCTTCTGTCTCCCAAGTGGTGGGATTAAAGGTGTGCATACCGGACAGCAGGTGTTCTTTTCTTAAGGCCAGTGGAATGAAGAGTTCTTAGGGTAAGGGCATATCTAAGGGCATCTGCTGCTGTTGATCCATCTACAGACAAAGGAAGATATATTGGAACATCTCCCAGCTCTTCTCTGTCTCACTCTCCATGGGTCCTCTGGAGATTTTACCAACATGGATTTAGGGACCTGTATTCTCTCCTTCCTTATTAAAGACCATGGCAGTTGGCAAGCCTGTTCAGATTGTCTGTCCGCATGGATGTGCCTCTTTAGTAGCCTGTGGCCCTAATGAATTGCTAGTCTTATCTTGCCTGTATAGGATCCATCATTCAAAAAAGTTTTTAGTAAGTGTTTGACTCTCTTTCTCAAATTTATAATCTATAAGCAGGCATCATAAGCACTCAGAGTATTCTCTATTCTGTATTCTCTAGAACAATTTACCTGTCTTCTAGAGAATACAGAAAGCTCTCTTTTCTCAGCCTGTTTATATCATAGTGCCTGGAAAGTGAAGACATAAATAAGCACGTACCCAGGGTACAATGAGGCAGAAACTAAAGCCAGCAGGAGGAGAGAAGAGAAAATGGAGAAAAGCAGACTTTGGGGTGCTAGGCACTCAGAGAGAGAGAGGCATCAAGACCGAAAGGAGCCCTCATCTCCAGCAGGCTAATCCTTCTTTGCCTCAGTTCACAACACACCTCACACCACACACACACCACCACCACCACCACCACCACCACCACCACCACCACCACACCAAATACCACACACCAAAATACAATACATACAGCACAACACACAGACACACTGCAACATGCTCACACCACACTACAACATACATACCATACCAAACACCACACATCAAAATGCAACACACACAAACACAACACACACACACACTTATACTGCATCACATTCACATCATTCCATAACACACACACACCATACCAAACACAACAGGCACACCATACACACTACAAGACACATGCCATACATACAACACCACTCACACCACACCAAAATCACTACATGCCACACTACACTACAAACACACCATACAACACCACACACACACACACACACACACACACACACACACACACACACACACAACCACAAAAGCCCTTAAAGTTGTGGCGCCAGGTCAATGTGTTCTCCCATTGGGTACTTGAGTAGAAATAAGATAGATGGAGGCCGGACACATGTTTGTGTGTACATTGTCTCTCTGTCTATCTGAGTCACAGATGTTCTTTTCTAAAGAGTACAGGAGGGTTTTCCAGATCAAAGTCTTTAAAATGTCCTCCAAGCTGAGGGCACCACTGACCTTGAATTACCCCTCTGCCTGGGTGCCAGACTACAGTAGGGCCAGGATGACAACGAGACCAAAGCCCTGACCTTGCAGGTGACCCCAGGCTGGGGGAGTGTACTGGCTGGTTTTGTGTGTCAACTTGACACAAGCTAAAATCATCAGAGAGGAAGGAGTCTCAGTTGAGGAAATGCCTCCATGGGATCCAGCAGTAAGGAAAGCATTTTCTCAATTAGTGATCAATGGGGGAGGGCCCAGTCCATGGTGGATGGTGCCATCCCTGGGCTGGTGGTCCTGGGTTCTATAAGAAAGCAGACTGAGCAAGCCATGTGAAGCAAGCCTGTAAGTAGCACCCATCTGTGGCCTCTGCATTCGCTCTTGTTTCCAGGCTCCTACCCTGCTTGAGTTCCTGTCCTGACTTCCTTCAGTGATGAATAGCAATGTGAAAGTAGAAGTCAAATAAACCCTTTCCTCTACAACTTGCTTTTTGGTCCAGCCTGCACAGACCCAGTATGCCCACAGCACTTGGCCAAGTCCAGGACTTGCTGGCTCATCACTGAGCTGACAGCAACATTGGCAGCCTGCTGGTGATGTCAGGACAGCCCACATGTTCAGCTCTGCTAATGACCTTCCTAGATCTTGGCTCAGGAGGCAGTATTGAGCTGTGCCTGCCTGCAGGGCAGTGATGGGGCAATGGCAACCCAGCCATAATGACAGCTTCAGTCATGACCACGCATCAACTCCAGCACAAGGCACATCCCACAGCTCCATGGGCCATTCTGACAGTCACCCTGGAGCAGATGTGCAAGCCACTTCACAGTAGTGGGAGACCCTGAGTTGTGGTGCCAGCCAAATCTGGGAATGCTCAGACCACCCATAACCACAGCAGGTGTCTGTTTGGCATGGACACAGCAGGGACCAGCGTGGGAAACAGATCCTCACTTCATATTAAGAGCACTGGAGACTCCAAGTAGTCAAAGTGATGCAGTTAATTTTATGACCTTACAAAGTTGTGGGTCAGCCTCAAGAAAAGGCAAGAGTGGCCAGTGCACAGACTTAGTGCGAAAAATGGTGGTTCTGGTGTTCCTGATCACATTTCCCTTCCCCCTGAATTCATCACTGGCTGAGTTCTTCAGAGAGGGACAGTCTCCAATGGTCTAGCATAATCCCTACCCAAGCTCCCCATCCCCCCTGAGTCCCAAGATCCCCTCATTTCTGCTCCATCACATAGCTGCATATAACTTGTCAACCCTAGAATAAATTGAGAGAGCCCAGGCAAGCAGGCACCAGCTGCCAGCTAAGGAAGGCAGGGGCCCAGTGCTTCCTGTAACTGCAATGCTCTGATGTGTTCTCTACACACCTCACACTTATTTCATACATTAGTGGTATCGGGAGAGGTAAGAGGTGAGAAGGGAGAGGGAGCCCTGGTCAAGAACGATGTCAGGAAAGGGAAATGGTCCCACAGGTCCTCAGGTCACTCAAGGTCAATAGGGGAAGCTAGGAAAGGAAGCCATACATAGCCCAAGGAGCCTGGGCCATGTGGCCACAGTGAGGACAAGGCCAGTGGAACTCACTTCTGGCTGAAGAAAGATGTCACGTGGTGCCTAGTTTGGGGCCTGAAGCCTGAATGGCCTGGACTGTCTGGGGAGCTGAGTGAGTGAGTAGTGGGCAGGAGCTGAGCTCCAGAGAATAGACGGGGTGGAAGTGAGGTATAATTGCTGGCCCACCATTGCCTAGTGGGCCCATGTGGTGCTCCTGGGAAGAGCTAAGACAGGACAGCACCCAGCTTCGAAGTCAGAGCACAGCATGGCCATGGGGATCAAGTGTGGTATAGCCCAGAGCAGAAGGGCGGAACCAAAGAGCAATAAGGTGCCCAGCCCCGGGACAGGGCAACGCAGCAGCAGGTGTGAGGTGGGGACACGAGGAAGCGAGAGAAGACATGAAATTATCTCGGAAAGGGGGAAAATGGTCATGGGCAAATAAGAAAGTCAACAAAAGGGAAGAGGGTCCCTAAATGCCGTGGGATGGTCTTGCAGTACACTGTGAATATGTGCTGCTACTACTGGTTAATAAAGAAGCTGTTTTGACCTATGGTAAGGCAGGATAGAGCCAGGTGGGAAATCCAAGCCAAGACAGAGGGAGAAGGAAGGCAGAGTAGGGAGAGACCCTGAGCACTATTCGGGGAACAAGATGTAATGGAACACAGGTAACACCACGAAGCCACATGGCAAAACATGGATTAATAGAAATAGGTTGAATTAAGTTGAAAGAGCTAGCTAGCTAGCTAGCAAGAAGCCTGAGCCATAGACCAAACAGTCTGTAGTTAATATAAGCCTCTGAGTAATTATTTTACAAGCAGCTGGGGGACTGGGAACTAGAGGGCGAAACACAGAGAAGCTTTGGGCTACACCTAAAGGTTTGGACCACAGAGCTGAGTGGAGACCATCCTAACCATGGTCTTCTGATTGGGTGCAGTGGTGGGTACGTGTCCTTGGGTTACCAAAGGCTGCAACGTCTCTGGACTCCATATCTTCCTTCCGTGGAGTCTAGAGGTTTTGAGTAGATCACATGGCCAACACGGAAGCCTTTTAGTTCATGTTATGGTGTCTCCTGCACTCCCTGTCAGCTATGAAGCTGGAGTGTAGCTTCCAAATAAAGGAATATAAAGGCAAGACAGTCAGAGAACCCACAGACAAGTACCATCAAGGATCTCTGCATTTGGTGCCAGGGACAAACAGAGATGCTGCCTGGATATAGTGTGCCTCGACCATGCAGGATCAGGGTTAAGCAGAGGCTGGAGAGGCCCAGCTTTGGTTCTAGCATGCAGGAGATGGGCTGTGGTAATGGACTGTGGGTTTCCAGCCTGTGTGGGCTAAGTGCTCCCTCTCCCAGTGTGTCAGGACGCAGGATTCCAGAAGCCTCTGGACCCTCCTCAGGCACAAGCTACACAAAGTCAACTTGAAGTGAGTCTGTAGAGGCTCATGGCTGGAGCCTAAAGTTGTCCTGTCAAGAGTTGATTGAGAACAGGACAGCGGGGTTGATGGGACACTTGAGCTCTGAGTGCTGATGGGAAGGTATGTGTGGCTGGGTTTCTGTCCAGGGTGACATGCTTATAAAGGAAAGAAAAAATGTGAAAAACTGGTTTTTAAAGATAGAAGAAAAAAATGGATAAATGACTGTTCAGAAAGCAAGCACCCACAGGGCCTCTCTTGCTGGCCAAGGGGAATTCAACTGGGGAAGAGCAGGGAGCAGGAAGGGTTGTGAGCACCATGCACTCAGTGATGCATCTACAGGAACATGGGAAGGAAGCCGAGGGCACAGGAAAGCATACATCTCCAGGCTCTCAGAGGAGACTCCACCTTCATCAAGGCTCTGCTGCAGCCTGGCTGGGGTTTGCTGGGCCCACCAACTACCTCACAGGCTTTGTCATCTGCTGTCGACTCTGCCTAACAATGTCCCCTCTAGAGGTCTCTCCAGCAGTTGAGGAGCAGGTCTCACTGGCAACCATTTGTGTACCCTGTAAACCCACTGTAAGAACAGACTGTGATCCCAAGGCTGTGGACGGGTGTGTAGTGGGTAGGACCCTGAATACGCTTCTGCAGGTCCCCTGCAGGCTGTGATCGGATGTTGGCCCAGAGACACGCTAAGGCAAGCCTGAGGTTTGTAGCAAAGGGGATATGAGCCTCCCTCATAGGTGTAGATTTGGGGGTGGTTTTCCTGAGCCTCTAATTTCCTTTCTCTCCTCTGTCTCTGTCTCTGTCTCTGTCTCTCTCTCTCTCTCTCTCTCTCTCTCTCTCTCTCTCTCTGTTTTTCCAGACAGGGTTTCTCTCTGTGTAGCTTTGGAGCCTGTCCTGGAACTCACTCTGTCGACCAGGCTGGCTTCTAACTCACAGAGATCACCTGCCTCTGCCTGGTGCTGGGATTAAAGGCATGCGCCACTGCCGCCTGGTTAATTTCCCTTTTCAATCTTTCCTGACACAGCACTGGGGTTGGTCTGTCTTCCTAAACCCCTAACTTGCTCCTTGGAGACCCAATCAGCAGAACGTCTTGTGTGTAGCAATCGGCAGTCACATCTGGCAGAATGCTGAGACAAACATCCCCTAGAGGCAGCAGGCCACAGGCTCTGCTCTGGTTAGTCTGCACATGAATGTTCACTTGGCATTTCTAGAGGCAGAATGGGCCTGAAGAGAGCCACACTGCAGGCCAGCCAGACTCCCAGAGCGGAAGCTAGCACCACAGGAAGGAGGCCCCCAGT
This sequence comes from Peromyscus maniculatus bairdii, assembly GCF_049852395.1. Classification (NCBI taxonomy): domain Eukaryota; kingdom Metazoa; phylum Chordata; class Mammalia; order Rodentia; family Cricetidae; genus Peromyscus; species Peromyscus maniculatus. The sequence continues at coordinate 2,912,113 of NC_134861.1, forward strand.
CTGCTCTGGTGCTTCTTGGGAAGGTTTATGAAGGGTCTTTGTGGGGGTGCCCTCCACGTTCCTGAACAGCACCCACCTCCGGCTCAAGAGGAACGCACACCTGTCCCCTCTCACTGAGTCTTTACCCCAGCTGTGCCTCCCACCTGAGTTTTTGACTGCCTGGTCTCTTCTCACGTGAAGAGAGAGCCGGTTTTTTAACAGCCTCAGAAAAGTGATGTCTCTGTCACAAAGCTCCTGAGTCACAGACACCTGAAAATGTTTCCTCTGCTTCCTGTGGAGGCTCCTGATGTCCATCTCTGATAGGCTCCATGCCACTGGGTTACAGACCATAACCCAGAACAGGAGCACCCTGGCGGGCTCTGTGGCCAAGCACTCGGTCATCCTCTCACTGTTTTAAATGACACCGAAGAGTCCCTTCATTCTCCGGCAGCACACCAGGACTCCAAACCCTGAGGCATCACTTGAAAACAGGCTCAATGACACTTGGACAGTGCTTAGGACTCAGTGGCCAACCTTGGACAAGGGAGGGTGGGAGCTGGTACAGCTCCAGAAATCCACCTAGACTGAATGAATGACTGTCTCTGTGACCTCACTGCTGCCCTGGAGCCTGGGCTCCATCTCCAGATGCAATGCAGTAAGTACCTCCATCACCTGTGATAAATGGCTGGGATTCATTTACCCAATGCCCAACACCTTAGCCATGAGTGGCTTGAATGGGCCTCTGAGTTCGCGCATGTCCCTGAACACCACCAACACATCCCTCACCACAGTCCCCAGTTACTCGGACCCAGCGGCTCCTGATCCAGATGTCAAGCCCAGAAGTAGGTCCTAGACTTAGCTCCTGTCTGCAACCATCATGCTGCTCTCCACTGGGCATCTCCTCCACAGTGTCGGCCCCCGCAGGAGGCAGGACCTCCCTGGGTGGGTTCCCATGCCTGCTCTATCAGCCAACCACCCACCGGCTTGCATGAACCCAGGGAAGCCCTGAGAAGTCCTGACGGCACTCTACTCCTCTCTACTTGACAGGACCCATCACGGTTTCCCCCGATCCTCCACAGCCCACTCCAGCCCTCCTCTCACCTCCTGTCTCCTTGCCCTATGTTCAGGGGCAAGCAGCTATCGCATCTAAATGCCACTGGCTAGCTCACACAATCCCCACACCTCTCAAAACTCTACCAGTGGATTGAAAGCTAGCCTCCTCATCCTCATTAAAGATTCCCCATATCTCCATGCAGTCTCCACCGGAAGAGTACATCTGTGTTCTGTAGGCTCCCTGAGAGCAGGCATCCAGGGGATTCCTTTCTGTTTCCAGCACTTGGCACAGAGACAGGAAGTAAGGAGGCAGTGACAGTGTCTACTGAGTTAAATACTCAGGTCCACAGCCCCAAACTACTCCAAAGACTGCCCAAGGGTCCTCCATAACAGATTTCTTGTATACGCTGTCCTTCTCCTTCCTTGGTGTCCTTCCCCTCCCACCTGCCCAGCGACCTCTGATGCCCCCAGAAATGATGACTCCAGCAACGATAGATGTCTTGGACTGCACTGCGAGCCACCGTCAGGAGGACATGAGGCTGGGCCACGCAGCACAGTTTTATTAAAATACACAAACAAGTTCCGCCAAGGGGCGCCAGTCAATGGGTACATAGACAGTTACAACGGTAGAAAAATCAGTCTGTAAAGCGGAAGAGTTGGATGAAGTGGCTACAAAACAGGGAAAATGGGCTGAAAACTCGGGTTTTTCATTGCAAGTCTCTTTGCATAAAAATTTTTACTTTCTGAATTAAATACATTGAGCTGCACAATCAAAATATATTTACAGTCATTTCAAATGGGCTACCAACATAGTTAATTAAAAAAAAACTTTCTCTTTTCTTTGCCTGTGTCTTTCCAAGATTATTTTAAATATGACTTTAGTTTTTTTAAAAAATACAATAAGGAAATAATTACATTCATAACGTGAGAACATTTTACAACTTAGAGCCACGAGCAATTCATTTGGAATACCTAGAATGTAAAAACTAGTGTTGAGACAAAGTAAACCTTTGTTATAAAATCAATTAAAAACATTATCATATTAGAAACACCTTTGGTCCCTAAGAATTGTGAATTGAAGACCCCAATTTGAAAGGATGATCCAGTAGGGTGTGTGGGAAGCCGAGGTTTCCAAAGCCAGTATTGTCCCCAGCTACTGGCCAAGGGTCTCCCTCAAAACTAAGGGGTGGGCTTCCCGTGCCGGTGACGTGGCCACACCTGCTTCAACCTCTTCCTGGGGCTGAGCTGTGCAGACAGCACAGGAGTTTCATTGTTATTTTCAGTTCATTTCACAGTAGAAGCCTGGCCTCTGGTGTGGTTAGGAGTAAGTCAGTGGGGACAGGACCCAGACATTCAATTACTTTAAAAATATAGCATGGATTTGAAATGTTTCTGGTTTAAAATTACTTTAGAAAAAGGAAGAGGAGGAGAAAGACAATAGTCAATCATTTTGATGTTGCCACACCCATATAATGGACCGTGGGGGTGTCCTGTCTGCTGGTGAGGGTGGCTGTGAATGGAGGACTCACTTGCTTGGCTCAGGTATTCCCAGAGCACAGGGTGGATGTCAGCCGCAGGGCAGCCTTGTCCCTTGTGTTTGGGACACTCCTGCTGCTGTCTGCATGTGAATTCTAACCGGGGCACTGCAGTCCCCAGACAGTGGAAGCCTTCCTTGGTGGCCTGGGACATTGCTTTTCAAAGTGGATTTTCTAAAAGTGCCAGTTCTCCAGTCCACCAGCGTGGGCTTTGTGAAAAACAGGTGAGTGGACAGCTGAGGTGGACCACTGGGTGAGGCAGTACCCGGGACCAAGGCATGCACAGGGAAGAGCCAAGACACTGACATGTGAGGCAGGGGAGCAGCAGGGACTCTGGGTGATTCTGTGTGCAGTGGGTCCATCCCAGCTCGCACACAGGTCCTCCTGGCACCTGGGATAACCTGACTGACCCGTGCTCACCCTTGAAAAAACACTGGTACATGAGACTATGTGACGGATAGGGTTCACACCCGTGCTCCATCCAGGGACCACAGGAAGCCCACAGGCCAGCATGAGATTTGCATGCAAAGGGTTAGTTAGTGAACGGACAGAAAAGTGGAGGGGACTGTGAAACCTGATGACATCTTGCCAGTTTGTGACAAAAGTAGACCCCAAGAAACACTGTGGCCTCAGACAAAGAGAGCCCCCCAAAGGTGGGGAACCTCCCCTGGTCCAGCGACCCAATACCTCAGAGAAAGGGGCTGGCTCAGCCCTCTGCCCACCTGGTCCCACACAAAGCAAACCTGTGCCATTGATGGCTGGGGTCATGCCTGTGGCTTTGGGAGAATCACAGAATGGGAACACTGTGAGAATCCTGACAGGATGTCTCATGGGTGTCCAATATGTACATACATAAATTAAAACTATATTTATTGAACATTTACAAATAAATAACTTATTTTGAAGCAAATGCTTTAAACTAGCTTTCTGACCAAATCTAAGAACATGAAGGGGAACACAGGACAGCAGAACCCTGTGTCAAGATCCTTGCCTTCCCTGGGACCTACTTTATATGGCTCTGTGGAACTTACAGGATCCATCAGGGCTGAGGGAATTATAAGCCTAGGTTTCTTAGCACAAGATGTGAATACCAGGAGCCTGGAGCCTACTGTGTCTTCATCAGGACAAACTCATCTGAGGCTTATTTGCTAAACATGATGCTCCACTAATATCCCTGCTTCATTACAGCCGTCCCTCTATGCTGGCCAGAACTGGTTGTTAAGTTGGGCATGTTCTCCTTGTTTTGGTAACAATCAAAGCCTGGCACAGCTTTCCTGGCAAAGCAGGCTGCCGTCAGAGTGGCCAAAAGCGCTACTCTGAGATCCACAGGCAGCAGATGTCTATGGCAGGTCAAACTCTCTTTCCTTTTAGAGCACCAATGTCACACGAAATGGTCACAGCTTCCTGTAATGACCCAAGGGGCTCCCCCAGTTGCTGCTCTGTGGACAGGCTGCATCCCTCCTCCTGGTCCTCTACACAGCTTCCCGGCAGAAGTTAGCACACACAGGTGCTGGTGTGAAGAATCCTCACTGCCCTGTGGAGGAAGGCACTAGAGTGAAGCACCATGAGAGAGCTGGCAAGCGGTTCTACGCTGGTCTAGTCTGAGGAGGACCTCCAGCTGAGCAGCTTCAGGCGTCTGGCATGATGTCCCTGTCCACTGGTGAGCACCTTGCTGCTCTTTGGTGACTCCAACAGCTGCTGCGGGGCTGAAGCACAGAGCACTGACCCTAACCATGAAGGCTGCCCAGAGAACAGGCCCAAAAGGCAGAGAGCCCGGAAAACTCTCCTCCTGTGTGTGCTAAGGACGTTCTGGGCTATGGTGGGAAGGCTTGCCTCCAGGATAGCACCAGCAGGTTCTCAGTCTAGGGAACAAGCCCATTGCCTGTGTATAACTTGCCCTGAACTAGTCTGCAGAGATGGTAACTCCTCCTCACTGCCTGCAGCACCCCATGATGGAAAGGTCTGGACAGTGCCTTGGAAGCCCAAAAAAGCCAGTTTGACTCTCAGACCCCCAGGATAGAGGATAGCCCCACCCATGATCTATAGGCTGCACATATTGACCATCTGAACTATCCAAGAAACCGTGCACAGAGGCAGGCAGGGGAGGCCCCCACAATCAGAACCCTGGCATGGGAGTGCACCTCTGATCCACAGCTTCAACTATAAACTGGAGGGAGGTGCTCTGGAAAGATTCATCTCTGTTCCAAGATGGTCCAGGCTTGACTATAGGTTCTCGAACCTGCTCTGTTTCCAAAGAAAGCTCTGGCCTCGATGATTAGATCCACAGGTAGATGGTGACCATATGTCTCCTGGGCTGAGGAGCTCCTGCCCAGCAGCAGGGGAGGCTGGGGTCTCAGGTCAGGGGGAAGGACAACTGCTAGCCAAGGATCAAAAGCTCTGTGCTGCCTCTCAAAATACATCAGAAAATGGGAAACAGGGTCTCTGAAAAGTCCCTAACATCTATTCATAGCATGATAAAGGGGGGTGTTTTCTTTAAAAGAGAACAAACAAACACTAGTAAGAAGAATGACAACTTTTCCATCCTGGTGACAAAATGTCTACCCCAAAACCAAATCAAACCTTAAAAATCGCTTCACAGCACTATTCCTCATGGCTTCACCTCCAGTGACAGGGGGGCAGGCTGGGGGCGGGGGCGGGGCTGGGGGCGGGGGCAGGGGTGGGGGAGTGCTGCAGAGACACAAGGAGTTCATGCTGCCACAGAGCAGGACTCTCTGGCAAACGGTGTGTGTGCGCAGCTCTGGCTGCACATGGGGAAGGCTTGGGCCACTCCATCTCACAAGGGCACATGGTCCATGGGCTGCAAGCTGGGGTTGAGGTGTCCTCAGAACCTGTCCTCAGATGACTGCCCCATCTGCCAGAGGGTGCTTCAGAACAACTTGTTGACCCCTTTTGTTTCTGTGTTTTTTTTTTTTTAAAGTAAATTTGGACACCAAAGTCTTAAAGTAAACTTTTCTAAAGGGCACCGTCATACAGTAGAGAGCGTGCACGCAAGCTGGCCAAGGGTCAGCGTCAGACTCAGTCCAGACTTCTGAAGTCATGCTCAGGCCACTTTGGGAGGCGCACATGTCACACTTGAGGCTGGTGGCAGGACGCAGTCTCTGTCTGGGTGCGGCTGGCCTCCCTCTAGGTCCCATTCTTCAGCTCCCACTCCTGGAGAAGAAACGCGTGTGAATGCAGGCCGTTTGATCCCGGCTACCACAGACTTCCGTAAGCCACCATGGCCCTACCCTGCGGGAGGGCTCAGCCACAGACAACAGAACGCAGGCTTCCCCTGAACAAAGGAATTATCAAGTGCATCCACTTCTGTGGGGCCCGTCAGGGATAAACACAATCCAAATACCCGACAGGGGCAAAAAGGTCAATGTGGCCTCCAGACATGGGACACTCATCAGGCTGAACAAGGAAGAGAGTGCTGACCCCTGGAACATCATGATCTCCGGGATATCATGTAAGTAAGGGCCACATACAACCACATAGTTAGCCCAAGGCAGTCAAGTTCAAGTATGGTGGGTACAGGGGCAAGGGAAGAAGGTGGTGTTGGTGTGTCAGGGACAGTCTAGGAAGCTGAGGTTCTGGAGGCAGACGCTAACGAGGCACACACTTGGAAATGTTCACTAGGTCAGGTTGGCTCTGCTTATTTTACAAGAACGTGAACGTTGGAAAGTGTGGATGGACGGGTGGATGGATGGATGGATGGATGGATGGATGGATGGGTGGGTGGAGGGGACACTCCCAGGGGTGGCGGCAGGCCCTGAATGCTGCTCTCAGACATGGTCCTCTCAGCACCTATTCTCAGCCACCATGGTAGTATCTGGGGAGGCTGAGATGGGGAATGTGGCCAGGCATGCTCCTTTTCAGAGTCAAGCCACCAAGCAAGCCTGTGGTGGCCCATGGCCCCTCCGTCACCTTTGTGTGTTTGTTTCTGCCAACAACTCCATTAGGGTTCTTATTTCTGCCAGTGTGGTGCCATCAGCCACTAATTACACTTGAACTTTTGATTCTAAAAATGTCAAGAGGCATTCCAATCTAGTCAGTATGTCCCCAACCCCACCTCATGTCCAGGGGGGCCCCTCTGACACTAGGGCCATCCTGCTCAAGGCCACTCTTGAGGCTGTGTCAGGCCAGCTGCAGTGACAAGAGCCTTGGCACCTCCTGTCTGTGTGCTGGCTCCAGCTGGGCCAGAAGCAGCTACCCCCCTCCTGTGCTGCAGGGGAACTGTCTGGAGGTGGCTGTGTCTCACACTGGCAGTCACAGGCTTCCTTTTACCTTCGCGGCATGGCTTCTCCCCCCTCTTCTCTGATGGCAAAGAAACTGGGAGGGGGATCACACAGCTTCATTCTAACACGGCTCAGGCAAAATGGTCCTCTGCAAAGCAGAAGCTGGCTATAGACTAAGGCCTCATGGAGGCTCAGGGAAGCCACTGGAATGTCAGCTCAGTAACCTTCTTCGCCAACTAGCCATGGAGCCTTCTAGAAAGCATGCTTTCTGGGGAAGCACACACACTGAGAGGCTGGGCAAGCACACTGCCTATCACCATCCCAGGATACCCGAAGAACATAGCGTAGTCCTTGCCCTCCATGCACTCTGTCCTGCTGAAAGCAATGTGCTTCCAGCTCCTGAGAAAGGGGCTTGGACTGCTGAGTGAGACATAGTGCCAGCACTATGAGGACTTGAGACAGTGCAGGATGCATGCTCAGCCTCCTCCATCTCAGAACAGAGGGGCACCATCTAGACTCAGGTCCCATGCCCAGGGCAGCTCAGTTCAACCTACAGCTGCTTCTGTCACTATGGATGAGAAGTGCTGGCTTTGGTTATCTGGAAATTATGCTTTGAGAATCCCTAGGACTGAATCATGGCAAAGGTTGTTGGTGGCTCCTCTCCATGACTGCAGGAGAGGAGGGACCCTGGGCTGATGGCCAGGGTGTTGGGGACAGCCTGGAGAGAAAAATGCCTTTCTGGCTTTTTTTTTTTCTTTCTTCTTTGGAGAATCACAGCATGGATGTGGATCACAGCTAGGAAGAATGTTGTGGTCACTCAGTCACTCAGCCTAATCTGTGCTGCCCAAAGGAGGGCAAGCCCAAGGGAATGCAGTCTGTCCACTTGAGAGGTGACCTGACGGAGTTTCCGGTTTGGTGGTTGTCTTTGAACCCCAGTCCCTAAGGGCATGTGTGGGAGCTGGAAGAGGCTGAGTGCCAAGTGCAGTGGGGTTCACTTTGCGCGCGAGTACCCGGCTCTGCCAGGAGACTCACCTTGGCCTTCTGCAGCACGTGCCCACGGCAAGGTGAGCTGCCCGAGGATGGCTGGCTCTTCTTCAGGACGGCTGCACTGTTCACGGGCAGGGGCCCCTCAGCATCACTTGTATCACAGCTGGAGATGGGAGAATTTTCCAGAGTCCGATGTCGAAACACAGGAGACTGTTAAGGAGAGGAGAGCGCTGCGTGAGGGGTGGTTCTCGGCCACTGGCATTTCTCAGGGAAAAACAGTCTGGTTAAGAAGAAATTGATTTGGAAATGGGCAAAACTAGGGAGGACCACCACAGCCAGTGCCTGAGCACCTTTAGACAGTGCATCTAAGAAAGAAAAGCTGCGGCCCAGAGGCGGGACTCGGGGCCCCGCTCCTACCCTCATCGCCTCTCGCCTGTTCGTCCATAGGGTGCTTCCTAGGTTTGCAAATGTCTCCTGGAGCTGCCTGCTTCTGAAAGGCTCAGGCCTGGTAGTAGAAGCTGCCAGTACCAGACGGCACTAGCTTGGTGACCAGGGACAATGAGTGGCCCCCAAGTGGCACTGAGGGTCTGTGACCACTCTCCCTTTGCACATGATGGAGAGAAATTTCTGGAAAGCTTAAAATGAAACAACTTATCTCTTCAGCTGCCTTGGGCCTGACTTTGGCTTGCTGGCTCTTCTACATAGGATCGCAAACCGTCCTTTGGGAAAGCACGGCACTGTGGAGACCACGTTATCATCAATAACACAGAGCACCGAACCACACTTGGGATGTGCAGGATGTCAGCCCAGAACTCCTGGGAGGGCTCCTGACTAGGGCACTCCCGGCTCAATGTTTTGATAGCATGGATCTTCCCTTGGACATCAGAGGCAGCATTGGCTCTGGGTGGGTGTTGGTTGCTGGTGCAAGAGGGTGTCTCTGGGGGTGGCCAGGCAGTAAGCTGTCTGCGACAGAAGCACCTCCCCAACAAGCTGCTCTGCTGAGGAAGCGGCCTGTTACAGTTACACAGAGTGCTGCCACCAATGCCAGGAGGTGATGACAGCCACAGTGCAGAGACAGGACCCTCAGGAACGCAGCAGGCCGTAGAGCATGGCCACACAGGCCTGAGCCTCTGAAGGCCATGCTTACTCCTGGCCAGGGGACAGTTGGGGACAACAGCAAGTCCCAGCAGCTGAGTCAGGTGAGGATGAGGAGCCATGACTGAAGGTTAGGGCTCAGACATGACAGGTTGATGTCCTCATGCCAGATTTGGGGGCACAGACTGTTACTGTCACAGAAGCTTCTAGAGACCTGGTAGCACTGTCAGGGAGTGCTCCGGGGGGTGAGTTTCTGCCTAACAAGCTGGCATCGAGTCAGATCTGACCATGCAGAGGAGAGACATGGATTCAGTACTGCCTTTAAATACTCTGTGAACATAAGAGAGGCCATTGTTTCCACACACCAGGGCACAGTAGAAACATTAGTCTGATATCACTCACGGCAGTGAGCGAGCTGCCTGAGAGTCCACGGGGCACTTCCCTGGGTTGTGCTTTCAGGACACTTACCTGTGGACTCGATGTCCCCGACCTGGGCTCGATGGCCAGTCCTAGGGTGACGCCACCGGCCAAGGCCTTCTTCAGGCTCTCCTTGACCTCCGTCAGCTCCAGCTCGAGGCTGACCCGCTCCGCCTCCCTCTGCTTACACTCTTCCTCCAGCCTCTTCAGTTTGTCCTCCAGGGCCGCCTGGGGCTTCCTGCCTAAAATCCCAGGGACACATGGTCATCTCACAGACCGGCTGACAGAGCTGAGTTCTGCCAGGTCTCGCCCACAAGCCTGAGGGGCCTCACGACACTCACTGAAAAGGCACGGTGTCCAACGGGGCCCCTGACTGGGAGCTCTCAGATTCTACCAGTTTCATGTGGGCTATTGTATAAGCTGCTGTGGTTTAAAAAACAACAGCAGCAACAACAACAGCAGCAACAACATGGTCCATGTCTCTGTAGGACTTGGCATGCGTTTCTCTAGAGCTTGTCAGTTAACTTACTTATTTGAAATTTGGCGCGATGACCAACACGGGCAGGAAATGTACAGAGATGGGCAGAGAAGGAAACCGAGTCAGTGAGGTGGCCAAACCACAGGACACAGGGAGCCTGGCCTCTGAGGGACCATGCTGTAACCCTTTAGCATCTGTCCCGTGCCTTGACACAGGCAGGTAGAGCAGCTGGTCAATCCACGCTCCCTCCATGTCACAGACTCGGCTTCCCATCTCTCCCAGGCCCCCTGATACTGACACCCTGCCCAACCCGCTCCCACAGACTATCCTAACGGGCCCACCTGCACCCCCCTTCCTGCTCGCTGCTCCCAAAATCACTTCCCGTAATTCAGACAGAGTTCAGTTCTGGTTAACTATGATGGGCATATACACCATTGAAGCCTCCTGGAAGCCAGCGCCCTTCCCCCCCCCCCCCCCCCCGGCCTTCCCTATCCACTGCACATCTCCCCTTCTCAGCTGACAGAAGCTAAAAATCGAAAAAGTCAGCTGTGCCCCTGAGGGTGATAGCCAGGATCAGGGGGAGATGTCAGTTCCCATCCCAGATTGGGAGGTCTGGCAGGAGGAAGGCACAGCCTGGGCCTGGGTACCACTCATCTCCAGACACGGCTGCCCTGACAGCTGTTCCTTGCTCACTGTCCCTCTTTCAGGATCATTAACACAGTCTTTTCCCCTGGTCCCCAAACCCGGGTGCAGCCTTGCTCTCCCCAGGCCTTCCTAAGAATAGAGAGCTGCTTCTTCCCAGGCAGAGCCCTGAGAAAACCTCTCAGCCCTGGGGGCTGCCTTCCTTCACAGAAGCCCCACAGAGTTACCTCAGACAAGGAACAAACCCTGCCAACCTTCTTGGCTCTTAGCAGCTGAGGTTGAAGTTGCTGGGGTCAGGTCACAGCCCTTGCCTATGGTGGCACTCACGCCTCAACCAACCCTGTGCTGCCCTGGGCTCCCCACAAGGCCAGCACCCCAGGAGCCACGCCACCTTGCAGCTCACAGGTCTGGAGGTGAGTTGAATGACTCTAGAACTCCAGGGGACACAGGTACCCGGGCTATCAGAGCCAAGCCCCCACACCTGCATTCACTTCGATGGCGGCCCTCAGGTCCTTCCTCTCCTTCCGGAGCTGCGCCAGCCTGTTCCGCAGGGCCTCTTTCCTCTTCAGCAGCTCCTCCTCTTTGGACTGTAACAGCTTGGCGTCTGCTTCCACCCGGTTCTTGCCGTACTTGTACTGGTCAGCATCTGCATAAGGAGCACCGAGAGTCAGCACGACCAGAGAGGTCAGGCTGCTAAGGCCTGCGGCTCAGCGGCTCTTCAGTATACCGCAGAGCTGCTCCGGGCTGGTCCTGCGGGGAAAGGGAGGCTTGGGGCCTACCTGCCTCACATCCTCTGACACTACGATCTGCACGTTTACAAATGGAAAGGAATACTGGGGGATCCCTTCAGGGCTCCTCCCCTCAGCTTTCAGATGATTGCCACTAAGGGTCAGAGTGAAGATTCTGCACCCCGGGCAGGCAGTGACCTGGACAGTTTGAACCGTCCAACCGATAGATACAATCTAGAGTCATCTGGGGAGAGCATCTTAATGAGGTATTGTCTGGATCAGCTTGATCTAAAGCCGTGTCTGTGAGGGAGTATCTTGGTTATTAACTGAGGTGGGAAGACACACCCTCAGGGTGGGTGGCACATGAGCTGGGCCCTAGGATGTGTAAGAGCAGAGAAAGCTGGCTAGGTACTAGCTATCAAAGCAGGTGGCCATGTATCTATTCTCTCCGTGTTTGACTGTGGATGTGAAGTGACTGGCCGCTCTAAGTCCCTGCCTGCCTTTCCCGCAGTAACGCACTGTAACCTACAACCTGTAACCTGTGAGCCAAATGAACTCTGTCTTCCCTAAACTGCTTTTGTTGGGGTATTTGTTCATTGTCTTTTTTTTTTTTTTCTCTGTGTAGCTTTGCGCCTTTCCTGGAACTCACTTGGTAGCCCAGGCTGGCCTCGAACTCACAGAGATCCACCTGGCTCTGCCTCCCGAGTGCTGGGATTAAAGGCGTGCGCCACCACCGCCCGGCTTGTTGGGGTATTTGTTACAGCAGAAAAAAGGAAGCTAGAGCAGTGTATCTGTTACCATCAACAACAACCTCCATTGGGGCTGGAGGGATGGCTCAGTGGTTAAGAACACCGGCTGCTCTTCTAGAGAACCAGAATTCGAGTCTCAGCACCCACATGGCAGCTCACAATTATCTGTCACTCCAGTTCCAGGGGGTCCAACACCCTCTTCTGCCCTCCTTGGTCGCCAGGCACACACAGGGTGCACAGATATACACATAGGCAAACACACGCAGAAAGTAAAATAGGACAACAACCACGAACCTTCTGGAGTTTATGTAGTCCTCTCTATGTGCAAAGCCTCTCCTCACCCCCACTTCTGTTCTTACAAGAACACCTCACCCTGGCTGGAGGGAAGACATCTCCTTGGCCTGAGATTCTGGTCTAGAAGAAGCAGATAGGGAGAGCTTCTCCACTGAATGAAAAGTCAGAAAGGCAGTGTGTGGTGCTTGGAGACCTACTATGTAGAGGACAATCTTGGAACCCTGTGACCTAGAACAAACCTGTGCCCCAGTTTCTCCTCCTGTGAAATGGGGATAAGAGCAGCTCATTCATAGGCAGCTGTAAGAATTCAATTAATATTTACAAAGCACTTAAAGTAACTCTCCAAATGAGCCCTCTATAAATAGCTGTTACATTTAATGAATGAATGAACAATGAATAAGTGAATAAGTAAAAACTTCGGGGTGGGGGTGGGGGTGGGACCCAGCATCCTGGCTGCCCGTATATCAGTTCACAGTGTTGAATCCAGGTCCCACAGTCTCTTCAGTCTGGCCTGCAGTTTAAGGCTACAGTGTGTTGTTATGGGGAAGTCACAGCAGGAACTTAAAGCAGCCAGCTGGGAATTTAGGAAAAACCTCTCTGGAAAAGATGCCGAGGGGCTGGAGAGCCTAACGTGACTGGCCAGACCCCGCTGTGAGGCTTCCGTCCTGTATCACTTCCAGCTCCAAGGGTGCCCCACCTGCCCCTCTGTCATGTCAGTCTGTTTCGAAGTAGAAGCCATGGGAGGACAAGGGCTGTTGTGTGAGTCTTTGAAAGTAGATGCATGTCCCTAACACAGATAACTGTGTGCTAAGATGCCTGGGATGGAGTAGACACTCACAGGTAGCCCCCATGACAACCAGAGATGACTGGCTCATCAGAGGCTTGCTCATGCAGTACCTGCCCACCATCACTTCTTCCATAATGTGCCATATTCATGAAGATTTGTGAATTTTCTATGTCCATTCAGCATTACCCCCCTCACCAAAAAGATCCCCATAGACTGACATTGCCAGATCTTCAGCCCAAGGCTAACCACCCCGTCTTGTGAAGCCAAAGCACTTCCAGAAAATTCCATGTCAAACCGTACAAACTCCACTGTCTACACCAATATGCCCCCCAACAAACCTACAGATGACAGCTTATAAATTTCCCCCCCATTGGGTCCCCACGCAATAAACTCTATACAACTGTAATGCAATTGGCTGAACTCTGCAAAAGCACAGGATGCAATTATTTTTCTCTTTTGTTTCCATTAGATGTCACCAAAGTTAATAAAACATTCCCTACAGAAGGTCCCACCAGATACTGGGATAAATCATCCATAAAATAAAGCGAGCAGAGGGCTGCAGAGAAATGCCTGGCTGAAGGAGCCCACGTGGGATTCAGATCTTGCTTAACAAGGCATTTTAGGCCGACTCATCCCTCTGGCTCCGGCACCTCCCTGAATGAACAGCACTAAGAACAAGGGTGTAAACACACCCAAGGCATCAGGGAATGAAATTACAGAGAGAGGGCCAAGGGAAGTCAGTGACAATCAGGAGGCAGCCTGACAGGCCCCTGACCTGCCTATTTGAAATGCAGGTTTGAAAGCAGAGGCATAGACAAACTCCTGTCAAGAATGCACAGGGTTCCCTGGGGCTGAAGCAGTCAAGTGTTGCTGAAGTCCCAAGGCTCATCCATGCTTTGACTATGGAAAAAGACAGCCTTTCTGCAGCCTTGTGCACGCTGACTCTAAAACAGAAGCCAGCATGTGCAGGTCTGAGGCCTCTCCCCTCCTGCACCAGGTAGGTGTGGAGGACCCCAGGCGAAGGTAGCTAGCTTATCTACACTGTCACAGAGGCGGGTCTACCAACTGCATGGCTGCAGACTGGAATGCTCAGGTAGAAATCCCAAGTGACGGTGGCTTGTCATGATGTGGCATGGACACTTCCCTGCTCAGCTCCGCTGATGGAGGAGCTCCAGGACCAGCAGGGCCCCTTGCAGCCCCTTGGCCTGCTTTTAGAGCTGGCATGATCTTCTCACTACATCCTCAGCCACAAGTGGAATGTCCTGAAGGAATACATCCCACCGGCCGACTGGCTGGCTGAAGGGCGGATCACCCAAAGCATGAGGGCAGGGCAAACACAAACTCAAGAAGCTAGCACACCCAAATTTAGCTGCAGATGAAGGAGAGCTGCTCAATCCCGGGCGGGCGGGCTATGTCTCCCTCTGTTTGGTCTGCACAGTTGGCTCTCAAGTCCGAAGGCCTGGCCCGTGTTCTAGCTCAGTGGCTGGCCTGCTGTGAGACCTCTGGCTGTCGTGTTCTACCCGGGTGCTTCCCTCACTTGCATAATGGGGTGCGTGGCACCTACCCTGACAGCACAGCTATCGGAGGTCAGCAGGGCTGGAAGGTGCTGGCTGCTGACTGTGACAGGAGCCTTCGAGGAGGAAGGCAGCGAGGCCTCCTGTGCCCTTGAGCACTCAGGGGCTGTGCTTTCAGTGCCCAACAGTACCACTGTCACCATATCAACCACAGTGGTCGGCCGCTTGCACATCTGACAGATGAGGGGCTGCACTCAGGTGATGTGACTTGTCAATGGTATCCCAGGGACACAAACTGGAGTCTCCTGGACCAAAGCCCCAGCGCCTCATGGTTGAATGCCATACCAAGTAACCAAGCAATAGTCCCAGAGGCTGAGTTAGAGATCCTAGGCAGTGGTGTGTGTCGGGGAAGAAGGATGCACATTGCCCCCGCTCCCAACATACCCCAAGCCCAGCAGCATCTCCTGCAGGAGTGGCTCAGCCAGCCTCAAGCTGACAAACGGTACCAAAGCAGAAAGCACAGAGCCAGAGGGGAAACTCACTTGATGCTGTCCGTTTCACGCCACCTGCAGAGTCCACCTTTTTCTGCTGGCTGCTTGGAGCCTTCCCCTTTCCAGGAAGCCCATTAGATGCCACTGGAGGTTTTTTGCTCTTCAACTGTTGAAACACACAGAGAAAATTAAAACTAATCAAACAACAGCACCCTTTGGCCTGAAGTTATGTCTTTTAGTCTTTGAATGTTAAGCACAGCCTATCAGCACGGGCAAAGGGTAAAGGGCAAAGGAAACAAACCCAGGTTCCAGCTGATGGGCTTCTGTGATGTCCCTATGACAGCTGGGAGCTTCCGGCACTGAAGCCTGGACACCCAGGACTACCAGGAAGTCTGCAATGGGAAGGATGCTATGTTTCTGCCGGGACCTCAAGTGCTGATAAGAAAGTGGCTCTGAGTGACCATGCATGGGTATGCAGCAGCAACCTCCGAGAGCCTGGGAACCTGTGTTTCTAGAGCTAAGTCATTTTCCCATTACTGGGCTGCTTCTAGGAGACGGGCCTGGCTCTGTAGGGAGGTTCTTGCCCTTAACTGAGTGATACAAAAATGGGATACATAACCTCATTTCAGACCACTGATGGGTCTGAGGAAGGATGCAAGAGACATACATATACAGAAATAGCGTAAACATATACAAAGCCTTAAAAAGGCTTAAAAAAAATTCAACAGTCTCCTGCTCACTCTGCAAGCCACAGCTCCTTATCTGTCCGGTGACACTGTATGCCAGGCAGTGAGCTCGATATAGAGGGAACTTGACACCTAGGCCCTGTCATTCTCCCCCCTAACTCCCACTGCCTGCCTCTCCTTCCGTTCGAGGCAGTGTGGGGCTGCATACAGATCTAGCTGCAGTTCTGGCTTGTCATTTAGGGAACCCTGAGCCAGCCCTTCAAAACTTCCTGAACCTCTGTTTGCTCACTTAAAAAATGTAAAGACACTGGCACCTCCCACAGGACTCCTAATGGCACTGCACAGCCATGCACAAGATGGCATCCAGGAGCTCTCTGAGTGTGCGGCCTCACTACCAACAGGCTCCTAAAAGAATGGCCACACAAGGACGGGACAAGCAGAGGCACTAGAATTCAGCCTGGGACTGTTTCCTGTTTGAAACAGAAACTAGGCTGAGGAACAGTGGTAGTGCCACACCGTGCAGTGTGTGATGCCGCCTAGGGAGGGACAGTCCAAATGCACAGGTGGCACATTTACTAGGCTGACCAAAAGACAACGATGAGACCAGCGAATGGATAGAGACACATGGGCCAGGTCTGGTGGGGATCCTCATGACACTAGTCGAGGCCAGAGGTGCTCACACTGGTCACTCAGCGGTCCACACCCCTCAGACTTCCAGAGTCAGACTCTCCAGGGATGGCATCTGAATAATTGTGCCTGACACATTATAGAATTGTGCAAGCCTTGTGTGTCGGTTCTGACAACGCAATGTCTGGAGGTGGCACAGTGAGTCACCACTACCTGGAAGCCTGGACCTTGCCTGGTGTCTGTTATTTTCTCAAAACTACCCAAAGAATGGAACGGAATGTGGAAAGTCTGGCCTCTTGCTTTTTCTCCGAGTGTTCTTAAATGAGGCACCAGGACTCCAGGCAGAACATACAAAATGCTTAGGCTAAAAATTCATGAAGGCGGTTAGTGTCTGCTCTGAAATGTTGATGCATGTCACAGAGAGTGGGCGAACAAGAGTTCAGCCACAAGCCTATTTGTCACCCAGAATCAGAGCCCTCCTGTCACACAGGTACAGGGCACATGTCATATTCTCCCAGAAAACACACTGGCTCTCAGAATAGTGCTGACCACATTTACAGACAGGAACTAACCACTCCCTGGGGGCAACCCTTGCTCACTTATACACAGGTAGAATATACTAGAGAAACCTGCCATTCCAGAATCTTCTGGAAAGTTGCATGGCCTCTCTTCATAATCTTTGACATAATTCTGAAAGCGCACTGGGAAATTCTCCAGGAGTCGGGTTGGGGGGAGCCAGACAAGCTGGGAGCTGGTCATAAATGTCTCTCCAGTCCCTCAGTGGCTAACTGTGAATTAGGCTATGGTCGAAGACTGTGACCCTTTGGTATGTGAGAGGTGAGTACACACACGGCCATTGCAGGTCCATTGGTGATGTCAGGGAGTTTGGGAACGCAATCTGTACCTGGGAGTGCGGCCCGAGAGATGCCCTCCCCACAGAAGAGGTGTTAGTGACAGGTGGGGAGCAGGGTGGGCTGCAGGAGGTGGGGGATTTGTAGTGGTTAGAGGACAGCCTGTCAGCGGGTGTCCGAGACGCCCTCCGGTCAGCAGGAGAGGAGCGAGCAAAGATTGTCGGCGATGGCAAGTTATCGTAGAGGCCCGCGTTATCATAAAGCACCTCTTCCGCCAGGCCTCTGCTCCCACAGCCAGGAAAGCCGCCATCCATGTCCCACTGCAACACATACAGCCTGTTCGTTAGTGGCCAGACGAGGAGAGAGAAGGTCAGCATAGCGAGATGTTAGCAGCCCCCAAAGCTCTCATGACACATATGGCAGGCACAAACTCCCACAGCTCTGGGCGGCTTCATAAGGGTCCCTTTGCCTTTGGAGTATTGAGAAAGGTTTCTCTGTCCTTAAACCATTCCAGAGTCATTAGATTATGACCGTTTTGTTCTGTCTTTCAAAATGAAGAATGCTGATGCACAGGAAGTGAGGTCGGGGGAGTTGGGCACAGCCTGGAGCTCTCTGCTACACAGGAAGGCATGTGAGATCACGGTCAAGGGCCATGGCACCTGCTGTGCCCCGGACACACTGGCTTACACATCACAGAGTCCACTTAGCAAACAGGGGAAACTGAGGCAAAGGCAGCTCACACAACTGGGGAAAGGCTGAGCTGGGCCGAGTCACGGCCACACACTGTGCTGTCGTGGAACCGCAGACTCTGATGGAGGAACATGACTGCCATCAAGAACACCCTGAATTCATCCATGCTGCCTTGTGGCCAACAAATCCACCATCAAGGTCGCCATAATCTAAGTGCTACACTTAAGCATCTGGAAAGATTGCCACGGCAAAAAAGTCTGCTGAAGACAGAAGTCACGTAATCACATAATGCAGGATGCCTCAGACTTCGATGGAACAATGGCATTATGCTAGCAGAGGACCTGAACAAAGAGTTAACAGTTCAAAGCCACTTCTCAGGACACAGGGACTCCGGAGCACTGGCAGGAGAGCATAAAGAAACCCCACACTCTTAACCACTGCCAGATCCCTTTAGACTTTAAAGGTCTTTGTAAATTGCCCTGCATTATAAAAGGAAATATTAATTCATATATTCTGCCCATTTCAGCCTGTTTTTTTATGTTCTCCATGCAGCGCTCCTTCCTGCCAGACTATAATTACAGCCCTTTGTTATAAAAATAGGAAAGGCCTAAAATCCCAGGGTGGGGGTATCTTCTTCTGCAGCCACATCAGTGTCTATTTTTGTG
Organism: Peromyscus maniculatus bairdii; assembly: GCF_049852395.1. Lineage (NCBI taxonomy): Eukaryota > Metazoa > Chordata > Mammalia > Rodentia > Cricetidae > Peromyscus > Peromyscus maniculatus. The sequence continues at coordinate 2,930,619 of NC_134861.1, forward strand.
ATGCTGGGGACAAGCGAACAACCTAAAACAACATAGAAAAGCCAGGATCGAGCATTTCAGTGACAGCCACACAGATACACAATGGCCTATACTTGACTCTCATTTTCCTAAAATAGCAAGGATCAAGTCATGTGGAACACTCAGTAAACAGTGACGAAATCCCACAGAAGTTTCTAGAATAAGAATGAGTATGTGCCCTTCCTTCTCAAGGAATCAAAGGGAGTGCAGAATGAACCGAACTTTTATAGGGGAAATAATACTGACACTCTGAGCATTTGGTCATAAAGTATAGACTTTATGGAACTCGGAAATGAAGCCTCCAAAATGCAGTCATGTGGTACATGTTCCTGTACACAGGAACCAGGCTGAGGAAGCCTGAGCAGGGAAGCCACGAGGAAACAAAAGGGCAGAACACACACACACACGGGGCATGATGTCTCAGCTCCTAAAGCCCAGCACATGGGTGTAGGGAGGATTCCTTAGCACAGAGCTGTTTATTTCCAAACACACATGAAGCCATGGGTGAACCTGGGGAGAGGCACTGAGGGTACCTGAGCCAGCTGGTGTCTGGACCGCCCAGGTGACTGGGTCCCTGTCTGGAGGGCCTACAGAAGGCTGCTGAGCCACAGGGAAGGGAGGGCAGCTCACCCCTGAGGGGAGCCTAGATTTTGGAGTACAGGGCCCATGCAGTGATGCTGGGGCTGCACGGATACAGAGGCCACAGAAGCCAGGCCTCACCTTGACAATAGCAAGAATGGGGATGAGGGGACCACAATGACACACAGGCCGGGCTGAGAGCCCTGCACACAGCGCTCACCGGGCATAGCCCCTAGAGTCAGCACAGATCTGTTCGCAGGGCTACAGGGCAAAAGATAGAGGGCACCAGGTCTCCCAGGGTTGTCAGAATACTGGGGAAGGAAGGAAGGAAGATGGGAACAGAAAGGATGCAAGTCTAACGTTGAGAAACTCTTAAGACACACTGGCTCCTCTCAGCACAAGGCTTCCCACACCTGCTCTGCCACACCTGCTCACCACATAGGCAGGCACAGGCCTGACCACCAAAGGTACACAGTACACAGCCATCAGCCAAACAACAGAGACCCAGCAGGGCTCTGCTAATGACCCAGAAACATTGGACAAAACAGAAAAAAATAAAAACTACGGATAGACGGACACACAATGACACTGCCACAAAGTATCCTCACATGTGAATGCTCCACACCAGCCATGCCAGGAACCATCCAAGTGTGCAACAAGGCAGCCACTCCAGGGTACTGTCTCTGTCTGATGGCCGGATGGTGGCTGCAGCTGTACTGGGCATAACTAGTCGGGAACTTACACTGTGTTGTGTCTCACTGACACAAGTTGTAAAACCGAATATTCTTTCGGCTCCATTTACTTATTCTAATTTAATCCACTATCTTCTAGCCAGTGTCTCGGGTGTGCGTGATGATGGTAACAGGAGAGGACGAGCTGTCTACTAGGGATCACATGGCCGCTGTTCGTGTCAGAGACCAGGGTTTGGGGGAGAAGTGGTACAATTCCCAGTCTCAACTCACTAGGATGGAAAACTAGGCACTGCAGGACAGAACCAGCTAGCAATTTGTCTTCCAACAAAACTGACCATTGGCTCTGGAAGGACACTCACCGAGCCGTTGACACAGGGGACATCATCGTAGTGTAGTGCTGTCCCGCTGGGGTGGGCGTAGCCGTTGGAGATGCTCCCCAGGTATGGGCTCGTGGACACTGCCCGCCTGTTCATAAAGCTGAGAGAGAGAAAACATGGACACGCCAGTTAATCAGCAGGGCCTCTGTGAACCTTGATGTACCAAAGGCTATGTCAGGCTCAGAGGCAGAACCCTTAGGACCCTTAGAAAGATGTTCATGTCATCTCCAGGGACTGGAGCCAGTCCTCACCCAGAGCGAAGACAGGCCCCAGCACAGACTATGGATACCATGTATGCAGATGTATAGCAGCACCTACAAGTGGAGAGGGCCAGACAGGCCCCACTATTTTCACGTGGCCAGAGAAAACATACATCCCGGGAGGGCACAGCAGCTCTTTCTGATGGGCTGGTCCCCTCACAGCAATGAGCCAGTATCAACCTGTCTGCAGAGTCTGGCCACTCCCAAAGGCAGGGGATGTGGCCTCCACCATTCCCTGGCCTTCTATGGGATGTGTGAGGCTGTCCATCAAATGCTCACTGAGCTCTGGCAGCCACACAGCACACCTCCAGCTGGCCCCTGATCTTCTGAAAGGCCTGAGAACAGCCATGCGCAGGCTTCAGAAGCCTGTGCTGCTGCTATACGTATGACGTACATGCTTGGGTCTCGGTTCCTATACTTGGCCAAAGCCCCTAAATCTTGGGATTTCCTAATGATGATGGGAGACAGGCTGCCTTTGTCCATCATAATGAGCTGCTCACTATGCCTGGAAAGTCTGAAGGGTTTAGGGATGGGGGTGCTATATGATCAGCCAGAGACTTTCAGCTCTGAGAGGGTGGAAGAGCTTCTGGATTGGAGGCACCAGGAAGGCAGTTCATCCAGGAAGAAGCTGTACCCAGGGAAGGTGTTCACTCTGGGAGAGCACTGTATCCAGGGAAAGTGCTACACCCAGGGATGTCACCATCCCTAGAGAAGGCATGTACCCAAGGAAGCTTCCAGATCCAGGGATAGCACTGTACCCAGGGAAGAGGTGGCAGCTCCTGTATCCCATAACTGACCCTCTGCCCCTCCTCCCCAAGAGTTAGTTCCATGCTGGTGGATTCCTAACACACACCTAGCAAACAAACCACTTCCTGGGGTCTAAGAAGTGTCTGTGGGGGTTGTGAAAACCTCAAATTAACACCGGCTCTTTAATGAGCATGGATGACAAACTGGATTTGTGAATGACATCTAAAATGGACAGAGTCCTGGGGCCAGAGCTTTTGCTCTTCAGGGCCTGACACTGTGTCCTGGTGGACAGTGTTAAAATTGTCCTACAGTGGCCCCTGCTGGAGTCCACAGAGAACTGGGGTATCTCCCAGTGTGAGAAGAGCCCATACCTGGTGGCCAGAGGTGGAGACAAGAGTCTGCACATGTAGAGAAAGGACAATTTGTCTCTCCTTCCCATCCATGCTCCCCAGAGAGCCAGAGCACACGAACCCTCTGCCTACCACTACCCAGAGGCTTCAAAAGTCACCAAGAAAAATCAGAGCAACACTGTCCAGAGCGGGCCGCATTAACCAGACTGCAGCTCCAACCCCGGCTCCTCCGGCTTCCTGCTTCCCAGCCTGCATGTGTCAGGACTGCTCAGGGCCTCTTCAGCATCTTCCACGTCTCCACTGCCCCCCTCCCACCCAGGAGGCAGCTCTTAGGAGTCTCCCGCATGCACCAGAGGAGACTCCCTCTGCAATGCTGACTTTCCTCCTTTTGTATCCTGACCTAGCCTATTCTGTACCTGCTCCTCATCTGCCTCTCCCCACCAGAACACAAGCATCTCCAGAGCACAATGGAGGAGCGGTGGGCCGGACTCTCGGGGAGCTGGGCTTGTTTTAGGAGAACGGTGAAAACCCAGGAAGAAAGAACCAAGGGCAGCATTTTCTCCTAAATGGGGAAACTAAAATCACATAAAGTTAACTGACAAAGCATCTCTCCCCAAACGTCATTTCTCTGAGGAAAGTAGCTTGGGGCAATACAGCCAGCCACCTGTGTGGCTCTGCACACCCTAATGGCTGCGTCTCTCACAGTGCACTGCTGCCACCTGCTGGAAGAAGCTAGCAAGCACGGCTCCTCGGGCAGATGCAATGACAGACTTTTTAGTTTATGAACAAAGATATAATTATCCTATACTTAATCTTCGTCAAATCGAGTGGAGGAAAGTTAAAGTCATGGGAAGGAGAAAGTGCAATAAGGGAAGAGTCATTAAGCCACTTGGGAGATCCTGCATGTTTCACATACATGTTTAAGGCATTGACTAAAAGACTCAGTGGAGGACGGCAGGACAGCTAGTGTGCCTGCACCTGCTGGTGGTGAGCACACCACTGCCGAACACTCAGCGCTGCCTGTGTGTTCATATAGCTCTTCCCTCCACACAGCAGGGACCTCATATTTGCTTTGTGGCGTCAGATTCTGGCACCATGCCCAGTACTCAATACTTATGCACAGATATCAGGAAGGATCGAGAACAGTCAACAAAGTACAGTGGGTACACTTCTGCTCCCTTCAACTGGGATGCCCAAAGGATTCAAAAAGCATATACACACATGTCCTCATTGGCAGAGGCCTTCTCCATTGGCCAAAACATCCTAAAATTTACAGAGCGGGCCAGGGCCAGTACAGAGAACTCATGCAGAGCCAAGAGTCAGCAGGGGGCCTACGTTCCCCTCTAGTGGTCTTTCTACAATGACTTTCAGTCAAGTGTGTAAGTGGAAAAGATGCCAAATCTAAAACATAAGGACATCCTAGGGAATGCTGTATGTAAATGCAGAGACTGGCAGGGGCCTGAAGATGGTGGCCAGAAGGTGGCTCTCCCCACACTGTCCCTCTTCAGTCGGGCAGAAGCATCAGTACCACCACCACGTTCTGCTGGGCCTGCGATGGGCGACACTTGTGAGATGTCCAGGGGAAGTGCCAGGGCACTGTCCTGTCACCTGACTCACGGTCTTTGGTCAGCCTCATGCCATGTCCCAGTGTCCAGCACCATCCACACTCTGATGTGCCACTCTCCAGGGAGAGTCCTGCAGGGTTTTTGTCTCTGCTTCCTGTTCCTTTTCAGAACATTATTACCTTCTTTCCTTCAGTCAGACACAATTGCTGATAATTCTCATAATCGTTTGGCAAAGAATCACCACATGGCTGCCAAGTTATAAAAAGCGAAAAATTAACTTAATCCCAGACTACCTATCGCCTTGGCAAGCTGCCACATTTTGAAGGCTGTTTCCTTGTTCAGTCTCCTCTCTGTTAAGTTTTATGGGAATGTTTGGCTAGAAAACTAAAACATGAAAATTAACTTTATTGCTAGCTAACATCCCTAAAAAGATTTTAATGAGGTAAAAAAAAAAAAAGATTCCTAGGCTAAGTTTATGGCATACGCCTTTTTAATGAAGAGTGTTTGAAACAGCAATCTGCAGTCCTTTCTCCAAGCTGTGGCCACCCCACATTTGGTTCAGATTAAAATTCTGCTCAGTTATAAAGGAAAAGCTGAGCTGTGTCCAGAGGGGAATTCAGGGTTTCTCCTGAACATGGTGATCTGTTTGCTGGTTAGAGTCCATGTTAAGTGAGTTTTATTTGGGGGATTTTAGTAACTTCCACGTAAGTACAGATAACAACTGTTGATCTATCAAGCTGTGGAGACCTCACAGTATGAGGTGCCCCGCTGGAGTTCCAGCCTTGACTTCAGGGATGGGCTGTGGTGTGGAACTATAAGGTGAAATAAGCCCTTTCCTCCTCAAGCTGTGTTTGGTCACCGTATTTTATCAGAAGAACCCTAAGATATTTCTATACCCTGTTTTAAAAACTGCCTTATTTGTTTTCTTGATGTTCAGATTTTTTTAGATCTATGCATCATCTGGATACTAACCTTTTGTCAGGTGTTTAAGTGGTAAAGTTTTCCCCCGGTTCTGTAGGCTGCCACATTGCCGGAATGATTGAACCTTTGCTGTACAAAATCTTTTTCATTTAAAATAGCCACATAGGAGTTGGGTAGTTTGTAAGGGATGGCGGGGGAGTGCCCCAAGAAAGGGGAGATAGGATATAGAGTTATAAAGGAGAACTAGAACAGGAGGATTAAGTGGGAAGGGGGAGGGGAGGGCAGAGCTAAAAGAGGGAACATGGGAGGGACGACTAACAGTGAAGGCCTTTTGAAAAGCCATTTGGAAACCCCCTACACTAGAAGCTTCCTAAAATACATACAAAGAATCTAAATGGAGATACCATACAGGGGGAGTAAAACCCCCAGTTGCAGGAATGGGTTACATCTTATTGAGTCATTGGCCAAAGGGGTCCCATAGTCACCCCAATGTTGCAGGCTATTGCCAGTGCTACTGGTTATTTCCACAACCTGATGGTAATGTCCTATTGCTGAAGATACCACTTACTCATTCCATCAAACCTGGAAAAATAGAGTTAATGCCCTAAGAGAAGTTTTACCGCTACTGAGTAGTGTCCATAGTGCTGGGAGGTACTATACACACTACAGGAGGAGAAAAAAATCATTAATATAACCCAGCTACAAACCCCATTGACCTACAACAGCAATCTGTCTGCATACTGGTGTGATAGTGGCACAAATGTTATGGTAGTAACCAACCATTTTTTTAATTGACATTAAGGCCCCGCTCTATGACATGGAACTCATACCTACCACTGCTAAAGTGACCAAGAACCTGGGAGTAAATAGATTCTAAGGGAAAACCTACAACAATTATTCTGCTAAAGGAATATAGCAGTAAAATGACTCCTAATGAAATACTGCTATAGCTAAAGACCAGAACATTGCCCAACCCTCATCAGAGAGTCTGCTTCTTACAGTAGATGGTAATTAAAGCAGGATCATCAACTGGACAATGTGTAGAAAGTGAGAGACTTTGGAGCACTCAGTTATAAATGGAATGTTTTCACCAAACTTCCCTCAAAGTCCAAAGAGGAAGAGGAGAAAGAAAAATTGTAAGAGCCAGAGGTGGTGGATGACTCCAAGGAAACTGTCTTCCAGACACAACAGAACTGATCCATGTATGAACTCACAGAGACTATGGCAGCACACACAAGATCTGCACAGGTTTAAACCAGACAAAACCCCAGCATGGAGGAAAAGTAGACACAAGGTTCCACCATGAACCAAAAGCTATTTGTACTGGGTATGGTGGAGCACATCTTTAATTTCAACACTCAGGAGGCAGAGGCAGGTGGAGTTCGAGATCAGCTTGGTCTACAGAGTGAGTTCCAGGGCAGCCAGAGCTTTGTAGAGAGACCCTATCTCAACACTCACCCCCCAACCCCAAAATAAGCTATTTGCAGTTGATACCCACTAGGAAAGGGAAAATCCATGTTCTTCAATGGAGTGTCAGCAGGCATGTCAACCACATTCTAGGCCTGGCCCTACGCCTAGGAATAGTTGCCAACACAAAAAGGACCCTGGGTGGTTTTGTGTGTGTGCTTTTTTGGTTATGGTTTGGTAGTTTTTGTCTTTTGGGCTTTGTTTTGTTTTCTTTGTTTTTTTGTCTTTGTTTTGAGACAGAGAGAATACAAAGTTGAGTGGATGGGAAGATCTTGGAGGAGTTATGGAAGAAGAAAGAATACAATCAAAATATATCGCATAAAAATATTTTAAAGTACTTTATAAATGTTAAAAAAAAAAAAAGAGGTCAGATACAAGGATTGACCTATGTGTCTGAGTGCATTTGGACACGTCACAACTGGCCCAGGATGCTTTGTTCAGATTTCCTAGTGTTTCGGGACTCGTGACTGGTTTCAGGTCTTCTATGAAGAGTTCCTGCCCACTACCTACTGAATTTAAGCCCTTCCTACTGTCTTTCAAGGTAAAAACAAGGAATTTAGAAATGGCAGCCAGGCAACCCATGGGCAACTCGCTGCCTGGAAGTTCTCTGGAAGAGCTGTGCGGCTCTTCACCCCTGGGCCATGTGGGGCTCACTGTGGCACTCAGAACACCAGAGCAACTGAAGTCCTCCTAGTCCAAGGTCACCCCAAATACATCCAGCATTCCCTACTGTCCCTGTGTATGAGGGGGATGCATGCCAGGGGCACAGCACTGTGGAGGACCCTGTTCATCATCACAGCCTGGACAACAATGCACATGTCAAAACGTCGAGAAAGGAGAACACATCTCAGGTAGCATGGAAAACACTTGGACCTCATGGGACAGCTGATGATGCTGAATGCCCAGTGCTGCTGAATTCCCCATGATGCTGACTGCCAGCATGGGAACTGCTGCTACAAACCCCCCATTATTATTGTGTTCAGGAAGCATCCTGGCTCAAAAGTGTGCTTTTGCACAAAGTAGCATTATTTGTCACAACTTAAATTTAGAAAGTGCTGCACTGACAGATTTAAGATCTTGGGCTTTGCTGGATCGTGGGGGCACATGGCTTTAATCCTAGCACTTGGGAACCAGAGGCAGTTAAGTCTCTGAGTTTAAAGCCTACCTGGTCTCCAGAAAGAGTTCCAGCATGGCCAAGGCTACACAGAGATACCCTGCCTCAAAAAAAACAAAATGATCCCTGGACTGAGTCTACCAGGTTGATCGCAGTCCTCGGGGGAGGACTTGTCCTGGAGGAGGTGGGAATGGAGGGTAGGCTGGGGGTAACGGGAGGGGGTGGGAGGGGGAGAATAGGGGAACCCATGGCTGATATGTAGAACTGAATGGTATTGTAAAATAAAATATATATTAAAAAAAATGAAAAAACAAAACAAAAAAATCTTGGGCCTTATTTCAGCAACATACAGAATCCTTTCTAGAAGGCTCCTAATCCCACAGAAGCTGGCAACATCTGCCCAGCTGCCCACAGGACAAAATCAGGACTAGTACCTGGTGGTGAAAATAAAAACAGCCACAATCCCTTACTGTCTCTGGCTGCAAGGGCAGAGCTAAGTGACTGTAACAGGGGCCATCTGGCCCACGAAGCCAAGTGTGACAAGCCTGCTCTAGCAGAAATCCCAGGGGCCTGAAATGACCAACATTAGGGCCACCAGGGCCAGCACCCCACCAAGGAAAAGTCCTCAGGCATGCTTCTGGTTTGCATGCCCACCCAGCACCTCCTGTGAAACAGTTCTTAGAAGAAGGATGCTGCCAGTTCAGGACTTCCACAGGCTCTGCATGAGTCTTACCAGAAGGTCTGCTTAGCCGTCTGGATGACGTTTGCTGACATCTCCACGTCTATGTAATCATAGTGCAGGGCGCCTGGGTCTGTTGATGACCCCGTCTCAGCCAGTAAGATGCCAATCCATCTGCCCATGTCTTCAGAAGATGATGCCTGCCACGGGGAAGAAAGCATGATTCTTTTAACCAAAGACAGAGATGTGTGACAGGAAGGGAAAGAAAATATGGAGCCCCAAGTGTGGCCGAGAAAAGAGCCACATGCATGGCCTGAGTGAGAGGACTGGCCTTGTGTTCACACTAGGCCCTAGAGCTAGAGGTTATAGGAAAATTATGGAAGGAACTAAAAGTCTGAGCTACCAAGGTGCCTCCCCATTATCCGAGAGAGGGCACCCAACTGGAAGACTTAGAGATTCACAGGCATCTGAGCCACAACGTGTTGTCACAAACTCTGCTGAGGGTCTGGAAACATGAGGGTGCTCTCCCTCCCCCACAGCTCCCAGATGTCCTGGCTACAGCTGGTGTGGTCTGAGAGGCTGAGCATGTTTCTCTTATCAAGATACTATTTAAAAGAACAAGAAGGCGACTTACCATGTCCACTGCATCTCTGCAGGAGTAACACTATTCTGTGGTTCTCACCGGCTCTGTATGTTTTTAAGACACCTGGGGGTGCTAGACCTTATGACCTCTTTAATGTATTTCTCAGACTACCTTTAAATTTGTAAGCCGTCCTTGTGAGTGCTTTAGAGACTCCATTACCTTTTAAGATGGTATTTGCAATTTTAACTAATTTGGTTTAAAGAGGTTGGAGAGAGTTTTGTATAAAAATATAGTTTTTATAAATAGAGACTGATCTCTAAGGTAAGCTGTTTAGGGAGGTTTAGGTGGTGCAGCCTGGATGGAGGAACTATGTTACTGGGGACAGGCTTAGAAAGAAAAGAGCCTCATAAACTTCCGGTTTGGAGAAGGATGTGAGCTCAGTTTCCTGCTCCAATGGCGATGTCTGCTGCTTGCTGCCATCCCTCCCCCCACATGATGGGCTCTTGCTGCTCTGGAACCCTAAACCCAAACATATTCTTTCTTCTCTCAGTTGCCTTGATCATGGCATTTTATCACAGCAATAGAGAAGTAACTAATAGTGTCGAGATGAATCACGTCATTAGTGAGACACATGACAGCAAGCACCTCCCTACAGGTCACACCATTCGGTGACACCACTTCCATAGGCTCCTGCTAAGGGTGCCAGGATAGCCCAGCGTCAGGAGGGGAAGGTACACTCCAAAGGAAGGATCTTCTATAGTCTATCAGGCCCATGCCCTGGAGAGTATCAGCAGCATGAGCTGGATGGAGAGACTGGGAGATTTGGGGGATAAACAGCCACAGGGTTTTCTGATAAACATCAGGCACTAGGACCATGCTGCCATAACTGGGAAATTCAGATTAAGACCTAGGCATCCCTTCTTGCCATCATTGTGGTTCTAGCAAAGCAGTGGCCCCTTACTTTTGTTATTTTTTCCAAACACGCATTGAATTATTTAAGAGTAGAGGGAGGGGGGGATCCACAAAAGAGTGTGGAAATCTGTGTGTTGGGACATTAGGAAACACCACAGTGGGGAAGGGCATGTGGCCCTTCTTTACACTGGTTCTGTAATTCCCCAAAAATGTGAGGAAGCACAGGCAACAGCCTTCAGCCTGCATTGCTGGCCCACGGCATGACCATCAGTAAGGTGTGTGTGTGTGTGTGTGTGTGTGTGTGTGTGTGTGTGTGTGTGACTCGAATGGCTTTTTTGTGTGTGGTTTTGGGGATGGAACCCAGGGCCTCGAATGTGATAGACAAGTGAGCTATATCCCTAGCCCTGTGTGTGAGCACTAAGTCACCTCAGCCCCACAGCCCTGTGTGTGAGCACTAAGTCACCTCAGCCCCACAGCCCTGTGTGTGAGCACTAAGTCACCTCAGCCCCACAGCCCTGTGTGTGAGCACTAAGTCACCTCAGCCCCACAGCCCTGTGTGTGAGCACTAAGTCACCTCAGCCCCACAGCCCTGTGTGTGAGCACTAAGTCACCTCAGCCCCACAGTCCTATGTGTGAGCACTAAGTCACCTCAGCCCGGTAGAAACAGCTGCTGACTTGGGAAGATGCCAGTTAAACAAGTTCTTGCTGTTCTTCAGGAGAACGAAATGCATTCTCCACCACCCTGGAGGAACACGTGCCTGCTAGGGCTGCAGGTGTTCTGGAAGCTAGAGAACTTTCTGCTCTTCATGGACTCAGCATTAAGGACACCTGCAGAGGTAGCTCCCACCCACCCCACCCTGAGCTCCTCTTCTTGTCCGGACACCCAGTCCAGTTCTCATCCTCCTGTGCCAGCCCCTGCCTCTTCTTCCCTGGGGCCTCTGGCATCTGCTTCTGAAGCTTCCCCTGAGACCTGCATCTGCTCTGAGGACAGCTTCCTCCAAGGTCTCAGCTGTCATTACTCAAAGGTCTCAGACCACACGGAGGTTTGCAAAGGACTCTGACTCTAGCCTATTGCTGGTTTTCACAGGCAGGTAAGAGGCCAAGAGGAACACCAGACTTGGCTGTTGTCAGCAGGGGTAGACACAGCATCCCAGACCTGGACTACTGCAGGCCTTCTGGGACGTGGGTTGCTGCACAGCAGCCACCAGGGGGCGCCGTCATCATCACTGGCGCCTTCAGGGACCAGTGAGCTCTGAAGGGAGAACGCAGGTCCTGGTCTAACAAAAACTAAACCTACCGTGAAAGCGATTGTGAAAATAAGCACCCACATTTTGAAACTCCAGATCTCACTGACTGCTTGACTGGACACCTTGACCCTGGTCAGAGCCCCACACCACAGCCATTTAAGATTTGGCTCTGCATCTGGTGGACAGTTTGCATGTCAGCCCACTGTCTACCACAGTGTCACTTCTGCTGCCCTTGTGGCATGAACACATTGACATGTACCCTGGAAAACCAACAGTCTTGACATCTGCGGATATATAGTGTGTGTGTGTGTGTGTGTGTGTGTGTGTGTGTGTGTGTGTGTCATACTCATAATAAGGATACTCAAAATAAGAGAAGGAAATAGGAAAAATAAATCTGGATTAATGGCAGGTAGAAAATAACAAGACAGAGGATTGGCGAATTAGTCCTTCAAAGGCAGCCAAGCAGCCAGGTGGTGGTGGAGGTGGCGGTGGCGGCGGCGGCGGCGGCGGCGGCGGCGGCGGCGGCGGCGGCGCACGCCTTTAATCCCAACACTCGGGAGGCAGAGGCAGGCAGATCTTTGAGATTGAGGCCAGCCTGGGCTACAGAGCAAATTCCAGAACAGCCAAGGCTACAGGGCTACACAGAGAAACCCTGCCTTGAAAAAGAAGAAAGAAGGAAGAGGAGGAGGGGGAGGAGGAGGAGGAGGAGGGACAGCAGCAGCAGCCACAGCTTGGGAAGCTGAAGGTACTCCTGCTCCTGTGTTGTGCAGCTCACCACCCTGCCACAGGGTACCAGGGACCCTAAAATGCCTTTTCAACTAGAAAACAGCTAGAGAGCTTTCCAAAAGACAAGTGAAGGAAAGTCCCCATGTGCCCCAGTAGCCTATGCTTAGAGAAGTATTTTATTTAATGGAGATTTTTCAACAAGCTATTGCCTGGGCACTTTGAGAAAGTGACCCATTATTTGGAGCTGGGCATTTAACTCTGGCAGGCAAAGTTGTCATGCGCAGTACCCTAGGCAGCCTGTGCAGTCCCTGACTCTCCAAAAGAGATACCCAGAAGATAGCTCAAAACAGGATGGGCCAAGGGAGGGAAGGGGCTGGATCAAAGTCAGATTCTGCAGGGAGCTGGGGTCTTCTGCAAAGGACCTAACCGCGGCGTTGTTGACAGCATGTGCACGCCTCTCTGGACAGGGGCCCCAGGGAATCCCATACCTCTAGCACGGCCACCTCCTGTCCATTGCGAAGCAGGCGGAAGGTCAGCGGGTGCTTAGAATCCAAGCCCGGAATCACCTCGCAGCCACGGAGAGGGATGGAGACGATGTGGGTCTTCAGGTCAGCCCTGTCCTTGTGGAAAATGAGTTTGCTGTCCTTCACTCTGCACCAGCGCTCCCGCCAGCGGCTGTTGGAGAGCACGTTCAGGTACCCTGTAAGGAGAGGGGAGCACAGCTCAGCCTCCTGAGCAAGCCAAGGCACAAGCGAGGTCTCCCCAGGCCCCTTGTCTGTGGTCTCTTGCAGGCCAGGGAAGTGCCATGCGTGAAACACGTGCTCACACCCCGGGTTTGAAATGTCAACAAAGAGAGAAGAGCCACTGATACACAGCTAACTCTCCACAGGACCCAGAGGCTTTCCACTGGTGCAGAAGCCGTTTTATGGCATAAGAACCAGTTTCAGCCGCTTGCTGCTTACATGGAAACCTGGAACCCACCCTGAGACAGTGACAGTGGGTGTGGAGTGTGTAGAAGGCCGTGGGGACTGGCAGCTGCCTGCATGTAACAGAAGAGAAATCGCATGCAAAACAGATCTAACTGCAAACACCGTGAGCAGGGCATGGAAGACAGAGAAAGAAAAGTGTCTGAAGATGAAAATCCTCCAGGAAGTGGGAGGCTCGGGGAGTGCTGAGCTCTCCAGCGCTGGATGTGTTCCAGCAAGTGACGGAACGTGGCTGGTATGAGCTCCCCACCCACAGGCCCGAGGCCTCCTCCTGGTCTCTATGTTCCATCCCCACATGTGGAGGCGAGGGCTTCATCTCATGGGGAGACTAACGCAGATGAAACCTGACTGCCTGAGTCTGGGTCTGTGTGATGGTGTTCCTGGTGCATCTCTCATGATACTGTATCTTCAGTGTGTCACACAGAGGTGTGATGTCATGCGTGACAAAATTACAGGGAGAATTATCCCCAACAGAGAAAAGTCCTCAAACACATGGAGATGACAGTTTGGGACTATCATAAACACAACGGACACTTGTCTAGAAATACTGAGGCATGAGCTGGAGGTTCCGTGGTGGCTGTGGCAGCTGTGGCCGTTGTGGCTACTATGGCCTCCAACTGTTCCACACTGCAGATCCCAGCACTCAGAGGTTAGAAGAGGGCTAGAGAGTGGGGAGGGGCGAGCAGCAGGGGAAGGGAAGGCGGTGAAGAAGGCCGGGTGTCACTTCACATGTATGCTCACACACTCAGGGCCCAGGCAGAGCTTTGTACATCTCTGGTGAATATTTTCAAGATACTACTCCATGAATACTCACATCTGCAAAGTGTAGGGCCTTGTCTAGGTGTGGATCGCCTGTACCTGTACCCACACACCCTAAAGTCTACCTCTTGATGAACAAAAACTGCCATTTGCCGTGACAGTCCAGACATCTGTGAGGTCACAGGGACAGAAGCCTGTGGGCTCTGGAACAGGGGACTTGCTGCTCTCTTGTGTTCAGGCAGCTTTTAAACTTGATCCCCAAGGGCCACCTGGGAAGGTGGAGGAGGCACCCTCAGGTGCGGGGAGCCCTACCAGAGGCCACAGTCAGACCCGATGCCTGTATGAAAGCAGAGGAGGTGGATAAGGAAGGTTATTCCCAGCACGGCTGCAGGCCTCACGGGATCTTCACTCTGTAGAGCACCGTAGTTACATAATGCTGCTCTTTCAAAGGCTTTTCATGTGTGGATAGAACCATTCTGGTTTGATGCTATTTTAAAAGGAAAGGCCTGCTTTAAAATGCAGTCAGATGAACGTCTTAGTGTTGTGACCACCACCTACAGGCCTCAGTCATGCTGAAAGCCACATGCTGGACTTCTGAGTAGATGTCACCTGTGTCAACAGAGCCTGAGTGTTTTCGGAGCACAAGTCCACAAACAGGATGACGGGAAGCCCTCGGGTAACTCGATATACTCCGTAGGCAAGGCTCACACACACAGCGACTGTTTAACCACGGTTAAAGAGCCACCCTCCCTGGGAGTGACAGCACACGCCTGCGATCCCAGCATGCAGCAGTGAGGGGCAGGGAGGATCAAGAGTTCAAGGCCAGCCTGGACTATATAATAAGACCCTGTCTCAACAATAAAAACTAACCAGTGTGGGAATACATGAATATATTTTCAGCACTCAGGAGGTAGATGTAGGAGGACGTGAGTTCAAGATCAACCTGGAGATCCTACTTAAAAAAAACAAAACAAAAAAAAGCACTGAACTCTACGTCATCATGGGAGTCATGGAGCTGCCAGGTAGGAAAAGGATTTGTCTTGTGAAGGTCTGCAGAACCAGCAGCTGAGCTGCCCTTAGCAGGGTCTAGGCAAGGAGTAGAAGATATAGAGGCACAGGACCTTCAGTGACCACACTGTAGAGAGCCTCAGACACCAGACCAGGCAGATAGCCTCAGACACCAGGATAGGCAGATAGCCTCAGACACCAAGCCAGGCAGATAGCCTCAGACACCAGGATAGGCAGATAGCCTCAGACACCAGGCCAGGCAGATAGCCTCAGACAACAGGCCAGGCAGATAGCCTCCGGCACTAAAGCAGGCAGGTGGCCTCAGCCAGCAGACTGGGCAGAAGGTACTAGGGCATGTGTCAGTAGTGAGACGAGTGAGAGACTAATGCACACCTGGAGAACTTAGCGGCGACACCCCTGAACTGCCCATGACTCTGGTTTAGGGCTCACAGGCAGCTACTTCCCCACGTGCACACAGCTGTCTCTGGACACCGCCCACCATCTGAACAGACAGCACTGGCTCTGCCGTGCCCTCTCTCCAGACAGAATCTGGCCACGGTCACCAGATGCCGTAGCTTGCCCAACATTTTAGCCACGGAGGAATGATTGCATGAGACAGGTCCTCCCTTAATTTAGACCATGACTTCATGGGACATTACCATATTTAATGCATTCTTGGGATTTAGGTTTCAAAGAGAGAGAGAAAGCAAGTTTCCCTGGATAACAGGCCTGGCCTACGTAAACAGAAAGCTCTTAGACATGTCCATGGTTCTGTGTTTGTCAACTGGCCTCGGTGGTACCCCACTTTCTCAGAAAGGGGGCTCCCAACTTTTTGTTTTCTTGGGGGAGGGAACACAGAGATGAGCAAGGCCAGGCAGAGAATGGCAGAGCTCCCCAGGCAGGGATCTGGAGTCAAAGGGTAGGTCCCACTCTTGGTACCAACACCCTCTGCCTTGCTGAGGGGATCAGCCAGGTCTGCAAGCTGAAGCAGACATCTGCCAGCAGAGGGTGCCAGAGTGCAGCCAGGACCTAAAGGCCTGGACTCTGGACAGGCACAGAGGCTAGGGGCTTCGGGGAACTGTATCCCAAGCTTTATATAAACAATTACACAAGGGTTTTGTTGTTTTGATTTGACTAGTTTTATTTTTTGTGTTTTGTGTGATTTTGTTTTGTTTTTGGTTTGTTTTTTGGTTTTTGAAAACAGGGTTTCCCTGGCTGTTCTAGAACTCACTCTGTAGACCAGGCTGGTCTCAAACTCATTGAGATCCTCCTACCTCTGCCTTCTGAGTGCTGGGATTAAAGGCGTGCCCCACCAATGCCCAGCTTGATTGGTTTTTGCTTGTTTGTTTGTTTTGTTTTAAATCTCACTCGTATTATAGTAAGGTGCTAACATATCTTAAAAACTGGGTAATTCTAGTTTAATATTTTGAGATTCTTTCCACTCCAAATTCTACAGAAAGAAAGGCAAGAATAAACAAGGCTTCGTTAGAATTACAAAGCCAACTTTACAGGCCCAAGACTCGACACGTTTTTCTCCTGACCCTGGGCGGGGCTGGTGTGTGGATGTGCTTGTTGACTTGAAGGCATGGCGGGTGAAGAATGGACAGCCACAGGAACGTAGGCACTCAGTGCTCGCACAGCTCCTCTTCCACTCCCACAGAAACCAAGGACCTGCCGGAGCCCATGTCCCAGACCAGCAACCTGAATCTCCAAAGCAGTGACTCGGCTACCATGTGCTGGGCCCATGCTGGGTGATGGGGGCCCAGCAGAGCAGTGTCATACTCTAGTAATGCAATGGGAGGCTTGGACAAGACTGAGATCCCAGGTGTGTAGCAAGTGAAGGTCTCTAAGTTTGTGCCCAGGATGGTGTGACTAGTGTAAGGTGCCTGTGGTAGGCGGTGGTGGTGGGGAGTTGACAGAAAGGAGAACTGGAAGAAGGGCGCACTTCCATAAAGTAACAAGAACCCCAGGACTACATCAGCCCATGGAAGGCCTGATGACAGCCACCTTGGGTGTGGAGTCTTGGTGCATCTCTGTGGTACATTACCTGGAGGGCTATGGGAGAAGCTGCCCAAACCAACACTAATGCATTCCTCAAAGACCTCTCAGGAGGACAGAGACAGAACCTAGGGCAGCCTAGCTGCATCTGCAGGTCTGCTCCTCAGCTCCTGAAAGCCCTGAAAGGGCACCCAGGAAGCCACAGCACCCCATCCACCATAACCAGACTGCAGTGCTCAGACAAGCACCAAGCTCAGCTCAGTAACTCCAGGGAGTCTCTTCTGACTGCTCAGCTGCTCTGCCCTTCTGGCCCATCAGCTTAGTGCTGTCTCCCGGCAGCTGCAGGGGCTCAGCTTGGCAGGGTCAGTCCCCCGGGCCTGAGTCCAGCTCCTTTCCTCTGCCCAGAGCCCTGCAGCTGCACTGACGGGCTGAAAATGCCCATTGTTCCCTGGTCCCCTAGAGATACTTCCCCTTACTCCTGCTCTGGCAAAGAGCTGCTTGGCAGTTTCAGATTTGTGTGGCAGAGGCCAGAGCTGTGTGGGGCAGCTGCCTCGGGCCCCTGCTCTCGGGATCACCCACACTCTCAAGAAAGTGCCCAGCATAGAGATGAGCCACTGTGTGAGAGTGCCAGCGCCAGCAGAGCAGCTTATGGGGAGGCCTGCAAGGCTGTGCTCTTCTGATAAGGAAATGCAGGCGAGGACACGAGTTACAGGGAGTCAGGAAATGTCTGTAGGGGTTAGGGGTCACCCATTCTGCCTTCACGGAGCTCCGAGACTCAGAGGGAGTCACACCCCTCCCTGAGCATCAGTGTTCTCTTTTGCCAGAGGAGGCTCCAGACTTCACCTTCACTTGCCTGCCTTGTTAATGCGCAACCATTCCTCCTAAAAGCATTTTTTTTTAAACCTCTAGTCGGGCCTTTAATCCAGCACTCAGGAGACAGAGGCAGTCAGATCTCTGTGAGTTCAAGGCCAGCCTGGTTTACATAGTGAGACCATGTCTCAAAAAAATTAATTTCTATTTCCTCCACTGACCCAGAACTGTTAAAAAAAAAAAAAAAAAAAACAGAAGCAAAACTCCTGACTTCAGTCATCACAGGGGCTGATGGCCAAACAGGGAGAGGGACTATGTCCCTAAGAGCTCCAGGAAGATGGAGGTTGGCCAGGAGCACTGTGGCAGGGTCCCCAGACCTCCCCACTGTGGCAGTTCTGTTCGGTTGGCTTTACTGCAGCCAAATTCTCTCCTCAGGGAAGGGACTGTGATGTGGAAACCGTCATCACCAGCTGCCCTGATTCTGTCCTTCTGTCCCCAACAGCCACTTGATGAGAGGGGGAGTCTGGGCTGCACCGGGCTCCTGGTGCCTACAGAGGTCATGATTCCTTCCTGATTCAACCCCCAAGGAGGGTGCTCAATGGGGGCAGAGGGCACTGTAAACAGAGTGACTTGGAATGAGGGACTTGTGTGTTCACACCGATGGGAAGTGGAGTCTGCAACAGCGATCCACAAGGACAGTTACAGCCCTTTCTTGTTTTCACTTCTGTTTTTCTGATAGAGAGTCTTCTCACTACACAGCCCTGCCTGGTTAGTACTCACTACACAGCCCTGCCTGGTTAGTACTCACTACACCGCCCTGCCTGGTTAGTACTCACTACACAGCCCTGCCAAGTTAGTACTCACTACAGCCCTGCCTGGTTAGTACTCACTACACAGCCCTGCCTGGTTAGTACTCACTACATAGCCCTGCCTGGTTAGTACTCACTACACAGCCCTGCCTGGTTAATACTCACTACATAGCCCTGCCTGGTTAGTACTCACTACACAGCCCTGCCTGGTTAGTACTCACTACACAGCCCTGCCTGGTTAGTACTCACTACACCGCCCTGCCTGGTTAGTACTCGCTACACCGCCCTGCCTGGTTAGTACTCACTACACCGCCCTGCCTGGTTAGTACTCACTACACAGCCCTGCCAAGTTAGTACTCACTACAGCCCTGCCTGGTTAGTACTCACTACACAGCCCTGCCTGGTTAGTACTCACTACACAGCCCTGCCTGGTTAATACTCACTACATAGCCCTGCCTGGTTAGTACTCACTACACAGCCCTGCCTGGTTAGTATTCACTACATAGCCCAGGCTAGCCTTATTGGCAGCAACCCTCTAGCTTCTGCCTCCTTGGTACTAGGATTACAGGAATGTACCCCCATGCCAGGCTCCATTCTTGATTTTTTTTTTTAAAGAAAGGAAAGGCCTGGTGGTAGAACACCAGCCTAGAACATCTCTAGTACTATAAAACAAAACAAAATCAAAAGACAAACAGCTCTCTTTCCGATTATGAAGTTTTCCTCCTCGAAAGAACTCGGTAGTTCTCCTGAGTATGGTAACAGGGCTATTACAGTATGATGTCGAGTCCACTCTCATGGAGGCTGTCCCCAGCGGCCTGGCCACAGCCTAACATAGGAGCTATAACAGCACCCTCCACCTCTTTGCTTTCCCACGGTGTCACCGCTGGCTGTTACACATGCATTCCTCTGGTTTGTTTCCTTTCTTTATCCCCTAGCCCAGAGGCCATGGTGGGCAGGGCTGGCTTGGTTGCTGCTAGAGACCACATGCTTTACCCAATCCCTGACAAAGCAGCCCCCACCCCCGGAAAAAAAAGGACAGAAGACAAACTGTGGGATGGACAGCTGTCTCTGGATCTAGAAGTTTGAGGCAAAGGAGACTTGGTGCTAGAGCTTTGGCTTGTCTTGTACCTGTATCTGGAAACGCTGGAGTGGAACTGGGGAGGTGTCATCATGCAATAGAGAACATTGTTTTTTAACCTTGAGAGAACCTGGGAAGAGCATTGCATACCCCTGAAGATTCTTCCATACTAAAACCTGAAAGTGCTTTCCACAGTTCAGACGGCCCCAGAGCACACCCGGGGGCAGTCTGTTGCTCTGATGCTGGCACGTGGCAGGGTCTTACCACAGGTAGGCACGTCTTCCTCCGCTGACGATGTCTGCTCATCTGTGGATGGCTTCTTCTTCCCCAGACCAATGATCTTGGTGATTTTCTTCCCGGTGACCTTGGACACAGTTCCCTTGCCATCTGACTTAGGGGTTTTCTTCCTCTTCACTGTCAACACAAAAGTGTGTCTTAACCATTCATGTCGAGTGGGAAAAATCACAGCATTAATCACCAGGCCATTTTTCCCCCGCAAACTGTTACTCATCATGCACATGAACATCTGTGATGAACCAGCTGCGGGTCCAGATGTTGGGGTCACAGAAGGGTATGGCTGTACCCAGAAAGCCTATACTCCAGGGAAGACCAGCTATGGCATGTACACATGTGCATACAGACACATGTGCATTATCAGACACACATGATGTGCTGAAGGCAACAAAGGATGGCAAATAATGGCAAGAACCATGTGAAGATGGGAATGACAGGAGAGTAGCTGAGTGGTCAGAGCCTGCCCTGGCTGACTGCTCAGACATAAGGAATGAATTCTGTCTGTCCCAGAGGGAGCAATGCCCAGGTAGGAAGATAGGTTGATACATTCCATCAGTGTGGGGAAGATGGAGGTGCCCAAGAAACCAAGGGAAGCTGGTGCCTTTGCAACAGCAGGCTGGCTGACAAGGGGCAGGTCTTCAAGGAGGAAAGGAAGTGGGTCCTCATTAGGGGTCTCTGTCCATTTTAGACACTACTCTAAGCGTCCCTGTCCAGAGCTCTCAGATCAGAGGCCTACCTTTCAGACTATCATCTCTTTTGGCCAGGACAGTGATGGCTAGAAACTGTCAATATATAAATCTAGACACACTTTGCATAAAAAGAATTTTTGGCTTCCCCAATAAGACCAGAAGACCTGGAAATCTGGCACTCACACATGCATCACCTTGATGCAGAGTCCATGCAGGTGATCACAGCTCCAAGTGCTGCCATAGGGCAGTTCTCACCCCTCCACACTATGCCACGGGGGGAGGTTGACTGCCAACTGGTGTCCTGCATGTGCTCCTACTCAGCCATGGGTACCCCCTCTTCTACCCTCAGACTTCAGCCGTGAACCCAGGGACGAGGCTCAGAGAAGTGAGGATGGATGTGTAAGGACACACTTGGACCTGAGGGACCTGATCCTTCCATCTCAGTCTCTTAAGGGTGCCATGTGCTAGAGCCAGGGTGCAAGGCCCTTCCCTAAGGGTCTCCGCCAGTGGGACACAACCTCACTTGGGGTGCACTTCTGCATCAAGACCAATACAACATCACCTCTCTCCCTACATACTTCTAGTACAATCCTTCAACCATTTGGGACAACCATTTAGGCAACACAAAGCCTTTTGGAATGCAACAGGTAGCCAGGCTCCATTCTCCCTTTTCAGAAACAACTAAACCCCAGCCCATCACATGAATTATTTCAGAGACAGAACATCCAGAGACATGTGACACACTATGGAATAATTCTCCAACCCTTCCTCTAAACACACATGCTCACTCACAAATGCCTTTTCAATCCTCTCTGGTGATGAAGAGGAAATGCTCCCCATTTCTACTTCTACCTGTCCCCCACCCCAATAAGATGAGTGGGTGAATTCCTGCCTCCCCTCTGATGTAAAAGCAAGTAGCAGTGTCTGAGGAAAGAGCTGCTATACTGTGGCTAAAAGATGAAGCCATGAAGAATTTGAGGACAGACAACATTCTATACTGAATGTTCCTGCCTTAGCCCCACAATTCTGACCCCAAGAGTGGCTGTATTTGGAGATGGGAGTCCTAATAAAGAAGGTTACATGAGGCCATGTGGTGTGGATGATTGATGCAAAAAGTAGTGTGCTTTTATAGACTTCACAGAACACGTGAAGACACAAGCCGGGAAGAAAGGCCCCCAGGGACCAGCCCTAACCATGGCCTTGATCTGCAGCCTCTGCTGTTTGCACCTCAGCCTGCAGCTTGTGTTTTTAGAACACAGACATTTTTTACTTATTTTAAATAAACTAGGTTAAGGCCTCCTGAGTTCTTAGGGGAAGTACCCCTGAGAATGTCTGTGCAACCCCTTTTCCATGCTCTTAGACACACATTTACTTACTGAGTACTGAGAACTTATCAAAAGCCTCGGTGGGAAGACCCAGCACTTCCTCCTCTACCAGACAGAAGCCCAGGGCAAGAGATCTAGGTCATTTCTCCTTCAGTCCAGCCAAGCCACAGGGGGTGGGAGTGACAGTGTTTGGCTCCATCAGTGGCTTGCCAGGAACCCAGAGATGAGCTTCATTGCCTCCTATTCCCAGGCCAGCTGGAAGTGAGGAGACCGGTCCCTGAGGTAAGCCTCCCACTCAGGCAGCAGGACTCCGAGAGAGTAGGATTCAGAGTCTCAGCATACATGAGCCCAGCTCCTGCCAGCAGAGTACTTGCTGGACTCCAGACCCTACGGCAGAGAATAATCACATCCTAGGTCATCCTTGGAAGAAAGGTCCCTATGTGGGGACATGACGGGAAAGCCATCGAGGACACTTTGAGGCTATTCAGTGGGAAAGGGGCAGGATGTAGCACATTACCAACTTCAGAAGGCGATAGAGAACTCTCAACTCAGTGAGGTGACATAGCAGAACGGTGGAAGGGTTCAAAGAGCAGAGATGGCCAAGACCAGTGTCCTCATGACGGAGACAGAAAGAGAACGTTCATATCTCAGTGTGTAAAGGACAAAACTAGGCAGGCCCACTTTCTCCTACAGCGATGGAAATAAAAGGGTTTTCTGTAGTCTAGGGGTAGCGGGGGGGCGGGGTGACATCATCAGACCCTGGGTTCAACAGGTCCACCCACAGACACCCCATTGAGGACTCTGTCTGAAAGGCACAGAGCACTGGGTGTGGGCCGCACAGTTTCTACAGTCTAGGACTTCCATCGTCTTTCCCCACATCTGCTATAGGACAGTCACTGACTCCCCAGGGTTCATCCTGAAAGAAGAAATGGGCATCTCAGAGAGCTATAGCTTTGGTTGCTGCCTTCTCTGGTGAGACCATAGTGTGGAGGTGCCTAGGCTTCCTTTCTGTGACCGCCACAAGATCCATCACAGAAGGGCCAAGCTAAGGAAAGCCCGGCCCCCATTTCTCCAATCAAAGTAGAGAGCAATAAGGACCAAGAAGAAGGCAAGGGAACTTGGGGCGCATCTGGACCGTGAGGTTCCTTTGTGATCTTCGACCAGCACCTATAACACACCAGGCAGTGTCACACAAAAGAAACATGTGTAACCAGGTCACCAGCCCATTCCCAAACACATAAAGCTGTCCTTGTTCAAAAGGAATAGGAAGGGGTTAGCGAAGAGACCACTTGGCAGTTAAGAGCATGTACTTCTCTTACAGAGAACCTGAGTTCAGATCTCAGCACTGATGTCAGGGGCCTCGCCTCTAACCCCAGAGATCCAAAGATGTCTTCTGGCCTCCACGGGCACCTGCACACACATGTGCACATACTCTCATATAAATAACAAATAACTTTCTTTTTACAGAGTGAAGAGGAGATTCCTAGGGACGTGAATATCCAACAGACACATTACTCCATAGACCCTAGTCACACAGGTTCCCAGAGGTTTGGGGACACGAAGCAAGAAAACTGGGCTGTCGGCCCAGCTGTTGTACCTCAGCAGTGAAACAGTAACCTGGTGGGTGGCACCTCTGAAGTCCCAGTTTGGGAGGCTAAGGCTGGAAGGATGCTTGAGTCCATGAGGCTGAGATCAACCTGTCCAAGGAGACTATCTCATGACAAGAAGAACAAACCGAAAAGAAAGATATGAGCCACATAGCAAAACAGGAGCTGCAGGGCAATCCTGCCTCAGAGAAAAAGGTAAAGACAGCTTCCCAGGCTGAGCTCTTCATTACACAGAACATGGCTGGTAGGAGCTTCCACTCAAGAGCAGTTCTGGGCAAAGGGCAAGACTAAAATTATATGTGGACCAGACTGCATTAGAAAACCACAATGAAGAAACAGACAGTGTGACCTTCCGGAGTGAACTGTCCCACTGTCTGGGCTTCAGAGTTCTCAGGGCTGGGACAGCTGCTGCTGCTGCGGGACATGACTCATTCCCAGGTAGGAACAATCATCACATATGAGCCGCACAGATGAGGGCCCAGGCACCCTGAGCAAGCTCTCAGGTCCATGTGGAGCTCTCTCCACACACCCTCAAGTCCTACCCCTCACTCCAGTGCATACTCAGAATAAAATGTTCAGCCCCACAGATGGGGGACAATCTTTAGGAAACATATTTTATAAATGGCTTACAAGAAGAGTATGTGAAGAGCCTCCAAAAGCTCAAAAAGAAACAACCCCATAGGAATATGGGCAAAGGGTCTGTGGAGACATCTTTCTAGAGAGATATATAGGCAACAAGAATGTTAAAGTGCTCACCACTGGGGAGGCTAGAGCTGCACACCACCACACACCTATGCAATACCAGGTAAAGACTGCAGGCCAGACGGGCAGCAAGCCCATGAGAACGTGTGGGCTTGCAACCCTACTTCTAGATAGGTCCTTGGGGATGCAAATTCCTACCGGGGAATGGGAATGTCCCCACTGTCCCCACATGCCAGGCCTGTGCGGTGCCAGAATGTCCTCACAGTTTCCATATGTCCTGTAGGGGACTCAGAATGTCCCCACAAGTCCCCACAAGTTCTACCTGAAAGTCAGAATGTCTCCACAGTCCAGTGTGTCCCACCTGGGAGTCAGAATGTCCCTAGAGTCACTGCGTGTCCTGAGATCAGTCAGTGGATGATGAGCAGAATTCATCTCCACAGGGAAGGCTGCGCAGCAGCTCTCACACTGTGGATCAAGGTGCGTTGAGATATGGGGAAGGGACCCCCAAGAGGTGGTACACCTTGGATCCCAAGTGAAGGCAGGAAACAGCAGCAGCTGCCAGGGGTGGGAGGGGGCAGAGGTGACAGAGAGGAGTGCAAAGGAACACTGGGGTGACAGAAATGCTCTCTTGATTGTGCAGATGGTTACTTGCTAGAGGTATATATTAAAGCTCAAAGAAGGGTTAAGTCACAGCTGTTATGTTTTACTGAATGTCATCTATATTGCTATAAAGTCAAGTTTAAACAAAAGGCACATCCCCTGCACATCCAGGTTCACAGCGGGTCTGCTCTCAAGAGCCGAGGGTCAGAAGCACCACAAGTACCACTGGTAGACGAATGGACAGCAAGATGCAGTCCATATAACAGAACGTTATTCAGTCTTGAAAAGGAAGGAAAGGCTCACGCACACTACAATACAGATGAGCCTTGAGGACACCGTACTGGATGAAATAAGGCAGTTGTAAATGGGGAAGTACCACAGGATTCCACTTGAGTGAGGTCCCAGTGTGTGGAATCCACAGAGATGGAAAGCAGAATGGTGATTTGTGGGGCTGGGGAAGGGGTGAGGGGCTTGGGTTTCATGGAAACAAGGTTTTGATTTGTGAAGACAGAAAGTTCCAGAGATGGACACAGGTGATGGCTACACAGCACTCTGTGTGTTTAATGTCCACGGGACACTTTAAAATGGTGGGAAATTATAAATTCTGTGGTATCTGTATTTTCCATGGTTTGACAATAATTGAGATGCAGGTAGGACAAGAGAGGAAGGTTCTGGGCCGTTGCAAATCCAAAGGCCTTCCTGTGTTCTCAGGGAACAGAAGGGTGGTGATGCCTACATGGCTGAGGCACGGTGCCTTCCCACACAGTCTCACTGCAACTGGTTTTTTGAGCTCAGCTATTCTTGGCATGTGTGTTAGAATCTCACCTTGTTCTTTTCCATTGCACGTGGTGACTCCATTTTCCACAGCACCTTCTCCATCGGAGCTGGGCCTCTCTGAAGACAATTTCTATAAGGACACAAGGATCACGTTATTCCCACAGTGGTCATGCAGACCTGGTGAGGTCTGATGGAAAGTGAAGCATTATCTCTGAACACTTTGCAGACGGCACACCAGCACAGACCTACTGAGCACTGCAAGTGTGCACTGCATTCAGACCTCATTTAAGAGCTATGAATGAACCAGGCCACTCACTCCTTTAAGTCCACATCATCATCCTTCATTGGTAATAAACAAGCCACAGGGTCTGTGAGATGATTCCTTGGGGCTCAGTCCAAAGCAGGCACTGAAAACGGACAGGGGCAGAACTGCAGACGTGCCTACCGAAGGGCTGCAGTTCTCGCAGAGTGTTATTAAAACCAGTAATTACGAATGAAAGGATGGAGGTCTAAGGGGGCAGACATGAGGGATGATACCCTGGCTAACCAACACACTGCACACATGTACAATTCATCTGCACAGAAAATAAAAACCATCAGCAAAACAAAAGGCTTCCTGGGAGCTGACATCTCTCACCTTCTCCAGTTCTGCCTTGTTCACGGGGGCACTGGCACTGGGTGGTGGGGAACACTCTGGATCCACAGGGCCACTGCAGCCACTGTAGGCCTCTTTGATCACCTGTGGGAATGAGACACAGTCTGAGCCTGCCCAGAGGCAAGGGTGCCCAGGCGATGCGTTGAGTCCTGTGTGGGCAGGCAGGGGAACCCGAGGGGTCAACAGCACTTGGTGTTTGAACTCACATGGACTTGACTTTGTTCACTCATTTGCTCTCCAAATCACCTGTCCAGTCCTACACTGGGAAATGGCGGGAAAAAAATACTCCAGGTCCTCTCTGGAAGTTCTCTCCCACAGCACTGGGATGTCATCATAAGCAATGAGGGTCATCCAAAAAGTGAGGGACTGGGAAGGTTCTCAGCATTTAAGAGCATGTACCTGTCAGGTAGCTCACAACTACCTGTAATTCCAGCTGCAGGGGATTCGACACCCTTCTGGCCTCCTTGGGTGCCTACACTCACGTACACATACACATAATTAAAAATAAAAATAAATCTTTTTTTTTTAAAGAAGGTGATGTCTGACAAACTAAAGAACTACAAGAACAAAGCATGATCCTTTCACAAGAAGGTGTCAACTACCTTAGAGCAAGAGGATTTGGGGGCTGTCCAGGATGACACACAAGCTGTAAGTGGGTATCACAAGGCTCTGGCCATGTGAACTGACAGAAAAGCTCCTGGGCAGAGTGAACAGCAGTTCAAAGGCTCTGCAGGAGGTGACATGTGTTTAAGGAGCCCGAGTGTCGGGGAGGAGAGGACAGGGGAGTAGGGAGTGGGTGGTGGGTGTAGGGGTCCAGTCCTATGTCCCCTTCGGGCCCGGGAGGAGACGGAAGCTGATCACTGGAAGGAGAGATGGGAGGATCACAGTGTGAGTAGGGGCTCCACAGCCAGGGTGAACAGCTCTGCGGTCTGCCTTTCACCTCGGCAGAATAATGAACTGTCCGGAGCCTGAACCGCCTCCTCCTCTAAGGAGCATAAATGTTCGATGCTTCTATTCTTCCAAATTCATGTTAAAAATTAAACTCCGAAGCAGCAGCCTTGGAATGGAGGGGGTGGTTTAGAAGGCAGCAGAGTCAGGGGAGCTGAGCCTCTATGAAGGGCTCAGACCTCAGAGAAGAGCTTCCATGCTTCTGGTACAGGACACACAACTGAGAGCCATCTATGAAGCAGAGCGCAGGCCCCCACCAGTCTCCCACCCCTAGAACTGTGAGAGACAAATTTCTGTTTATGGATGACTGATGTGAAGCATCTTGTTAAAGCAACAGGAATGGACTAAGGCCCTGTGACACTACCTTAAATTGTCTCTTTGACACAATGTGGAGTTGCCAGGGAAGGAAGTCTCAAGGAGGGATCGTCTAGACCAGGGGGACCTGTCTAGCCAGATTGTTCTGATTCCATTGATAGAAGTGGGATGGCCCACCCACGGTGGGCGACACCATTCTTTAAATTTGTGTTCTAGACTTGTAAGTACAGAGAGGCCTGAGCACAGCGAGCACGCCATTCATTGCTCGCTGCTCTTGGCTGTGGGTGTGATGTGACCGTCTACTTCAGGCTGCCTTAACTTGCCTGCAGTGAAGGAATGTGGGCTGCAATCCATCCTTCCTCCCCTAAGTTGCTTTTATCAGCAATAAAGATACCGCTTCTACAGACCAAGTCCCTCAGACAACGCCCAGAACACAGCGCGTGCGGATTGTTGAAGGAATCACACAGGAGGGAAAGAAAACCAGTGTAGGGAACGTGGGTGAGCACGGTGAGGAACTGAGAAGAGGGAAGAGGGAAGGGCAGTGACGTCACAGGGGCAGTGACGTCACAGGGCAGTGACATCACAGAGGCAGTGACAGCACAGGGCCAGTGACATCACAGGGGCAGTGACAGCACAGGGGCAGTGACGTCACAGGGGCAGTGACATCACAGGGGCAGCGACATCACAGGGGCAGTGACATCACAGGGGCAGTGACAGGACAGGGACAGTGACATCATGGGGGCAGTGACATCACAGGGGCAGTGACATCACAGGGGCAGTGACATCACAGGGGCAGTGACAGGACAGGGACAGTGACAGCACAGGGGCAGTGACAGGACAGGGACAGTGACAGCACAGGGGCAGCGACATCACAGGGGCAGTGACAGGACAGGGACAGTGACATCACAGGGGCAGTGACATCACAGGGGCAGTGACGTCACAGGGGCAGTGACATCACAGGGGCAGCGACATCACAGGGGCAGTGACATCACAGGGGCAGTGACATCACAGGGGCAGTGACAGGACAGGGACAGTGACAACACAGGGGCAGTGACATCACAGCAGCAGCGACATCACAGGGACAGTGACATCACAGGGACAGTGACAGGACAGGGACAGTGACAGCACAGGGGCAGTGACATCATAGGGGCAGTGACAGCACAGGGACAGTGACATCACAGGGGCAGTGACAGCACAGGGGCAGAGACATCACAAGGACAGTGACATCATGGGGGCAGTGACATCACAGGGACAGTGACATCATGGGGGCAGTGACAGCACGGGGGCAGTGACAGCACAGGTCACAGTGAGGCTGCAGAGGTGACAGTGAGGCTGGAGAGGTGACAGTGAGGATGCAGAGGGGACAGTGAGGATGCAGAGGGGACAGTGAGGATGCAGAGGAGACAGTGAGGATGCAGAGGGGACAGTGAGGATGCACAGGTCACAGTGAGGATGCAGAGGTGACAGTGAGGCTGGAGAGGTGACAGTGAGGATGCAGAGGGGACAGTGAGGATGCACAGGTGACAGTGAGGCTGCAGAGGGGACAGTGAGGATGCAGAGGGGACAGTGAGGATGCACAGGTCACAGTGAGGATGCAGAGTGACAGTGAGGATGCAGAGGGGACAGTGAGGCTGCAGAGGGGACAGTGAGGATGCAGAGGGGACAGTGAGGCTGCAGAGGGGACAGTGAGGATGCAGAGGGGACAGTGAGGATGCAGAGGGGACAGTGAGGATGCAGAGGGGACAGTGAGGCTGCAGAGGGGACAGTGAGGATGCAGAGGGGACAGTGAGGATGCAGAGGTGGCAGTGAGGATGCAGAGGTGGGGTGGGGATGAGGCATGCAGGCATTGCCTGAGAAAGCAGCAGCCATTTCTGGTAGACTCACTTGCGGTCTTGGCACACACTCCTGTATTTCTATCCTCAGCACCGGGGTGACAGGAAAGACATACAGGGGGTGTGGGCGATAAGCCTGGATCCAGAGGCACATCCCAGTCAGAGGTCAAAATAAGTAGAGTTGCAAGCAAAAAGATGGTCCTCCCAGCCACATAGTGGTGCACTCCCCAGGAAGAGGGCAGCCAGGGAACAGAGGGGGAAGACCAAGCATGCTCTTCCCCTTCTATCCTGCACTTAAGGGTAGTTAAAGGAGAGAAACTGGGTGCTGGTTGGTGGTGGTGCACACCTTTAATCCCAGCACTTGGGAGGCAGAGGCAGGTGGATCTCTAGGTTTGAGGCCAGCCTGGTCTACATAGTGGGTTCTAGGTCAGCCAGGGCTACATAGAGAGATCCTGTCTCCAAAAACCAAAAATGAATGAATGAATGAAGAGAAACTGGGTGTTCAAGCATGATGGAATAGGAAGGCAGGAAGCAAGCAAGAGGATTGGCCTTAGGAGCAAGGAGAAGGAAGGAGGGAAGGAGGGAAGTAGAGAATGGACAGCAGCCAGGTATCCCGGGTCTCTCTAAGGCAGTGGTTCTCAACCACAGGTCATGACCCCTTTGGGGGATCACATATCAGATATTTATATTATGAATTATAACAGTAGCAAAATTACAGATTGAAGTAGCAATGAAAGAAATTTTGTGGTTGGGGATCAACACAACTAGAGGAACTGTATTAAAGGGTCGCAGATCAGGAAGGTTGAGAACCACTGGCCTAGGGGAAGCAGAGGGCAGGGGAGGGGGCTCCTCCCCCCTCTCTGTCAGGAGGAACTGAGCACAGAGCAGGTGTGGGCTCAGGAAAGCTGGTCACACAGGGGGTTGAGAAAACTATCTGATCCTACTCCCTCGGTGAATCAGGGGGACGGAACACCAGTCACCAGCTGTGTGGCCCTGGGGGAAAGAAAGAACTCATCCCAAACCTCCATCTCCTCACTAGCAAAGGATGGAACTGAGAAGCCCCATCTTGCAGGACGGCATCCAGCATGGACACTTTCACAGGTGGCAGTCTCGGTGACACCAGTGCTGTCACTAGTGTGAGCAGTCTTCTGACTCATGCTGAGAGCTCAGACTGTGACCCTGAGCTACAGAGGCAGGAACTGCCGGACTACGGGTCACAGTCCCAGCATAAGTGTCTTCTCGGCCACCCCCTGCATGTCACTGGGTTCATGAGGTCCAGTGGTATGAAGTCCAGTGCACGTGGGGCTCACACCCCTCATCTCTACAGTCAGCAGGTAGCTCTTTTAGAATTCCCTTGTTCGTCTGGGGACTAAGATGCCTTGGGACTCAAACCCAGACTCCTGGGCAAACAGAAACACGATGTCCCCAGTCTGCACAGTGGCCGGCAAAGCAGCTTCACAGCCAGCCCCGTCCCTGTCGCTTTGCTGGGATCTGACCCAAGCATCAGCAGGACTGGGGTCTGTTCCCAGCCACTCCGCCGCTCAGCTTTCCCAGGAGAAAACAGAATGCCCACACTTAAGATGGGAAGAAAATGGGGGAAGAGGCCAACGCTTCACTGCAAGACTCTCCTCCTGTGACTTCTGGGGGAAAAGCCTGTGGGGACCCTCCACCCAGGGACCTCGCCTTCCCCAGGCAACAAGAGGGGGGAGGATCAGCTTTCCTCACCCGGAAACTAGGCCCCTGGCTCCCTTTTCAGGTTCCCCTTCCTTCTGCCCCAGGCAGTGACTAAATCTTCAAGCGACAGGCATGTCTGCATTAAGGACAAGACTATCCTTTCTCTGGAGAGAAACATACTGGAAGGGGTAAGTTCTGAGCTCTACGGTTCAAGTCTAGGCCTGCTCCGCCACTCACCACCTGAGCAAGGCCTTGCCTTTTACTAAGCCTTACTCTCTAGCTAAATCTCACAAAGCAACAGCCAAAGGAAAGGCTGTGGGGGGCATCCCCGTGATGGGCATCCCCGTGGTGGGCATCCCCGTGGTGGGCATCCCCGTGGTGGGCATTCCCGTGGTGGGCATCCCTGTGGTGGGCATCCCCGTGGTGGGCATCCCCATGGTGGACAGCTGAGAAGTGTCCCACCCAGCACTTCTGTAACCAGTCCTCCAGTAACCCCAGCTTGTAATTGAAGCTTTAACTAAGGAAATTGGCTGCAATTACAAACAACCCTGAACTTGATGAGTTCTTCGTTCTCACCAAAGCCTGCACTCCAGAGGCTGCAGAGGCATGGTCTGGCAAAGCTACGTTGTCTTCCTTTCTCTTTGGTTTTCCCTGCCCACAGGAGAAGCATGTGGTAGCACATTTCACCTATTCCTACCAGTCCTGGTGGAGACAGGTGCTATGTGTTTGCGTATGTGTCTGCCTGTCTGTGTGCACATGTGTGTCTGTCTGTGCGGCTCTGTGTGGCTCAAAATGGTCTGTTTGTGTAATTGTGCTGGTCTGACACTATGTTTGCCTGTCTATGTGACTCTGTATGTGTGTCTGTCTGTGGAACTCTCTGCATGCCTGTGGGCCTGTGTGACTGTGTGTGCTGCCCCTGGAGGAGCTGTGCAGTCTTTTGACTCAGTACTGCTCATCCTCCAGACGGCAGCCTCCTCTCTCTTCCAGGCATCCTGCTCCAGCCACCTGCTGTAGGCTGAGTCTTACATGTCTCCGGAGACCACATGCTGAAGCTTGACCATCAGCCTGGGACTTGATTGGGAAGTGATGAAACCTTACAAGATGGAGCCTAGCAGGAGGAAATTTGGTCACTAACTTGAAGGGGATAGAGTGCCCTCACCTCTACCTACTGCTCCCTTCCTAACTGCCCCAAAGTAAGCAGCTTCCTCTACCATTGGCTCCAGCCATGACTGTTGACTCTGCCATAAGCCTGAAGGCAGTGGAGCCAACTGACCATGGACTGAAACACTGAGCCAAAAATAAACTTGCCCTCCTTCAAAGGGTTTCACTCAGGCATTTTGTCACAGTAGCAGAAAACTGACTGAAACACTCCCCCAGGTCTGCACACGTCCACATCTGCCCAGAGGATCTGTTGATCCATTAGAACAAGCTCACTGGATCTGTCTTATATACAGTTTCTATGCACGGACAGATGCCCGTAGCAGCAACTTTATTATTTTTTTTTTTTAGACAGGTCCTCGCTTATGTAGCTTTGGCTGTTCTGGAACTCACTATGCAGACTAAGCTAGCCTTGAACTCACAGAGATCTGCCTGCCTCTGCCTCCTGAGTGCTGGGATTAAAGGTGTGCACTACTATGTCTAGCAGCAACAACTTTGAAGGTCTTATTATTAAAAGGGAAACTTTGCAATAAGAAAAAACTAGACGGATTTTCTATAAATATTTTTTAACTGAACCAATAAAAAACATGGAAAGAATAGAGACTGTCACTAAAGTGAAAGCCGTGCAGCAAAGTCCACTAGTCCTTTGCCCTCATGTCAAGAATCGCAAAAGCACAGAGAAAGCGCCAGCTGGCATATACACACTTCGACCTCTTCCTTCCAGACCAGGCCAAGCTCTCCAGAGAGAGGCAACGGCACCTTCCTGACAACCTCTTCCCAAGCATCCATGAGTCTACCTCACACACTGGAAATACTGCCACACTTGCTTCGCCCATGACTCATTTCTCTCTCGACTAGAACTCAGTCCCTTGTGGAGTGCAGCCATGGGTTGCACAGTGCTGGGATGGACATGCAGCAACCCAGAGAGACCCAGACATCCACCTGGGGCAGGCCAAGAGCAAAGAAAGCACCTTGGTGTGAGACTCTGTCTTTTCCTAGTCTCAAGACCAACCTGTCCAGAACACAGAGAAAGCACCTGAGAGAAGGTGAACACAGCTGGCCTTGTTCCCACAGGGCTCCCACCAGTGGGAGAAGTCAAGCTGCTTCATTCACTGTCCTCTGCATCTCCCAAAGGCACCTGTGGGGTCCCCTCCAAAATGATAAACAGAGGCTCTGCCACTCAGGGTACTTAGAGACCTCTTAGCGTATGTCTATGCAAAGAGTAGTATGAGAAGTTCAACATGTACTTAAGAGAATGGGATTCAAATTGAAAAATCACAACTCCTCCACACAACAAAATACTCTGTGGTATTTTTGTTTGCTTTTAACTGAAGCCCTCCACCCCAGAAACACAACCTCTGCACATTTTTATGGAAACCCGATCATGCTGCTTCTGGGAATGCTGGCTCTTGTCTTATGTTTGACCTCTGCACAGAGGCTCCTGTCTGCAGCTTCTGCACACACACGTACATTTATGTGGATACACACACACACACACACACACACACACACACACACACACACACACAGGCTTCTGGCAAGCCTATGGATGATGGATGTAACAGGCAGATAGGACACGTGGTTCTGGTGATGCTTCCTGCAGAAGGAGGAACATCACGTGCCGGTCAAATGCTGCCCTGTGTTTATCATACTTTGAAAGGGAAAGGATTTTTTAATTGTTATAGTTTAATTGTTATTTCTAAATGTCTGCACCTGGATCATAAACTCTGAACAAGCTTTGATAACAGTAGTCTTGGGTGATGAGACACGTGTCTTTGTTTATAAAACAATTCCTAGTAAAGAGTAGAAGAGCATTTCCATAGGGACTCACAGTGACGATGGGATCACTCAGTGGGAGAGGGTCCCTAGCACGTGTGAGGCCATGGACTAAATGCCTAGGTAGGAGCCTGAGACCCTAAGGTATGTTCCTGGGGCCTTAACTTTACAGTGTCTTGGGCCAGTAAATGTGGTACTGGGCCAGCCAGGGTTACTTGCTAAGGCATTGTCTTAAAAAACAAACAAATGAATTTAAAAAATAAAATAATAAACAAAGTGGAAAGTAAGTCTTATTGTAGAAAAAACAGCTGATTGAAAGGTTTATTTATTATATAACCAACAAAACCGAGACAAATGAATAGGGCACACAGTATTTCGCTTTTCCCACACAGAAGAGCACATAAAACCACCACCCTCGCCCTGACAACACAAAACAAGCTAGAGAAACCAAAAAACCAAAACCCAAAACACAGTCGTAGCACTTTTCAAAGCCATCTGAGCATGGGGGTGAGGAGGGCACAGTGAAGGAAACCCTAAAGATGAAGGGGCCTTGGAGGAAAAAGGCTCCCCCACAGCTGCCCTCCTGGCAGGTAGATGGGGGAAGGGGACAGCAGGGTAGCCCAGGACCTGCAGGAGCCAGTTCTCAGCCCTCCCATCTTCCCTGAAAGGATAAGGAGGGTCCAAAAGGCAGGCAGGGAGGAGATAGGGTCAGCATCCTGAGATGCAGGGCACTTCATTCAGGGCAAGGTGTCTGCTTTGCCAGGGAACTCCAGATGCACAGCAAGTGCTCACTAGGAAGGTTCCAGCTTCCAGGACCAAAGGGAAGCCAAAGCCACCCGCTGAGGCTGAGCCCAAAGCAGACAGTCTGCCAGGCTAGACCTAAAGACACCCACAGGCTGCTCAGAAAGCTTGTCCCCAGCACACGAGACCTCAAGCCTCTTGCCAGCTCTCCGGTCCCCAGCCATGCCCCTGTGAAAACCCAGTACTCATTCTGAAGGCAAGAGTGGTGTGAAGCAAAGCAACATTTCTACCGTGCCCAACAAGAGACCCAAGGGCTACACCTGGCTCTGGGAATGGCCGAGGGCAGTCTCTGCGGTTTCCTTCCATTCATTCCAAAGCCTGTGCAGACTCCTGGGGCAATTAGAAGCAATCCCAGAGATAGCCCCAGTGCTGGAAAGACCAGACACTAAAACAGCTGTGACAGAATGATGAAACAGCCAATGACATGGGGAGTGTCGCACAGACAGGCGCGATTTCAGACAGATGACAAACAGAGAAAGATGGGAAAGTGCTAGAATGGAAACTGGGATCCAAGATTGAAGTGGGCATGAGGCACACTGGGCCAGAAGCTTCCAAAACAGTGAGGACAAGCCATGAGGAGCACACAGCCAGAGGGCCACAGGGGTGAAGAGCTGCAGACAGGGACCCCCAAGTCTGCGGGAGTATCCAACAAGAGATACCCAACAATGGAGCTGCCAAAGGAGGGAGAAAGGCAGACATCCTTGGAAAGGACTGTGGCCCAACTGCTCCAAAGCCAATGAGAGGCAGCATCTGTGGGACAGATGACAGACGAAGACCAGGAAGGCCGACCCTCTGCACCAATACCGCAGGGTCACCTGCTGGAAGCCCAGAGGTAAAGCAACTTTAGAGGCTCCAGTGCCAGTGACACCAAACTTGGGAACAATGGCTGTGGACAGGGTTGGCTTCTCAGGAAGCAGACAGTGGCTTTCACACCACCTGGGAGTCCATTTTCAGTGTAGGAAATGGGCTTTCAAACATCTTCTACTTAATTAAAAAATGCTCACTTTGTGTGTACCTCTGGTGTGTATACGCACATGAGTGCAGATGGCCATGGAGCCCAGCTGTGTCATGTCCCCTGGAGCTGGAGTTACAGGCAGCTGTGAGACATCATATAGGGATTTCAAACTGAACTTGTTCTTAACCACTGAACCATCTTTCCAGCCCCTCCCACATGAAAGCAAAACAAAATACCAATTTCTTTGGAGGAAAAGGAAATGACACAGGATGGAGGCTCATATCCAAGAATGAATGAAGACCCAGGCATAGACCCACTTCTCTGTCTCCTTAGGCAGGAGAATCGGGAGTTCATGGTTCTAGACACTAAAACAAAAGTTCCCTGAGAAGAGAGAGTTAAGCAGGGGATGCATCTCTCAATCCCATCAGCATAGGGCAGCATTTAGGGACTTAGAAAGATACAAAGAAAAAAATGTAAGACTTTAGGCACCCAATGAATCTGAATTATTCAGAATCTTGTTTTGAAAACCTCTACCACCTCTGTGGCTCAGCAGGTAGGTCAAGGCATCTACAGCACAAACTTGACAACCTGAGTTCAATCCCAGGATCCCACGGCAGAAGAAATGACTGTAGTCCTCTGACCTTCAGCGTGCACCTCACAGCATATACACTCACACACACACACACACACACACACACACACACACACACACACACTAATAATAATAATAATAATTTAATAATAATAATATAATAATAATAATAATAAATGATTAAAATCATGGTTCTGATAAGGTAACTGATCTAATGATGGATCTGGAAGGAACTATCTTAGGCTACACTGAGACAATTAAACTCCTGTGACTGAAACCCCTTTGTTACTTGACTCTCATTGTTTTATTAGCATCTATTGTTAATTACATGTAATAGATTTCTTAGTGAGCTTGTCACACATGCATACATTTTTTAGCACAGTCACCCTGCTGTCCTCTCTTCCCCTGCTCTGCTGTCCCCTCCCTTCCTAACTGGCCCCTCTACCTCCATATCTTTTTATTTTTCTTGTGACCTAATGAACTTCATCATGGTTAGCCACAGGAACATGAGTAGTAACTCACAGGATCAGTGGTACACAGCTGAAGAAAATGTCCCTTCTGCCCTGGGGTAACCATTAACTGCTCATAGGCCCTCAGCAAAAGAGCAGAGAATCACATCCTCGCCACTGGCAGACCTGACTTATAAATCGGTAAGGAGAAGCTGGGCTCTGTGAGCCCCTGCACTCTCCCTCTAGATCTTCCGGTCTTCCCACCCCCACTTCCACAATGTTCTCTGAATTTGAGAGGGTGATACAGACACCCCACTAGGGCTGAGTGCTCCACGGACATTTTGACTTTCATTTCTAGGGCTCCTTAAGCTCTGGTACTACGGAAATAACAGCACAAATATTAACTAGAGTAATCTACTCCAACTCCTCAGAAAAAGATTATCTGCCTTATATTATTTACTTCCCTTGTAAGAAACACGCTAAAATTAAAATCCCTGCAATTAACTGCCATTCGCGAGTGGAGCTGCCATGCTATAATTAGCTAAGCGCCTCAGTCGGTAAGTAGCTCACACATGGGGACGTAGTCGTCAAGGTTATTTCACCCCATCAGCATCTTAGAAGCATGTTGTTCCACTTGTCTGTTTGCCAGCTGCTCAGGGACTCAGAGTGACTTCATGTCAGATGCTCAGCAGTGAGAAGGGAGCTCAGCATGCTGAGTATCTAAGGCTGCAGGACAGAGGGGGAGTAGGGACCGTCCGAGGTTCGGGGTGGTCGTCCCAAGCTTCCCATAGGGAACAGTGAGTGCCAACCATGGGAAGGAGAGTCCAGGCAGCCAGGAAAGGAACCCAGAGAAAGAAACAGTCACCAGGAAAGGTTCTCACTGTCCTTTCTCCTTCAGTGAACAGACAGGCTAAGATCATGGGAAGAGGGAGGAAAGAGAGAAGGTCTAGCTGTCAATCATTCAAACAAGAGTGAACCGAAGTCAAACCAAAAAAACCCCAAACTCGGTGCCTGGATGGATCCCTGTAGAACGCGACAGCATGTGACCTGAGACTCAACCTCTAGTAGTCAAATGAAACCAGTAATAGTGGCAGGAGATTAGGAGACCATGAGTGTCTGGGGTGATAAATATGAGGACCCACAAAAAACACTGGGTGCAGGATTGTGTGCTTGTAACCACAGCACTGAGGAAGCAGTGAGGTGGTTCCCTGAGGCTGGCTGGTCAGCCAGTCTAACCTTTTCTGAGGTCTAGGCCAGTTAAAAGTGGGAGGCCCTGTCTCAGAAAAGCAAGGTGGATGGTACCTGAGGAATGACATCTGAGCTTGTCCTCTGGCCTTCACATGCCCATGTTCCACGCATCTCTCACAGCACACACACACACACACACAGACACACACACACACACACACACACACACACACACAGACACACACACACACACACACACGCAGCATGAGTCAATGAGATGGAAAAGTTTCTGTAAACCTTGAAGTCTCTAGAGCTCCAGCAGCATAGTGAGCTCTCAGTCTGGAAGAATACATAAACTCCCAGGAGAGATTCCTGAGCCTGAGGCTTGCAGAGGGGAACCCAGAAAAAACTCTTCCCAACCACCTGGGCATCACAAATTTCAGGAGAGCCACAGCCATTGCTGACAGAGTGAGACAGGCCACCTCTGTGTGAGTTTCTGGGCATCTAACAAAGCTTCTTCATGGACCTGGAGTCTGACTGTGTGCTCCTGGGAGCCATGAGGAATTGAGGTTCGTGGTTCCCCACATAAGGCGTGTGTTCATCTTCACTGTTAAGCTGCTGGGTTTGGAACCACCTGAGACCCAACTCTGGACGTGTGTTTGGGGATGTTTCCCAAGAGGATTAACAGAAGAGAGAAGACTCACTCTAAATGTGGGTGGTACCATCCCATGGGCTGGAGGCCTATCTTAATAAAAGGAGAAAATTAACTGAGCACTAGCAACCATCTCTGTTTGCTGGTGACAGATGACCCTCACACCTGTCGCCATGCCTTCACCACCGTGATGGATGACAACTTCAAGCTGTGAGCCAAGCAAGACAGGCCCTTCCTTTCTTTAGTTGAGCTTGTCAGGTTATTTTGTCATAGAAGTGAGTGAGGAAATAGGAACGGTGGTCACAGATGTCCAAGTACATGTCACCTCTTTCCAGTCCAGCCCTCACCACAGGCCATGATGAACTGAAACCTTGGGAAGACAGACATGCACAGCTTCTTCCTAAGGGCCTGAGGAGCTGCTGTGGTTACAGAATCATTTCCAAAGGCCATGGAGCATGGAAACTCAAAGGGATCGTGGAATTGTATTTGTTTTAAAAGGGTGGTTGATGATTATATGAGTTGTACCCAATATTGCTGCTGTAAGCCATTATTTCAATATATTTTCTTCCCAAATACCATGGCCAGCATGAGCAAACACAATAGACAAAGAGAACAAGTTACGAGCTCTTGCAAAGGCCAGGTCAGAGCCCCCCATGCCCATACTGTTCAAGCAGAAGCCAGGGTCAGAGCCCCCATGCCATCTCATTCAGAGGTAAAAACCAGACCAGCATTTTAAGAGAAATTTAAAACTGTAAAAGAGATACTTCCAAATTAAAAATGAAACAGCTAGAAGTCCTAGGGCTTAAAACTATGGACCCCAAAGCTCCAATACAGCAATGTTAGGAAGCTCGGCATTTGAGCTGCAAAGAGACTGTGGGGTAGAACACTCATGGGTGGGATTAGTGCCCATCGGTGCCTCATAAAAGAGGCTGCAGGTGGACACCTCCCTCTTCACCACATAAGGACAGTGAAAAGGTCTAATCAGAGGCCAAATCTGCAGCTACCTTGACTTACACTTCTCAGTCTCCAGAGCTCAGAAATAAATTGTTGCTGTTAAAGGCCACCCCACGTGGGGCATTTCAGCAGAGCAGCCTGAGCAGAGTAAGACAGATTCCAAAACCAAAATTACAACACAGCAGCACAGGGACCAAACAGACCAGAAACAAGGAGAGAGAACTGAACAAGACCAAGAAATAAGTAAGTCAGACCAAAGGGAGATCAGGGACAGAGAGTACAAAGTAAGAAGCCCTCTCGGTTAAATATCATTTCTGAGACTGGCAGATAGATCAAAGCAATACTAAAAACAACAGCAGGACAGATAGACAGCCTCCTGGGACAGACAGCCTCCTGCAGCTGGGAGTCAGGTGAGTGAGACCAATGAGTGTTCACTATCAAAAACAAAACAAGGAATAGCTCTGTGTTAAAGGCTAAGGCTCACAACCCAAACTTCAAAACAACAGTGGGTAAAGGCATTAACTGCCAAGTCTGACGACTTAGGTTCAATCCCAGAGACCCACATGGGGGGAACAGAGAACCGGTTTTCAAAAGTTGTCCTCTGATCTCCATATGCATGCCATGCCCTGTGTGTATGTTGTGTGTGTGTGTGTGTGTGTGTGTGTGTGTGTGTGTGTGTGTGTGTGTGCAAAATAAAAATGTAACTTATTTTTTTGAAAAAGACAAAGCTCCCAGGTTTTTGACAAATTATCAACCAAATGAACAATAGCCCAGGAAGAGGTCTGGAAGTGAAGGAGGCTCAGAGCCATGGCCTACCTTCAGCCACTGCTCAGCCTGCTCCTTGCTCTGGACAGCAAGAACCAGGGGGTCTGTGCCTTGCTGGGTGATTTTCAGCTCATGCTTCTTCTTCTTACTGTCTCTCGGGATGTATGTGATGCTGCAGCCTTGCAGGGGCAGCTCCATCTGAGGCTGCTGGTCCTTGGAACTTTTATAGCACTGCATGGAACAAAACAGACCAATTGATGCCATGAGGACATATGATCAGAAACAATGATGAAACCCAGTACAACCAAACCTCCAGTGCTAGCCAGGTTTCAGGAGGTGTTGAGACAGAAGAATGGCTCAACAGCCAGCTAACAGG
Organism: Peromyscus maniculatus bairdii; assembly: GCF_049852395.1. Lineage (NCBI taxonomy): Eukaryota > Metazoa > Chordata > Mammalia > Rodentia > Cricetidae > Peromyscus > Peromyscus maniculatus. The sequence continues at coordinate 2,971,388 of NC_134861.1, forward strand.
TGTGACATATACAGAGTCTGCTGCCTACATCTGGCACACACAGGTGTGTGTTAATTCAGCCGAGGTCTATGAAACATCTAGGCCACTACTGAGAAGACACTGATCTAGCCTGTGTTCCACTGAAGCATCTTCAGAAAATTGCATTTATTTTTATGTGAATATGAGATATATAAAAGGATCTGTTGCAACTACAGAGACCTACTGTGGGCAGCTAGTGCAATAATGAAGATGCTTGGAGCTGGAGAGATGGCTTAGCACTTAAGAACGCACACTGCTTGTTGAGAACCTCATCTTGGGTCCCAGCATCCACATCAGTTGGCTCACAACCACCTGAACTCCAGTACTGTCTGGAGATCCTGGAAGAGGTAAGCTCAGGCTGCCTCCAAACAGGACTCATCCAGGGCTGCCACTAAGAGCCTGAGGAAGGGCAAACAGGTAGGACTTGATTCAAGCAAAATGCATGGGGAGCCCACAGGCCCTGGAGTTAGTAGACCTCACTGGGTGTGCCCAGAGAGGCTGGCCTTGACTCTCTTAGCACCAGATATAGGCAGGTCCTGGAGAAGAAGGGTGACTTGGCCTCAGAGCTCCCTTAATGGAGGCAGCTTTCCCAGGGCTACCCATTTGCTAGGGAATGGGTGCTTCAGTCTCAGGGAGCTGCCTGAGTGGCTACAAAATTGTCTGGGCATGAAAATAAAGGCCTAGAGATGGAGTCGATAAAGCAGGTAGTGGTGACACCCACAGGAGGCCAGGCAGGATGCCTGAAGAAGAAAAAGCATGCTTTCTGTCGTCTGAGTAGTAGAGTCTTGGATTATTTCTGAAGGAAAATAAAACACACACACAACTACTTTAAGCCAAACGTGGTAGTGCCTGCCTATAATCTCATCTTTCAGAAGATGGAGGAGGGAAGATTGAGAGCTCAAGGCTAGCCTGGGCTACATAGTGAGTTTGAGGCTAACCTGAGCTATATAGCAAGACTCTTGTCATAACAAACCCAAAGTTCCATCTTGCATTTTGTCTTGCGTAGTGTCTTCCCTCATCTTCTATTTATTTCCTCGGTAATTAAGCTAGTCTCTGTGGAAGTTGTTACCATCATGGGGCAGAGAGAGGGATCTCAGAGGAGGCCCAAGTGCAGGAAAAAAGCAGGGGAAGAGGAAGACAACAAATGAGTGTGGGACAGGGACCAGGAACCTGGGCCCCAACATGCTGACCCTGCATCAGCCCTGGGGCCGCCTACATTCAAAATAAAAGTTCTCTTTCACATAAGAGTTGAGTGCATTTTAAAATATTTTATATAGCTTGTCACCATCTTGCAGCTATTGCATCAGATTATAAATAAGGGCTGTTAATATTTTTCATGCTTTAAAATCCCCGATGGCATCATTTTTGGCATATTCTATATTTGGAAGAAATTCAGGCCACACATGTGGAAAAAATATGCACTTTGTTTTAAAAAGTTGAGCAAAAACATGAAGCACATACAATGTCCTAAGAGCCTACGCCAGTAAGAAACCCATAATTCACTGGGGACCAGGATCTTTACAGTGTTATCTGCTCCTCTAAATGTGCGGAAACAGAAACTCAGATTTTCTTTTTTAATGACTCACTTTTGAGCAATTGTTTCCTGAGATTAATTTGAAAGACAAAAGGCATAAGCTGTACAGTAAAGCCCCTGACCTAGTGACCAGCCACGGTTTCTGAAGGAAGGGGGGGTGGTGTAGGAACACAGTCTCCAAGGCTGCTCCGTCTTAGGGCCCCCAAGGGGACTGCACGTGTGGCCAGAGTTCTGTACCTTCCACACCCTGCCCCTGGACTTCCTCCACCTTCCTGTTTGCTTCAAAATCAAACCCAAAACAAAACAAAACAAAAAATCTTCTCTTTGGAAAGCTTTAGGCTTTCCAAAAGAATGTCCCTTCCCTCTGCCCTCCCCAAGGCGCCTCCACAGGCTCCGGGCCTCTGCTGTGACCTGGCTGGGAGGAATTTACTGACTCACTGCAAATGAGAAAGTCTATCTTGCAGCTTCTGGCAAGTCTCAACATTGCTCATTTCCACTGACACAAGCCACAGGCCCAGCAGGATGAGAAGGACTTGGGTGTGGGGGACCATGAGCCCTCCCTGCAGAGGTGCCAGCCTGGCTGGGCTGGGCCCACCCCTGGCTCTCAAAAAGGTCCCAGGGCTTGCCTGCCCTGTGGTAGCATCTGCATGTACCAGCTGCCATCCTGTACACTGTACATCCTGTACACTGCCCACGGCGCAGCCCCGCTGGGCTCCTCACCAGCAACTTGGTGTCCTTGATAACACAGAGCAGCTTGGTCCACTGGCCAAAGCGTTTCTTGCGCAGCAGGAAGGCGCAGATCTTGGCGTCTTTCACCAGGTCCATAGAGGCCTCCTCCGAAGGCCACTGGTGCCTGGTTTTCTTCCCTTTTCCGTCCTCCTCCTCTTCATCGTATGACTCATAGGAACTGCTCATAGCATCAGAGTCATAATCTGTGGAGGAGAAAAGGGCAGAGGTGAGGGGCAGACCTCACAACTCACCTCACCTGGCCACATTTCCAACCACCGTGGGCTTCAGTGAGAAGGGCTTCCGCCCTGAGGACGAAAACTCCAAGACTCGGGCAGTGGAAAGCCAACAAAATGTTTCAAAGGCAACAACTAAAACACCGAGATTTATTTTAAAGTCTCTGCACTCTCTCACATAGACAGGGTGATGTCACCCTGATGGCAACATTAGCTGCACTCCGCCTGGGGTGGCCCCTCGGGAACCTTGTCCAGATGGGGTGTCTACTCTTAATCTGGCCTTTATTAACTGCCCCCAAGTCTGCCTGCTGACACTGCTGCCCACAGACCCTTCAGAACACTCGGGATCCACCAGAGACCATTCCCCACGGGGTCACCTTGGAATCTGTGATGGGATTTGTCCCATCTTTCTGACAGAATGCCCTTCACACGAAGACGCATCGGCTCAGGTTACAGTTTCTTCACACATCCCCTGCTCTTTCTGCCCTTGGGCTCTCTGCACATACCACCAGCTGCCCCCATCTCCTCCCTCTCTGCTGGTATAACGTGTGCTCATTACTAGTATGACACTCATGACTTGTCCTGGCGAGCACTCCTTGATATCAAAGCCCATGCCATGAGTGATTCCCTGGTACTCATGTGCTGAGGCCTTCAGGCTAACATGACTGCATTTGGAGATGGGGCTTTGGCGTTACACTTGAGATGAAATCTATTGCCAATATGGCTATGACCGTAAGGGTAGAGTCCTAATTCAGTGGGAGTGGAGAGAGGAGGACAAGGGGAAGAGGGAGGGAGGAAGGAAGAAAGCACACTGTCAAGACAGGACTGAGGACACAGCCGGAGGGCAACACCTCTAAGATAGGTCACCTGTAGGATAAGCCACTGGGAAGGTAGGCCGAAAATTCCAGCATTTCCTATGAATTTCGGCATTCCAGCCCTGAGGGTGATCTGTGGCAGCAGCCTGAACAGGCCAACGTAACACACTGTGTCAAAGGCCCTTGCAACCCTGCACACAGCCTACCAGACTCCTCACTGTGCACACAGGTCAGCCATCCACGTCAGGCTGTGAGCCTGTGGAAGGGGACCATCTTGTGGCCTGGGCACCGTCAGAGAAGGATGATTGGTCACATGGGTTCAGCCACACACGCAGACCCTTCAGAGCAACAGCGGCACATTCAGGGCAGGGGCCGGCTGGAGTAGAAGTGACAGACGGACACACCACCTGGGGAGCGGCAACAGGCCTGGGGGGTGTGGGGGAGGGCTGAGACTGGTCTCAGAAGTGTGACGATGATGCAGAATGAGGCTTCAGTTTGTACACACCGTGCGCAGAGAATGACGGGCAGGCCAGGCTCCCCCTGCCAGCCTCAGACTAGCAGCCTTTCTCTCTCATCTCTCCCCTCCGACACACCAGCAAGTGGCTGCTCCCAATGTCTGCATCTGCCCAACACCCCCTCTTTACATGGCAGCCACAAAGGACCATTTCAATCTTCATTTTTGTTAAAATTAAGGAATTAAGCCTTGAACTTCCCATGTTCACATATAGTTCAAGGGTCCCAAAGCCTATGACTGTGTGGACACCGTACAACAGACGTACAACACGGCCTCTGTCACCAATATGGTGGAGGAGAGAGCATAGCATCTAGAGAGGCCCATGCTGTCAGAGACAGGGAACTAAGAGCCAGATGTACCAGACACTGGGAGAACGAGACTGTCACTCAGACCCTGGAGAAGCTGCTGGCAGCCAGCCAGAAGTCTGAGAAGAGTGCCAGAAACAAAGACACCCTGGGAAACACCACAGTTGCCAGAGCATGTGGCTACTTGGTACTGGCAATGGTATAGAAACCCTTGAACAGCACAGGGCAGGTGACGGTGGACAGGACTGTTAGCCCAGGCTATACTCTACCCCAGGAGCCTGTCACCAAGACAGCTTGCTTTAGGACCGAGTGTTGGGAGTTCATGGACACTTCAAAAGTTTTAAATAACTATTTTGCTTATTTACTGGGGAGGCCCATATGCCATGGTACAGGTGTGGAGGTCAGAGGGCAACCGGGGGAGTTCATTCTCTCTTTCCACCATGTAGATCCTGGGGATCAAACTCAGGTCATCAGATTTGATGGCAAGTGACCTACAAAGACATTTTTTATACTCTTCTTATAAGTAAGTATTTCACAACGAAAGGAGTTTTAGAGCTGAGCACAGGAACATAGGATGTCACAGCTTGAAGCAGAGCCAAGTGGAGGTGGAGGCACAAGAGGTCATGTGCCATTGCATGGACCAATCAAGACCGGCAGTGGACACAGGCCATGCTTTTAGTTAAGAAGGATCATTCTCGCATACATTGGAGACCATGGCATTCTCAGGGTTCACCTCAATTCCTAGAGCACCGAAGCTCAGCAAACATGTGATGAACAGACGTTGGGGACACGGGGGTAAGTCAGCCGTGAGTGAGACCTGCTGAGCTCACTCCCTCAACCTGGGGCCTCAGGGGAGGAGGAGGGGAGCAGTGTTTCCAGTCTGCTCTTCAGCTTCCCTAGTCCTCGCCTACACTCTTCTGACGGCCAGCCCACCAGACCAGGCCGGGGATTCCACAGGACTGGTCACCAGCTGTGCCATGTGTGGGGTCACTCCCTCAAGGAACTCTTTAAGGCCTTCATAACACTCTTTCTCTAACAAAATCACACCTGACGAAGGCTCAGCCAACTGCCTCCGAGTCCGTGCTTTGCTGGAAGAGTGCAGACCCTGTGCGTCCCTGTGCGTCCCTGTTGAGGCCGCTCTTGGTATAGTTCTGGATGGAGGGACAGCCACGCCACAAGTCACTGGTAACACTGAGATGAGACACTTGCTCAAAGGGACACGGTGACTGGTCACTGCCACCTCCCCAGGTTTGCAAGCTCTTCCGTTGTCCTTTCTTCTGGTATTGGCAGCACAAGTGCTCGGCAACAGCAACCCAGGCAGGGTTTCCCTGCAGCACAGGCTACAAGCAGCTTCTCAGGGCAAAAGTCTACAGGCCTCCAGTCAAAGGGACACTTGGTCTTTATCCAAGGTGTGGAGGGCTTGGGGAAGGCTGGAGCTGGGAAATGCCGTCACAGAAGAAAGAAGTCCAAGACAGGAGAAACTTCCTTTTCATGTTTGAAAATTAACCTAATATCATGGTGGATTTGAATACATTTTGCCAAGCATTTTTTTATTTTTTATTTATTGATTGGTTGGTTGGTTGGTTGGTTGATTAGTTGTTTTTGTTTGTTTTGTTGTTGTTGTTGTTGTTGTTGTTTGTTTTTGAGACAGGGTTTCTCTGTAACCCCCCTGGCTGTCCTGGAACTCACTTTGGAGACCAGGCTGACCTCACACTCACAGAGATCCACCTGCCTCTGCCTCCAGAGTGCTGGGATCAAAGGCGTGCGCCACCACACCCTGCACCAAGCACTTTTTAAAGGAAGGAGAAACCTGTGATTTACAGGTGCCCAGTGTAAAGTGACCACCCTGCAGATCAGAGCCACCCTCTGCTTTCCAGGAGCTCCCAGTGTTCATGGTATGCACAGTGCAGGGCAGAAGTCTGCAGCTGGATGGGGAACTGGGAAGGCCCTTGTCCTTAGGCATCACTCAGGCTGCTGCTACACTGACTCCTTCCCCTTCCTAACCTCCCAACAGAGTCACCTCCCCACATCACAGTAGATGCTGCTTTACTGAAAATTATTACTAAGGAAGAAAAGGATAGAAAAGGGTCAGGTCTCTATGGAGTAGAGGCTTGGGTGACTCACATGACTTCAAAGGAAGACAGAAGAGGGGAGAGACCATGGCGTGGACTATTAATGCTCTGGAGACCTCCTGACCCTAATTAGCAGTCACTCTCTTTCCTACATGATCCATCTTTTCCCTGAGCACACACTGAGATGCTCCACCCGGCATCCCACTGAGAGTGTGATAGTGCCTGACACTCCACTCAGAGGAGAGGGCAGCATCAGTAATGACATCCGAATTCCAGGGGTAGTTAGAGAAGGTGTCAGCCTCACAGTGTCAGTGTGCTGCTGGGTTTAAAAGAAGATTACTGAGGTTGGCATCAGGAGCCTGAGGACCATAACGTCAGCAAAAATTGTCCAGTAAAACCGGCTCTCCTTACCACAAAAGAAAAGCCTGCACCCAGCAGGCAGCCTGGAAGAAACCTCAGCCTGCAGGGCTGTGCTTTGTGGGGATCAAAAGAGGGCAGGGTGGGGCACACATGAATGAGCCACAGGACCACTTCTCTCTCGACCTCAGGGAACCTCATCTGTCCACACCTGGCATGTGGCACAAGGCACCTCTGAGCCTGACTAAACATAAGTTATAGTCATTGCCTTCCTTAGGTCCCAATCTATACACCCACATTTCTCTGGTGATGTTCAGCCCTGTCTCCTCCACTCCCAGGGCCTTGGCTCAGCACCATTCCCTTGAATGAAGGGACCACCCTAATGGGCGGCTGCCACTCACTTGAGGTGATGTACTCGGGAGCTTTTCCAGGACTCAGCGGCACGGCTTCCTCATAGTAACCCTCCGGGAGAGAGGACGTCGGTAAGGGTGGAGGTCCACTGTCAGGAGGCTGAGGGCAAAAGGAAAAGCGTGCTGGGTTAGTGTGGCTGCTGAAGGCAACCCTGTATCTCTGCTATAGAGGTGTTCACCCACCAGGACCGGCACCACTTTCCCTGCTCACGTCCAACCCCCAGCTTCACCCTGGCTGGTCACTGACCACACAGCTCCCACCAGTACCTGGAGGGAGTCCCACCTTCACGTGGGGACATCTCACCTAACTGGCACACAGTGAGCCATCAGAAGCCTACCCCCAAACCCATCTGAGCTGACTCACACTTGCCCTCTGAGCCCCTCTCCAGCTGAGGCAGGGTTTCTGTGTTCTTCTTCACCCTCATAAGGCCCCCCAGACACTCCATGACTGGGTGCCCCCTACAGACAGCACCAAGAACAGAGGAAGTGTGTGCCCATTGTTAGTTATTCCCTGCAGCGCTGGACAATGGAACTAACGCAGTGCCGGTTGGTCCATGAACCGCTCCCGGCCCGTCTCTCCCTGGAGACTGCATCTGTTCTTTACTAACCACCCCATCAGAATTCCCTACAAACTCAGACTGTTCCACTATCTGCACTACAGCTTTAGACCATCGAAGAGGTAGGAGTTCCTTAGCCTCAGCCCAAACCAGAGCCTATCAGCCTGCAAGATGCAGCTTGGATCCCTTCTTCCTGAACTTTCCTGACCACTAATTCATGCCAGCCCCTTCTTTGCTCATCCATGGGACCCTGCTGGTCATTGCCTGCTGAGAGAAAAGGACAAACAGAAGGAGGTCTGGTGCACCAGGGCCCCTGTTCCCTGCCTGGCAATGCACTACAGCTTCACTGCTCACAGGTCCCAGCCGTCAGCCTGGACGGGAGCCCTGCAGGAATGCTACCAAGTAGCCTCACACTGTGCAGATGCCGAGAGCAAGGCCCAGAATTTAAATCACGCTGCTCAAAGTCAGCCTTGCTCCTGCCATGGTTGGGTTTTCAGACACCCTGGCATCTGTTAAAGACCTTTTCTAATGTCCCCCTCTCCTCTGTGCATAGCTGATTCACACTATCTATGTTCTGTAAATAACCAGGAAGTGACAAATTCCATCCAGCTCGGACACTGCTCCACTGACATCAGGGCTTTGTTTTTATTCTTATGCAAACCCTCCAGAATGTGACTCCATCACTTTCCACTAACTCTCAGTCCAAAAAATCTTTTGTGAGTGACTAATGGCCACTGCACGCCCACCCTACCTCCTCCGCCTGCAGCTGGAGAGAGGATTGATTTCCAGTTCAGCTAGCTGAATACAATTACCCAACCACCCAGGCCTCTTCCCTGCAGAAACACCTCCAATTCCCTCCTATCCCTACCTTGCTCCCTGGGTGGTCACAATTCTGCCATCTACTTACAAATTAAAGGACAACCTTGTAGGCAGCCATCACTCACTGGAGGAGATATACTTCAGAGCTGTCTGTCCCAGAGCCCATGCTGGCTCATCCAAAGTCTTCCTGTCCTCCCTAGGAGTCTGTCCTAAGGGACCTGTGCTTGGCACTGGGTGAAGCCAGATATCCAGCCTAGACTCCTGCAGCTGCTTGGGAGAGCGGTTTGATTCACTGAGTGTTTCATGCATGAGAAGGCAGGGGTTCCACTTCCCTCTGAGCTTGGTGAAACTGACTGCTCACACCCTGGACTGTTTCAAAGAGCTGAGTCAAACCTATGTCAGTATGTATCCAGGTCAGACCTCCCTCCAAAGAGCTGTGAGTAGGAGAGAGGTGAGAAAGGCTGGTGTCTACTGGGTGGGGTTTGTGAACAGACACAGTCAAGCCATTGAGGACACAGACTTCAGAGAGACACACTTTAGACCTCGTGGTCCCACCTCTAGAAACACAACAGGAAGATCCTATGGGCCAATGAGGAAAAAAAAAAAAAAAAAAAAAAAAAAAAAACAAGCTCAAGAACTTCAACAAGTTTCTGGAAAAAAAACAACCATCAAAAGAATAATTCTGGCCAGTAAATTGGCCCAGCAGGTAAAGCACTTGGAAGGTGTCTTGGTGTGCTTTCTGTTGCGTGATAAATACCATGGCCAAAAGCAACTTAGGGAGGACGGAGCTTACTTCACCTGACAGCCACAGTTCACCATGAAGACAAGACAGGGCAGGAACCTGGAGACAGGAGCTGACGCAGAGGCCATGGAGGAGCTGCTTGCTGGCTTGCTCCTCATAAGCTTGCTCAGCCCACTTCCTTATATTTCCCAGAACCACCTGCCCAGGGTGGCACCATCTGCAGTGGGTTGGGATCTTCCACATCAATCATCAGTCAAGAAAATGCCTTACAAACTTGCCTACAATCAGATCTTATGGAGGCATCTCCTCAATTGATGTTCCGTCCTCCCAGATGACCATGGTGGCTGCTCACCAAAAGTGTTAACACAAAGTTACCTTTCGTACATGTGTCTGCATGACTTACATTTTTAATATAATATTTGTCACATTTTTGCTGTCACATTTTTTTTGTCTTTTTAAAAACAAATTTATTTATTTGTTTGTTCTACACCCTGGCCACAGTTCCCCTCCTCTCCTCCCAGTCCCTTTCCTCCGCCCCCACTCTGTTCCCACCCCCCCAATCCACTCCTCCTCTGTCCCATGGATATCAACAAAGCATGGCATATCAAGGTGCAGTAAGACTGAGCACCTCCCCGTGTATAAAGGCTGGGCGAGGTGACCCAGTATGAGGAGTAGGGTCCCAAAAGCCAGTGAAAAAGTCAGAGACAGCCCCTGCTACCACCGTTAGGAATCCAGATTATTTGATTTTCAATTATGTGTGTGTGAACATTTGTGCACCTGTGAGTGTCATGGATGTCAGTGCCTGCAGAGGGCAGAAGAGGACATCAGACCCCAGAGCTGGAGTTAAAGGAAGATGGGACCCCGTTGTCAGTATTCGCCTTTGTGATGTTGAGCAGAGAAGGGCGGGGGACTGAATGACCACACTAAGGCTACCATGACAACAGTGGACTAAACCTCTGAGCTGTGCGCAAGCCCCAATTAAATGCTTCCCTTTACAAGAGTTGCCATGGTCATAACGTCTCTTCACAGCAACAGAAACCCTAAGACACGAGCCTGTGGGGGACATTCTCATCCAAATCACAGACCCTTGCTGACCATAAGCCATCTTCGAAAGCTTTAATTTTAATTTACTTGAAAAATGTAAAGAGATAGTAACTGCAGAAAGCTGGTGTATTAGGATACACCAAAGGGACAGAATTCTTATTTAAATAATCTTTAGCAGTAGTGAACTTTGTTTCTATTGCTGTGATAAAATATCCTGATAGAAAGCAACATGGAGAAGAAAGGTTTTCATTGGCTTCAATGCCAGGTTCCAGTCCATCACTGGGGAAGTCGAGGCTGCCTGGCCGCTGCTTCTTCATGAGCATTAGGAGCATGCACAGGTTCTTAGTCAAAACATCACAAGACTGGCTTCTGGCCCAATTCCTCATGGAGTCCTTGCTTCTCTCTGAAACACAGCCAGAGCCTCCTAACACTGTCCACCTAACTCTCACCACCTTCTAGCCCCTACAAGAATGGCCTGTTCAGCTCTGAGCATCAAATGGCTTTGCAGCTGAAAATTCCAAGTCTTCTAGATTATTCCCTAAGAACAGCATGGTTATTTTATCACAGCAACGAGTATTTACCGCAACAGGCAGAAGACAGTATCCAATGCTGCAAGCCACAAAAAGGCAAAAAACAGAACACAATCAGTTTGCAAACATGGGAAATAATTGTAGCTGATCTAAGTCCTATGTTACACTGAGAGTTTTGTTCCTCTTTCCCCCTGGGTGATCGGGACACATAAGCCAGAGAAACCCTCTCCCCACTAAGTTGGTCAGGTGTCTATCACTACAATAGAAAGCAAACCAGGACAGACATCGTGCTTTCTCCTGACAGACTCACAGCTCCTGCCCATCAGCCTGCCCAGCACTGCAGCCTCCTCCGGGCATTACCCACCCAAATTCTAGCATCTACCCACTCACAGGTACTACATGAGTTTACTGACTGACATAATTTCCACTAAACACTCTAAGGAAGACAGGCATGTTAGAGTGTGTCTGTGATCCCAGCACTGGGAAGTGAAAGCAGGAGGTTTACAAATTCCAGTACAACTTAGCATAGCCAGTGAATCCCAAATAATTCTGGGCTAGAGACAGGGACCTATCTCCCAGTACCCTCCAAAAACCCTCATAAAATGTCCTAGAGTGTCTTAGCCAAACACTGAATGTCGTGGGTTGACATAGATATCATCTAGTCCTTCTGAAAAATGACCTGATGGGTGGCCGCACAATGCTAAACGTTCATGGCTGGCAGGCTCTTCTCTAAATTACCAACCAATTTGTGACTAGGTGAACTGGATTGGAGGGGAAGACCTCAGGAATGCAATGGCACAAAGTGCTGACCCATCAGTGAGAATGCTTGTTCTAAAACTGGTATCCAGAGGGCTCCTCTGTCCCTCCAGGTGGCCCGCAGTATATGTAGTCCAGAGCAGACCAGCTGGAGGCTTCACAGGAGGAGCCACGAAGTCCTTATAGCCACTACTACTCTCCTGCCTGCGTCTAGGTGCGCATTTCTCCCCCTCGATCCTAAGATGCTCCCAAGACACAACATGTGATGATGGGATGAAAGGTATGGCATGTTGGCCTGCCACAGAGTGCCACGGGTTCAAGACAAGCCTAGAGCAAAACATTTAAAGCAGGAAATAGTGGGCCACTGTTTTCCATCCAGCTCATATTTTGGAAAAACAATTTACCAGTAAAAAGTACTGACATTATTAAATGAAATACTTTTAGAACATGATTTCATGTAGCTAAAAATAGTAAATGATAACAATAATTAATAATAATGATGATGATGATAATAATAGATAATGTAAAGTTCCTACCACAGAAAAGGAAAAGAAAGCAATAATTAAAAATAAGTGTATGGTCTAACCAGGCAGCTCTGAAGGTAAAGACAATGTCCTCAAGCCTGATGACCTGAGTTAGATCCCACATCCTGGAAGGAATAAACTGACTCCTGCAAGTTGTCCTCTAACCTCCACCCTTTCCATGGCACAGCCCATTCAGGGAACAGGTCCAAGCCTGACAGGCTCCTCCCACCTATGGGCCATGCCAGAGAACAATTTCTACTTTCCTGATTAGCAAGTAACCTTCAGTAAATCACACACATCCTCAAAAATCTCTTCCAAAAAATTGGTAGCTACACTCCTTGAATGCTAAAAAACAGTGGTTCTCAACCTTTCTAATGTTGTGGCCCTTTAATACAGTTCCTCAGGTTGTGGTGACCCTTCAACCATACAATTATTTTCATTGCTACTTCCTAACTGTAATTTTGCTACTGTTATTACTCATAATGTAAATTATCTGTGTTTTCCAATTGTCCTAGGTGACCTCTGTGAAAGAGTCGTCCCTTTGGGGGTTGAACAGCACACAGGTTGAGAACCGCTGCTATCAAGTGTTCCAGAGTTTTTAAAAGCCACACCAAGAGGATTATATACACTAACAGCTGTCCCCTGTCTGTGGTTACATTCTTCAGTCCTAGTTGTCTATAGTCAAGGAAAAGCATTATGTGTAAAGTTCTATAAATAACCACTAAGTTTTAAATCCCTTTACCACAGCACATTGTTATAATTACTGTTTATTATTAGTATTCATATTGCCGTCATCATCTCACTCTACCCAGTCATAAATTAAGCTATTCAGATGTCTGTCCAAACAGAAGAAAGTAAAGCCAGAGAAAGGTGCAGTACTGTGCAAGGGACACCATGGCCAAGGGGCCACAGCATGGGGAACAAATACAGCTGTGAAGACAGACAAGATGGAATCCTGCCTCTTCTGGTTCAGACCCCAGCAGAAAAAATACATGACCTAGCTAGACCTTTAATCCCAGCACTCAGGTGGCAGAGACAGGTAGATCTCTGTGAATCCAAGGCCAGCCTGGTCTATAGGGTTTCAGGACAGCCAGGGCAATACAACTCCCAGCCACCACCAGCACCAATACAATGAGCCTACACCTGACAGAGCAAATGTAGAAAGAAGCAGCCAAGTGATCACTTTGCCATCATTTGCATGAAAGTCAGATTCCCCTGATTAAGCAAGCTGCAGAATATAAAGACACAGAAAGAGCTGAAGGGAGATGGCAATGGCATATAAGAGCATCCCTAGTTTGGAAATATACACAAAAAAAGAATCCTGAACCCATTTGAAATACATAAACTCAACTGAAGTGTACATTTCTGGAACGTGCACATTTTTCTTTCTTGGGGAAAAACCAAGATTTCAGCCTGGAATACAGCAATGAAGGTCAGAGGTCATACAGAAAGAGGTGGCATCCTTGGGCTCTGCAGACATAATTTCTGCCTGCTGCATCTTCTGATTCCCCTACATCTATCTTAACAGATTTCTAAGAACCTGTGTTTCCAGGACTCCACAAAGAAACATAGCTCCTTCTGTTATCAGCAGCCTCGGGGCCCCTGGAACACACTCCCAGGAGCACCTCAGGCACAGAGAAGCCTTTTACCTTCTGGCTTCCATCACAGGCCTGACAGGCACATGAGCAGCCCAGGCCTGCAGGGGCAGTGTGGGTGGTGGGTAGATGTCAACTCACCAGCCATGGCTGAGGGATCTCAGGCAGAGGCATCTGGGGGGGTGCCGGCAGGCTGTTGGCCTCTGCCTTCTGAGCATGGTCCTTCACTTCAAAGCCTGTAAGGATTAACCAAAACCACAGATGCGGGTGAGGAGGGGGACACCAGCGGTCGCCTTTCCTGAGTCTTCTAGAGAACAGTGCAAATATTTATTCTCTCTGATCCTTTACAGCAATCTTGCAAGGGGGCATCATGCTTTTCCACTTAACTGTGAAGGGTCTACCTAAGACCAGACCAGACATCGAGGAAGAGGAGAGAGAGGAGCTGCAGGAAGAATTCATGAAGGGGATAGTGTCAGAGGATATATTGGAAGAGAACAAATGAATACAGTTTAGAAATACGGTAGAAATAAAGAGGGTTCGGAAGCCTAGGAATCTGGACCAAGGATGCCCAGTGGCCTATGAGACTCACCCTTGGATGACTGCATTCGCAGCAGGATGTTGGTGAGCACTGCCTTTTTCTCTCTGACAGTTGATGTGAGGTACTCATGGTCCAGGAGCTCCAGGAAGAGACGAAGTTCGACTATTAACTCTTCCATTGCTGGAAAGAAAGAAGAGAGGAAGAAGAGGCCCATTAGGCTGAGAGTTTGCAGGTGTCATATGGAGTGTGAGCTTCTCTCCAATGGCTCACATTCAATCTGATCACCGGATGATTTAAGTATTCTACATTCTTCTTACACAGTGAGCTTGCTAAGCCAGACGCACTACAGACTCATGATCCTCCCCACACACTCATGACTCCTTCACCCTCACTTCAAGGCAGCAAAGCTCAACTGGAGAAGAGCCAGAGCCAAAGTCAACAATGGAGCAGCCCCAGAGTAGACGTTATTCCATGTCAGTGTGTGGTGCTGAATTTCAGTGTCCAGAAAAAGATCAGAGTTCAAAACATCAGTTTCAAATAGCCATCAGCACACAGGTTACAAAACACAGCCCCAACTTGCTCTTCTGAGCCGCCTCCATCACCAGGACAACAGGGATGCTATACACACTGCAGCAAGGATACCAGGTGTCAGGGCAGCGAAAGTTCAAGTTCGAGTGGTGACTCCCTGCCCCCATGTCCTTCGCACTAAAATGATGGCAGACATTGACATTTTGCACAAGACTGGAATGCAGGGTTGTATCAGCAACTTCTAACTGATTATGTGCGCTCTAGGGCAGTCCAAAACCCTTTGCAGGGTTGGCAGGTCCACAACAGTTTCACAACAGTGAGACCCTATCTTCCTAATGCTGCAATGATGGGGCAGATAAATACAAGGGTGAACTGCATGCATACACACATGTCAAGCACTGGCACCTAGCCTCGAGTGCTGGCACAAAGCTTCAAGAACTGGCACCTAGCCTTAAGCACTGGCACAAAGCTTCAAGTACTAGCACCTAGCCTCAAGCACTGGAACCTAGCCTCAAGCACTGACACTAAGCTTCAAATGCTGGCACCTAGCCTCAAGGACTGGCACCTAGCCTCATGAGTGGCGTGGTATTCTTCACAGCCGAGAACCACTCTCCCTGAAGAGCACCCTTGAAACATTCTTGACACTACTCAGGTAGTAAAAACCATTGCTTGTATCAAGTCTCAAGCCTTGGGACTGGCCCTTTCCCTGCTGCAGCTCAGGAAGCCCCTCTGCAGGTGGCTGGAGGCCCCTGTGTCACCAAACTTGAATGAATAACAGGCCTGCTACAACTATTCATTCACACATTCTTTTTTTCTCAAGCTCCTGTATGCACTGAGCCACACCCCAGGCCTACCCATTCAGCCTTCCCAGATACATCTCAGAAACAAGATAACTGTACTCATTACTTCTAAAGAAACAGCTGATAGTTTGGGTTTTTTTTTTTAATGACCTTTTTGAGGCTCCATTAAGAATTTTGGAGTCTGTGTCAGCCACTGTGAATGTGACAGCCCCCGAGACTGCTTTTCTAACAAGGTCAGAGTGATTCTGAGAAACATTACATTTGGATGCCACACAATGTCACCTGTCCACAGTGTGGACTGTGCTTTAGGTTTCTAGAGGTAAGCAAAGAACAAACTGGCTCTCACCAGTTTGCAGCTCAGGTACTGTACAGCAAGTGTGGGCGACGGACCACCTGAAATGCGAAATGACCTGACAGTGTCTCCCGTCAACCAGACCAGATAGCATCAGAAATATAGTCACCAAGCTTCTGGTGCAAAGAGGGCAGTCACCATTTCCTGTAAAGGCCACTGAAAACCCTCTTTCCTGGCTATCTAGCCAACTGAGGGCACTTCCACCTTAAAGACATCCTCCCCTGAGTCTGGATATAGATGAGAACTCAGCTGTCTTCACTGAGCCTGATGGCAAGCAGACCGGCAAAAGCAGTGAGCACTGTCTCTACTTGTCTTGTTCCGGTAAATGGAGACATTTTCCCTAAACCTATCTAATGTGTTACTATGTGATGCTGACTGGTGTTTAATAAATTAACAAATATCTCCAAACTCTTAGCTATGGACCAGTGGCGTAGCACAGCGGGCAAAGCCTCATCGGCTGGTGAGAGCCAGTTTGTTCTTTGCTTACCTCTAGAAACCTAAAGCACAGTCCACACAGAAAGCACTGGAATGTCACTCGAGGAATGGCATAGGACATTCACTGATAGCTCTTACAGGAAAGGCAAACTGTGCCTACCCAAGTCACTGTGAGGGCACGTGACATCTTGTTCAGTTCGCAGTAAATACTTGGTATGTCTGGGTCATCTGTAAGACACCAGGGAGCGGGGGCACAGTACTTGACAGGGACAACAGTCAGGTCTCGTGGTGAAGGGAGACGAACGGGGCTGGAAGAGTCAGGGGGCTGAAGCAAGAATCCCACTGTGACCTGGAGAAGCCACCTGTGCGTGACAGTGAGAAGGGTGAATGATTCGGGTAACTCCTGGGCAAACACCAAGAAGACCCCTCTCAGAACACAGATGCTAAACACTGACCACCTGAACACATGGCCTGCCTGGCTCACTAGGAAAGGCCATGGTTCTGGGGAGCCAAGGGAATGAGTGTGCCCATGCTTGCTGGAGCCCCCTGCTTCAGCCCTGAGATGACAGGCACTGCCTCACTATCTGGAGATCCGGGGAGAGTCCTGGCCAGAGGCACTCAGGTAGAAACAGGAGCCCAACCAGGAGTTGCAGCAGGCAGACTGGGGAGTAGGCCTGCCAGCCCTCCCTTCATACTGAATTCTGCTCTCTGCGTAAGAGACATTAACTCTTCTGAGACAACAAAGAACCCTATCACCACAACACTGAACGTTTAGCTCCACAGTCACATCCTTTAAGACCAACCCTCCAGCTGAGCTTTGCTCAGCACTTTGCAAATCCTTCTTCAAGACAGAGTCTATTGGAAAGATGTCCAATTCACCAGTCCCAGCTTGCTTTCTACTGTTGTGATAAACACCATAACCGAAAGCATCTTGGGGAGGAAAGGATTTATTTCATTTTATGCCCTCCAGTCCCTCACCAAGGAAGCCAAGGCAAGAACTGAAGCAGAGACCACAGAGGAACACTGCTTACTGGCTCGCTCGCTCTCTCTGGCTTACTCAGCTACCTTTCTTATACGGCCCAGGTTCACCCACGTAGCTATGGCAACTCCCACCTTGCTTACATAGCCCTACCTAGGAATGGCACTGCCCATGGTGGGCTGGACCTCCCACCTCAATTAGCAATTAAGGAAATGTCTCATGAACACATCAAGGGCCAGTCTGATCTGAGCAATTAATTCTTCGGTTGAAAGTGTTTCCCTTAGAGGACTGAAAGCCTTGCTCAAGGATGCAGTCCGCTCTTCCTGCTGGACCCTGGCCAGAGGACTGCACCCACACTAACTAGTGGCCTCCTAAAACCTGAGCATTTTTCAAGCTCTTTCCTCATGGGACCCTCGTGATCTTATCCTCTCTGAAACAGGTGGCAGAAATGAGATTAAAAACAGCAGGTGCCTGGCCTGTGGCGCAGGCTGAGGAGGAACTCTCTGCACAGGGAGCCCTGCCTTTGTCAGACACCCCAGCCCTGAAACCCAGCACCCTATGCTGGATGGAATGGTAGTCACTGAACACAGACTGGGGTCAAGGACATAAGAACTGCTAACCTCCCCACAAAAAATTCCCCCGAAATACCCTCATTCCATTCTACTTGACACTGCACCCAAGGACTTACAGTCTGTCTCTTCCCCCAGGCAGGAGGAAATTTGCAGCCAGGAACCACCGTGTGTCTCTCAGCAAGAATGTCTAGCATGATGCCTGACGGGTACCTGCTCTGTGTGCTAAGTCAATTCACTGGTGAATTTCTAGTCTCCTTAACAGGCAGAATCCCTGAGCTGTGTCTTAGCGAGAAAATTGCAGAGGGGAAAAAAATGCTGTCCCTGAATAGTAACTGTATCTTCTGTGACATCTTTAGAACTGAAGCATGGCGGGAGGCCAACTGGGACAGGGCCCTTTTCTTGGGCGGTTACCACACCTGGCAGGGCCTCATCTGCTGGAGCATGGTTCTCAGGCGTGTGCTGAAGGGACCCAGCACTCCAGTGGCAGGGAAGGGAAGCAGCCACCACCCGAGTGTGGCCATGCATATTTTCCCTTATAGGGTTACAGTTCAGTCTCCTCCAGCAGCTTCTTCCAAACATTTCCCCAGGCCTCAGCAGATAATCTAAGGATTGGCCTCGAGCTCCCAGAAGCAGCAGCTGAGCTTTTAGTTCCCCTCAGCTGGAGGACAGCATCTGATGGTCCTTAATAATCGAGATGGCCATCATCTGAGTGTCTGGGTGACTGTGGATGAGAGTCACTAAAATTCTTCTTTTCAGTTTTCTAATCTGTGATGTCGGAATCTGAACGGCCAGCTGCCCAGCCATGCTGCTGGAAAGATCCTGGGAACTATAAATCAGATCCTCAGCCCAGACACTGGTGAGAATGTAACCTGAAGCTGTCCTTAGCTCCTGTGTGAACAGAACCCGCGACAATTTGCTGAGTCTCAGACAGATGCTGCAAGAGTCTTAGGAATATTCATCCATATTGGGAAGAAAGTCTATTTGTAGGAGCATGGTTATGGTCCTGGGTATCATCCTTGCCAAGTGCCTTAGATCCAGGTCAGGAGAAGTTCTCAAGGACTGGTGTGAAAATCCCCAGAACCCATCCTTTCCAGGAAGTATTATGATACTTCAAATTGGATTAATTCAAGAAAGTCCTAAGAGAAAATACCCTTCCATTGGTTTGTTGAAAGCTAAGGCAGCCAGGATCTGGATGTGATCATCATAGTGCAAGTCACCTCACAGCACCACAGGGCAGGACTTTCTTATTCATATGAAGAGTCATATGAAGCTCACAGGTCCCTCAGTGGAGTGCAGACATGACACAGGAAGCATGGTATTCCACACACCCCCACATCTGTACAGTTTATTCACTTCAGTTTAATTAACTAGTTGTCTAACACTATGCTCACAAGGCTGTATTCAAAATTTAAAGACCAGCAAGATCTAATCCTGGGCATCTGTGCTTCCACAATCCAGAGCCACATACAACACAGGGAACTGCAGCACCAGGAACAGGCATGGTAAAGGATTTTAGAAAAAGTGGTCTTGATTTCTCTCCATTTTGAAAAGATAATTCGAGAATAAGGATGATACCCAGGACCAGAACCATGCTCCTACAAAGAGACTTTCTTCGCTGAGCAGCGATGGTGAAAGGTTGGAACTCGAATAGGCACAGTCAGATGAGGGAAGAGATGACTACTAGATAGTGTAAGGACAGAGGGAGGGGTGTTATGCTGCTTTTTCTCCTTTTCCATTTTCATGTGTACGCATGTTTGCTTGTACGCAGGCCCACACGTCTGGGTTTATGGAGGTCGATGCCCAGTCTCGTCCTTAATCTCTCTTCTGCCTTATTCATTGAGGCAGGGTCTGTCAATCAAATCAGGATCTTACTTAACAGCTAGTCTCACTAGCATTTTACTCTGGGAACCCCTTCTCTACCTTCCCAGGTTAGAATTAAAGGTGGCTACCACACTCACCCAGACTTTACATGAATTCTAGGGATCCAAACTCAGGTCCTCACATCTGTGGGGCAGGTGCTTTAACCACTAAGCCATCTCCACAGCATGGGAAGGGCATGGTTATGCTCCAGTCATTGTAAGAATGTTCAAACATTTGATTTCCAAAACCAAAGTTTTTGATCATAAGAATTAAGTCGTTTATCTTAAAGTGTTTATACTATGAGTCTCCTAAGTGTACCAAGAGCTTCAAATCAAATCACTCAGATCAGTCAAGGATCCCTGGTAGCCTCTCTCCCACAGCTTAAATGAGGTCAGGTCTCATCTAATCTGGCATGGTCACTAGCCAGGGGTCCTGAGCCCCCATCTTTTGAGTATCAGCAAAGAAAGAACATAACAGACTAGGCAGTGAACCTAGGCAAGATGGGGAGGGCATCAGTTACAACCTCATGGGGCAGATTCCCTGACAGACAAGCTAGAGGGAACAGGCAGTGTGGACTGTAGCATGTCAGGGAATCCAGATCTCTTCTAGTGAACCCTGTCAATCATAACAAAGCCTCCACAAACTCTCACATCTGAGCACATAAAACATAAACTCAGCAAAGACTAAAGAGGGAAACGAAATACCTAGGAGAAAACATTTAGAATTTTAGGGTAGCCTCAGATTTCAAGAACACCAAAAGTACCAATACATGTTTAAAAACCAGAACATTTGAAAAAGATTATTTTTTTTTAAACCGAGAGACTACATAGAAGAGATGTGTCTGACAAAGTGTTTCTGCCACTACACTGAACACCAAGAACGTACAAAGGCAAACAGCCCAGTAATGAGTAAGCCAAGGAGTTATGACATTTTTCCATGAAAGTTGCAAATGGCCACTGAATGTGTAGGAAGGCGCTGCAGTCCCTCGTCACAGATGCACAAACCAAACCACCATGGCATTCCTACATTTACCAGCCAACTAAAGATTAAATGACAGAAATACATTTCCCCAGTGGGAGGGGACAGGGAGCCTTATTCCACTCCTAACCCTCAGAGGACAGTGTGACAGCATCCTAGGGTTAAAGATGTCCCCACCATGTGCCTAGGAACCCGTGCCCAGGCATTCACACAAGACACATAACTGCACACATCCACACCAGAATGATGGCAACTTTATTCAAAACAAGCCAAACCAAGCCTAACCTAAAGGACCATTAACAAGGCCCAAGGCCAAGCCTAAAACTCAGGTGAATAAGCCAGGCAGTGGAGGTGCATTTCTTTATTCCCAGCACTTGGCGAAGGCAGAGGCAGGCAGATCTCTGTGAGTTCAAGGCCAGCCTAGTCTCTGAAATGAGTTCCAGGACAGCCAAGGCTACACAGAGAAACCCTGTCTCAAAAAACCACTAACTGACTAGATAGATAGATAGATAGATAGATAGATAGATAGATAGATAGATAGATAGATAGATAGATAGATAGATAGATGAATGAATAAATAAATAAATAAAGTGAGCAAGCCCAGGTAAATCCACCAAGAGAGCTACATGAAGAGAACACCCATCCATAAAATGAAATCCCAGCAAACAAAATCCCAGAGCCAGCCACTGCGCCTGGCCACAGAGCTGATCGGGGCTGCTCCAGATCAGGGTGTAGGGAGTTTGGCCAGGTGACTCCAGGGCTGGAGACGAGTTCTGAACTCACAGATTGAGGGTCTGTGAGTCACAGCAGCAAAGATCTGGAGAAACTCAACAGGTCAAGGTAACCAGGTTAAACAGGAAACCCTATTTTATCTGGTAAAATTAGATCCGCATAAATATAATTTTAGGGAAAGACTACTGGCTGGCAGCAATAAAAGGATTAGAAGCAGGGGTAGAAAGCTTGGTTGGCTTCCCACAGGAGGAAGGCAGGTTCTGCCACAGGCATCAGGGAAGCAAGGGCCCCTCCTCACCACCACTCAGGGCCTGGCACTCAGAAATGGGGTTCTTCCAAGCAGAGGGACTGAGAAAACACACTCAAACACAAAGGAAAGCATGGAGCCAAATAAAACAATAGTCAGAGGACTTTCTCATCTGGTTGGTGAGGAAAATGAAGTTTAGAGAGAGGAACAGCTCACATAGATCGAAAGAACAGGAGTCATCAGGTCAGACCAGTTCTGTCTTCATCCAAGGATTCCAAGATCCTGATGAAACACAGCTGGCCAGGTCGGAGAGAAGGTCAGGAATGCACGAAGCGTTGGCCCACAGGGCGCAGCATTTGGAGAGAGGACGAACTGCCTATCCCCGGGCATGCTGAATGGTACAGAGGTCAGGTACTAGAGTATTACATCCTTTGTGGTCCTCTCCAATCCCATTGACCCGCTTCCTTCACGGTGACAAGCTTCTAAGTCACAGGGACAAGCAGGAGGTGTGTCCTATGCACCACGCTATGGTTGCGACCAAGCAGACACTAAAGCCTAGAGATGAAAGGCAGGTTCAAGGGCACAAGGTTCAACACTCTGGCATAATGAATTACTCACACTCTATATTCCTGCAGTGACAGGG
The DNA here is from genome assembly GCF_049852395.1 of Peromyscus maniculatus bairdii. Classification (NCBI taxonomy): domain Eukaryota; kingdom Metazoa; phylum Chordata; class Mammalia; order Rodentia; family Cricetidae; genus Peromyscus; species Peromyscus maniculatus. Next base: position 2,993,606 of record NC_134861.1, read on the forward strand.
CACATGGGCACAATGGCCCTGGCACCATCTCCAAACAGAGGAACAATCACACTGTAAGCCACTCAGGAGGAAGAAATGAGCGATCATGTACCCTGCAAGCCTGTGCCACACACAGCCCACACTGCAGCTGGCACCACCTGACCACAGGGACAGCAGGCTCTATGCAGGAGGGGCGTCAGCTGACAGCTTCCACAGACCTTCTGCCATCTCCCAGGGAGACATCCAGAGCCATGAGGACCTCCAGACAGCCAGGCAGTTCCAACATGATCATGTGACTTGCCACTGCTTTATTAAATAAAAAGCCTAATCTAATTAAGTTCTCAAAACTACAACTTGGGGGACTGTCGAGATGGCTCAGTGAGTATAGGCATCTGCTACCAAGCTTAATGACCTAAGTTCCATCCTCAGGACCCAAATGTGGAGGGAGAAAACTAACGCCTGCAACTGTACTAACTGTACTCCACATACATATGCGGTACACACACTCCTGCCGCTCACATGCACATAACATAAACAAAAATACAATTTACAAAAACTACACCATAGGATGTGAGGGATACAGTGGAAGCAGAATCTTCCAGAATCCTGAGACAACAGGCTTCCTGCTAAGCAAGCCCCTGTCGCCTGAAACTCCCTAGACTGCTTCCTGCCACATTTCCTGCACCCACCCCAGCCAGCCTTCCAGTCAAGGAGAAGGTGGGGGAGGGTCCACAGCACTCCCTAGTTGGCAGAAGGAGACAAGGCACAATCATAATCCAGGAAGGCCTCACATTATGTCACAGACACTTTCCATAACACAAGAAAACAAATGTGCCAAGGGGTCACAAGACCTGCCAGTCATACCACAGGAGGTGGCAGGACACATGGGTTTTCTCTGGTGTATCTGGTGAGTTCACACCTCTTTGCATTGTTCCACAACAGTCTGAGGCGTAATTAAGGATGCAAGGGCCAGCAATAGATAAAGGGCTACTCACACTCTATATCCCTGCAGGGACAGGGCAGAGGAACACAATGGGCCTGGCATCCCTTTTCTACCCGGAAAATGACATTGGAACACGTTGGGAAAACACCAGCTGCCTCCCAAGCCCTGTGCAGGCTCAATCACACTTCCACTGTAGGAAAGCCAAGGCAAAGTCATAGGCAGCATGACCCCTGAGTAGGGCAGGCCTGCTGCAGGAGATAAGGGACCTTCAGAGTGCCACCTCCCTCTCCGTTCCACAACCACCCATCAGAATATTCCACCAGCCTCAGGACAGCTAGGTTGTTTGCAAACCAGGAAAAGAGCCTACACACCAAAGCTCCCCTGCATCTGCTCTGGGTTCATGGACATAAACTCCAAAAAGGAAGGCCTGAAAGCCAAGGCAGAGCACGCTATGCTAACACGGCGGAAGCCCTGGGAAGGTAACACGGAAGGCAAGAGACCTACAGGCCAGAGGGGCCCTGGGAAGCCCCACCAGTGCGTGTGGTGCCTTTCTCCAAGAGCTGCCCCGGGCCTTTACAGGAAGTCCGTCCTCAGAAGTCTGGGAACCTTGCTCACTGGCCCCTGCAGTCCAGCTGTCACAGAGCCTGCAGCGGAGCTTCGACACCCTGCTGGCTCCTCTCATCCGGTCATCAGAAGGTGCTGGGGCCAGGGAGGGGCTGTGTCATCGAGTCTCTCCGGTCAGCTAGAAGGAAAAGCCTGGGGCTCCCAAGAGCAGGCTCGAGACAGCCTTAAAGCTCCAAGGAGGAAGGGCCAAGGCTCCAGGGAGTGGAGGCTGAAAGCTGGCATCTGTCTCTCCTCCTGGATCCCCAAGCAGATGGTTTTCCCCCCTGAGCATGTGGGAACAGGAGGCAGGGCGGTGGGCACCTCGCTCTGGGTAACATATGCCAGGGTGCTAATGGAAGCAAATTAGAGGCGAGGCTTGTCTCATGGGCTGTGCTTCAGGGACTGGAGCTGCTGCACTCACAGGATGGGTGAGAGCCAGGTTCCTCTGGGATGTGAAACCCCGGCTCTGGAAGTTCTGCTTACAGCTCTTTGGATGGAGCCTTGACCTTACTCTGTAAAGCTGGGGTGGCCAGAGGCTTGGCTGAGATGTTATTTTGTTAAATGTCCTATGTGTAGAGCTTGGCACAGTCTTTGACACAGAATAGATCTTCAGCAAATCCTGGCAACTGCTGCTTTCATTTCTGGTATGATCTTCTACACCAAAGAAGTTTATCATGGGTTCCTCTTCATGCAAAGAGCAGGTGGAAAGATGAAAGACAGGTAATATGCAGCCTGCCCCCTCCATAGCCGCCAGTCAGTGGTCACCACACCATGGCTCTGCCACCCCTCAGAACCCACATCAGTCTCCCATGTGCTTTACAAGGGAGCTGCTCCTCCAAACACGTGGCTCCTTTTTACCAGGAATGAATTGTGAGAAGACAGCACCACTTCATAAGACAGTAAGTATCCAGGCTGACAGTGTTAGGAACATCAGGAATTTTATCTATATTACAAATACAGATGCAACACACGCACGCACACACGCACGCGCGCACACACAAACACACACACACACACACACACACACACACACACACACACACACGTGTGTTCAATACCACCTACACGTAGTTCTTCACAGATGTTTGACTCAGTTTAGACCCCTGCCCTGGATTCCAGCTCCCATTCCCAAGGGCCTTCTGTGGAGAGCTCAGACACAACCCCTGTGGAATGCTGTGGCAATGACTAATCACAGGTGCGAGACACCCTGGGCGGCCTGGGGCAGTGAGAAAGCCTCACAGAAATCAGGCCTCCCAGGGCTTAGGAGCTAGAGGGGAAACAGGGCTTTCAAGCAAGGTACTGCCTGGTTACTCAGAGCAGGAAGTCGGACAGTGACTGGGTGGGGCCTAACTTCACAGAGGCAAGGCAGAGCTAGGGCAGCTCTGGCCATCATCTACCTATCACCCACCCCAGGAACAAGTCTCACTAGGCTCTCCTTCCAAATGCAGTCAGTCTGCTCCCTCACACTGCCCTAAGCTAGCCCACCGTTCTCCCTCCCTCCCCCTCCACTCAGGTCACTCTCGCAAATGTCCTCTTTCCCCCCCACCTCTGTACCCTGGCTTCACACTCAAACACCTAAGAAAACACACACACAGAGAAAGGGTCATGCTTGGGGACCCCGGGGGAAGGGCAAACAAAAACTCCTTTTGAGACCTTTTCCAAATGCCTGAATTATTTCAAAATAACAAAGGGGGAACCCACCATCCCTCTTCATGACCCAGCCTATTCTCTTGGCCAGGACTCTCCCCATTCAGACCATCCTTTTTTTCTTTTTCTTTTTTTTTAATGAAACACTAAGAAGTCTTTACCTTCTATAGTTTGGGTAAGGTTCAAGGGTGGCCATAGGGGTTCATGTGTTGGGAGCTCTGTCCTCTGCATGCCTGAGTAAACCTTTATGAAGTGGAGCCCAGAAGAAGATCATTTCTGGCTCCTCCATGGTCTTTCCCTGGCTTCCTGTCCCATCCAAGTTATCCTACATGTTTCCATGATGCCATTTACTGGGAATTCAAGGCCACCTGATCACCAACTTTCAGCCACAATACTGTGAGCTGAGGAAATTCCATAAAGGATCCAGGCTTGACAGTGTTAGCAATATGAGGATATACACACACACTTGAAGGATATATAAGGAGGATATATCCCCCACTGTTTGTCCTTTGCATAATCTCAAGTTCACAACAATAAAATACACATAAATGGAGACTTGCCAGGAAACATTTAGAGTACTTTGATGCTGGGACAGAGGGTGGAGCATGCTGAGAAGATGTGAACCTCCCTGGCCTAGGAGGCATGAGTCAAGATTTGCACCTGGGAGGCTCCCCACTAACGCACTCACGGAATTTCTCAGAGTGTATATATGCCTTCCCTGAACCGGAAGTCCCATGAGGGTCACTCCAGAGCTGAGCACGGTCACACTACAATAGGCTCACATGTACCACCTGATAACTAGTGTCTGAGTCGGGGATGACATTTTACCAGTCAATTATCTATCACAGAAACGCTACAGCAAACTGGAGTTTTCCCGTTGGGAAAGGAAAAGAACAAAAATTATCTTTTTCCAAGAAGGACAGACATCAAAAAGGTCTTCATTCTACAGCACAAGACCTCATCTTTATCAATGGCCTGCAAACTAATGAGCCTCTGCCTCTTCTGAAACCCCAGATAAGTGTGTGGTGGCGTCTGCTCACCATTCTGGAACCCCACAGGATCTAAGAAAAGCAGAAGGTAACCAGGCCTAGCAAAATGAGTATCGGCAGCAAGTGGTAGGTGGGTGGGTGGCAGGCTTGAAGCAAGATGGCAAATAGGTTTCAAAACACCAGTCAACTGGTAGTGGCGGGGAGCTTCAGAGAAAGCAAAGGGAGTATGCCTGGAGGAGACAGCTCAAGAATGTATCATGACCTCTGTGACTAATCACCAGCATGGCAAACTGGGCGGTGGTGGTGCACATCTTTAATCCCAGCACTCGAGAGGCAGAGGCAGGGGGATCTCTGTGAGGTTGAGGCCAGCCTAGTTGGCAGAACGAGTTCTGGGACAGCCAGGGCTATATGAAGAAACCCTGTCTCGAAAAACCAGGTAGGTAGGTAGGTAGGTAGGTAGGTAGGTAGATAGATAGATAGATAGATAGATAGATAGATAGATAGATAGATAGATAGATAGATAGATAGATAAACAGACAGACAGACAGACAGGCAGCATGGCAAAAGGCTACATGGAGAAACACTGTCTCCAAAAACCAAATAAGTAATCAATGGCATGGCAAAAAGCCTCAGATGTGTTTTCACTCTCAATGCTTGGCATGGTCTTCACACTCACATGCCTCCCTTCAGACCAGACAATAGTGATAGCCCCACAAATCCATTTGGCTGGCTGGAAACTTAGCTGTCTCTAACAAAGTAACACTGACTAAATCTTACAAGAATAACATTCTCAATGACTCCAGTTAGTACTAAGCCATGAAAACCTGCAATCGGAGAGAAGCACGAGATAACAGCCACATATCCAGAATACACCCACCCTGCTCCCCAGGACAATTGTTTATTGGCAAATGGTCTTTTCCTCTCCAAAATGTTCATTCTTTTTCAGAGCCTGAAACTGAGTGTTAAAATGGCCAAGGATACCAAAGAAAGATGGAATGTGCAGATTCCAGGAAAATGAGCCAGCTGGGGTGGGGGTGGGGGTGAGGGCTGCAACACAGAGGCACTCTCCACATGAAGAGGACAGCTGTCACCAACTGCCACTGGCCCCTTTACTTGACCCTAACCATGCCAGCCTGAAAAGCACCAAAAGTACATACCCCCAAACAAATGGCTTCTGAAACAAGACCTTCAACCAACAAGGACCAGAGCCCAACTCCTATGAACAACTGAAAACCTGGGAAAGACAGGAGCTGTGGTTTCCATCCCAGCTGCCATAATCTGGCAACGATGCAAGGATTCACTGAAGCGAAGGAGTGGATGGCAGGGGCACCTGGCACGGCAGCCAGGGGAAGCATGGGTCACAGGCAGAGGAAGGGCGATGGACTAGCTTGCATCAAAAGCCGAGCACACCGCCAGCGCCTTGGAGGAGCCCGTGCCCGATCCCAACTCGGCTTTCCTCAGTTAACAGCTCTGCCTGCCATAAGCCCTGCTGCTGTCAGGCTCCTTTGCTGGGAGTCCATCCCAGACCTTAGCAATGCCCTCCCCCTTGATAGTGAAAGTATTCTCTTTATACCAAGAATAGTTGCTGAGAGGAATGCAGTCTGAGGCCTACTGCTGAGGAAGAGTGCTGGAAGCCGGCTCACAAGGTATATGGGCTAACAAGGAAACTGGCAGAGTGCGCCCAGTAGGGAGATGGACAAGCAAAATTTAATAAAGCTAAGGGGCCTGCTACACCCCAACTTCTCTAAATTAAACGGTATCACATGCCTACGCTTTCCACCAGAACACTCTGACTAGGCTGTCACTGGGACCATTACTTCCAGCTCTCATTTGTACAACTGCTCGAAATGCCTCCCTCTGTCATCCCAGAGTCTCAGAGCTGCAGAAAAAGCCCCTTCTGGAGCCCTGCATTGTGATGGCCCCTGGGTGTGAGGGAAGAGGTAGGAAGGGGATGAGAAGACAGCACCAGCCAGGGCAGCCTTGGGGTCAGGGAGAGATGCCTCATCCTAGGCAGGCAGCATGCCAAGCATGCCCTCCCCATGAGCCCCTGGATGGCTAGATTGGATGAGCAAGAATGTTCCTCCAAGTTCTGTCATTTTCCTAGATACAGCTGGAGCAGTGAAGGCTGGAACTCCGAAATCTGAAATGCTCCCAAATTCCTAATTTTCTAACTTCATGCAGCTCCACTGTGGAGTTCTCCATGAGGAATCTTTGACCAGTGAAGTCGAGGCAAGTATTTCAAAATCCAAAACCAAAACGCTATAATCTGAGGCACTCCGGCCCTCAGCACTTCAGTTAAGAGAGGTTCCACCAATAAAGATGCAAATTCTGAACTCTTCACATAAACAGAGACACTAATGTCCACAAAGCTCAGAATCTTGCAGGCACCATCATTCTCTAGCCTCTTCCATCCCAGCATCCTGGAGATGCTGTAGCAGAATCCACCCTTTCATTCCTATCAAAAATCACTGGCTGGGAGTGGAGACATGACTCTGGTTGAGAGCACCTTCTGCTCTTGCAGAGGACCCAAGTTAGGTTCCCAGCATCCACATCAGGTGGCTCATAACTGCCTGTAACTGTAGCTCCAGGACCTGATACTCCTCTGGCTTCTACAGGCACCTGTGTGTGCGCCAATACACACACACACACACACACACACACACACACACACACACACACACACACACAATTTTTAAACTTACAAACTATTAAGTTGAGCATAAGAAAGACCTCAACTTGCTTATATACTTAAAAAGAAGAAAACGACTTTAAAAAACAAAAGAATATAGAAGATCATCTTTGGACAGCTCTACTTCTAGAATTTGGGGTGGAATAATTAAATTTTTCATGATTCCAAGAAAATCAACAATGCATCTTCACTGCCTGTAAAAAGAGCAACCTTTCTGAGCCAGGCATGAAAGAGAACCCAGCTGGTTGGGGACGAATGATAATCAGTTCTCAGCGGGCTCTTGGTCCCAACTCCCAGGGCGATGTGTGGAAGGAAAAAGCTATCAATGACCAGGCAGGCATCTGACCACGTACTCACCACGCCATCTGCTTCTCCCTCATGCAAATTTAAAATGAATGTGCCCTGTCTTGAGACAGAGCTAGGGCTGCATCTGTCATTCTAAGGCCCACACAATGGTGACTAATAGATTCAAGTTGTACCTTAAACAGGAGCCTAATGTGCTTTGATTATAGACCAAAAATAAACAGAAACTCTAATATTCTGGGTTGGTTCTCCCCCTTTACTAAAACTGTCTTTTCCAAAACTCCCTCTGTGTTTTATCTGTCGATAGAATGTACAAGAAAAGTGGAGTTAAAGGGCCTTGAAAATGGCTGCCTTCTTGAGACCCAAGACATATGGGCATTTCTAGCTGGCAGGTTTCCTTTCCAAATCTATGGTGCACAGCACAGTGTCCTCTCATTGCTACACATTCAGAGGAAGGACAGGAGCCCATAACACAGGAAAGTGTGGGGAAAAGCCAAGTGGCTGAGAAGCTTCAGGGGCCAGGGCCAGGACCTCTGCTTAGCATCACACAGCCTTGGGTTCAGTCCCAGCACAGCAGAGTAGAACTGCACCCGGGTGACACGCAGCCAAGTTGTGCCTTAGCTGTCACTTCTCTATGAGTACAGAGACCTCCACCCATGTGTTGCTATGATTGATTGATAAATAAAATGCTGATTGGCCAGTAACCAGGCAGGAAGGATAGTATAGGTAGGACAAGGAGAGAGGAGAATTCTGGGAGGTGGAAGGCTGGGAAGGCTGAGGCAGGGAGATGCTGCCAGCCGCCATGAGGAGAAGCATGAGAGAGGCATGATGTAAGATACTGGTAAGCCATGAGCCATGTGGCAAGGTATAGATTTATAAAAAACGGGTTTATTTAAGATATAAAAACAGATAGCAAGAAGCCTGCCACGGCCATACAGTTTACAATGTAAGTCTCTGTGTGTATTTACTTGGGGGATGCGAGTGGGAGAGATTTGTCCCCACTGCTGGCAGGCCGGGACACAAGAAAACTTCAGCTACACCCATGACTGCAGGCTGTGACTCCCATGCATATATCATGTCTCATGGGACCCACATCTTCCTCTCTAGATCTCTAGACTAGAGCCACACCTTGCTGCTAAGCACCTGAGGAGAGTCAGCCACCCTGAGTGACCTGGGGGGGGGGGCCTCAACTTACAACAGTCCCTGATCATATGACAGCACCTGCCAAGAGGGACAGAAGAAAGGTCAAGCCTCTTTCAGCCCATTCATGAAATCACTCAACAAATGGTTATTAAGTATTCTCTGTGCCAGGCAGTGGCTATATAGTGAGAAATCTTTTCCTTTTTTCTTTTCTGTTTTTTGTTTTATTTTTTAAGACAGGGTTTCTCTAGACCAGGCTAGTGTCGAACACAGGAATTTGTCTGTCTCTGCCTCCTGAGGGCTGGGATTAAAATTGAGGGCTGGGTTAAAAGTGTGCACCACCACTGCCCAGCCTGAGGAATATCTGAGGATACAGACCAACCAAAACACAGGAGTGGGTCAAGGCTACAGAGAAATACACAGCAAGAAAGCCCCTGCCGTGTTGCTGTGATGGATGCTGACATGGATGAAAACAGAGGCTGCAAGGGGGAGATGGGGCAGCAGAGACAGCTCAGTGGTTAACTGCATGAACTGCTCTTGCAGAAGACCTGAATTCAGTTCCTAGCACCTACATTCGGCCATCATAACTGCCTGTAGCCCCAGCACCAAGGGAAATCTGGCACCTCCAACCTTCACAAGCACCTGCACTCTCCTGAAGACACACACACACACACACACACACACACACACACACACACACACACACACACAATTTAAAATAAAAATAAAATCTTAAAAAAAAAAAAAAAAAAAAAAAGGAAGGCACTGAAAAGTCATTCCTGAAGTCTTTGTAAGGAGACACCTTTCTCCTCTCCCTCTTGCACTCCCCATAAACAGCCCGAAAGGTAGGGGGGACATCACAGTTCCTGTTTTAAGACAGCTCGGATTTCAGATGTCTGATAGGCATATTTCTGCCCCTTTCGGATAAGGCTCTGTAAACCATCTGGCCAAGGACAGAATGTCATTTTTCTTAAGAGGAAGCTTTAAATGCAGGCAAGTGTGCATGTTTATTTAAGTGCTTTGTGCTTGCCCGGGAGCAGACTGCACTAACAGATTTCTCCGTATTTGGCTGACTTTGCCAGCTTGCCATAAACAGGCTTCTGCATCTTTTCTTAATTGTTTATAAATAGCACCCACACCCGAGAATGTAAATCAAGGCAAGCTGTGCCTACACTTGGCTCTGCGGTGACTGTGACGGCAGTACATGACAACTGCCAGAGCCAGGAGAGGCGGTCCAGGCCTGCAGTGGATGCCACAAAGCTGCCTCTCATTCCTATGACAGCCGGGAGAAGAAGGAAGCAACTTGCTCCCCGCAAAGACAGACGATTCCTTTGTTCGGCAGACAGACACTTGCTGGCTCTGTGTTGTTCTGCCCTGTCACGTCCAGTGAGATTTCATGTAGTCACGCATCCTGGAATTCCCCACAAGAATATAAAAGTGCTACTGAGCTCATTTTGCAGACACAAGGAATGGAGACTTGAATACACTGTCCAAGACATCAGGCCAAAAAGAGGCTCTAATCTGCAGCAAAGGCAAAGCCTCAAACACCTTCCCCATCACACTGTCAAGATGAGATTCAAGCCCCTTCCAAGAGCAAGTCTAGGGACGCTGTCCTGGTTGGCTTTTTGTTGCTGTGACGAGCATCAAGACCAAAGGCACCCTGGGTGGGAAAGAGTCTATTCCAGGTCACAGATCACAATCCATCATCAGGGGAGCCAGAGCAGGCGCTCAAGGCAGGCACTGAAGCAGAGGCCATGGAGGAACAACTGCTCAATGGCTTGCTCCCTGAGGCTCACTCAGCCTCCTTTCTTATGCACCCCAGGCCTACCTGGCTCACAGGGGGCTGGAACCTCCCACATCAATTAGCAATTCAGAAAACGCTTCACAAACAAGCCATGGGGTCCCTCTTCCCAGATGTGTCAAGTTGGCCACGGAGATTAGACACTGCAGACACACTGTGTGAAGTCACAAAGACCAGTCAGGGTTCTGTTCCTCTGACAATGCTGAAATGATCCCCCGGGCTAGCACTCGCCATGCTGGGCTCAGCTTCATCCTCCTCAGGCTCACCATGATTCTGAGACAGTGCTGCGCTTCATCCCCCATTTACTGATGAGAAAACTGAGGCCCATACAGAAAGGAAGCCATCCATGAACACCTCTCAGGATCTCAAATTGAAAGATACTCAAAAGCAAATATTCCCTTAATTACATGTTAACCAAACATAAAAGCAAGGAACACCAGGGGCTGGAGAGATGGCTCAGTGGTAAGAGAACTGGCTGCTCTTCCAGAGGACCAAGGATCAATTCCAGCATCCATACGATGCTTCACAACTCCCTGTACCTCCAGTTCCCAGGCCTGACATCTCTCGGCCTGGGAGGGCACACGGCATGCAAGTGGTGCACCAACGCAGCCACAGGCAAAGCTCCCATAGGCATGAAAATAAAACACAAATGAAAATAACCTTTAAAAAATAATTAATATGAAATAACACTATAGCAACGATAAAAATCAAAAAGCATACCAGAGTGAAACTGTCCCTTCCCTGTCTGTAATCTCTACCCACCACCTCCTGAGAGACAGCCAAGGTTAGCAGCATGCTGAATTTTCCTCAGGAGCCTTTCTGTGCATTTAGAAATAATTACACCTACCTAAGTGAAGAAGACCCATAGCTGACCTGTTCTCTGCTTGCTGACTTCTCCCTTCCTACCATCACTCACGCGGCTGCAGATTTCAGCCCTATTTCCCTACAGCATCCAGAAGTAACTGTTATCTGTGCTTGGCAAGGCTGTGTCATCCAGATTCCTCCCCAAGGAAGGATGTGCTGCCCTGAAGAGCCATGCTGGCCCCAGCATGGGTGACACTCTCTCAAAGCCACCAATTTCCTGTCCCGAGTAAAGAAGGGGTCAAAGCTGGGCCATGCTGGCCCATGGGTCAACACACGGGTGGGAACACGGTGTCCTAGACACAGCTGCAGGCTCAGGCTCTGCCAGGCCCATGGCACAGACCACAGCTATCTCTGCCCCAACTGCTTCCTCCTGCCTTCACTTGCTGGCACTGATCCCTTCATCACCTGCCTCCAAAGTTTCCACTTATGGCAGCTTTTCTCCTCCTGGAAACATCTTTGACATCCTCCATTCTTCTCTTCGTCTCCCCACTACCAGTTCCTGAGCTGTACCTGAGCTGTAACTGTAACTATGAAAGATTAGATGGCTCTTTGTACAAAACACACACACACACACACACACACACACACACACACACACACACACACACAATGTAAAGACACCCTGAAGAGAAGAGCATAACATCCCAGCAAGCAGACAATGTGGGCAAGCAAGTGTGCTTGAGGGGGCGGTCTTTGTCAGGGTCCCTAAGACCATCCAGGGCAATGATCCACAGACACCCCTGGTGAGCATAGACACTCACCCAGGCTGTTTCTTTACAATGAAGAGACTCAATGCAAAATCAGCAGAGGGTAGGTATGGGTATGCTCAGGAAACCAGGAGCAAACTTCTAGAATCTTCTCACAGGGGAATCACACAGGACACACCTAAGTCTCTCCAGCAATGAGCTGTGACAGCACATGTAAGATATTCCAGCAGTGCCCAGCAGCGGCTCAGAGTTCAGGGTTATCACTAGGGGCAGCTCACACTAAAACTGCAGACTCCCCAAAAGAAAGCAAGTGTGGGCAAAAACTACATTGTCTACACAGCAGAGGCCCAGGGAACCCCCTCTCTCCAGTCAGATGAGGCACCATCCCCAATCCAGGTTTCCAGACACAGCCAGCAGCCCCCCTCACACATGGGCCTTGCCTGATGGGGGTCCACTGCTGTGAGGTCTCTCCACTACTCCACTCAGGACCCTGGCACTCACGTCAGCTTGTGCCTATGTGTCCTGTCCTCTTTACCTCATCTGTTCCCAGCCTTCCCGCAGTAGGTCTTCCTTAGTAACTAAGAAAGAGTGAGCCAATTCTCAGAGGTTTTTGCACAGGAAAAATATGAAATTCTGAGCTTCAAAAACAGTAAAAGACATCAGAGAAATGCAGAAAGGGAGAAGGCAAAACAGAATGCCAGAAAAGAAGCCAAAGAGTCGCGTGGGATGGAAGAAAAGAGGAGCAGGACAGATGAACTGTGAACTGTCACTGGGGCTTCCACCATCCGAGGAAAAATGCCAGGATTCCGTGGGGGCGGACCTTCAAGGCACACAGACCTCCAGGGATGGGACCCATGGCGGGCATCACAGCTATTCCAGTGGTCAGCAGGACGCATCTTCCTTACAACCCTCTCTGCTCTACGGCCACAGCCCTTCCTTCCTGTACTTCCTTCTGACAACCTGCACAAGAAAAGAGGATTTCAGGCAGCCTTCAAGTTCAGGGTGAAGGTGCATGGAGCTGGAGTAGAGAAGCCAGAGTTCCAACCATGAATCCACGCTTGGGGTTAATCTTCTTATCCATGAAAGGGAGGAAAACACTGCCTGTCTCATAGCTGCAAGGGTCAAATGAAGACACGGACACGTATGAATTCTGTTCAGTAACAGTAAGTTGTCAATACTGGAAAACCCTCACATAGCCTTTCAGCAGTGCCTACTGTGTGCCAAGTTATGGGGTCAGGCCTTGGGGACACAGGAGACCGGAGACTGAGTGAAACAAAAGGGTCCCAGAGCTCAAGGGCCTGCTGTGCCTTAGACATCAGCGAAGAAGGAATTTTAGGTGAGGAGGAGGCTGCTTCAGTAGTAGAGACAACTGGAGCCAGAAGCCTGGGTCCGAGCCCCAGAACTACCACGTGAGGGTTCTGTGACACTAGGGTTGATAACAGTCAACTAAGCATTTGAAAACAGCCAAGCAGAGGGCTTTGAATGTTCCCAACACAAAGAAATGGTACGTCCATGGTGACAGACGAGCTGGTCATGCAGGTCTGAATACTAGACACACGTGCTGCAATGTCACCTTGCTCCACGTGCACCTATAATTACCATGTGTCCATGACAAATAAAATGGAGGGCCTGGTGTGATGGACCATGCCTGTGATCCCAGAACTTGAGAGGTAGAGGCAGGAGGATCAAGGCCAGCCTTAGCTTCTTAGCAAGTTAAGAGGCCAAACTGGACCAGATGACACTCGGTCTCAAAAAGGTCAAAATAAATGAATACACAATTGTTTGCAAAGTGTTCTGTGGCCTTAGACAAGGTGCCTAACTCTGCTGTTCCTCCTGTTTCTTACCTGCAAAACAAGGCTAATCACAGCAGGGTATGGTTCTCACGGCCTAGAGTGACATTAAATCAGTTCAAACATCACAGTGTGGGGCTCGATTGCACCTAAAAAGGCTTCAAAAGCACCGGCAGGTTTGGAATTTTCCAGAATGAAAAGTACAAAGCACTGTCACAGACACTATCTTTTTGACCCTTGGAACACCTCTCCTAAGACAGCACAACGAAGACAGAGGACCTGGAGACCCTGGGACTTACTGGCAGGCAGGGAGTTACTGCCTTTCTCCACACTCCAGCCTCACACCAGTTTTACTCCTAAACATCAGGAGAAATGGCAACCTAGACTCAGAATAATGACCTAGAGCCACGGGCCCACAGAACCCAACCGCTCCGTTCACAGCCCTCAGAGGCCTCTCTCCTGGACTGCCAAGGCAGGAATCCAAGGTGGGAGCCTGGAGCACCATGCTCGGCCACTAGCAGCAGGTCATCTTTTGAGAGATCAGCCCATAAAACTAGTGTCACCCTTTTCAAAAAGACAGTGTGACTTTTATAGAACCATCTACTCCACTTGGAAGGAAGGTCTGAGAAAACCACAGAAGGAAAGCACACTCACACAACAACAAATTAAGTTCATCTCTCAGAGGCTCAAGTCCCAAAGCCCTCTGGGCACACAGCTGCTCTTCTGAGCTGAAACTGAATTGCAAGGGACAAACAGATCGACTAATGGAAAGAGATTTAAAAAATAAAATGTCCCATGTAAAGATTCCTTTAACTGGGTTTTTTGGTACAGATTGACTAATGGAAAGAGATTTAAAAAATAAAATGTCCCATGTAAAGATTCCTTTAACTGGGTTTTTTGGTTGGTTGGTTGGTTGGTTGGTTGGTTGGTTGGTTGGTTGGCTGGCTTGGTTTGGTTTTTCTGGGTCGAATGTCATATCTGACTCACAAGACAGCACATACTGATGACATATACATCTTGGTGGGACAAAGCCAAGCACTACAGCAATGCAAATGACTACAGCGGCCCACACTTCACAAGGGAGGACTGGGTAGGGATGCATCACTCAGGAGCAATCAACCCACAGGAGTCACGACCCCCTTTTGGTCGAATGATCCTTTCACAGGGGTCATGTATCAGATATCCTGCATATCAGGTACTTATATTATGATAGGTAACAGTAGCAAAATTACAGTTCTGAAGTAGTAACAAAATAATTTTATGGTTGGGGTTCACAGCATTAGGAAGGTTGAGAACCACTGGCTTACAGCAATACCTGTTTGGGCTCTAAGAATTTGGGGCCCTAGGAATTTCAGGCCAAATTCCAGTCCTATTCCAAGCTCCACCAGGACCCTAGGCCGGCAGCTTCTGTGAGCCATAGGAAAACCATGTAGAAAGGAGGAGGAGGAGGCCTGTCCTGTCCTTCTCACAGAACTCCTTGGGGCAGGAGATAAGATCTTGGGTTTTTAAAGTCTGTAAGAAATCACCATTGCCATTAATAGCAACAGGGTGAGATGAGATCAGAGCATTTTCCTCCCCAACAAAGGAAAGTAGCATGTAACCATGCACGTAGCCAAGCATGGTGGTCTATAAGAAGCCTGGGTGATGCCAACACCTACCTCCTTCCATTGATTTATCCCTCCAACTGCTCACTCAGAAGTGAGGGGTTCAATGGAAGAGGCATCTTTTCTGATGGTTTTGATGTTATAAGAAGTAGATGGTTATAGCGCATTTTCAGCATGGGGTGCACTTAGAGTTCATCAGAGCCACAGATAAACAAGAGGCACTGAGTCCCTCCCCTGTGGTTGGCAACTGCTTGTCTCGGGACTCTGAGGATGGAAAGGTACAACTGACTGAGCCCAGAAGTCGTGAGCCCCACATTATTCATAAGATAAGGCTGTGTCCTGAGCCAATGGGATGGAAAGTCTGGGGCTAGGGCAAGTCCGGCCTGTGGAGGAAGAGCCAGGACTTGCACCATATCAGCACCCTGGCCATTTTTGCCCTTTTCTCTCAGCTGATGTCTCTTTCTGCAGAATGGTGTACTAAAAATTGCTTCATTTCACGAGTCTCTTAAATTTGTTATTATTTCCCACAATGTCACCCAAACTTAGCACACAGTGAAGCAATTAGATGTTTTCCACCATTAAATGCTTTAGTTAGCCTGTGCACATGCTCTTAGCAAAGGTCAAAGATGTCACATGATGGCATTAAATTTCTTGAGCACAACCCAGAGAAATACAGGGCTGGAATCCTTAAAAAAAAATCTACCAAAAAAAAAAAAAAGACATAGTGACTTCACTTCCGATGCATTGGGTGTAAGCTGCCACAGTGTGCCTCTCCTTTCCAGACCACCCCATTCAACTGCCCTCTTCAGAACACTCCTAACAGACACCAGGAGCCTTAGTGTAACTGCATACCACCAATACCCACCTCCGGCTCACTGAAGATGATCTTGCCCTAACACAGGCTGCCAAGTTCAGGAAGTAAATGCAGAAAACAATTCTCTGGCTACCATGTCCTTTGTCCTCTCCTGAGAGGGACAGACATGAGTCTCAGTCAAAACAAAACAAAAACACACAGATCTGGAGAGATGGCTCAATACTAAAGGGCATTTGCTGCTCTTGTAGAGGACTCAGGTTCAATTCCCAGCACCCACACCAGGAGGCTCACAACCATCTGTAACTCCAGTTCCAGGAGAACTAATAACCCATTCAGGCTTCCAGTGTCTTAGTGAGGATTTCCATTGCTGTGATAAAAACAGTGACCAAAAGCAACATGGGGAGGAAAGGGTTTATTTCAGCTTACATGACCTGATCACAGTCCTTCATGGGGAGAAGTCAGGGCAGGGCAGGCACTCAGGGCAAGAGACAGGAGCTGATGCACAGGTCATGGAGACATGCTGCTTCCTGGCTTGCTCTTTCACCAATAGCCTCTCCTGGGCTCTCTTCACGAACTCCTTCATGAACACGCAACGCCAAGCCTTAGCTGCTTTCCATGACCCCTTCATGCCTTCAAAACCAGTACCACCTGGCTGACTTTTCCACTACCATGGAAAAGTCATGAGGTATAACCTTGGTCCCCAATGGACCATAGCTTCCGTGTGCTGACCCTGAGAAAACACTTGCAAAAGATTTTGCCTCAATGATGCTGGTCTCCTCTTAATCACAGTTGATTCTTTGGCCCCAGCTGACCAGTATAAACTGTCCCAGTAAAGCAGAGGTTTCACTTTAGTGGTTCTTAATTCAAATTCTTACATGAAAGGATGTAAAAGAATCTTCGCTTCCCTCTGAAACTTCACAAGGCAGGCTTCCATTGTCTGCACTGCTCTCAGCATCCTTGTCTTCCAGGTTCCCACGGCAGCCTAGGAAGGTGTAGCATCCAGGGGCTTCCCCAGCTCAATGTCCCCAAGTCCTTCCACAATCCTCCCAAAATATGATCAGATCTGTCACATCAACACCCAACTCCTGGTACTAATTTATGTCTTAGGGTTTCTATTGCTGTTATAAAACACCAAGATCAAAAGCAACTTGTGCAGGAAAAGGTTTATTTCATCTTATAGCTTGTAGTCTATCATCCAGGAAAGTATGTGTACATACATGCAGACAAATATTCATATACATAATATAAACTTTTTTTTAAAAAAATTAAAGAACAAAATGAACCTTACATATCACATACACAACCTCCCCCTCCATGGCTGAGCATACAATGCCTGTGTAATAAAAGGAGCAGCCTGGCTTCAGGACAGAGCCAAACTCAACAGTAAGGCACTGGACTCTGGCTTGGAGCATGTGCACCACTTCTTATGAAGGAGGGTAAGGGCGAGCCCAGGCTATCCCACGCACACCACAGTCATTCAGCAGGTCACAGGGCACCTGTGGAAAGACCCGTGCTTCCCAAACACTGTAACTGGGTACATTTTATCACTGTAGATTTCATTCACAGCATAACTTGAGGCTTTTCTTTAATTCTGGTGGGATATGAAGTCAGATGTGCAGACAGTATATAATATGTGCTGGCCAGTGCTAGGTGCTGGGGCCTCAGCACTGACAAGAACAACAGTCCCTGTTCAAGAAGAGGCGATAGGCTAAGGAGGAATAAAAGGAGAAAGAATCTGATGAGAGCTGATAGGATGAAGGGGGTGGGGCTGGATAAGATGCACCCACCTGTGCTGGGCAGCACTAAAGAACACCATTTGACGGTTGCAAGGAAGGATGTCCCCGAGGTGCCGAGGATGCTGCTGTAAGTCGACTCCCTTGGTTCCAGGATTCATGGCTGTGGTGGTTTAAAGAGGAAGGGCCCCCTTAGGTTCATAGATTTGAATGCTTGGTCATTAGGGAGTGGTGCTAATAGGGACTAGAAGGTGAGGCCTTGTTGGAGGAAGTGTGTCACTGAGGGTGGGCTTTGAAGTTTCAGATGCTCAAGCCAATCCCAGCGTCTCTCTTTCTTCCTGCCACCTGCCCAATCAGATGTAGACTCTCAGTTACCTCTCCAGCACCATGTCTGCCTGTGTGCCACCATGCTTCCCACCATGACGATAATGGACTAAACCTCTGAAACTGTAAACATGCCCCAATTAAATATTTTCCTTTATAAGACTAGCCAGGTGGTGGTGGCATACACCTTTAATCCCAGCACTCAGGATGCAGAGGCAGGCGGATCTGGTCAGCCTGGTCTACAAAGCAAGTTCTAGGACAGGCTCCAAAGCTACACAGAGGAACCCTGTCTCACTCGAATTACCCCCCCCCCAAAAAAAAAGAGTTGTCATGGTCATGGTGTCTCTTCACAGCAATATAACATCAACAAAGACATTAGTCAAGGAGCTCACAGCACAGAGTTCAGGAGAAGAAAGCAAAGCAATGAACCAAACATCATGCTGCCCATTCATGAAGGTTAAAATCATCTTTTAGTAGCAATGGCCCCATTATAAAATCCTTTGGATATATTTGTTTAAAATTCAAGTATTCTAGAGCACAATATTTTAGTAGCAAATCAAGCTACCAGCTAAAATTTAAAATAAAAATACCGTTCAAGAGCTAAGGATGTGTTATCTTTAGCAAGTTTATTTCCTGTGACCTGTTTGGTTTAATCACCAACTTGACACAACCTAGAGTCACCTAGGAAGAAGGAACCTCATTTGATTGCCTCAATCTGATTGGTTTTTTGTCGTGTCTGGGAGAGGCTGTCTTGGTTTATGACAGATATGGGAGGGCCCTGCGCACTGTGGGTAGCACCATCCCTAGGCAGGTGTGTCTGGGCTGTGTAAGAAAGGTAGCTGATTGTGAGCCAGGGAGCGAGCTAGCAGGCAGCATTCCTCCATGCTTCCTGTTCTAGGTTCCTGCCTGAGCTCCTGCCCTGACTTCCCTCAGTGATGGACTTGAACCTGGCAGTGTAAGCCAAACAAACCCTTTTCCTCCTCAGGTTGCTTTTGCTCCTGGTGTTCATCACAGCAACAGAGAGAAAACCAAAACAAATTCTCTATATTTGTGTTGGAAAATGACAAGGGTGTCGGGGATGGCGGGGCCATGACAGCCTCACCGAGTGCTTCCGGGGCTGGCACTGAGTTGAGGGGTTTATACACATCTGCATGAAAAGCCTCGGACAAGCCTGTTGGACAGCAGCAGCCCGTTATCCATTCCATAGATGAAGCAATGAGGTGTAGACAAGCTTAAACCTAAAATGACACGGCATTTGGCGAGGCTGAGGACCAGCGCTTGCTAAGGCAGTACTGTTGTTTATAAACTGTCCCACACAGTGCTGGAGGGACAAGAGCGCAGTAAACATCTGCTGAGCACTTCATACTCAGGGCTATCCTGCACCATTGAAGTGGGATACATGGTGGTCCCACAAAATGAACAACTTTCTCCTCCGTGGAAAGAGGGGGGAGGGGTCAGAACAGAGTGAAGGTCAGCGAGTGTGCTCAGGGAAGATTCCAGCAGAATGGAGTGGCAAGCTGTCCCCACGGTGTCTGCATAATGCTGGCATCACTTGAGGCAAGGCACAGCTGGGGAAAGGCAGTGGCAATGCCTCTACCTGCGACACCAGCTCACCTCAGACCAAGCGTTCTCAGCCTCTGGTGTACACAGGAACCGTCTAGAGACCCTAAAAGCAACAGCTCCCTACACCGCGCAAAGACTCTCCCTCAGCTGGCTTGCCATATAGACAAGTGTGCTTTTCTCAGAAACCCCCAGATGCAGCCAGGGTTACAAGCCCTCATCCCAGGCGCTCACACACTTGGCCCAGCTCAACAAGCTCATTGAGATTCTGAGCACTAGAGAATGGCTCAGACAAGGCAGCTCATGAGTGTTTGCTCTCTTCTTTGGGATAAAGAAACCAGGGTCTTCGATTTATTCCGGTCCAAACCAAACAAACTCGCAGGTGAAGAGAGATTTGGGTGTAGGCTTCTACACAAAATACTTCCTGCTGCTCCCTGCCAGAAGCCTGGGGACTAACTGAGCCTGGGGAATTCTGAGAGGAAATTCGTGTCTGAACCACAGGGAAAGTGCACTGCCTACACACATCCCTAAGCGCAGGGGCGGTTCAGATATACGTGTTAAACAGGGTGGATATGGAGGGCAGAGCAGCACAAAACGAGACAGCTCTGCTCACTCTACTCCCTCAGTGTCGGGCCTGGCTCTGGTCTGAGCCCTGGGGACAGACAAAGGAGGGCACAAAACCGAAATGCTGATGGTACTGTAGCTGCAGAGTCTAACTCAGAACAGGGGGGCTACTGAAGGAATTCCAGCCACCGACCAGGAAGGAAGTGAGGAGTCGCTTTCTCCGTTCTTAGAAGATGGAAAGGGAAGTGGACATGCGTGCGTGCACACACCCCAGCTGAGGGAACATTTAAGGTGTTTCACACCTGCACGTGTTCCACAAATAGCAATGCAAGCCTTCATTTCTTGCAAACCTCGCACCTTCTCCTGCATCACTAATCTTTCTAGAGGCCCTTTGCTGTCAGGGACTGCAGCAGATGAGGCCTGGGCTGGCTAAGACATGTATTAACATAAGAAGAGAGGGCTCTGGTGTCCCCTGGATGCCACCCCACCCCACCCACCCCACCCCCTGGCACCTGTGTGCCCTCCACTTCTCAGCCTCTTGGCTGACCCAGCATTCCCCGGAAAGCTAACAGGCTGGCAGCCCAGTCACTGACTGCTCTGAGGCCACAAAAGCCACAAAGCACTGAGCTGACATGATCCATCTGCCTCTCACGTCTTCTACTTGTCATGCGGGTCACTCTGGGAGCAGACTGGCTGAGGAAGGCTTTGGCAAGTTACCAGAAACTGACTCCTCTCTCCTGTCCTCCTTCCTAGGAGTGCAGACTGCCTGGAGGGCAGGGAGATTGAGAGTGACTTTATCTGCAAGGCACGATGTGCATGCCTGCACCACCCCACTCGAGGCTCCCCACCACACACAGGCTGCACTGTGGGGCAGGTGTCTGAGGTTAGTGCAGCTTGCCGCCAAGACCTAAGTGGGCTGTCTCAGGCTGGACTTCACCCAGGGGGTCACAGGCAAGACCACCTCGTACCTTTCAGGTCTTCAGGCAGTGATGTGCTTTCTTCAAGTTCCAGGAAAGTTGTTTACACAGCTGTATTCCCCATAGATGCGATGCCTTACAGGCTGCAGAGCAGTGTCCCTGTGATCTCGAGGGACACACTGCTTCATTAGCTCCAGTTTCATTGAGAATAAAACCAAGAGGGATGAGAAACGGCTCAGCAGTTAAGAGCACTTCCTGCTCTTGTAGAAGACCCAAATTTGGTTCCCAGCACCCACATGTGACATCTCACAACTGCTTGGAACTTCAGCTCAACACCCTCTTCTTATCTCTGAAGACATTGAACTCACATGCAATACTGCCCCCCCCCTCGACACACACACACACACACATAGTTAAAAATAAAGCAACTTTAAAAGTAAAAACACCAAATTCACAAAAATTCAATGAGTTTTCCAAGAATACCCTCTCTTGTTAGAAGCAAGACATAAAGATCTTTTGACTCTAGAGCCAATACTTTGTGCCACACAATCTCTGTGGGGCTGGGAGTCTTTCCTGACCTTAAAACTGCAAACAGAAATCTCTCACAGCTTCCTCACAGAAAGCAATTTATGAATTTCCAACTGTATTTGGAAAAGTTCATAACTTTCCAAGTTTTCTTCGTGTCTTAGACTGTTCTAATGTAAGGGGGGGGGGAGCTGTGAGGTTTTTGCTGAGGTAGAGAGACAGTGGCATCAGCTGTCACAGCCACATGCATCCCTAAAAAGATGTATTTGAGGAAAGGTAACATGAAGTCCAATCAAACACAGACATGAGAAGGGGGAGAAAAACCAATGCGGCTTCTGGTGAGATGGCTGAGAGGTGAAAAGCTCATACTGTTCTTACAGGGGACCTGAGTTCCGTTCCCAGCATCCATGTCAGGTCACTCACAACCACCTGTAACTCCAGCTCCAGGGCATCTGACAGCTCTGGCCTCCTCAGACAACACCCACATGCACATACACACTTACATGTGCACACGTGCACACACACACACACATGCACGATTGAAACTAAATCATCTTTTTTAAAAAAAAAAAAAAGAGCAACAGAGGTTTGAAAGACAGGAAGATTCAACTCATCTCCCACCCACCACGCACACGGACCACGGTTGTTTTGTTTCACCATTGCCCTTGAATGGCATCCTGATGCTTCCAGCATAAAACTACATGCATATACATGAGCAGGTTTTGAGTGACCATATCTTCTTTTCTCTGAGATAAACAGCCTCAAGTGCAGCTGCCCATTCACACAACTCCCGATTTAGCTTTCTAAGAGACTGTCAACATGTCTCCGGAGGGCCACCCCACTTTCCTTTCCCACCAGCACCTGTGACCCAACTTCACACAGCATTTACCATTACTATTTTTTATTTTAGTGATGTCTAAATGTGGAGGGTTTTGTTATTGTTGTTGTGGGTTTTGTTTTTCTGCAGTTTTGAACCCAGAACTTCACACATATTAGGCAAGGACTCTCCCACTGAGACACATCCCCAGCCCATGATGGTTGTCTTTTGTGTGCTTATTGGTTACCTGCACATCCTCTTTGGTGAACCATCTCTCCATTTCTTGTTTTTATTTTTTTACATTTTCTAGTTGAATGGTTTGTTTCACAGTTGAATTTTGGGGATTCTTTATGTACTAGATACACTAATCCTCTATTCAATATATTATTTGCATCTTTTTCTCCCAGGATATATCTGCCCTTGTATTCTCTTAATAAGCATGTGTATTTATTAGGGTTTAATTTCCCACTTAATCCACAGAAGTCATCACCATGAGCTGCTTCCAGAAGGTTGTGTCTCTGCATTACACACTGTGCAGCTGAATCCTGAGCATTCGGTCAGGTGCTTCACACTCTCTGAAGACAGAGTGGCTTGGTGTCAACATCAAAGAAGAAAAGGTCAGAGAGAGGCAGTGACCAGTATGCAATTCTCTCCTGTCAGGTGTGATGTGCATATTTCACTCCAGCCTGCCTCCAAATGCTGGTACCTCACAGTCAGTCAAGCCCCGCCTGCATGGGTGAAAGAGTCCATTTGGGATCAGGACCTTTCAGATTCCACTCTTCTGTGTTTCATCTACTGTGCTACTTGCTGACCATGGGGCTGGGAAGCTCCTTTAACCACAAGGGTATACTGCCTCATTGCTATCAGGATAAATGCCACTTGCCTCAGGTGGACTGGAAGCCTGGCAGAGAGGACGACAAGGCAGGGTGATCATGTCAGTGTCTTAGAGCAGTCAGTGTCTTAACTGGAGCCACCCAGAAGCTTCCACACTTTCTGTTCAGATAATCAGCAAAGAAGAGCATACAAAACAGCCAAATGGTTGTTTGATTTTAATTCAAGGGGGAAAAAGTGTTTTTTAAAGCATGGGAAGAGATGGTTTGGAAGGAGAGAGAGCAGGTTGAGGGACAACTGCCTTCACAACGCCCGTCCATGACCCCTTGATCAGCAATCACCCAATCCTACCATGGCAGGGCCTCCTCACAACTAACTTCACCTACCTAGGCCACCTCTTTGACAGTGTGCAAAAATCAGCAACACCTTGACATAGGCTATGTGGTTTGGATAGGAGAGCCTCAGACAATTTCCTCCAGGCAACCACAGCACAAAAGTGACCCACGGAGGAGGCTCCAGCTACTGTAAATATTCAGTAGCAAAAACTGATGTCATGCATTTCATACAGGGGCTCCCCCTTGAAGCCTGCAGGGCAAGCAGTGGCCACTAGTAGAGGCAGAGTAAATCCCAATGTTTCAGAAAGACTTCTCGGAGCTGGGGAGCCCCAGGCACTGGTCCGCCTGCACTGACAGGTATCCCAGCCTACTGTCTAGTTATCAGACGTGCATTTTCAAGTCTGTACCTAATGGGTTTTTTTTTTAATTCTCTAAATCTGAAATTCCCTTCCAGAAAAAAAAAAAAATGTTTGCACCCTAGAAGAGAAGATGGGAAACAGCTCATTCAGTAACCATGAAAGCAGGAGGACAGGACACACAGCTCCATCTCCAGCAACAACATAAAGAGCCAGGTGATGGCACACTTAAAATCCCAGCGCACGGTGGTAGAGACAGGCTGATCCTTAGGGCTCGAAGGCCAGACAGACTGGCCAAATCAGTGGGCTCCAAGTTCAATGAGAGACCTGGTCTCCAAAGATAAATTAAAAGGCTTCTAAGAAACACCTGGGGTTGACCTCTGATCTCCATATGTACACACACACACACACACACACACACCTAAATTCACCAGTTATTGACCTATTAGGGCAATATATCCGTTTCACAGCAGCATTCAGGAGGCAAACAAGTTCTGAAATTATAAGACAAACTCAGGTCCTAGTCTAAAACACACTACAAGACCCAGAAAATCATTGTATTCTCTAATTTTCCACCTATAACATGGCAGAGAATAAAATATTTGGTCAAGGGATAGGAAACAGGCAGTCCCACATTCTGAGAATAAAATAGAACCTGATAAAGGGAGTCTGCCCATGCCAATCAAAATTGTGCATGTGTGCATTCTTGGATTCCACCCCTAGGAATTCAATCCACAGACATAGCCATTCATTCATGAGAGCTAGGAACAGCACAGCACAGCCTGTTATTCCAGAAGAATGGGAATGACCTTTCCAGGGATGGTCCAGGGAGACCATGCAACTCTACAGTAACACAATGAATGAACACTCTTCTACGGATGCTCAGCTGAACGTAGCCTCCTGGATGCATTCAAAAGGAAGTGGCAAGGATTCCAGAGCAGCCAAGAAAGGCCTTGAGACTGCTGCTACGCTGTTTAGAGTCAAGGCATTTGACACAAGAGTCAGTGCTGTATCATAACGACAGAATCTAATACTGCCTCACAGGCAGAAGCGCTACACTAGTCAAGCTCACGGGTAAGTGCTGTCCAAAGACGCACAGTTGAAGGCTTAAGGACGCGGCGTGCTCAGAGGCAGCTCTGACTGTGACATTACAGAGCAATGCTGAACGGTGGTAAAGGCATGAACGGTGGTAAAGGATGAAAGGGCAGAAGCAGCACATGCCAGGACAGGGGCACTGAAAAGCACGAGCCACTAAGTGCTTTAGGAAAAGGTTGAAGCTACTGGCTTGATTATGAGTTGATGATGGTGACTAAGAAGCTGAATGCTAACTTGGAGTCTACACCCAGATTATGAGTCTTGAAGCAGGCTTGCAACTCTACCCTGCACCTTAACAGTGGAAAAGACTGAGGGATGCTACATACACACACACACACACACACACACACACACACACACACACACACACACACACCACGTATGACTTAGCTGTAGATCATCAATAGGAAAAGAGAAGACAGGAAGCTGTCTGATGCACAGAGCCTGGTTTCACTCTGCCATCTTTATAGACAAAAGAATGTAAAGCTGTATCTATTTTGGGGGCACTATCAATATTCTAGAACCGTGTCTATATCTGTCTACCAGCTGCCATAACAAAATCTCACACTCTGGGTGGCTGAACAACAGAAATATATTTCTCAGCATCTGGAAGCCTGGATGTATGGGGGCAAAGAATGCTCTCTTGGGTCTCTTCCCATCAGGGAACTGACCTCATCAGAAGCGCCTCCCCATCTCATCTAGCCCTTGATTAGCAGAGCCCCCACCTGCTAGTAACATTGGCTACACTGGCATTAGGGATTCATCATCATTAGCATGGGGGAGAGCACAAGAGCCAGTTCCCTCCTTTCAATACTGCCTAAAATAGTAAAACAAATAAATAAATAATGTACCTGTAAGTGAACAAGACACTGATCCCTTTATTATCTGATGGCATACAGCAGCCAATCAATGATAAATGTCTGATAAGATTTGGAGTCAGAGATAAATGAAATGTCAGCCTGGCAGGGTGGTGCATGCCCACAACACCCCTGCTTGGGAAGTAGAGACAGGAATATCCGGAATAAGGCCAGCTTGGGCTACATTATAAGCTAGAGGTCAACCTGGGTTCTACAGGACCCTGACTCGAACAAAAAAGGAAGTTAGTCACAAACCAACATCACTATCGGCCACACAATTGCCTTCTCATAATTCCACTGTGTCAGAGTGTCTATGTTCTTTTTTAAATTATTTTCTTTTCATTTTTATGTGTATGAGCATTTTACCTGTGTAGTAATTTGAATGAGAAATGTCCCCTGCAATAGTCTTGGGCATTTGAACACCTGGTCCTCAGTTGGTGGCACTGTTTGGGGTCATTAAGTGGAAGAGCCTTGCTGGAGGAAGTATGTCACTGAAAGTGGGTTTTGAGATCTAAAGCCTCATGCCTCTTCCAGTTCACACTCCACTTCACACTTGCAGTTGAAGACGTGACCTGTCAGCCTCCTACTCCAGCCACCATCCCTGCCACTTATTGCCACAGTTCCCTACCATAACGGTTTCTTATCCCTCTGGAACCTTGAGTCCAAACAAACATTGTCGTCTATAACATTGGTTCTCAACCTGTGGGTCATGACCCCTTTGGGTTGAATGCTCCTTTCACAGGGGTCACATATCAGGTATCTTGCCTAATCAGACATTTACATCAGGATTCATAACAGTGGCAAAATTGCAGTTATGAAGCAGAAATGAAAATAATTTTATGGTTGAGGTCACCACAACACGAGGGACTGTATTAAAGGGTCGCAGCATTAGGAAGATTGAGAGCCACTGTTCTATAAGTTGCCTTGTTCGTGGCACTTTATCACAGCAACGAAAAGTACTAAAACTGCTGGCATTGTTTGTCTGTGTGTCATGTTTGTGCCTGGTACTGGCAGGGGCCAGAAGAGGATATTGGGTCCCCTAGAAGCAGAGTTACAGAGGGTTGCAAGCTGTGTCATGTGTGTGCTGGGAACTGAACCCCATCCTCCGCAGGAGCAGCAAGTGCTCTTCACCACTAAGCCATCTCTCCAGCCCCACAGAACACTGTTCTGTTTCCAGCATCACTGAATCCCAGTTTATAGACACATCAGGAAGAACCCTTCCAAGTCACACACTTCACAGACATCTTTGTAACAACAACAAAAGTTGTGGACGCCATGGGCCCTGACCCCCGACTGTGAGTGGCTGCAGCCTTGCTTGCTGACCAGGTGTCCTCCCTATTCAGATTCCCTGCCGGTGTCCTTCTCACCTCAGGATCATCGGAGAGCTTACCGGAGGTTCTTTGTTCCTACATCCTGCTTGTGGTGTAAACAACTTAGGTGCATCCTGTATTTGGTGTAAACAACTTAGATGCAAGAATGCAGAACTTTGGGTCTAGAATGTAGACCATTGGTAGCGAACTTCTGCCCTCAGGGGATCCTCCATTTGTGTTGTAAGCCTGTATTTAAGGTTTCTTCCCTCTTTCAATAAACGGCATTCGGCATTCAGCCATGGCGAATGACCCGCTGTCTCTTGTCTCTATTTTTTAATCCGCAGCCCTTCGCTCGGACATGGTGAACGGGTATTGGTAATGCGGGCATTACTGCTACAGATGGAGGTTCCACCGAGATCTGAGTAAGAAGGACCAGCTGACGGACACTCTTGGAAGGCCGGCCAGCATTTTACAGGTAAGAGTGGATTGAAATGGGTACAGCTAGCTCACAGTCAGTTAATTGGACTGTTGAAGCAGGAAGGCACCAAAGTTAAGAAAGGACAAGACAGCTAAAGATTTTAAATGAAAAAGGAAATCTTCCCAATAGAGAAGAGGGAAGGAAAGGAAATTTCCCGTTAGAAAAGGGTAAAAAAATTTTAATCAAGAAAAAAGGATTTTCCCGGTAAAAAGGGGAAAAATTTTTGAAACTAGGCCTAAAGATTTGGGCCCTGTAGAGAAAGGATGAAGGAAAGAGAAAAGCCTCTTCCCAGTGGTAATGGAGGACGTAAAGACTTTTTCCAGTTGTAGAGTTTTCAGGATAGCTGGAAACTCTTGAGTTTTTTCTCCCTGCCAGTGCAGAGCGGCAGCATCTGAATTACAAAGAATCAGCAGGTAGGCCTCTGCTGCTGGCTGAACAGCAAGCTAGCCCAGAGCTTAAAGTTTTGCTGTCTGTTTGCTTAATTTTGGTTCAAATGTTTTTTTTATTTTTCCCTCAGAGTGGGAATAATTCAGTATTTAGGATCCCTTTGTGGGAAATGTTTTTCTGTTTTTCCCTTATGGTGGGAATAACTCGTTATTAGGTAGTCCCTTCATGGGAGTAGGAAGTTTAAATGTGAGTTTGTGTGTGCGGGGCACGCCCAGCGGCTGTGGCGGACAAAGGCGTGCACGAGATAGCCCGAAGCAGCGGGCAGACAGGTATGCGCCGATGGGAGACAAAGCCGTGATGGAATGCGGCCCAGGCAGGCGCTGGCAATAGAGCCTGAGCACTGGGCAGAGCCAGCGAGCTGAGCCTGGGAAGGGACTAGCGCTAAAAGTTTAAACGGGGCCTAATTTCTGGTGAAATATGGTTTCGGTCAGGACACTGAATGCTAAGTCAATGCTGTTTTAATAAAGGATGTTCTGTTCTTTTGATTGTCTTGATAAATGTTTGGATAAATGTTTGATCCTCATAGTAGATAAACTAAAGGAACAGGATTCATAATTTTGAACTATATATTAGGTATGGTCTTGTCTGTTGATCATTACTGAAAATTTGGTTCTGCAATTTAAGTTGCTTTCTAGAAATTCTTGGTTTAATTCTATAAAAATATAACACCTGAAATGAATTGGGTTATTAGCCTATTAAATAATGCTGCTAAGAAAACCCATAAATGATAATCTCTTCCTGATAAAGAGGTTACAAAATTAATTTTCCAGTAAATAAAATACAGGTAAATTGTTTGGTCCACATTGTTAATAATTGGCTATTTGTGCTAATGTGTTATTTGGGATCTATAAAAAAGAATCCTCTTTTTAAGATTTTATAAAATACTACTGAAAAGTATTACCTAAAGTTTACCTTTTCAAATCCTATAGAGATTATATTTAATGCTTTTATAATTGGCATATATAAAAAGGACCATGGAAACAAAAGCTGGTGATAGAATTGCTCAATTATTATTGCTTTCATATTTTAAATTCAAAATGGCGCCGATATATAGAACTAGAGGCTTTGGTAGTACAGGGGAAAAAGGTGTTTTGACAAACAGTTATCAATGATAAACAGCCTAAATTAAAAACAAAATTATATGGGATTGAGATTGGAAGATTATTGGATTCTGGTACTGGATATATCTGTAATTTCACAAGAATCCTGAGATCCCAATTGGCCCCTTAAAAATTCTACCTCTAACCAAAAGGTATTGGCACAGTTCAGATGCCATTGCAGAGCAGGCTACTTTTAAATTGGAAGGACGAGGAAGGTCATACAGGAACTTTTCAACCCTTTGTGCTACCTGACATTCCAGTGAACTTGTGGGGACGGGATGTGTTAGACGTTATTGGAACAGTGCTTACTACACAGCCTGTACAACAGATGCTGAAGAGTCAGGGCTACTGCCCGGACAGAGGCTTAGGGAAAATGTTGCAAGGAGGCCCACAACCTGTGGCAGACAAAAACTGTCACTAGAGGTCCTGGGGATACTAGAGGATTAGGGTCTTTTCCATAGAGGTCACTGCACAGCAGCCTTCGATTATACAACTGATAAAAATCACTTGGAAAAGTGATGACCCTGTATGGGTGGAGCAGTGGCTCCTTGCTAAGGAAAAATTGGAGGCTGCGTATGCATTGGTTAAGGAGCAGTTAGATGCTGGACATATCATTCCTTCCACTTCACTTTGGAACTCACCTATATTTGTTATTAAAAAGAAATCAGGAAAATGGAGGCTGTTACAGGATCTTAGAGCTGTATATAAAACCATGCTTCTCATGGGAGCAACACAGCCTGGCTTGCCTGCCCCTGTGGCAATTCCTAAGCATTGGCATTTAATTGTGGTTGACTTGAGGGACTGTTTCTTCACCATTCCTTTGCATCCTGAGGACAGTCCTCGCTTTGCTTTCAGTGTTCCTTCAGAAAATCTTAAGGAACCTTATCAGAGATATCAGTGGGTGGTATTGCCTCAAGGAATGGCCAATAGCCCTACTATATGTCAAATTTATGTGTCTTTGGCCCTAGCTCCAGTTCGAAAAGCTTTTCCAGGTGTTTATATAATTCACTATATGGATGATATATTAATGGCTGCTAAAGATAAAAAACTTGTTTTTGATGCCTTTTCTTATTTACAAGAGGTTCTTAGCTTGGCTAATTTACAGATAGCCCCAGAAAAGGTACAGGTATCTTTTCCCTATCATTATTTAGGTCATGAATTGTTACGCACGGGCATATGCCCACAAAAGATTACTCTGCGCATGGATCAGCTACGCACACTTAATGATTTCCAAACCTTTCTGGGAGATATTCAATGGCTTCGGCCCACTTTAAAAATTCCAACAGGTCAGCTTCGCCCCTTGTATGATGTCTTAAAGGGCGACCCTGACCCTTCATCTCCCCGTAAATTAACAGCTGAAGGACGTGTAGCCCTACAACGTGTGCAAGAGGCCCTGGAACAGGCTCACGTACAGTATATAGATCTTAATTCTCCCTTATTGTATTTGATATTTTGTTTTACTCATTCACCTACTGGAGTGTTTTGGCAAACAGGTCCTATTTTATGGGTACATTCCCCAGCTTCTCCAGCAAAAATCATCACTCCTTATCCACAGGCTGTCGCTCAGATTATATTTAAGGGAATCAAGATCAGTGTTCAAACTTTTGGTAAGGAGCCAGATATTGTGGTGACCCCATACACCCAGTCTCAAGTAGCATGGTTGCAAGCTAATGATAATGATTGGGCCATATTGACATGCTCCATGCAGGGTCAGTTTGATACTCACTACCCCTCCAATGATGTGTGTCAATTTTTTAAATTGCATCCTGTTATATTTCCCAAGATAGTACAAATGACTCCTATTCCTCAGGCCCGTGTGGTATTTACTGATGGCACTTCACGTGGTTTTGCTGTGGTGGTTTCTGGTAACATAGTAAAGAGAATAAAAGTCCAGGGCACTTCTGCCCAGGTGGCAGAGGTACAGGCACTGTTGCTTGCTTTACAGATGTTTTCTGATGAGAGTGTAAATATTTATACCGATAGTCAATATGTGGCACATGCCATTATGCCTTTGGAAACAACAGCCTACATACCATCCATTTCTTCCATTCATGAATACTTATTGCAAGTGCAAGGACTTATATGGTCTCGCTCACATAACCTTTATGTGGGCCATATTAGAGCTCATACTCAATTGCCTGGACCTCTAAGTGAAGGTAATCAGAGGGCTAACGCCATTACTCGTATGGCTGTCACATTAGTCTGTTTTGCCTTTGATAAGGCTACTCAGTTGCATCAGCGTTATCATCTTAATGCTGGATCTCTCCGTTATCATACAGGCATAACCCGGGAACAAGCCATCCAGATAGTTAAATCATGCCCTACTTGTGTGGAATTTTTACCTGTTCCTCATTTGGGAGTTAATCCTCGAGGACTTTTACCTAATCATGTGTGGCAGATGGACGTCACACACGTGCCTTCCTTTGGAAAATTACAATATGTCCATGTGTCTATTGATACATATTCTTCTCTAATTTTTGCTTCTGTCCATTCAGGGGAAAAGGTTAAGGATGTAAAGAATCATTGTCTTCATGCTTTTGCTTACATGGGAGTGCCAAAATGCATAAAGACTGATAATGGTCCTGCCTACAGTAGTACGGGATTTTCAAAATTCTGCCAAGATTTTTCTATTGTTAATAAGACTGGTATTCCTTATAATCCTCAAGGGCAGGCTATAGTAGAACGCTGCCATCGTACCTTAAAAACTTATATTGCTAAAGTAAAAAGGGGGGAGTTAGGGGCTCATCTCTCCTCTCCACATTCTATTCTTTCCCTTGTTTTATATATTTTAAATTTTTTATCGGTGGATTCTGCTGGAGTATCTGCTGCAGATAAGCACTGGAGGGCTCCTGTTGCGAATCATCCTCTGGTGCAATGGAAAGATCTTTCTACTGGCACTTGGAGGGGACCCGATCCGGTGTTGGTGTGGGCCCGGGGATCTGTTTGTGTCTTTCCGCAGGACAATGAAATTCCTCTGTGGGTTCCTGAACGCTGTGTGCGCCCTGTGGCTGCTGCTGAATCCCAACATGGCAGAGACCTATTGGGCCTTCGTAAAAAACTCTCCCCTTCTGATGCCAATGGGGATTGAGAGCCCAATATGGCCAGCCTTGGCAAACATTATTGTAAGCCTAGGAACTGTAGCCATGTGGTTGGATTCTTCAGAAGGTAATGTATGGTAACTTTTTTCAAAAAACATTGAGAATGTATCACACCTTGGAGATTAAGGATAACTCTGAAGGTCAATGAACTTCATTTGCTAACAGTAGCATGCCAGCTAAGTTTTTCGCATTTTGCAACCCCCCTCAAGCTGGTGTAGTACCTACTTTTCAGGAATGGCTCTGTGCAACATTTATTTGCCTCCTGAAATTCATCTAGCCTTTCTGAAGGTACCTCAAAATTTGTGAGCCTGAATGTAGCCATTACTGAGGCCATTAGTTCTGCTCCTTGTTTGCTGTTTTCTTTATGTTTCTCAGTTGTTCTCTTGCAGACCTGCCAGCCTAAGTAGTGCTGGGATCAAGAAAAATGGGCCTTGGTGGTTCATGTTCCTGGAGCCGTGTCCATGCCAGTGGACCATGGCAGCTAGACACAGATGATGCTCACACGCTCCAGAAGAGACTCTGACATCGCTGTTGCCGTTGCTGCTATTGTTTCTGGGATTGCTATTTCATAATTGGTTACTACAGCTAGCACAATGGAGACCCTGGCAGCAAAAGTAGCTACCACAGTTAGTTAATCTTTCTTCTTATTGGGCATGATAAATTTAATTCCACTTTTATACATTATAATTGGCTTTGTAAGTTGTAAATTATTTAAAACTCAAGTTCCATTTGCTCGGATACCACCTTACAGCACTCCTATTTGCGGTAAGGCTCGTTTAAATAAGGAATGGTTCAATTGCCTGTAGCCTTCTGGCTATGGGTGGGTTAGGACTTCTGTTGGTCTTTTCTGTGTCGCACAGATTGCAAGCCCAGTGCCACTTTGAGATCTTTGGCAGCAGTCACTCTACAGCTCACGTGGTTGAGTCTGTATGATAATGAGTATTCAGAGACGGGTAATGCTTGGGGGGCTGCCATCAACCTAAGACAGAGCACTTGTGTGGCCTGGGCAGGTGTCTCTATGACGGGTAAGGTGGTCTGCTGGTCCCACGCAACCTAAGTCAGAAGCTCATTTAATAAAAAGGGGGGACCTGTGGGCGCCATGGGGGGGTCAGGGCCCATGGCGCCCACAAAAAGTAACCAAAGGAGTTGCACTGAGGAGGGGACCAGACTAAGGCTGACACATAAAAATTTAAAATGCAGACATTTTACATGCAAATAGAAAATAAAGTAGCTTTTAAGGAATCTGACTGTATCTTTGAAGCCAGGATGGTCTGTGTGTATACGCCTGTGCATGTGCCTGTGCGTGTACATGTGTACACATACACCACATATCTTCCCCCTAGATAACCATTTCATACAAGGATCTAGAGAAAAAGTTGAGAAGATCTTCCTAAAAAGGAATTCACAGTTCTCCAAGGACTCCTTGGGCACAGCTGTCTCCCTGTTATCCCCAGACATCTACAGCAGGTGAGCTCGAGCTTGGCAAGTCCATTGTTCGGGGCATTTGTAGAGGTTCCATCATGGAGGCTGACTAGTTACAGCACTGGTCGTTGCTGGGTAGCTCAGCCTCTAGCCCCATGCTCCCCAGAGGCTGGGGTGGGGCTGAGATTCTCCACCCTCATCCTGCCCTGAGGCTCCTGGCAGCCAGCCCTGAGCCTGAAGCCGCCAATCTCACTGTTATGCAATCCTATCGCTCCAGGAATGCCAAGGGTCTTGGATGCTCTGGGCACTGAGATGGGGTATTAGAAGAAGATGTTCCTATCACCTCCACCGCTCAGAACTAAGAACCAAAACAAGATCCAAGTCCGGATTTCTTACTCCACAGAGCTATACTTAGGAGGATGGGGGGCAAAGAAGTAGGCATGGGGGTTGGGGACATAGGGGGTAACCCCAGCCCTCCCCTTCCACAGTCACATTCTCACATGCTCTCCCTCTCTCTCCCTGCTCCCACTTCCTGCTTCTCTCCTCCCTCTCCTCTCTCAGCTGTCCCCCTTCTCCTCTTCTCTCTCCCTTCTCCCCTCTCCTCTCTCTCCCTCCCCTGCTCTGCTAAAACATTCAAAGCGATAGCCCCTAGGGATCAGAGCTGGGGTGGACAAGGGTAGGGTTGACTGCAATGTTTTTGTTTTAAGCTTTGAAGAACTTTTGACTCTTAAAACTGTGCGCTTGTGTAACTGTGTTTAAAATGGGTATTTGATCTTTAAACAAAAATCTGAGACTTGACCGACAAGACGATAGTACTAAGTGTGCATTCCTAAACTTTAGGGAGCCCAGCCTCTTTGAAGACATGTGGAAAGCTGTAAATCCTCTCCCAGGAAACTCACGCCCACACACAAAACATCCGCACAGGAGTTCAGGGCATTCCTCCGTCCATGAAGCTTGGGTTCTATCTTAAAATTAAAGGTTCTGGGCTCTTTTTATTATTGCTATTCTTTTTTTTTTTTCCTTACAGAGGTGAGGGTGAGACCCAGGGCATCGTGTACCCTAGGCAAGCATTGCACTGCTGAGCTACATGCCAGCCCAGATTCCGGTTGATTCTGGTTCCTCCTAAAATTCCTTTCAGAGTAGAGCTGTCCTTTACTACACAGAGACGGGAGTGGGCAAGGAACTGGATAAATGAGGAACAATCAAAAGGGCCATGCTTGGTCTTACACTTGGTGGTCCTCTCGAGTGCCCCCTTGACCAGAGACACACTGACTCCCATTAAGGAGACCCAGGCATTATTTACCGGGCTTCCCTTCCACCTTGAAACAGTGGACGTGCCGACCCTTGGAGTGTGACCGACAGCTGAGCTGACTAAGCTGAGTCCATTCCAGAAACAAGGGGTCCTCCATCTAAACCTCAAGAAGGCAACTTCCCAAATTCCCCACCTGAGTGTTTCTTCCAACAGAATCTCTCTAAGGACTTCTTGGCAAAACTCTAATCTCAGCAGGCCACATCAGTGCTCCAAAACAAACCCAAGCTGAACATGGCTGATCTAGCTCGGATACTGTAAACCTCCACAGAAAGTCAGAACAATATGTCTTTGTTTTCCAAACAGGGTCTCCCTATGCAACCTGGCCTCAAACTCTCAATGTAGCCCAGGGGGCCTGGAACTCACGACATCCTGCCTCTGCCTTCAGGGTAAAAAAGACTTGCCACAAAAGCCTGACAACCCAAGTTTGATCCTCAGATCCCAGCATGGGAAGGGCAAACCAACTCTGGAAAGTTGTCCTCTTACTTACCCATTTGAGCATGTGTGCACGTACACACACACACACACACACACACACACACACACACACACTCATACATAAAAACACAATGGAATCTCTGTGTCCTTGACAATTTGTTTAAAGTGTAGGTGCCTCAGTTTACATGTCTGTGAATGGAGAGTAACAAAGCAATCTCACAGGCTGCTTCAGTCAGAGGACCCGGTGACTTCAGTGGTCTAACTGCTACAGACATCCATTCCCAAGCCCTGGAAACTGTGACTGTCACAATACATGGCAAACTGACTCTTCCTGGATTATCTAGGTGGTCAATCTAAACACATCAGCCTTCAAAGCGACTTTGGAACTTTCTCTGGGTAGAAGACCAATGTGCATAAGGAATATCACACATCTTTGACAGGAAGCCACAGTCTGATCTGAAGGTCACATGTGGCAGTGAAGGGAGGAAGGAAGGAAGGAAGGAAGGAAGGAAGGAAGGAAGGGAGGGAGGGAGGGAGGGAGGGAGGGAGGGAGGAAGGAAGGAAGGAAGGAAGGAAGGAAGGAAGGAAGGAAGGAAGGAAGGAAGGAAGGAAGGGCTTTTCAGAGCTGGCGGGAGAGATGGGAACCTACTCCTATGGTTGCCAGAAACACCTAACGGCCAACAATACACTGAGCTCCAGCAACTTTTGTGGGGCTGAGCAGCGCGACCTTGCCAACTTCTGCAGGAGCAGTGTGAGACTGTGTGTGTTAGCTGACGCGGTAAACTGTGTGGTAGTCGGAGCAGCAATGGGAAACTAATCCAGTGATATCAGTTGTGAAATAACTAGAGCATCCAGCAGTGTGGTATTCAGTAACTTCCTTAAAGCTAGAGGCAGGGCTGGGGGCTAGGATTTCATTTAACAGCAAAGCACTTGCCTAGCAAGCCCAACGTCCTAGGTTCAGCTTCAGGCGCGCACACACACACACACACACACACACACACACACACACACACACCACAAAAGGGAGGAATGGCTGTATTCCACCCAGAACAACAAATCTCAGTCTTCCCTATCGTCACAGATTTCTGGAATTCTGATTTGCCTAGAACATTACAAACTTTAAGTTTCCCATAATGCACTGCCTTTCCTTTACCCTGTAAGTCCAGCATCAATCCCCATAGGGAACACTGGTCGTGCTCTGCTGGAGTCCAGGCCTGCTCTCCTGCTGGACTGAGCCTGGTTCTTCCTGTCTGAATGACTGGTCACAGTACTGAGCCCCAGCACTGTGCTTCCACACACCATAGAAATTCTGTGTGTCTGTTGATGCCACGCAGGATGGTGTGTGTTAATATTTGCATTTTTAAACAGGAATCTTTGAAGCCCTGCTGAGTCTGTGAGCCTCTGTGTTGTCCTGTTGCAACATTAGATTCACACGTGTTCATTTGAAGTCGGTGAAGAAATGGGGACAGGCCCCACAGCTGGGCCTGAGACACTGTATACCTTCCAAGATGGCTTGCTTCAAGCAAACCTGTTACAAGAGCTGGACTCACCCTGGCACTTGCTCCTCACCAGTGGGATATTGAGTTGCAACAAGTGGCTACTTTCTTGGCCTTGGCCTTTGACTGCCCTGACCTTTGCCTTCCCCAGCCTCCAGTAAGGTCCCTTAGGAACCAAAACATCAAGAAATAAATCAGAGGGGCAGTGGTGGCTCAGGCCTTTAATTCCAGCACTCGGGAGGCAGAGACAGGCAGATCTCTGTGAGTTCGAGGCCAGCCTGGTCTACAGAGCGAGATCCAGGACAGGCACTAAAACTACACAGAGAATCCCTGTCTCGGAAAAAAAGAAAAAAGGAAGGGAGGGAGGGAGGGAGGAAGGAATCAGCCATTAAAAGAAGATGCTTGTAAACCAGGTGGTGGTACACGCCTTTAACCTCAGCACTTGGGAGGCAGAGGCAAGCGGATCTCTTGAGTTCTCTGCCAACCAGGCCTATAGAGTGAGTTCCAAGACAGCCAGGACTACACAGAGAAGCCCTGTTTCAACAAAGGAAGGAAGGAAGGAGGGAGGGAGGGAGGGATGGAGGCAGGGAGGGAGAGAGAGAGAGAGGAGAGAGAGAGAGAGAGAGAGAGAGAGAGAGAGAGAGAGAGAAGAAAGAAAGAAAGAAAGAAAGAAAGAAAGAAAGAAAGAAAGAAAGAAAGAAAGAAAGAAAGAAAGAAAGAAAGAAAGAAAGAAAGAAGGAAAAGAAAGATCAAAGCTCGGTCTCTCCTCTCTCTCTCTCTCTCTCTCTCTCTCTCTCTCTCTCTCTCACACACACACACACACACACACACACACACACACACACACTCGTTTTCACACGAGCCATATAAAATTGGAATCCGATCTTGATGATTTCCTCAAAATGTCTCTCAAATGGTACTGATCATTCAGGATGTAAAACAATGTTAAGCTAAGTTTCCTGACACCGCATCTAGGACACTGCATGTACAGAAAAGCAGAGGAATTCAATCCTTAGTGCAGCATTCTTTTATAACTTTGGCAATGTAGTATTTTACAACTTTAAAATACCCTTTATATTTATAATTGCATTGAATCTTCCGAATAATCCAAATAAACTCCTTGTTGTTTGTTTATTTTTAAGGCATTACTAAGACCTAATGCCCTTGCACAGATCAAGGAACTGAAGCTGAGAGAAGCTGACTGTAAAAGCCTTGTTAGGGCCGAAATCTAACTTAAGTCTCTTCCTGGAGAACTACGGGAAGCTATCCTTAACACCACTGACATCTACATCCTGTCAACACACAGGAAGTTTCTGGGACCAACTACAATAACAGACACCAGAACCTAATGATGGAAAAGGTAACCCGGGAAACTCTGGGTGGTAGTGACTCCACAGACCTAGACATACAGTCTGAGAAAAATCACTCTTCTGCTGTTATGTGAGGGATATATGGAGATTACAGAGGTATCAAACTCCAGAATAAGGGAAGTGACATCATGGTTTAAAACCCTCCTGGCAGTCCCAGAAATCTCCCAGACACTGTGTGGACAGAAGGCACCTAACCAACGTGGTATGTTCAGGTGATGGGTGAAATCAAGGTGGCTGCAAATGGAAAGTACTCATTGCAACGAGCCTGAGAAGGCTAGAGTTAAGCTAAATATTAAAAAAGGAAGAAAGAAAAAAAAACCACAGAGAAAATCCAGTGGACTTTAAAGACACCTCATAAAGTAAACTTCCCCAGCATAGCAAATCATGTGGAGTACTGAGCAGATGAAAGAAATTCAAATTAAAAGGAGATATGTATCCTGAGTAAATGTTGCAGTGAGGAGCATCACCCTTGGACAGAATCGCCATCATTACTTTCAATCCCTGTCATTATCTAAACAGCAGGGAGAACTGTGTCCTCTCTATAGACTGACGCCAGGCCAGAAGAAACACTGCACATGGAATTCCCACCTCACCACACAGACACACGAACTAGCATTGAAGGGCTGGTTCTGCTCCTTAGAACTCCTTAGTCATTTGATCTTACATGCATTAGGATCATATGAGGTTTTCAACATCTAGACAGAGCTCAGGATAGCTACTCAGGATACTCTCAAAATTCCATTTGTTTCAGAGTCTCCCAAATACAATCTCAGCTATAAATTGGGACCTGGAAATGCACACAGTTGGCAGACTTCATATGACAACAGACGAGCAGATGCTCTAGGAAACAGAGCTGTACCCAACGACTCATTAAGGGAGGAATGTGATACAGTGAAGATGCAAACAAAACACGAGTGTAAAGGGTTTGCAGAGGGCTGGAGTGAGGCTGGGGAGTGGAGTGGAGCAACGACTGAGAGGCAGCTCATGCTCAACGGTGCTTGCTGCTCTTTCGGTGGACAGAATTTGGTTTCCAGCACCCACATCAGGAGGCTCACATCTGCCTGCAACTCCAGATCCAGGGGATCTGATGCCCTCTTCTGACCTCCGAAAACATTCCAGCATGTGCACACACACACACACACACACACACACACACACACACACACACAGGTGTAAGTCTTTAAAAAGGCCAAAAAAAGTTTAATTCTAATTTTTAAAAAAGCATGCAAGACAATACCAAAAAGTGCAAGCTTCCATAACAGACACCCAACATTTTAAAAAATTATTTTTATTTATTTTACTTAATGTTTCTGGGCGTTTTGCCTCCGTGTGTCTGTGTGCCACATGCATGCAGTGCCCACAGAGGCCAGAGATGGCGTTGGATACCCTAGAGCTAGACCATGTGGGTATAGGGACTCACTCCACACCCGGTCCTCTGCAAGAGCAGCCTGCACCCTTGACCATGAGCCTCTCTTGGCCCTTGTACAACCTTTGTAAAAAGAAACTGGAAAGCAAGGAAGTAACTTGCTCTTTAGACTACATTTTTCAAATAGCTCCTTTATTTATACCTTTGCCATAGGCCAACTTCCCTCTGCTATATTTGGTTAAAAGAATGAAGGGTTTAAGGGCCAAGAATGTTCTTAAAAGTTGTCTAGTTTAAGACCCTCAAAGGTGAGAAGGCTAAAACATAAAGAAGAAACTACCCAGGAACAGACAGTAAATCAACTTCAGGGCCAAAATTAGACTCAATAAACCTGTTCAAGTACTCTACACCATAAAACAAACCCCAGTCAGACAGGAAAAAAAATTTAAACGACTTTGGAGAGTCAAGGCTTTGTAGCTTTAAAACAACATGAAAATACCTGGATTCTTGGTGTAGACAAAGGACCTCTCATTTGGCCCCACCTCCTGCCTGCTCTGGGTACAAACTGGGTCTGTGTCTATCAGAGCATGTTGCAAGCTATGCCAGGTAACCACTTTCGGCCCAAACTCACAATGTCCCTTTAGTTCACAGGCTAGGTCCTGAAGGACAGGACTAACGCAGGAAGTCTCAGAGAGAAAGTACCGAGAGGCAGGGGCTGGCCGGAGCTAAGCACCCAGAGATTGGCAGAAGGGTAGAGGCAAGTGAGAGCAGAGACTAAGTGTGACTCTTATAAGGAGACCATGATGGTTAGCAGCTCAGTTTTGTATTGTGCCCCTGCTGTTAGACATGGGTTATCTTTAAGAACACATTGCAGGTGGCTTATTGAAACTTCTTGCTCCAACTGCTACCTGCCCTCTACACCCTAGAAAACCATTGTCCTGATTTCAACACAGACACACACACATCATCATCACCATCATCATCATCATCATCCCTGAGACGTGACAAACGGATTTTAAAGCACTGGAAGAATCGGTAATTAATGAATGGCTTCCACTTTAGTTATTAACTGAGGAGGGCCCAGCCTGAGGGGCAGCATCATCGGGTCCCCTCCCTAGACCTCACCCCAGGGCTGCCTTCATAAATCTGATCTCCAACTGTAACTGCTTTGGCCTGGTTCCCTGGGTGTGGGTTTTCTTGATTCAAACGCACTCTGCAGTCCGCCAAGTTCTTGGGAGAGTTTCCTCCACTTGCCAGGCGCTGGCTGGGAGCTACAAAGTCAACTCTGGCTTTCCAGACTTTTTTTTTTTTCCCTTCCCAACGGAAGAAATCAAGAAGCAGAGGGCAGAAAGGCGCTACTCCCTCCAATCAGCAGGGCTCCTGGGTCGCCAAGCCTCGGGCTGGAGTAAAGAAACTCCATGGCTGGACTCGCGGCTCCCAGCACAGTGACAGCCCCATCCCAGGACCCCCAGGACCCTCAGGGTGAAGGACAGGGATCCGTAGGCAGGTTACTCGGGAGCCCGCGCAGCGTGTTCCTCGCCCCCCCATCCTCCCCCCCCCCCGCGGCGCTTCAGCTCACTGGGCAAGGACAATACCAATACATTGAAGACCCAGTGGCCGAGGTCCACTTTAGGACAACTGCGCCCAGCACGCACAGAGCTTGGTTCGTATCACCGAAACACCAGTGTCCGGTGCGCACCCAAAAGCAGGGGCTGGGACTGGGTGGGCAAAGCCTGGGCCGACAAGCCATGGGACACAGGAAAGACCTCCACACACTAGCGGGGGGACCAGGATCCCACGCGTGCGTGTCCACGCTGTCACCCTCAATGACACACGAAGAATCAGTCGTATCAATACAGGGCAGAAACAGCCTTCCCCATCCGCAAGCTTCCCCATACACTAAGTCCACGTAGTTACCTCCGGAGCCACCCACCACAGAGGGGACTAGGAAGGAGAGGCCTCACACAAGAGTCCCTCCCAAGTCCCTCTCGGTGACAGTCAACCAGCTACACATGGGAGCCCTGGGTGCCACCCGGCAGCGAGACAATGCCAGGGCGCACGGACTCGCGAGTACTCAGGTCCCATCTGGTCTAGTCCCCTAGGGGTCCCCGTCCTTCTGAAGCGCGAGGCAGCTGCCACAACCCCGGCAGCTCACGCTCTGACCGGCTTTGGCCGA
This sequence comes from Peromyscus maniculatus bairdii, assembly GCF_049852395.1. NCBI lineage: Eukaryota > Metazoa > Chordata > Mammalia > Rodentia > Cricetidae > Peromyscus > Peromyscus maniculatus. Next base: position 3,035,400 of record NC_134861.1, read on the forward strand.
CCGCCGAGCCAGAGACCACAGTTCAGCCTAGCGACTGCCCTGAGTCCAAAGACGTGGTCTGCCCTTTGGGTCTCCGATGCCAGGATTTTTGTCCAGTCCCCGAAAAACCACCCCTGCCCGCCGACCCTGCCCAGCCTTGTCTGAGGACCCTGCAGGGCCTCGGGGACCCTACCTGGCCCTGGGGACTCTGTCCTGTCCAGGGACCCTGCTTAGCCCCGGAGACCCTGTGTAGTCCTGTATAGGGAACTTGCCCTGTCCGGAGACGTTGCCCTGTCAGGAGACCCTGGTCAGCCCTGTCTAGCACCCTGAAGGGCCTCGGGGACCCTACCCGTCCGTGAAGACCCTGCCTAGTCCTGTCTAGAGACCTTGCCCGTCCTGGGGCACCCTGCCTGAGGACCTTGCCGAGAGACACCCTGGGACACCTGGCTCCTTTTGGGTTCAAAGCCGCCGCCGCCGCCTCACCTCAGGATCTAGTGGCTCGCGCGCTCAGGGCGGCCGAGAGTAGCGCAGCCCGCGGAGAGCCGGCTGCCTCAACAATGGAGCCCGGGGCGGGGCCCTGCGCGGCTCAGTGCTCGCCTCCCTGTCGGAGCCCGGCGCAGAGACAGCCGGTGCGAGCTGTGGCCGGAGGACTCTGCGCAGGCGCGCTAGGCCCCGCCCACCGCCAGAGCCCCACCCCTCTGAGCCTCTAGACCCCGCCCTCTAGCCAATAAAGAAGGAGCTACGCAGAGTGGGCGGGGCCTGGAGGAACAAAGAGAGGTTGGGCGGGGCCGCGAGTCAAGGCCAGCGTCCGGGACCCTTTGCTGACCTGATTTCGCCGCTGGGCTCAGCGCCCACGTGGACTCGACTCAGCTGCGTCCAGTGCTCATCCCAAACCTAGAATTCTGGTTTCTAAAGCTGAGAGCCAGAGACAGGCCTGCTTGACAGAAAGGAAAACTGAGGCTCAAGGAGCAAGATCTCCTGTCATTTGTATTACGATCCTCATAGCTTTGTCATCTTCTGATCACATAGGGTGTCGATATCGTTAAGAGTGGAAAGGAAGCGAACTTGGGTCCTCCCTTTAGGAGCTGTGCCAAGCAGGTCCGTTTCTTTGCCACGCTTCAAGAGCCCAGCGTTAATCTCGTCCCTTCCCTTCGGAGCTTTGGGTTTTGCAATCCCTTGCCAGGCGTGACCCCTCTCCACCTACCATCCCCATTTACCCATGTCTTTAAAACTCGCATAAGCCTTAAAGGATTCTTCTGGAAGGTATCCCTACAACATCGTGTGTTTCTCTCTACCTCACAACCTCCAGGATTTCCCCTCTGCCTCTGACACACAGCAGGGCTACCAGGGCTGGAGCCAGCGTCCTTCTCTTGGTACCGATACACTGATCAGGAGCCCCTTCCACATACATGGTCACTACAGGATCCAATCCAGCCAGCAGTGACCTCCACCAGACACCAGTTGGACTGCACAAAAACCCAAACCGCTTACTGCCAAAACAGCTTCCCCTATTTGGTGAGCTGCCTCTTCAGAATACAGGAGTCCAGGTAGAGCCTCTGTCCTCCTGTCCGGCTCCACCAACCAACAGGTGATCTGCTTTCCAGGCCCTGGGGCCTCTAGGTACAGTCCCTTCTGAGAAAAGAAAAGCTATCCTGGGGGATGGGTTTGATTGGTGTGGTAGGTGCTAATTGTCAATTTGATGGGACGACCTGTGAAGGGTTTTTTCATCTCTGGGCATACCTGTACCAAGATTTGGTTGAGGTGGGAAGACTGACACTAAATGTGGGTAGCACCACTCACTGGGCTCGGGTCTTGGAGAGAACTGTCTGAGCTCAGGTATTCATTAGCCTCTGCTTCCTGATGGTGGGTATGATGTGACCAGATGCCTCAGGCTCCTGCCTCGGTGACTTCCCCACAGCGATGGGCTGAACCCTCCAGCTGTGCACCAAAACAAGCCTATCTTCCCCAGATTGCTTTTGTCTGGATATTTTGTCACAGCACCAGAAAAATAACTGTGACACTTGGGGACAGCCTCCTGCTATAAGGGCCTGGGCCGGGACAGAGCAGCCAAGTGCTGAATTGTTAGGCTCAAGAATGGGAGCAGCTATGTTTGGGAACAATGGGGTGGCGGGGTAGGGGATAAAGGGAGTTGAGGGAGGGGAAGAGAGGGCAGGGTGGCCGTGAGACAGGAAAGGTGGCTATTATGGCCTGGAACATTTTAAGAGCAGGAATGTCTACGGCCAGTCAGCCCAGTCTGTGTTAGCCTATCATCCTGTCATCAAGAGGTGTTCTGTCCTCCAGTGGCTTCAGGCCTGCTTTGTGTGAGCTGACAGGAGTCTAGGGAGGGTGGGGGTGGGGGGTGCTGGTTCAGGCTGGAGTCAAGAAAGGGTTGGCTGTGAAGGAATCCTCCAGAACATCACGCACTGCTTTGTCTGAAGTTCAAGCAAGTTCATGCATCCCAAGTTTTAGAATGGCTCTTCCTAAGAGGACAGATGGGGTTGACATCTGCACAGGTTTCTGGCCAGCTCACTCCACAGCAATACAATGTAGATGTGGACCGTGCCCCAGGCTCCAAACCTAAGTGCAGATATTTCCTTCTAGAGTGGGTCACAGTTCATGCAAAATGCCTTTACTTATTTCTGTCTGAGCCCCCTGCGCTGACTCTGGTCTGCGCTGTACTGAGGGTGGGGGGCATTAATCTCTGTCCTGGCTCTGGGAGCAGGTCCCCTCCTTCTCCTTCATGCTCAGGCTTCCTCCTTCACAACCCGAGCCAGGGACAAGAAGGCCTCTGAGGCCCCGCCCATGCATGTGCCTTGGCTTTCCTGAGGACCACGATGATCTCAGTTAAATTCTCCATCCTTCCTCTGGTAAGCTCTTCATCCTCCCAAACACACATTTGGCCAAAGTTGACCTGGCATTAGTGGTGAGCTGTGCTGCTTGACCGGCACACAAGCACTTGTGCTAACTAGTAGTTTACTTTTGGCTCCTCCCCACCACCCACCTCTAACGATGGCCACACCACATGCTGTGTTGCTGACTTTGACTTGGGGAAGGTAGAGGAGAGGAGAATGCCAAGAACTGAGAGCAGGGCTTAGAGCTCCCAAGTCCCAGCTTGAGTCCCAAGACTCCCCTAAGCTGCAACAGCTCACCAGCCTCCTGCCTCAGCCTCTTATATGCTGGCCAACACAACTTCTTTTTCTTTTTTGTTTTTTTGAAACAGGTTTCCCTGTGTACCTCAAACTAGCTTTGAACTCTGCATTTATCGGGGATAACCCTGAACTCCCAATCCTTCTGCCTTAGCCTCCCAAGAGCCAGGATTAGAGGTGACAGAGGTGTGAGCCACCATGCCCAGCTTAGTGTCTGGAAGATAGCATTGTCAGTTCAGATTCCAATGCCATGTGCATATTGCCTTTCTCTAATTACATTTCATATGACACAACCCCAACTCCAACAGGACTCCTGAGAACGCTAGCAAAACCATGACATCATGCTTCGCTGCTCCCAGGAACAATGCAGCAAATGAGTTTGTCTAATTCAAGCAATATGTGTGTGCTATGTTCCACTTCCATTTTTCAGAGTTTAATGATTCCCCCAGGGGCTAGAGAGATGGCTCAGTGGTTAAGAATGTTCTAACAGAAGATCAGAGTTCAGAGCTCAGTTGCAGTAACTTACAAATACCTGTAACTCCAGCTGTGTGGTTCCCAACCTTCCTAATGCTACAACCCTTTAATACAGTTTCTCTTGTTGTGGTGACTGACCCTCTACCTTAAAATTATTTTTGTTGTTACTTCATAACTGTAATTTTGCTACTGTTTTGGATCTTAACGTAAATATCTGATATGCAGGATTTCCAAAATGTGATCCCTGAAGGGGCCAAGACCCACAGGTTGAGAACCACTACTCCAGCTCCAAGAGCTTCAATGCCCTCTTCTGGTCTTCATGAGCACTTGCACAGAAGCACACGTAAAAGCTTTCCTCATGGTACCTAACTAATACAACAGTCTATAGAGATAGTTATGAGATATATCTTACTTGTAATCTCAACATTGAGGAAGCAGAAGCAGGAGGATTCCAAGTGCACACTGGTCAGCTGACCTAGCCTAATGAGTGAGCCTCAGGATAATGAGAGACCTTGTCTCAACAACAACAAAAACAAAGGCAAGGATGCAGAGAGGTGGTGGAGTGGTTAAGAACATTGGCTGCTCGCTCTTGCAGAGGACCCAGGTTAGGTTACCAGCACCCACATAGCAGCTCATAACCATCGGCAACTCCGGTGCCATGTGATCAATGCCTCTTCTGACCCACACAGGCACCAGGCACCAGGCATGCGGATGCTGCACAGACATACATGCAGGCAAAATACAGACACAAATAAAAGTAAGTAAATCTTAAAAAAAAAAATAATAATGACATCCAAAGTTGACCTCTGGCCTCCACACATGCACAGCCACACCCACACTCACACATGTGTGCATACCATACACATAATATAATCGTTTTGAGGGGCATTAGTAGGTCTTCAGCTCAGGAAAGAAAGCAGGTGGCCTCTGTCATTCCTGAAACCCGGTTCAGTCATGGGTGCCCAGGGACACACCAGCCTCCCCACTCTTTTGGTCAGAGGTGCCCTTGTGCTGGGAACAGGCTTCCCAGCTGGGACTGCACCAGGCAGCCCCCACTCAGCCCTTGAACAGAACAGGAGAGCAGATCTCCCCGCCCCAGAATTCTGTCTGCTTTGGGAGGAGAAGCCTAGCTTCTGGAAGGATCCACAACTGATGTAATTTGCCTGAACCTGAGTGAGTGTGATCTGTGGTCTTCCTCTCCTCTGAAGAGGCAGCCAGGGAGCCTGAAAGGTCAGTAGAGCTGGGAGCAGACCTGATCCAGAACAGCTCTCAGAAGCCAACACGGGGATGAGAGCACTGTCTGCAGGGCTTGGAGGGAAGGTAGGGTCAGCTGATTTGGATGGAGGCAGGGAACGATGAGGCTGGGGTCAAGACCAGGGGGCTATCCACCCAACAGAGGCATGGCTGTAAGAAGCCTCCGAGATGCTTGGTGTCCTTTGGGACTGGGGTCATCTCAGGTCTTAAAAATATCACATAACAAAGCAGGCTCAGGACCCCATGGCAGGGCTCCCTGGAAGGAATGTCATTCGACACCCAGAACATAGACACCACCCTTGTTAGGAATGTCCACATGTCCCTACAACTGCAGTCCAGAACCCAGCCTCACCCAAGTCACCTACTGGTAGGAAGTGAGGACACCTTCTCATGCATCTTGAAAGATGTGGCCTTGCAGGACACATCCAGCCCCTCCTACTACCTGCTACACAGGCAAATGAGGTTCTTCTCTAGCAGGTGATATAAAGATCCAGGAGTCATAGCCAGCCTAAGGGTGACCCACAGGACAGGCTCTGCTCAGGAGGGGACAGGCATATCTTCAACATACTCAGCTAGGTACCTCTAGGTGTGTGCATGGTGCCTCTCTCAGGTCCTATGAGGACCCCATTTCCCCTGAGAGGGAATGAGGAGGAAACAAGCCACATGGCATGACAGGCTAGGCCAGGTCACATCCTGGTCCTGGAGACACAACCTTAGGTGAACTAACAAGCAGGTTCACCGAGTTCTACCCAGATGGGACTTGGGTCCAGCTTTGAGGTGAGAATGGGTGGCCACATCCTCTAGCTCATTGGTTCCAGCTTGGCAGTGGACATGGAGATGTGTCTTAGTTTGATTTCTATTTTTATGATAAAATCCTATGGCCAAAAGCAGCTTGGAGAGGAAAAGACTTATTGGTTTATGTGTTCTGATCACAGTTCATCACTGAGGGAGTCAGAGCAGGAGCAAGCAGAAACTTGGAGGCAGGAACTGAAGCACAGACCATGGAGGAAGGTGCTTACTGGTTTGCTCCCCATGGCTTGTTCAGTTAAACTGTTTATGTACTCCGGGACCACCTATCCAGGGGTGGGCTGGGCCCACAGTGGGCTGGGCCCTCCTGTTTCAATCAGTCATCAAGAAAATGCCCCATAGGCTTGCCTACAAGTCAATTGTATGGAGGCATTTTCTCAGCTGAGGTTCCCTCTTCCCAGAATGACTCTACCTTGTGTCAAGTTGACAAAAAAAAAAACTAACCAGCACAGGTGGGTGCAGTGGGAACCGTGGCAGGCATTGTCCCTGGTTCATCCCCCACTGCAGTGTGTCCTTTCCCTGCTGGCTCCACAGCAGCAGACTCTGTGAGGAGCACAGGCACCAGACACTCGGGATTGCCCCAGCTTGTGCTCTGGCTCTCCTGGCTTCTCCAGTTCTGCATCCTCGCCTACTCCACCCCTGCTCTCATGACTCCCCTCTCTCCGCCATGGCCTCAGCGACTCATGGCTGCTGCCTAGACAGCCAATCTCTGTCCCTCAGAGGACCAGCTGTGCAAATACTTACAGCTAAACAGAAATGGCAGGAGCCCTGGCCCAAGTAATCCTCTGCCCACATGTGGCTACTCAGTTTCATGCTGATTGTCATTTAAAATTAAGCCATGATGGTCATATTTCATATTGATAAGTGGCAGGGCAGATAGCATGGCTCTAGAACACTCCCATCATCACACAGGAGAATGGGGACCATGCTGGTCTAGCAGCATCACTCCTGTGACAGTTTGGAGTGGGCACAGGATGTGGCTGGGTGCCAACCTGGTCATGAAACACCCTAGAACAGTCGTTCTGTGTGTCGGGCTAGTGATGTGCAAGTCTGCCCCTGAGGGCTTAGAGCTAGATGGAGGGATGCAGTCTGTGAACTGATGAAGTGCCTCCAGGGGACGTAGGAGCTCCCAAAGGTACTTGCTCTGCAAAAATGAGGCCCTATGAGGGCCTGTGTTTCATCCCAGCACCCACATTAAAAACAAACAAACAAAGGAATGGCAGTAAGCTGTAATCCTAGCACCGGGGAGGAAGAGACAGAAGGATTCCCTAGTGCTCACTAGCCAGCCACTGTAGCCTAAGCGGTGAGCCCCAGGTCCTGGTGAGAGAGCCTGTCTTAAAAAATAAGGTGGAGAACTCAGGCTTGGTACTGCAAACCCGGTCAGGAGCCCATGTCTGGGGCAGTCGTAGGCCCTGTGAGAACCAGCTGCTGTTGCTTTGTGAAATGTGTATGGTGTCAAGCTGCCTTCTAAATAGTTGTGTCTATACGTAGATCAGTGCTGATAGATCAGTGCTGCTCTCAGTCTGCGTCAGAGGAACTCCTCTTCGTAGTGGGCTACCATTAACGCAAACTCTACTGGGTGAGTACTAAGTGACTGCTGAGGGCTCAGCCATAAACGGGACGTCGATGTGACCTCCTCTAAGGCTCTGGGGACATTGGGGAGGAGAGAGCAGGAAGAAAGTTGGTGCCGCCGGATGGCAAGGAGCGCGACGAAATGCTGTGTTCAGGACATGTCACGGCTGCTGCACCCACAGGCTCATGGCAGCACTGGCTAGGTAAGGTTTCCAGAAGTCTGAGTCCATCAACATTCTAGCATGGATGGGGAGGTGTTCTTAATGCTCCACATGACCCCACCCCCCGAGTAGCTCAAGGCAGTTAATGGCTGCTGCAGGGTGTGTGTGTATGTGTGTGTGTGTGTGTGTGTGTGTGTGTGTGTGTGTGTGTGTGTGTGTGCAACTGAAGAATAACAAATACAATTTTTAAAGATAATAAGGTAGAGAGCAACCAAGGAAGACATCCAATGTCAGCCTCTGGTCTCCACAATCAAACGTGCCTGTACAGTCACACACACACACACACACACACACACACACACACACACACACACACACACACAAGACTGCGGGACACACAGCAGGGTATGAGGAAGATACTTGAGGATTCTGGAGCAGGCTGGAGACTTTGAGTCAGCAAAGAGCCATGTGGGAGCCATTTCTGAGAGGACCTGAGAAGGAAGAGCAGGCCTCTCCTGGGAGGGAAACCAGAGTGCAAGACAAGATCATGTTACCCAGAGAGTGCAGGATGAGCAGACTGTGTTGTGACATTCAACTGCCCAGCAGGGGCAGGAATGACCAGGGACACTGAGGCTGGAGCCATGGCTCAAGGCTGCTAGATGTTTGGCACTACTGGATTGCTGTTAAGGAGTTTTGCTCTTGGCTGTGGGGTGACAATAGAGAGTTCTTGGGAAGAGTAGTGAGTGGTGACCCCAATTTCTAAGACAGAAAGGCTTGTACCTGCACCCGGGGGTTCCTTATCACACTGCCACCATACTGTCCTTGGCTTGTCCAGCAACAGCAGTGCCGGGGTGTGTGTGTGGGGGGGGGGGGGGGACACAGGCAATACTTGGCAGGCGGAACTGCCAGGACTCACTATGGGAACAAACAGAATGGAGAGACTTCTTGCATTCTGAGAAGCGGCAGACAGCGATGCTCACCAGAATGGACAGTTATTGGTATAAGATTAGAGAGTGTGACACGTTTACCCCAGGATGCCATTGGTCTTCCCCTGAAGACCCCTCCTGGCCTTTTCTTTCCTTCCATCCCTTTCCCCAGCCCATTTCCAGACACCAAAACTCTCAGAATATATGAGGCCGTTCGCAGCCTCAGCATCCTGCGGCACTGTTCCATCTGCCTGGGGTGCCTTTCCCTGTTAGGCTGATGAGACTTTCCATCTTTCAAGGCTGAGCCTGGGTACCTTCTCTAGAAAGCATGCCCTGACATCAGGGGACACACTGGGGGCCCTTTCGGACCTTTACCCCAGCCGTCAGCCCCCTCATCCTGCCTAGGGTAGGCAGATACCAGCTGTTAGCTAACCAAGCCAGGGCTCCAGCCCTCATGGCCACCCCTGGATGGAGCGGGAGTCCCTCCCAGGTGGCCTGTCCTGCTCCATGAACACACCCCCTGCCCGCGCCTCTGAAACCAAGCATGCTTGAACACATTTTGTCCTTTTACAAGTTATAGTGTGTCACCATTTATTTCCCCAGGTGTCCCAGGAAGCAAATAGGACATGACACCTCGTGAGTGAGGAGGTGGGGGTTTCCAGTTGCGCAGGTCCAGACTGCTGAGGGGCAGGAAGTAGATTCAGTACCAAAAGTTCCCCTCCGTGGCCTAGCCAGGCTGGTGAGAACTCCAGCACAAAACAAGACTCAACATGTACTGGGATGTGAGGAAGTGAGAAGGACGGCCCAGAGGAGGGGACAGCTAGAGTCGCCCGGGGCTACAGTGCCCACACATCTTGTGGCAGGCATGCTCTTTTGTATCTGTCGCCAGGGCTCCAGTTAGCTCCCACTTCCAGACACCCAGGTTGGGAGAGGCGCCACCTCTACTCAGCTCCCCCTGCAGCACTCGGTGCCGGTGTCGGTGGGGGCTGCGTGTGGCAGCATGGACCCTGCGCATGCGTGTTTTATGTCGTTGGGGGGCTACAGTGAGTGTCTTTAGGAAGAAGACTGGCCAGGTTCCTTGAGACTGGGCCACAGTGGGGAAACCTTTATTCCAGGGCTTTGGCCATCAGGGGGCGCTCTTCTCTTTGAGACTTAGGAAAATGACCGTGAGGAAAAAGGAGACGATACACTTCACATGTATTTACAAACGGCACTACTGAGCGAGTCTGTCGTCGAGGCGGTCTGTGTGACACATACAAAGGGCAGGGACGAAGGGCAACAGATGGGCTCCTGTCTCTGAGGAGCGCTGAGGACTGGAAGCACAGAGGCCCGCACGGTGGGGGTGTAAGGCGGAGGCGCTCCCCTTCTGAGGGACCGGAAAACTAAACTCTGCATATATGTCTTCTTATGTGTAAGGAAGCGATACTTTTTAATAAAATAAAAACTTCTGTGTAACTTGAAAGATATCATTTAGGCAACTAAGGGTGGGGGGTGATTTGGAAGGGCACAGTACACAGAGCACTAGTGTGTGGTGGTGGGGGGCACCCTGTCAGGTCAACATCCATTCCCCAGAAAAGATCCTTCACAATAACTGCAAAAATCACAGTCCCGCTGCCTCTCAGCCATGGGTCTGGCTCCCCTGCCTCAGCCTGCCTGCCTGCTGCTCATGCTCTGAGGAGCCTCACGCACCACCCCTGCTGTGTCAGGGTCTGCCACTTGACAAACCTTTCACCTACCTCCCAGACGGTCTGTGCCCAACTGCCCAGCACAGGTGTGGGCACACCAGGTGCTCTGGGGGGAGGGGGGTGCTGGGCTGCCTCAATGCTCTGGCCCATCTCCTAGGATCGCTGGCCACAGCACGGCCCTGATGCCAAGTTGTGACGGGAAGGAGTGGGTCAAGCTGGCACCTGGCCCTAAACTACGGGGCGAGAGCATCCTTGCTACACAAGGGACCATGCCTGCTGGACGCTCCTCGGGGGGCCTGGCCGCGCCCCGCCTCCCACGGGCACCCCGCCTGCCCCGCTGACACAGAGAAGCAGGGCAAGGTGCAGAAGGAGATTTTCGGGGAGGCCAGTGGGGTCCCTCAGCTCTACCCCCCCCCCCCAACAGGCTCCTGGAAAGAGGCTGGCAGCTATCAGAACAGCAGGGCTTTCTTCTTGAGATCATTCCTCTTCCACAGGGCCAGGCGGTCAAACTCCTCGATGCTCATCCCAAACACTTCTTGGAACTCCTCAGGTGACAGGTGTCTCTTCAGACAAGGGAAAACAGGGACAGTCAGTGGCATTTGAAACAGGACCGGAGAAGCTGCTTATGCTCTGAGAAACACACCTGGAACCCCGTCGTAATTACAGCGCAGAGACCAGGCCCCTTTGCCTGCATTTTACGTCTGTCCCTTGGGTCTAATACCTACTTAATTCCGTACATAGACTGGGTATCCTTGCATGGTTAAGCCTATCTCTGTCCCTTGAGGATAACCAGTGCAAAGGTAAGAGCTGAGGCTTTTCAGTCAGTGTTTACCATGTCCCATTCCAGACGGAAAAGGAGCCTGAATGTCTCCGGTCCTCGTTCCCAACCTGCAGTTACCTTGGATTCCAAGAATAAGAGAGACTCACAGACACATCCCCCATGATGAAATCCCACTCTCCCCCCCAACCCCAACATTGCCTCATGGGAACCTTCTTGTCCCTCAAGCGATAAGGACTGCTGAGCACCTGGCAGAACCGGAAGTGACACAGTGACCAACCAGACCCTAGCTGGACCAGGACTGAGTAAGCCTCCACCCCTCTCATCCTGCCCCAGACCTATCTCTCTACAGCTAAAGAACATGTCAGTGCCTGGGATGGCTAGAATGCTTGCTTTCCATCTTCCCAAGACAGCTGCAACTTGACCTTTGTCCCACTCCACTGGACGTCCTGCTAGGGCCAGTGGCCAAGCCTGATCTACCATGACTTCAGGCTCTTGAGCTTCTGCCCTAGAAATCTGCTTTGCAGCAACATGTCTGCCAGGCCAGCTCTCTGTGTCTCTGCTGAAGCAGGGCCGCCACTGAGGATGAACAAATTTGTTGGCATGTCCAGGGCCGTTTGCAGTGAAAGAAACAAGCCTAGAGGACAGAGTTTTGGTAGGGACACACAGGGACTGGCATGGAGCTACACAGCACCCTTGACTCCTGCTGACAAAACTTCCCTGTGGCCAAGTTCAATGACCAGGCCCTAAGACAGGATCCTGGCTTGCTTGGAGCCTTCTGTAGAATCCTTTAGGCTGCCTCGTTTACCACCTTCTTTAACTGTGGCAGTGACTGCTCAGATGGTATAATGTGTTCTATTCCCATCTCCCTGCTGAGAAAGCCAAGGAGTAGTGTGCTGGGGCATGTCTTTCTGTAGGCTGTGAATATATGCTGTTCCCACTGGTTAATAAATACGCCTTCCCTGTGCTGGTGGTCCTGGGTTCTACAAGAAAGCAGACAAGCCACGTTGAGCAAGCCAGTAAGCAGCATCCCTCCATGGCCTCTGTAGCTCTTGCCTCCAGGTTCCTGCCCTGCTTGAATCCTTGTCCTGACTTCCTTTGATGATAAACAGCACAGGCAGGAGGATCAGGAGTTTAATGTCATCCTCTAGTTCAAGACCAGAATGGGTTGAGACCCTATTTCACAATCCACATACCCTTCTAAGAAAAAGAAAAGAAGCCACTTCTTGTTCCTTGAGGCACACTCAAATGACCTCGGGTCCTCTCCCAGGCCCCTCCCTCCCCTCACCAGGGAGACAAGAGGGAAGCTGGAGAGAGGATGAGGTAGCAGGAAGACAAGAGGGCGTAGGCTTGGCTAGGACAACCTCCTGCTAACCTCCTTCCCAAGCAGGGCCTCTTGATGGCTGTGTGGGAAAGAGGTGGGCAGGTCCTCGACAAGGTGATAGAGTGAGGGATAACAGCTCTCCTGCCCGAAGCAGACACCAGAACAGAAACAGGGACTCCCATAGGTCCCCAAGTGCCCGCCTTCACTGCATTCCTCCCAAGGACCAAATGCAGAAACAAGCCAACTTTTGGACAGTGGGAAAACAAGATGCATTGCAGGATCATCCAACCCAGAATGATATGAAACTCTAGGCCTCAAAAACATCAGGCCAAGTGCAAAGAGCCAATCGTACCACATGTTGGTGACTCCACTGAATGTAATGTCCAGAGCAGGCCTTAAAGGGACAGAAGTGGATTGCCGGGGTGGGGCGGAGGGGGTGGGTACTGTGATTGATGAAGGGGATGGGGTTTCCTTTCTGGGTGATGAAAATGTTCTGGACCCAGATGCTCATGATGGTTGTGAAACTGGGAAAGTGCAGAGGCATGAGTTGCACACTGCAAAATGGTAAAAAAAAAAAAAAAAAAAAAAAAAAAACAGTGAATTTTGCAACAATTAAAAAAAAAAGTATTGGCAAAAGAAGATTACAGTTTCCACAACTTTAAAGCAAAGATACTAAACTAAAGGTCATTGTAATAATCAAGATAGAAAAATGGATGAGAGTTAGGTGTGGGGGCACACACAGGCAATCTCAGCATTTGGTAAACTGAGGCAGAAGGATCAGGAGTCTGCGGTCAGCCTTGGCCACATAGCAAGTTCAAGGCCAGCCTGGGCTATAGGAGATCTTGTCTGAGAACAGACTAGAAAATGTGGTAATCTCCAAAAAACATAAATACAAATCTTGTCATTGAATCTGTGTTGAGTGCTCTGAGTCTTAGAGCCCCAGCAGTAGATGATCTGGGAGAGGGACCTAGAGTCACGCATGTATGCACACAGCCATGCTCGCAGAATCCAGCAAGCCTCCCCTAGATGGAGGCCTCAGCCTGTGGACTGTCTTATGCTTGTGAACAGGAAAAGTATCTTGGGCTAGAAAGGAACTATCTGAACGGTGAGATCAGGGTGACTCCTATTGCTGAGAAGTCCACTCTTAGATCACCAAGGTTTAGTTGTCTCACCATAGCCCTTTGAGGCCTGCTCCCACTCTTCCAACTTACTGTAGGGTGCTCTCAGAGAGGCCAAGGGCACCATAGAGGAAAGGGTGCCTGGTAGGGTGGAATGAGACCAGTTTAGCAGGACCACCAGAGATGGAAGTGTTGGGAAGGTGACTTGAGGTATGGTCCCCGGTTTTGTTGGTTGTTGTTTGAGACAAGGCCCCGCTATACAATCCGGGCAGGCCTTGAGCTCACTATGTAGGCTGACTTCAGACTCCCATCATATCCTCTGTGATGCTCCCTGCACAGCCCAGGAGAGCTGGTTGCAAGTGGGACCATGGAAGGGGCACACACGGGGTGGCTGGTATCGTGAAGGTGCATTTCTTGGAGTGGTAGGGGTGTCAGGACAGCTGGCAGGGAAAGACCCGAGGCCAGCGGCCCTCGCCCTACCACATCCCCACTCCTGATGGACTGGCTCGTCATGGAGGGGGATGAGGCAGGCTTACTCCCTCTCCTTTGGTTCTTACAACCTTCAACCCCTTGGCTGAGGCCCGCCCACATTTCCTAGGGTAATCATTTTCTCATAGACAGTAATTGATAACCATGCCTACAAAACACCTTTGCAGTAGCCTATAACCAGTATTTGATCAGACCCCCAGCCCTGGGGCTTGCAAGAATTGGTATATCCAATGCAGATATCAAGAAAGGCCGGTGAGGTGCTGGGGTGGGGGGGCTATTATCTGCAGCTGACGCTATGTGGCCATGTTAATGTGTCACCCGATGATTGATGGCTCCTGGGTGGGGCCTCTGAGCTGCTCCTGGGGCCACCAGGGCCTGCTGACTGGGAAGAGGCTGCTGCAGAGGGGCCTAGGGTTTCCCTGCTGGTCCTGTCCTCACACTCGCTGAGGCTGGGCGTGTGTCTGCTGGTGCAGTAAGCCCAGGGTGACTGCACCTGGGGAGTGAGGACCCCGAGGTTCAAGTGTCCTTTCCCTGATCAAACTTGTCCATCCAGTATGATGAGGACAGAGCACCCTGGACCCTGCTGACCAAGGGTGACCATGAGGGGTTCAGGGCCCCTCCCCCCCCCAGGCCCTTCATGATTAGGGTGGAGAAGAAGTACTTGAGTGCTGTGTGGCAGGACAGATAGACCTGGGGAGGGGTCTGGTGAATGCCAGCTACCAGGAAGCTCACTGTGGAGCCACAGTGGGCAGAGGCAGGGGGCAGCAGGGGTGCCAGGGGACAACAGTCACATGTGTGTTCCCTGAGGAAGGAAGGGAGAAAACCATGAACAGAGACCTGCTGCCCTTCTGGAGCTGAGGGTCAACCAGGTTAGCTGGACTTTGGTGCATGGGACTTGGTGTGACCTTGGGGCCCTCTTGGGTACTACACCCAGGCAGCCTCACCTCTGGAAGAGGTGACATTTGATTTAGGGCCTATAGAATTTGGAGATGTGCCTGGTGAACCAGAGAGAACAGTGATGAAGGTCCTAGGACTTCCCACCATGCAATGGTGTCCCCCAGGAGTGAGACTGGCCCGCTCCCTGGAAAGGCACCATGCCAGTCTCTCTTCCTGTAGCTATGGAAGAAGCCTGGAGCCCTTGGCATTGGCAAGAAGTGCCTAAGAAGCCAGGGGCCAGGAAATAGCCCCTTCCTACCAGGAGACACTAACAGATCCTCTGCCAGGCACTGGAACTCAACAGAACTTGGACAGCCAAGTCCTGAGCTCAGCCTCTTGAATCACCACATTTCAGAACTACCAGCCCCAAGATTTGTGAAGCTCTCTCTGAGCATGTGCCTTGGCATGTGTTACATGCCTGCATATGCGTGTTTGTATATGTCTGTGTATTTGTGTGCATGTGTATGAATGCAAAGGTCTGTGCATCAGTCTTCACAGGTGTGAGGAAATATAATGAGAAAAGCAATTTAAAGATAGGTTCATTTGGCAATTCATTTACATAATATAATTGATCCAGAAGTCGGCTAGCAGAGTGGCTGTGAGTGCCGAATCCCATTTCTGCCTCTTGGGAACCATGGCTCTGGAAGCTATCTGGATGCCTTGTGGTGTTGTGAAAGAAGTGTTAAAATACGCCATGTGCTTGGAATGGAGCCAACCACACAGAAGGGACAGCAGCACTATCTGCCGTGCTTAGCCGTGTTCATGTTGTCTATGTCTGCCACACAGGGCACTACGAAAGCATTTTGTTCCCATAGCTGAATGCACTGCCCTGCATCTGTGCACATGGTAACACTACTTCTTCCTGTTTTCAGCAATCATCATTTTGGACCACATCCATGGCCCTTCTCCAGGGCAAGCTTGGCATCCGCAGGGCTATCACTCAGTTTGGAGGATAGTGTGCACACAGGTGCCCACCTGCTGCTTAACACTGTAGATGCTCAATTAAGTGTTTCTGAACCTCCATTTAAACACTTGCAGTTGTCCAAAGTACAGGTGCGACCCTTGTCACCTGACAGGTAAGAGATCAGGCCCAGAATGGCTAAGTTACTTGTCCACAGCCACACAGGTAGACATTACAGAGACTAGATTCACTAGCTCACACTGACTCCAAGTGCTCAGCCCCTCCCATGACACCACTGGGGTTGGCGGAAGACTATCTTGGAAGCAAAACAATGCCACCTTTGATGAGCAGGGCAGGGCATGCAGGGAATGGCTCAGATTAGGACATGTTATTCCATCTGGGGCCAACAGAGATCCTGTCCCTTGGACTGGGAATTCTGGGCCCAGAAGGTCTTCAGAATTCAAGCATTCAGAACACACTGGTGGTTGGTTCTCTCTGGGAAGGAGGTCCTTGGTGTACTATGGCCAAGGACTGAGATATAGATCTTCCAGGACAAAGAGCTCCACATCT
Organism: Peromyscus maniculatus bairdii; assembly: GCF_049852395.1. NCBI lineage: Eukaryota > Metazoa > Chordata > Mammalia > Rodentia > Cricetidae > Peromyscus > Peromyscus maniculatus. The sequence goes on from NC_134861.1 coordinate 3,051,520, forward strand.
AGGGATGGAGACCTGGCTTTTGCTCCATGTATGGATGTTGTGTGATGCATCTGACTCCCTGCACAGTCAAAGAGGACCTTCACAACTGGAACACAAGTCACTGACCTTCATCACACACAGTCCAGAACTGGGCACCTGTGTGGCACCTTTAACTGCTGCAAGGCTGTGCCCAAATGCCATCACCATTGACCCCAGTGCACCTTGCTCTTCTGGAAGACCACCACATGCCATCCCTCCTAGGCTGGCCACAGTTACGTCAGGAATGCCCTGTCCATAGCCCATTCTTCATGTTTAAGGTCTGCGACCTTGACTTTCCAAACACTGCCCGAATTCATCTACATCTCACCTGCAGTCATGCTACCCCTATCCAAGTTACCATCGTGCCTTCTAGATGACTCACATTGCCCCTCATCTCTCCCTCTGTATTCACTGCCAGTCTAAACTCCACAATACAGCCTCAGGACATGTTGTAAACTGCACGCCAAACCTTGTTACTATCACTAGGCTAACGGCCAAGCCGCTTAGCACAGCGCAGAGTCCCGTGAGGCCTGACCTAGCCTTCCCTCTACCTGCTCAGGTATAGTCTTGTAGGTCCACTTCCTCAAACAGCCCAGCTTCCCTTCTGCTCCCTGGTCTTTGCCCATGTAGTTTTCTAGCAAAACCCTCACACACTCAGGCACACACATACAAGTATGCTCACTGCACCATTATCATCTACTCATTCAAAACAGAGAAGCCCAGGTTCCTGACCTTCAGAGCACTAATGCTGGCATGTGGTTCTGCATACTCATTTGGATAATCAGCTGATGGACACCTCTCTATCAGGCTCATGTCTATTTTTGCTCAAAGACTTCCCTAGGGTCCCAGTCAGTACCCATGTCTATGAATGACTGGGACACTTGGCCGACAACTATGACACTGAGTTTTAATGATAATGATCAGCAGTCAGGGAAAAAATCCTGCAGAGCTACAGAGGACACCATCTGCTGCCCACCACATCCACAGCCTCTTCCTGCACATGGCTAACTTCACTTCCCAGCCTGCCTTGCAGCAAGTGATGCCATATGACAAGCTCAGCCAATGAGCTTGTAAGTGGCAATGCTGTCCTTAGGACCCTTCAGGAAGCTGGCCTTTCCTGTGGCTGCTTGGCCAGGTGGGGGCAGAGTGACATGGACTGGCATAGAAAAGGTCTGTATCCAACCTCGGGGGGGGGGGGGGAGGGGGGAAGCAGGCAATGAGTTGAGTACACAGTGAGCCTTCCTTACCCAAAACTCCGCTACTGCCAAAGTCATACAAGAGAGATTTGTGGAAGCTGGTCCACCCTGAAGAGATGGCACTGGGAATTCCCAGAAGGCTTTTCCACTTCCCATTCCTCTTTGTGGCTTTCTGGATCTTTACAAGTTATAACTTGGTTTCACTATAAAACTAAAGCTCTCTCCCATGACACAAACATGGGGTGGGAGTGTGTGTGTGTGTGGTGGGGGGGTGTCTGCTCCTGTAAGAAAGCCCCACCACACTCTTTCCAGGGTCACATCACTGTCCCCAAGCTGATAAGGAAGAAAGGACAGATGTGTCCCACTGTGGCAACTGTTCTAATTCCTGGGGCTGGCTGAGCTTGACGGGGAAGAGGAGCGGAGAGTCACACTCTTGGGTGTGTTCACCTGAATATGAAAAGTTTAATCCCCTCCCGAGGCTACAGCTGCCTTCAGCAGGCATACTCACAAGCAAAGCAGAAGTCACTTGAGACACACCCTAGCCCTAAAGGGAAGCAGGGAGCCCCAGCAGGCTCTCAGGGGGCTGCAGGAGCTGCTACTGATGTCATCTGAGCTCTGAGCATCATCTAAGGGTGAAGCATTTAGTCCACACACCCTCAGTAACCCACAAGGACACACCTTTTAAAGAGCCAAGACACACAGCAAACAGGGACCTCTCTAGGCCTAACCTGACCCATGAGCTGCCAATGGCCAGCAGCACCCTCTTTATACAGTAGCAGTGCTCTTGGCCATGACCCCACCATCAACAAGCCCAGCTACAGCCAGAGGCCAAGACGCCCCACTGTGAGCCACTGATACCAATGCCACAGTTGATACTCAGACAAGGACTCCTGGGCCCCAGTCTCCAAGACCACAGGCAGAGCCCTGTCCCTTAGTGGGCTCCAGCCTCGCCCTACCCCGACAATCTCATACACCCCCCTAGCCAGCCCAGCTGCTGGCCCTTCCCGTGAATGATACATACATCAAAATACACAAAAATGCTCCCGTGGCCTTCCTTTCCTCGTTTGCAATGAGCTTCAAGTATCCTGCAAACCAGGACTTTGGCTCCGTGGATCCTTGGCTAGTATGATGGGTATCCACCATGTGGACTGCTCCGAGGGGCTACTTATTGGAGATCTCAACTCACTGTGTTCTGCTATGCTGTCCCCTCCCCGACCGTCCTCGCAGTGGACACTTGCCACCTGCCTGTTGCCCAGCAGCCTCTTTCCATCTCAGATGGCAGCTCTCAGTTTCTTCCAGGAACGACCTGGGTCTCTCCAGCTCAGGTGACATCAGCAGCCCCCTTAACTCCAGACAAACTGGTTGCTTCGGTCATTCTATGCCCTGGGGAGAACTGGCTGGTTTAGGGGTAGAATGGGGTAATGACCACCCAGAGGCTCAGTGTGGGTTGTATGAAGACAGATAATAGAGAGGGTTCCCTCCCCATCCCCCAAGACCTTGAGCTGGGGGGGGGGAGGTGAAAGAGTCTCACTGGAACCAATGTAGAGGAAGAACAGTCACTGGGAATGGGAATACTGCTTAGTCCTTGATGCAGCCATATCTGAAGGGGCCCTTCAGTCATGTGACTCCATTGGTTTCTAGTGTAAGTCACTATGGGGCTAAGGGCGTCCCCCTCCCTGTGCAGCAGCCCCAGTCACCTCGTCTCTTTCCTGCTGCCACTAATGTGCAGAGGGGCTACTATTTACCAGGCCCCAGGGAAAGGGCTTCAACCTCGGACTGCACAATGGCTCTCTGAAGCAGCTCTGGGTTTTCATCCTAAGTAGAGACGAAGGCTCCAGGGCACATGACTGGCCGGCTGAGGAAAGCCAGTACTCTGCTACGATACCATCCCCGCCAGGGTCACATCCCACAAGCTCTGAACAGATGCCTTACTCACACCACCCTGTTCTGTTGCCCGTGAAAGTCCTGATTGGCTCTGGACAAGCCTGAGCATGTTCTCTGTAACACAGAGAGGACCTTGGCACCCTGTGCCCCAGCACAGTCCCAGGCTCATCTGTGCCACCTTAGAGGCCACCTCTTTGTCAATCTATCTACTGGGTTTCTGCTCTGCCCACCCCCCAAAGCCCCTTGGATATATCTGTTTTTCCCGTTCCTGGCCACACACAAAGTCATTGCCCCATGAGAAGTTTGGGTGGGGTCTAGAACTTGCCCGAGGCATAGGAGGGAGGTAGCCTCTGCCCTCAAGAGCCTGGAGATGCCCTCGCCCCAGCAAGGGGCATGAAAGGACAGTGCCTATGTGTGAAGCTCAAGAGGGGGATCCCTACTACCGCCCTACGGCTGTTGATGACTGTGGGGTGGTTTTGATGAACAGAGAAGCATGAATAGGGCATTTTAGCCTTGCCATAGAGTGCTTAGCAGAGTCTGTCCTCCTGGGCACAGTGCACCACCATCTCACACTACTCTGCTGCAGCTGCATGGACCTTTCAGACACACACTCATCTTCCGCGGATGAACTGCCTGTTCTAGATCAGCAGAGCAGTCCAGAAGTTTCTCCTTCAAGCTGGCCCATCTTTTCATAGCAGCACGTTGGATGGGACCACTGTGGGCCCCTTGGTGCACCGTGCTACCCGGCCTTCCCTACCCCAGCCAGAAGCCTGGGCCCCTCTGCAAAGCCAGCAGAGTTGGGTCTGTGACCCTGTTTCTTTGCCTTTGGAGATCCCTGTGTCCTTGGTTCTGAGCCCTGTTCTGTCACCACAGGGGCACCACCTCCTGGTGTGTATGTGTGTGGGAACCTGGTCTTGTGGCTGAGGCCTGTAGAGCCTCAATGCATACCTCCCTACCTTGCCTTACCTCTAGCCGCGTCCGGTCCACATCTTTGGGCAGTTTCACACGGATTCGGTTTGTTACGATAAGGGAGTCATATGGGTATATCTGCAGGGAAGACATCACAGAGTTATCTCAGAGGCAAGGCCCCCTGGGCTGACCAAAAGGCAAACCAGGATACATACTTGCGTGGACTGTGGACATGCACATTTCATAGAGAAAATGCAACAGAAAGGAACTTTGAACCTGGGCAGGCGCCGCACGGTGGGAGAGGTCGGTTAGTGCAGGAGACCCCTTACCTTGTACTCTGTAAGAGAAGAGCAGAGACCACGGGGCTGGTTTAGGAACGGAAGAATCCATGCCCAGGATGGGTTCAATCCTCTTCCTGGGCAACCCCACCCCCGAATCAGCAGGTCCATGCTTGGTCTCTGAGCAACCTTCATGGGCCTCTGGTCTTGGATTTCAAGGGAGGGACCAAGGGTCTCCCACAGAATATTGAGAGCAGGAGGCATGGCCAGGAGGCTGGAGGCCACCCTGGAAGCTGGGTAGTGGCACTGTGCTCCTAGGCTAGGAAATGTCTTTCCTGGTGTTCTGGGCTGTTCTGAGAAAGACACCCATCTCAGTTTACCCAGATGTGCAGTGGGTTCTCCAGGGAAAACTTTCTGAAGGGTGTTGTGGAGTCTGACACCTTTACCAGTACGTATCCTGTCACCCCAGTCTCCTACTGTCCCCCTCCCTTTTTAAAAACAAGGTCTCACTGAGCCTAGGCTAGCTTTGAACTTACTATGTAGCTGAGGGTGACCTTGAACTCCCAATTCCCCCGCCTTCCCATCCCAAGTGCTGGGATTACAGTATGCACCATCATACATGTGCTGCTGGGGATAAACCCAGAGTTGTACGTGTGTGAGGCAAGCACACTACCACCCAAGCCACACCCCAGCCCCTCTTCACCATGCTTTGCTTCCTACTGTAAAGTGCCAAGCACTGTACACCCCTTTCGACAAGGTTTTCCTTTAGACTTCAGGCGTCATTGCAGCGAAGCTAAAGGGGTGCAGATGGCAGGCGCTCCACACATACAGGAAGGGCCGCCAGAATCCTGGCCTCCGATCACTCTGGAAGAAAGATGCCTGCATGAGGCAGGCCCTTGATCTTCCCACTCGGGACTCTGAAGTGCCAGCTCTGAGGCTGGAGACTGGGACAGCCACTTTAAGAGCAAGCTGTGATGCTCTGGCATCTATATGTGAACTGGTACACAAGAGCAGGGTTCCCCCAGCATTCCAGAGGGTAACAAGGAGGTGTGCATGGCCAGGTGCACGGCCCTGCTCAGAGTTGGAAGAGGAGCCATTAGTGGGGTACCTGCCACATGACCAGGTGGCCACTCACATGTATGCCAGCAGATAGTGAGTGAGAGCCGGAGACGGGGTTTGATACACTGTTCAGCTCGGCCCCTAGAAGCTGTTTGCTTGTGACTCTGTGCCCTATTCCAAGAGATTCACAGCACCTAAAAAGCCATGACAGGCCCCTGCAGCACAGGATGGAAGAGCTGAGGGGTCAACAGGTATCCCCAGGAGACCCTTCATCCATGGCGCAGAACCTTCTGCCAGCAGTTCCCAGAGGGATGTCTCAGAATGAGACTGGTAGACATGTGCTAGTGATTCTGGCCTAGCCAGAGACCCACAGGGGTCCCCATTGTGTGTACCTCGAGTGCCCCAACTGGCATCCGGGTCTGCTCCACAAGGGGCCACGTTGGCGTTCTGGAAGAGAGAAAGAGAGAGAGGCCGGCAAGAGGCAGGTTGCAGGGGGCAGGCAGTAGGGGGGGCTGGGAGACAGCCCCCCCAATGCTTGCTGGGTCCTCATACAGCTGGAGGAGGAGGAGGAGGGTGATTGACAGGTTTAGGTGACAGCCAGATGGCAAAGCTGGACTTTGGAAGGTGAGTCCCCAGGACACCTGCCCTGCGGGTATGCCTTTCATACCTGCCTCAGAAGTCTTTGAACCTTGCCTGTCTGATCAACCCTGCCCTAGCTTTAAGAACGAGCTCTGATGCCTGGGTCCTGCTCTCTAGCTGGCATGCCCTATAGGGCAGTTTAGCGTCTCTTCCTGTATTCACACTGTGATGGGTCTAGCCTGTGGTATTTCTGCTCCTCCTTGGGGAAAGTGACTACAGTCTGCTGTCCCCATGCTCTAGGTAGACCCGAGAGTCTTCCCCAGCCGCACTGTGCCTACAAGATGGCAGAGGCACTCACTGGCCACTGCCGCCTGGGGGCTCTGCATCACCCCACTCTACATCACCCCACTCTACTGCCAGAGTCCCCAGTGCCTAACCTAGCTACACAGTCCAGAGTACCAATGTCCATGCACCCCAAAGCCCCAAGACACAAGGGGCTTCTGCCTCCATAGGCACCCCCACAACTCCAGGGTCACCCGGATTCTGGTTTCCAGAAACCCCTGGTACCTTGGACAGAGTGGCCCTGCTCTGACATGAATACTCAAGAAGTGACATTCTTGGGGGAGGGGGGGGGGCTGCCACCTGCCTAGGTCACTGCCCTCAACTCCCATGGCTGTCATTAACAAACTGTCATGTCTGCACCATCGTGGTCATAGAAGTTCTTTCTCTCTCTTCTGTCCACTTGGGAAAACCCGGATGACCAAGTTCCCTCTGTCTACAGGGCCCCACCACTGCAAAGTGCTCTAAGCCTCCACAGGGCTGCACCGTCCCTGTCCTGACTCCTGCCCGGTCACACCTGCTGTCCACGCCAGAACTGTGGGGTGAGCTGAGGTCCCTGAAGAATTGTCTGACAGCACCCCAGTCCCCAGCACAGTCCAGGGGTTGAAACAGGGTCAGGGCTGTGGGGCAGAGTTTCTGGAACTGGGCCCAGGGATCGTATTTCAGAGAGCACCGCAGGTAGAGGAGCCATGTGCTCCACCTACAGATACAGTTACAAGGAGAGCTGCGGCCGATGGACCTTACAGCAGACGACAAGCCAGGGGGCGAGCTGGGAATGGGCTACGTACCCCAGAGACTGTGGAAGCAGAGAGACCCTGCCCACCAAAATCCCTCGTCTGAAACAGAGAAACGGAGGCCCAGGGATATGCCACTACCTCCTTCCTGCCTCAGAGCTGGATCCAGCAGGCTGTGACCAGCTGCTGAGAGGGTGAGTGTGGGAAGCAGAGGGTTGGAGCAGGCCTTTATTTAAAATCTCTGATATTTGGCTTATCATGGACTTTTGAATGTGGATTTGAAAATCTCTCTCTCTCTCTCTCTCTCTCTCTCTCTCTCTCTCTCTCTCTCTCTCTCTCTCTCTCTCTCGTTTTGTTTGTTTGTTGAGATGCCTTGGCTGGTCTAGAACTAACTATGTAGACCAGGCTGGCCTCAAACTCATAGAGCCCTGCCTGTCTCTTCCTCTCAGTGTGGGGATTAAAGGTGTGCACCACCAAGTCCAGTAGATTTGGATCTAACACCACTGTAGTAACATGCGATATACGTCAATGACTCCATCCTTGAGTTCAACCTTTGTTTACCTCTCTGGGTCCTAAGCCCTGCATGCACCCTTAGCCAGGGGTCTGCATCAGCCAATAACTTTCCATGACCTTTCACCATTTCCCCTTAGAAGTTTTCGAAAACAACTCTTAGGAACAATTGTCTCAGCTCCAGACCAGCACCTCAGGCAGACCTGTCCATCAGAGAGCCTCTGGGCAAAATGAAGCCAGTGGTGGGCCTTGGCCCCACCTTTGCCTCCCAGATTGACTGATGCTAAGGAGGAATGCTGCCACATAGTGTTTGGAATCTTGTATCACAAGCAGTCGATCACCCAGGCCGACACCTCCAAGCAGAACCAGCTTCCTCCAGCCTTCTAGGCCCGAGGAAAGAGAGGGAAGATGGGAAGTGGGCCATCCTCCAAATGGAGGAACAGGGGCCTTGGTCTAAGCAGGACGAGTGGATCTATGCCCCATGTAGCTCTACAGACCACTCTGTGCAAGCAAATCTTGGGTTAACATGTACGTGTGGACCAGCAGCAGAGAGCCAGCTCAAGGCTGCACTGCCTGGCCCTACTCTGGCTAACTCCTCTGCAGTTCTCAATGAGGTGCCAGGATTTTTAAAGCTGACATGTTACTCATCTTCCTCATCTGGGCATTTACCAGCTCTACTGACACATTCTCCAGTCTTGTTGCACCCCACAAAGTGGGAAGCACCCTCAGGCTTTACAGACCAGGCTCAGAGAGGTCAAGCAACCTTACTGAATTCACACGGGAAGTGCACAGGACTGTAGGAGTGAGATCATGGCCGCCCACACCGGCAGCTGTGATTGTCCTGCTAAAGCCATGTAGGAATAAGCTGCCTGACTCAGCAGAAGCTGGTGCAGAAGAGCGGATGGGGGCTTGCTTTTGAAGTCCTGACTTATGTGGAAATCATGCTGCAGAGCTCAGGAAAAGATCTCATAGCCATACTTGCTCTCATACTCACTCAGATGTAAGAATCACACCCCCACCCTGGTTAGTTCTAGGAAAAGACTGCAAGTTACATAACTTGCCTCAAGATGGCTGGGAGTTCAGGGCTGTCTAGTTCATGTTCTTTTCAGGATCACAGCTGAAGATCTACAGTCACGGACATGAGAACCCCCCACCCCCACCCCACACCATGCCTCTCTCAGAGACAGGTCTTATCGAGCCCAGGTTAGTTTTGAACTCACTATGTAGCTGAGGGTGGCCTTAAATTCGTGGTCCTCTTGTCTCTACCTCCAGACATAAACACTTTAAAAATATAAATTTACATATTTTGACACAAGGTCTCACTCACTATGTAGCCTAGGATATCCTGGAATTTTCTATACAGACCAAGCTGGCCTTGAACCCACTGAGATTTGCCTACCTCTGCCTCCCAAGTGCTGGGATTAAAGGTGTGCACCACCATGCTTGAGGGACATAAGCAGTTTTAGAGATTTATGAACACAGGAAAACTGGATTCAAAGGGTATAAATTTTGCATTTGTCTACAGGGTTAAGCTTGACAGTGAGTTACTGGGTAGTTTCAGGTGACTCTTGTTTACTAGATCTATGTTTTGTTTTAAGACCATGCAAAGCACCGATAGAAGCTGTGTTGTTTGGTGCATTTAAGTTTCTGGGTTCTGTCACTGCTTCATAAAGCCTGGGACACTGGTACTCTGTGCATTACTGTTCCCTCTTCATATATTATTTATTTGAAACTTAATTTCACTTTGCCATAGCATCACTATTCCCACCTCCCATTTGTGATTTTAGCATCTCTTGTCATTTCTAATAAGAATATGTTTTCAGTGTATAACTTGTAATGACACACTATGATAATGCCATTTTTTTAACCCAACCTGACAAACTGCTTTTTTTTTTTTTTTAATGTTGGAATTTAGTCTCTTCACAGGTAACATCAAGCATTTCTCCAAGTGGGATTTCTTCCAGGGAGCAACCACAAGGACCTTCAGGTGGCCAGTGACCATTATCTAACTGATGGGCCAGGTGGCACATGTAAAGCATTACTGCCTCATTCACAGGGGGACCTGCGGCAGGCGACTGCTAGTCTGCTGGACTATGAGCATCTTCCTCCTGGGGCAGGTTTGGGCATCAGGACAGTCTCATGATTTTCGGCACACACAATGCTAGGGGTCACTAGGTCTTTGTGACAAACTCCTCTTAGATGGAGACTCAGGAGGACTTCTGCCCCTTCAGATGAGGGAAACTATAAAAGTCGTGATCATGGCTGCCTAGCCTTCACTATCAGGACACATGAGTGGGGCTTTGGCATCTTTTCTCACACACTGTCATTTGTTTGTTTGTGAGAGAACATTCTCCGGAGGTCTCTCTCTCTCTTTTGGATTTTGATCTCACTGAATCTGTGCCCTGACTTAGAAAACTCTGCCCCCATCCAATCCTTTCTGGTAGCAAAGCGCCCCGTGAATGATTCTGGGGCACTGCAGGTCACCACCAGCAGATGTTTGTGGGCAAGCACTACGGGAACTCCAGAGAGAAGGGCCAGATTTGAACTGCTGAGAATGGCTGCTCAGGTGACTGAATAGCCAGCCTTCTGCTGAGGAGGCAGGGGAGTACATACTGGTATTAAATAGAGTAAGAATGAGCAGGAGTGCCGGGCGGTGGTGGCACACGCCTTTAATCCCAGCACTCAGGAGGCAGAGCCAGGCGGATCTCTGTGAGTTCAAGGCCAGCCTGGGCTACTAAGTGAGTCCCAGGAAAGGCACAAAGCTACACAGAGAAACCCTGTCTAGAAAAACCAAAAAAAAAAAAAAAAAAAAAAAAAAGAATGAGCAGGAGCATGGGTAGGAGACAAAGGATCTCAGGGCCAAGTGCAAAGTCAGAACTCTTGTGAGGATGGACTCCACCTTTGGGAGCACTCAGAGTTCAAGCCTAGAGCACTCAGGTCTGCCCACTCTCTCCACCCACATTCACACAAGATCTGCCCCTCAGTCCTGAAGAGAGTTAAGATAATGTTCACAACAGTTCTAGGACCAAGATGGACCCACCAGAGTCCAGATGACCTATTCACAACTGGACTAGGAGGAGCCGGTAGAGACCATGACCTCTGCAGACATGGAAGTTCACCAATGCCACAGGCAAGCCAAGACTCTCCCAGGAGATCAACTTCTCTGTGTTCTCATAGATGACTGACTGGACACGTGTTCACACAGATGGCTGCTAATCATACAGACAGTCCAGTGCCCCTACTTTCCTCTCATCCACCAAGGAAACCCCCAAGTTCTTACTTGAGTAGAAGGACAAATTAGCTAGGTCAAGCTGGGTCACTGGCACCTGTAGGCCCCTTGCTTAGAGAGCAACTGTTCCAGGTAAAAAGAAAACCTTCTGGAAAGACAGACAGGGCTCCCACAGCCCCTAAGGCCCTGGCTCTGAGTGGAGGGTTTTACATTTCATGTCAGGGGAGTCCTGTGTGGTTTCTAGACCCATGCTTTCCCTGTGGAAGACAAATTCCATTGGAAAAAGATCAAGAAAGCAGGCAACATGCAAGGTCTGTTCCAGAGCAGGAAGAGAGGTTAATGGGAGGGGAAGCCATGGTACTCTAGATTCCATCCATGCAGAGGCATCTGTGTGTGTGGCACCCTGAAGCTGAGTCTTGGACAGAAACATAGTAAACTGGAGCCTGAGAAGATGGATGACTAGTCCCAAAGGGTGCCTGCAGCCTCTGAAGATGCCTCCCTGGTCTTGAGAGTGTTCCATAGCCTTAGAGAGGATATTTCAGATGGCTGGCCCTGAGTTCACATTTTGATAAGACCACTCCAACACCACACACACACACACACACTCTTGATTCTCTTGAGATATGAATTGTCTTGTTTTATACACAAACTTCCTGACACTAGGAAATGCTACCTGGGTGATGAAAGTTTCCTGGAGCTGTGTGCTTATATGAGACCTGGGGGTCCTGAATCATGAGGACATCCTAGACTATAGATCTCCATTGAGAGCCAACATGGCTACAAGCTCCTCATGAAGGGCACTGGACCAGGGCACATGGCAGGCTCTCTTTGGGTTGGCAGGCTAAAGGCCTCCTGTATTTGCATTCATGTGCCTTGAGATTGGGAAGGGGATAAGGACATATTCCTCATGACCACATGGCAGTGACATGGGATGGGTATGGCTCCATGGGCACAGGAACATTCCAGACTTGGCTGACTCTATCCACCAGGAAAGAAGGTGGGGCTGAAGAGCATCTCAAAGCAGCCCTAGTTACTCTAGGTGACCTACATCTCCCTTGCCTTACACACTGGGGACTCTTGGTTTCTGGAGCACAGCAGAGAGAAGCCAGAGTGTGGCCAGCTGTGGTCTGGTCACTCTTGACATGGAAAAAGCTACAGTGGCAGCATCTGGGGCAGAGCATCAGGCAGAGGCAGGTGGGCAAGCAGGATCCCTGCCTTTTCTGTCACAAAGCTATGGGAGCCAATGCAGGTAAGCAGCAAGTGGTGGTTAGTGTCCCACAGGTAGGGAGGGTCCAAGTACCTACCCGGAGGTCCAGGCCATCCTTCCTGGGTCCTGGGAGAGAGTCAGGTTTGGAATAAGGGAAGCCTGTAACAGACACAGCACAGCCTCGTCACGCACTCAGCCAGGCCAGGGGAGGGCAGGGCCCGTGATGTCTCCAACAGAGACAGGACCAGGCAGCTGACAACAACAGAGGCCCATAAAGACGATCCTCCTGCCTTGCTTTTGACCTTCTATCCCCAGGACCCAGAGGATGATATCTAAGCCAGGTATTCACACCAGGGACATCATAGGAATGGGGCCCAGCCGAGCTGGTACCCATGTTCAGGATAAGCCTTGGTACCACATCACCCAGGCTAGCTCCTTTCCCAGACTCAGGACATCCTAGGCTAGGTCGTGTCATCCTGTGCTATGACAGCCACCACAGGCCACCACCAGCCAAGTGGGGTTGGGGATCTTTGAGGTTGGGGAATCTCAAATTCAAATAGGGATTACTAGCTTCTCTTGAAATGGAATGGGCCAGGCAGAGACACAGGGGTCCTTGATGCTCGCCAGCATGAGGCCAAACACCATGGGAGCTGCTGGGCACCCAGGAGAAGGTTCAGAGGGGCCATGGGCCACATCCCCCCACCATTCACTCCAAGGTGTACACTGAGGACTGACATGAGTACCAGGTACAGAGCTGCCCACCCATCCTGTCTGCTCCTGCTGCTGAGTGTGCCGGGCTAGGTGTTACATTGAGATTCCTTGTGGGCTCAGGGACCCTCCTCCCAAGGGACCCAGTGAGGAAACCTAGGAGCCCATGCCAACTGAAGGTGCTAGATGCAGTTCTTCTCAGAGAGGAGGCTCGCAGCAATAAAGAACAACTCTGTTAGGTGGATTCTCAGCTCCATTAAGACCCTACTACATCAGAAGCCCATGATTCTGCAAACCTCCCAGGCCTTTTGGATAAACAGCAAAAGTCTCGACTGTGTTTCTGGCCCTCTAGTCAGGGGCTGCACATGGCCTCCCCAGGCTCAATATTCAACCTCTCATACATGGGTGGCGACCACGTGTGCCTCCCACTTTCCTAACAGCTGTCCCAGACAAGCCTGGTCAAAAAATGATTCATTTTATTTTTTTTAATTATGTGGATGTATGTGGAAGAGGGGAAAGGGTATGAGCATGTCCAGTGCTGGTGCCCATAGGCCAGAAGAGGAGGTCAGAGACCCTGGAGCTGGAGTTATAGGCAGTTGTGGGCTGCCCAGTGTGGGTGCTGGTACCTGAGCTCTGGCCCACTGCCATCTCTCCAGCCCTGGTCATACTTTTTCCTTTAAGTGTGGAAATATGGGGATGAAGAGACAGTTCAGTAGTTAAGAGCACTCAGGGTTTGATTGCCAGTACGCCATGGTGGCTCACAACCATATGTAACCCCTTTCTGGCTTCTACGGGCACTCTGTGCACATGGCGCACAGACATACATGCAGGCAAAACACCTATCCACATGAAACAATTTTTTAAAAAAGAAACTTGAGAAGAGGACTGGTGGCCATGCCACCCCACCCTCTATGCCTAGACTTTTCCCTTTCTAAGGATGGAGCCCATGCAGTTAGCATTCTCTTTCTGGAGAAGGTCCCTTAACCACTCTTTAAGGTGACAACTTCTCTCAGTCTTCCCTCATCTGAGGTCTCTGTCCAGAAGCATATTCCCACTGAAGGTAGAACTCACAGACAGGCCTTCCCTTTAGCACACTTCCGGTCACTCACTTCCGGTCCCTGTGGCTTCCATGTGGAGGGAGCTGCCACCAAGTAGTGCTTCCTGTAGATGACATGGCTCTCCTCACTGTGTACTTTCAAGAAGCTCTTTTAAACCTGGGTGTTCAGAGGTTTAGTCCCACATCTTGGTGTGGGCTTTTTAGGTTGATCTTCTTTGGGGTCCACTTAGTTTCTTGACCTTGCAGGCTTACATCTTCTGCTGAGTCTGCGAGGCTTTCAGCCATTGTCGCTTTGGATGTGTCTAACCCATTCTTCCCCCCTTCAGGGAATTCAAAGACACAAGCACCATTTCCCAGGTGCCTGGTTGTTTTTCTTCTCTCTGCTGCCCACACTGGGACGAAGATCCCGGTGTCCTCTGTTGGAGTCAGTCAGTCTGTCCCTGAACCCACACAACAGGTATTGACATTATTTTACTTCTCAGTTCAGTGTCCGTTCCCAACTGACTCCTTCCCAAAGTCACTTGTGTTTCTTTGGTGAGACTTTTTCTCTATTCCAGTTTTGACACAACTGCTCCCTGGAGCATCTTTATGACGGATGTCTTAGAATCCTTGTCAGATGACGTCAATGTCAATTCTTTCCAGTGTTCGAGTCTGGTGACTTTCTCATTCTAATACTAATGTCACAGTTCTGGGCGTTGCAAATGATTCTTTTGATTGAATCCTGAATATCTAATTGTTGTGATAAGAGATGGGATTTTAGGTAGTCTTCCATTTTAGCAGGCCAGAGTTCTGTTGGGCCCCGTGTGCAGGGCCGGACATACAGACTGACTCCCATGGTCATTGTTTTTCAGAGTGCTGATTAGTAAGCTACTCCATCCTTCTCGATTTGCCTGGAGTTACTGGTGCCCCCAATCCCTGACAGAGCTGCGTGTGCATTTGTCTTACCAGCTGGGAGGCAGAAGATGCTAGCGACAAACAGAGACCATCTCCCGGGTCTCCTCTCTGCGGGCCTCCTGCTCCATACCCATCCCCTACCCCTGTAGAGGTGGCCAGCCTCCTTCTGCTTCCCACCCTGTGGCCGCTGGCTCCCTGTAGCCCCCTTCTTTCAGGTGTACTTAGCAGGGAGAGCTAGGCAGGTGAGTCTACTACGGTGGGTGTTCTTGTCCTCTAAGTTGCTCTCTAGGTCTTGTTACAATCAATCTTTCTCAGGGAGGGATCGGCCATTGTGCGATTTCAAACATCCTGTATGTAACAGAACAGATAATTCTTGTATTTCAAATCCCTTCACACATTCAGAGTGCTAACTCCATGCTCAAGGGTCTCTGTGCTTTGAACACAAGGTGGGGCGGCTGGGGAGATCAAGTAACCTGTATAAAATCAAATGGCCCTAGCAGGTCTTCTAGGGACCTGCATATCTGATATGGTCAGATGGCCTTCAAGAGTGTGTGGCCAAATGTAGATATGACAGAAAAGTGGGCGTGCACAGAAGAGGCAGGTACAGAGGACGGAGGATCCCGAGGAAGTTATCAGCTGTGTGCTCATGACCTTAGGTTATATCAGGCCCTTTAGGCACTGAACACTACCAACCCCCACAACTCCTGGGCTAGGCCTAGGCTTAGTCTAACGACACACCCCTGTGCCAGCTCTCAGGTCACCCACAGCCACTATGAAGCATGCTGCCCACTGCTCTTGGAGTCGGCTCCGTTCTCCTCTAGGATGGCTCATAAGAGGTCGGAGCAGCCACTGAAGACTCAAGATGTATGACTGAGAGAGATAGTGTGTGTTCCTGATGCAGTGGGAGGTACAGGCTTCTCTCAACATTCGAGGACATTTTTCTGACACCTGTCTGGCAAGCCACAGCAGGTCCCCAACAAAGATGTGACCACCACTGCCTGCTCTGTGCGAGGTAGTTCCTCTCAGCTCTGAACATCAGAACTCAATGTCCCTGAGCACATGTGTGCTTTGGGCTGTGGAAGCCAGTGGGACAAGCTTGAGCTGCAGTCTGGCATGTGAGTCTGAGTATCCCACCTGGACGTCTTCACAGGACTGTATGCCCCGGTGTCAGCCCCTCAACCTACAGGTTCCTGGGTCATTCTCATTGTTGTCCGTAAGGAAATTTCATACCATAGGGGCTTGTTAGGGGGCCCAAGATCACACAGCAGTGACAAGCTGGGGTTCTACCAGCTGGACCTGGGTATGAGTACAATGCTCTGTGTCAATTCCTTTTGAGATTTTCTGGACACATTTGTAGCCTTCAGAGTTTTCCTGAAAGTCATGCCTGTTCCCATCTGAAGTCTGGCTGGTCCCTCTCCCATCATACCATTGTGTCTGTCTCCCTGGGGCTCTGCAGAAGCCAATCCACAAACCTTCATATATGCTGTGCTTTGCCCAGAATACCTCCCTAACACAGATGCTGGCAGCCATCTCCTGTCACCTTCTGGCCAACTTGGTCCCAGCTCGGGGGAGAAAGCTAAAGTCCTCTGGGGCTATCATTGCACAGGGTGGAGTGGGGACTGGGAACAATGACCTATCAACACAGTTTGCTAGCCCTGCCTCTACCCTCGGCTAGCTCATCCCTTCCCAAGCATCCACTGCTTCCAGGACCACCACTGAGGCCTGCTGGACACTGGCCTCCTCCCCCAAGACTTCTTCTATTCCCATGGCTCTTTTCCCAGCATGCCTTAGCTGCCAGCTTGCACGTGCCACCTGACTTGCCCCATCTCACTGCAGTGCCACAGGACAGGAGGCCTTTTCTGTTTCAGGCCCAGCTCTGGTTCCACACCTAGAACAAGGCTGGGACACAGAAGGTGATCGAGGACTGTGCGCTGGGTGACTGGACTACTCCAGCCTTTCTGGCCCCTGATTCAGCGCTGGAAATGCCAAAGATCTTCCAGCTCGGCTATCTGTGGACTCTGTCACCTAGGGGTCTCAATCACAGCTCTACCACCAGGCATTTGGCTGTCCCCCTCAGTGCTCCCAGGAGACTTGACGGGTCGGGAGGACCGGCTCTTCATAAACACAGGCAAGGGAATGTGGGGCAGCTCTTTCTCACCATGAACTCTGAGGGGGGCAAAGGGTAGGGGGAAAGTCTGACCCACCCCTCCCTCCCTCCCTCCCTCTCTCCCTCCCTCCCTCCCCTCCCCTCCCTTCCCCTCCCCTCCCCTCCCTTCCTCCCTTCCTTCCCAGAAGAATAGAGCCACAGAGGCCTGTGCTGTGACTGGCTGCTTGCTGATTGGCTCAAGGGAAGGCAAAGCTCTAAGGAGCAGAGACAAGCACATCCCACCATTCCATACTCCACAGGGGCCCCCTGCTGGAGGACACAGAGGTGACATCAATGGTAAAGGCACAGGTCAATCTGGGGTGAAGTGGCCCCCGCTGAGGTCCCCGCCCCCCCTCCTCGCATTTCCTGAATTGCTAAGTCAGAGAGACTCATTTGTCTCCAAGCCCCGAGCCACCCTGAACCCATTTTTCCCACCTTCCTCTCAACCTGGTGATGTAAAGCAGGGGCCTTGCTAGGGACCACGGAAACCCCTGGGCAGCGGCTTCTACAGCCCAGGTGCTTGAATTATACCACCAGATCTCTGCCATGCCTGTGTCTGTGCACATCTGTAATCACATCTGTGAGGGAGAGACCTCAAAAGAGAGGATAGGACTGGAAAGGTCAGGAGTGTGGGACCCAGAGGACATGTGCCCCCAGGGGGGCAAGCTAGGGAGGAGACTGGGGCATCAAGCCTCACTCTGTAAGGCCTTCAAGGCCCTCTTCTTACGACAAAAGCCAACCTTGTCCCCTTTTGTGCCGACTCAGGCCGTCATTAATGACCACTCACAGAGTGAGAAAGCACCCGCATGGGATACGGCTGGGAGGTGAACACGGCTACAATAAAACGCGTGCCCCGCTGACAGGCTAGCAGAGCCTGGCAGAGAACCGCGGCCCCGTGGGACTGTGCAGCACCGCCAGGATGGAGATAAAGGCACAGGCACAATGCTAGACCCCGTGGGCTTCCTGCTCGGGAGATCTGAAGCCAGGACACCAGGAGAACGCAGAGGCAGGAGGATGTAATCATGACTGTTGGCACGTAATAGGTGGCATGGGTCCAAGCACAGGTAGCTGGGTTCCCCACAGGCCAGGTGTACCTATATAACAGCTACTTCCTGTCCACACCACTCATGTTGGCTTGCTGCAGGGATGCAGTAGAGGAATGGGATGACAGGAAAGCCCTTGTCACTGTGGGAGTGACCAGTGAAGACGCCTGGAACAGCCTACCTCACAGGGTCCACCACACTCAAAAGTGCTTGTGATGAACACCCTTGTTCCAGCATCTGCGGATGAGAAAGTGCTACAGGGAGGTATAGGGGACATGCACAGGCCACACAGCATAGTGACAGCAGAAGCAGGACCCTGAGAGGGAGCATCTCCAGCTGGGTTTCTTCCCACACTGCGCCCCTGCCCCCCTCAGTCCTGAGCCACAGGAAGTCCATACATTCCAGTGGGGATGGGTGAGGGCACAGGCTGACCGCCATGGGGAGAATCTGGGTGAGGTCATGGGAATGGAACCAGGCACTCCCCTAACCCAGCAAAGACCAGAAACTGGAAAACACCATCCTGAAATACGGACATAAATGTTTGACCCCCAGCTAATGCCTGGATGCCAGGACACCACATAAGGCAGTGAGAGCTATGGGCAACTCCTAAGGTCTGCTCTGTGGACTCCATGACTCAAGTACCACAAATGTGCACAGCCAGCAAGAGGGCACCACCTGGGGCAGGGATCCTTGGGACGGAGGGCTGAGGGATGGTATGCAGTCACCCCAGTAGGCACAGGCAGCAGAGAGAGGAACACAGGAGCTCCACCTCCTCTCACCATGCCTTCAGCTAGCTCTTCCTCCAAAAGAACCTACAGGAGACCCTACGGGGCCATTTGATGTGCCCTCCCATGTTGACATCAGTCTGTGTGCAAGCTCTGAGATCCCAAGGAACCTCGTCTGCTTACAAAGACCCCACACAGAAGAACGTTTCCATTTCCAGTTGGTCACAATGTCCGGCTGTCTGCATCCCCGTTCCTACCTCTGCTGCAGGATACTTCTAGTGTGCCGTGTCAAATAGTGCCATCCACGGTCAGGAGGAGAGGTGGGTGTGAACAGTCATGGCGATTTACTGCGGGCCAGCCAAAGCACTCTTGCACACCCAGGGCCCAATGACCCGAGAGTCAGCATTGCTGCTCTGTTCTCTATCATCAGCCAGTCATCAGAGAGTCCAGATTTCACTCAGAGTCGGTGCCACCATGATGCCGGGTACTTTCTCTGCTCTTCTACACCACATAGATTCTCATGACCTCCACTTCCAGCCACAGCCACAGCCACAGCCACAGCCACAGCCATAGCAAACAACCCCCTGTTTAGCTTAGAGCAGAGGCTGCTTCTGGGAGAACCTGAGTCTACCTGCAGCCTGTGCTGTTGACTCTGCCTGTGACCTACAGCACCTCCAGTGGACAATGCAATGGGAATTTACTCTATACTTGAGGATCACCCCTAAGCCAGGCTTCACAACACCCCCAAGGCTAGGCAGACGTCAGCTTTGTTGCCTGTGACGTCAGGCCATACCTCCTAGCAATTTCCAAGTGCCTTCCTTGCTCAGGATGCCACAGGGACCAGGACAGTGCCTTGTACCAGTTCCAGGGCTGGACCCGCCCCCGACCATGACCACATCTGCCCTCAGGGAGAGAGGCCCTGAGAGCTGCTCTCTTTGCTTTCTTGCCAGCTCTGAGAGAGCCACGAGGGGGCGCTGTGCGCACACCAGCTAGCTGCGTCACCATCACCGCAGAGAGGTGGTGGGTGAGGCCAGGGCCCAGACCTTTAGTGGGCTTGATTCACATCTGAATGCTCTTTTGGGTGTTCTTTGGTTTTGTTTTAATTTTTATTTTTGAGACAGAGTCTCCCTGTGCAGCTCAAGCTGGCCTCAAACTCACAGCAATCCTTCTGCCTCCGTCTTCCAAATGCTGGGGTTACATGCTGACTCCTGCTTTTAGCTTTTTTTTTAAGGGAGGAAAGCTGAGATTTGGGGGTCCACTGAGGAGGGGCCCTTCGTTGGCAGTCTCCAGTGCACATCAGAAGAGCCACTCACGTGAGTAGAGGCTGTCCCCGGGCATCCTTTGCAAAGGCTCTCGCTCAGCCCCGCTGCTGAGGGACAGAGATTGGCTGTCCAGGTCTGGAGAGTTCGTTCTGGTGTCTGCATCCCCCTTGAGGAGCAGCCAGGTGGTCTTCTGCAGAGGAACGGGAGGTTATGGGAACACTGAGGTCATCTACCATGGTGGAAGCACCTCACCAGAACCTTCTAGTAGCTTCTGTACTTCTACCTCAGAAGCCGACCCCACTCAGGTGCCGGTCTCACCATTAAAGGTGTCTTGTTCATACACCCTGCAAGTTCATGAAGCAGCTGGAGAAATGGCCAAATACGGCCTGCAGCTTGCTGTTGTGACGCACCACACACACACACACACACACACACACATACACACACATCCTCTCTGGCTGCTGTCACAGTGTGGCCACATCAAAAAAATTATAGCAGTAAGGTCTACTACATTCTACTCTCTGGCCATTTATTAAAAACAAAACAAAACATCTGCCAAGCTGTACTAGAACCTTCATGTCAAATACCCCAGAATGCACTGGGTTTGTTTGCTTGTCAGTGTCCACATCTCCTTAGTCCCAGAGGCATGACCTGGAAACCTGGTAGAGCAAGTGCTCATATTGAGTGCAGAAGGAGGCAGGTGGGTGTGGCTCCCACCTTGGGCCTCCCAGGACCCCAGGAGCGGAGTAAGAGAAGGACTGGAGGTCCAGCTGGGGGAACCATCCCACCCTGCAGGACCATAGCCCCCCTTATTACCTTCCTGCTATCCTGGTCAAAACTGCTGTCTTCCACGTCCAATCGCCTGGCGGCTGGAAGGGAAAGATCCATTTGTAAAGGCAGCTCACCACGTTTGTCTTGGGGGCCCTGCTTTACCTAATGCTCAAAAGTAAAAGAAAATCAAAGAAAAGGACAGCAGAATGAATGCCTTTCACAGGCCAGAAGCGTGACACACTAGAGCGGCCTCCTCAGAGACAGGGCCCAGAAGGTGAGCATGCCCTGAGCAAAGTGACGCCTCACTGCAGTTCCAACCACACCTCCAACCTGGAGAAATGGAGTCACATTTTCAGACAAAGTGACGTTTTTCACTTGGCAGTTGATAGGCACACTTTTGACCTTTTGAGGGGGACCCTGAAGGGACAGAAGGACTCAGAGTCCTTGGTGTCAGCCACAGCCACATGCTTCTTGGCCATCACTGCTTCTTTCCCAACATGAACTCTTCCAAACTGGAGTTTGGCTCATTTCACAGGTCAAGAGACTGAGGTCCAGGGAGGGGCCTTTCTTTGAGGTCCTGGACCAGCATGAAGTGGGATGAGGGGCCTGAGAGTGACATGAACTCAGGCAGTCAAAGTCCAAAGTCTCCCCTACCTGTCTCCACCGAGCTACCGACTGCCTGCCCAGCCCTGAGCTCTGCCACTGGGAAGAGTCCACCAGAAACAGCAAAGAACAACAGTACACATGAAGACGAGCCCACTTGGAGCAAGAGTTCACACCACCACAGCAGCTTGTTTACCAAGAAGAGTCTTGGAGGCATGGCATCCTCCCACTGGGCTGACACTTCCCCAGGAGCAAACAAAGAAACCATGCAAGGCATGCTGGGATGTCTCAGGACCCACTCAGTGCAGGGAGGAGACCTACCAAGCCCTACCCCAACCCTGTGCACACAGCAATGGCTGCAAGTCCTGAGGTCCTCACCAGCTAGGGCTCAGCTCAAGGAGGAGAGCGGGCAGGCGGGCGGGCTTCTTACCTGCAGCCTGCGGTGGGCTCAGCCCTGCCCGTCTCTTGGAGCGCCCTGCCTCCTGCACCACCAAGGACAAAACTGACACCAAGTCAGAGAGCTTGGACAGTGGGGACTGGGCTACAGGACCTTGACAAGACAGGGCCAAAATTGAAAACTGAGTACTTCCATTCTAGACACAAGGACTCTGCGTCTCCCCCCGGTGGCTGCCTGTCTCTTCCAGTGAGAAACTGATATTTTAGGTGAAAATAAACCCTCTACCTTCTCCACATACAGAGGCGAATGAACCACAGACCTGCTATGGAGGCTCAACGGAGGGACACAGAGGGGGTGGACAATGTGACTCCTGTTGCTCAGACAATGACTGTCACTGGGCAGCAGCACCAGATGTGGCTAATACGCCAGCACTGACTCTCAGCAGCTGACGAGGGTGCAGGGACAAGCAGGCTGTGGCCACTCCAGCTCTGATTTTTCTGCCCCCAAGAGACTCCAGCCCAGGACCTCTTCAGGTTGTGGAATCCCACCCCAGGAGCCCAGGCCATGGATTTTCAAGATTCCGTATAGCCACAGATGACACACTAGCCAACGAGCTTTAGCGTAGTGCTACCCAGGGCTCCAGAATACTCCTCCACTGACTGAGAGGAATGTTCTGTGGAGACTTAACAAGGGACCTCTGTAAACACCACAAGCTCTGACAGGTGTGTAGCTTGCCGGGCCAGAGCCAAATTCACCAGGCATTTTGCATTGCTGGTAAGTTGCTTCCATAACAACTCAGAGCCTCAGTTTCCTGATCTGTAAAATGGGAAAATGCCACCCTACCCCTTCTAATTCATGAGGACCAGGTGAGAGAGTGTCTGAGAACACAAAGGCCAGCTTGCAGGTCTGCCATGCTAGGAACAGGCAAGAGGTCAACCCTAAGGTAATGTGTAGGTAGCTCTTCCCTCTTAGAATTCTCTTAAATCTGAGCATACTCATGTGCTACACACGTGTCCCTCTGACTGCTCATCTCCTCACTTCTACCTACTCTCGTACCATTCCACCCACCTGCTCATCTATCTACCTACCCAGACACTAGCCCATGCTTCTGCTCATGGACATACACCTATCCACTAACCCGCCCATCATTTTATCCAATTCCTCCATCCATTCACCCATGCACTAACCACCCACCTGTTTATCCGTCCACCTACCACTCACCCATCCACTAAGCCATATATTTATTCCATCTATCCATGCATCCACTAACCAACTCACCCACCCCTGTATCCACAGCTCTCCAGTTATTCACCCACCTACCCACCCATGCATATCTCTCTGTCCTCTTCAATCCATTTCTTCGTTCACTGATGCATCCATTCATCCACGCAGCCCTGTCCCCCATCATACTGGGCCTCTGCCACTTAACCCTTCAGCCTCACCCCTGCACCTGCCATATCCTGAGCACAGGAACCCAAGAACAGTCAGCCTCAGCTGACTGACTTTGTTCTCCCCACAAGGTGTAGAAATGACAAGGCCTCGCCTTTGCTCACAGGGACCCAGGTACAAATCTCTCTCCCCACTGAGCAACCGGTAGGAGATGTTCAAGGTCACAGCAGCATCTGATGTGCCTGGTTCCTCCTCCATACATACTGACCTCCAACACATCAGTGCACACAAAGTAGATGGATGGACACAGTCCAGAGCCGCCATGAGAGCCGAGCAGCTTGCCTTTGCCGGCACCTACACCCTACACTTCTACATCTCTGGCTTGCAGGGGGCCATCGACTACTCCAGGGTGCTCAGGGGTAGTCTGTGGTCATCAGGTAGTCTCAGCCCTGGTCTCTACTGGAGCTCTGTCTGCATTAGTGCAGAGCCAAGCTCCGTGAGTGTCCAAGGACAGGCTTTGACGGCTGGGCCCTAGACACACCCGGTTGGTACTATCTCTAGTAGATGGAGTTTCTGAACACATGGGGAGAGGGGCTCAGGGCCTTGGTGTCTCTCCTCAGACCTCAGGGTTCCAGAAGGGTGAGGATAGGAGTCTCTCTTCTCTACTCAGGTCCAGACCCATGGGCAAGACTTCTCTTATTTTGCCCAGCACGTATCAACCATCAACCTGTACAGTTTAGATTGCTTTGGAATTACATTGAGAGAGAATGAATGAATGAATGAATGAATGAATGAATGAATGTGTGTGTGTGTGTGTGTGTGTGTGTGTGTGTGTACATGCATGCACACACACACACTGAGAGCAAACCTACAGGCTCTCAGCTTCACAGGGCAGGGATGTACTTGGTCGTATGTTCTAGGGCAACCCTATGTGCTCTGCTTCACAGGACAGGCTATGTTTGGCCATCCCCATGTCTCCAGCTCTGAGGTAGAGCCAAACACATAGTGGATGACAAAAAAACCACCCCTTGGATAAATTAGTGAAAGCCGCTGGCATCTCTTGGCACTTGGCTTCCTTCTATGAGGTTGAAGGAGTGGCATCTGTTTGCTGACGGCTACCAGAACTGACAGTGGCGTCAGGGGAAGGGCCATAGAGCCAGCACCTCTGCTGACTCCCACCTACTGTCCGTCTTCCAGAGAAAGGGACTCATCCGTGTCCTTCAGAGCACAGAGAAGCTCCTCTGAGTCCCACAAGTCCTCTCTGGAAAGACTGACTCCCTAACACTCATGTCCCATGTCCCTCAAGAACTTCCGCTAGACATGCCCCATGGGGGTACCCGATTTCCGATGCTCTTTGTGGACACAGAGCCTACCTGACCTCTGGCCTCTCATCCTATCCCAGAAGTGGACCCCAAACCAATGTGAGACTCCATCTTCCAAGAAAGAAACCCCAGAGAGGCACAGCAAACCCTTATTCCCACCTTCAAGAGGGGACCAAAGGACTGGCAATGGATGTGTCCTACTCGGATGGTGGCCCTGAGAATGTGTGTGGCCAGATGAGCATCTTCTGCAGCTGTGGTATGGGGAAAGCTGTAGGAGGGGCCTCTGCCTGCGAGCCCCCCCCCCCCACTCACTCATGTCTGTCTCAGGCTCATGCTTGCTTAGAAGTCGCATGCAAAGCTGTTGAAATGGCTGCTCCGTTCTGGACCTGGACAGTCAAACTGTCTAGGAAGTCTCTGAGGAAGCACTATTGGCCTCAGACAGTCACGATGGCCCCTTCAAAGTGTCAACCTCTCAGGACTTACAACCACCTTGGAAATGAACCTCCAGCCACATCTATGAGGAATCGTTAGTTTCTGGGCATGTCCGTGGGGGAAGGGTGGTGTTGATTATGTTAACTGAAGTGGGAACACCCACACAAAAAGTGGGTGACCATTCCCTGAGCTGTATAAAAAGGAGAACTCAAGCTGAGTACTGTCCTTCAACAGTCTCTGCTTCCTGGTTGTGCACGTGATGTGACTAGGTGCTTCCCGCCACCTTGACCTCTCTGCTAAGACGGATGGTGTTCCTGAAGTGTGAGCTGGAGTAAGCCCTTCCCCACATCAGTCGCTTTTGTCAGGGTGGGGGTGGGGTTTGATCACAGCAGCAGGAAAACAAACTAAACAACAGTCTAAAAATGGGTGCCTGCCTGCCTGCCTTTGAGAGGCCGCCACCGGAGAGTCCCTTCTGCTCAAGCTGCTCTGCCGTTTTCAGAAACTGCCCGAGAGGTCTGTGAGGCACAAGGAAGGCCTCATCCCAATGTTCTACAGGGAATGAACCCCGAGGAAGGAAGCATTCCCCTCTGCTAAGTAGCTGGATGTGGATGGCTGTGTTTTTACCCATAACTGCCTCCCCGAGGTGACAAGGTTGGATGCTGTATGTGTATACAGGCATGTGTGTGTATGTGTGTGTATGCAGGTGAGTGTGAATGAAGGTGTATGTATACACATAGGTGTGTATGTGTGAGCAGGTGAGTTTGCATGCAAGTATGTGTGTATGTGTGTGTGTGTGTGTGTGTGTGTGTGTGTGTGTGTGTGCGCGCGCGCGCACGCGCGCGCAGGCATGTGTGCATGCAGGTGTATGTGTGCGCACAGGTGTATATGTGTGTGCAGGTGAGTGTGCATGCAAGTGTGTGTGTGTGTGTGTGTGTGTGTGTATTTTCAGGCATGAGATTCCACTCTCACATGGAAACACAAACAGCCCACAGCTTCTCTTGAGCTGCAGACCATCCTGAAGCTTCTGTCTCAAGCAGCTGCCAGGCCCCTGTGCCTCCCCCTGCCTGATGGGCACTACAGGCAGTCTTGCTGTGTACAGAAGGTTCCTTATCTTTTGCCCCTGCTTACTCCCTTTTTCATCACTTCCTGCTTTTCTTCATCTCTTTTTTTCCTCTTTAAAACAAGCAGTAAACAATAAGAAAGTAGAACTTAACGGTTAGAGAAATACAGTCAGGTTCCCAAAATGAAAAAAAAAAAAAAATGACAGCTGCAGGTCATGAGGTCAGAGGCCAGCTGCACATTAATGATTGCTCCATAGACTCAAAAGCATTTGCTCTCCACCCCGAGCATCACCTCCACCCAGTGGGCACAGAGGCCCAGCCATCCTCATGGCTCTCAGCTGAACACCGTGGGTCTCAGAAGCAGGAACAAGACTCTGGCATCAGAGAAGAGTAACACTGTAGCCAGCAGCAACCGTGTCCAGTGATGTCACAGCTAAATGCCGTGAGCAAATGTATCCGGGGAAAGGCTTGGCTGCTTTCAGCATGTTAAATATAGGATCTTAAGCTAAAGGAACAGTCTTGTGATTCACTGTCAACCCCCAGGGGCTGTTTCAAGCTGGGGTGAGGATTAAAATAATGCTGCTCATGCCTAGACCAGGCTCCAGAGCTCCTCAGGGAAGGCCTGTGGTCAGGTTGTCTTGATGGAGCAAGAGCTTGGTGGGGGTGGGAGGTGGGGAGGCTGGAGGTTCAAGCACACACAAACACACACATGCACACACACACGTACACAGGCATGCATACACACACTCTCATCTGTAATCGGGGTGTGAATACCAAAGGTTTCATGAATGCATGAACTGGAAATCAAGGCACCCCTGCACATCTGTATTTCCCAGGGTTTTTTTAAGGAGCTTCTGTGCTGCTAAAGCTTCCTCGTCACTTGCAGTTTGCATGGCTCACTGCATCCTGTTATGGCTTTGCATGGTTGAATGCCTGGCTGAGGTGGTGGGCTCTCAGATTGGCTTCTTTGCAGAATCAACATACAGAATCCCGGGCTTAGGTAACTAACTTCTCAGGTCCCCTCAAGCTGGAGTTGCCTGCAGACAGGCGAGTGTCTCATGTCTAGACTACAAGGCTGGTGGCTGGGAACTGGGAACCTAATCTCCCCTAGGGGCTCAGGTAAAAGATTTGAACTCCAACCCCCTGTCTCGGTCTGGTCCTATCAGACTCTGCTGGTCAATTACATAAAGAGATTTTCTAATGCTGCCCCCTGTCAAAGCCACCTCTGCCCGGACCAAAGGGATTAACCACAAGCTAAGGTGCCAAGTGGAGATGCAGAGGCAGAAGTGGCTAATTAAGGCCTCATAAGCCAATCTTTGTCCAGAGCTCTGGGAGGTACAGTACCCACGGCCTTCCTCAAAGGCTCTCCAGCATGGTGCTGCAGGGGTCACCTAATGGGGTGCTCTTTCCTTTGGCTGGGCCTCAGTTTCTCCACTTTTAAGACTAGGGTTCTGTTCTTGGTAACAGGTGTCATGTTAACTAACTGGCCCCACCCACCCCTTGGGGGAGACATGTGATCTCTGCTTGGATGCTGAAAACCAGAACTTCAACTCCCTTCTTTCCTTCTGAGGGGAGGAGGAGAGACCCAAGGGTCTCTCGTCCACACTGACACAGCAGGCCTCCGACAAGCTGGCCACAGCCTGTCAGTGTGGGAAGGGGCTGCTTTCCTTGGACACGTCTGAGAAAGAGCTGTCCATATGGGAATGTCTCTACCCTCCCATCTCTAGTGGTGACATAACAGTCTCCACATTGTGCTGTACAGCCCTTTACAGTTTAGAACGGTCTCCGCGTTCATTGTTCTGGGAGCATCTCATGCCCGACCCCGGAGGGATGAGGAGGCGAAGGGGGAGGGAATGGAGGGAAGGAGGTAGAAGACACAGTGGGAAAGAAGTCTGGCTCACAGACGAGGAAACCAAGGCTCATGGTGCTGAGCTGACCTGCCCCAGTTACCCAGGAATCCCAAGTCTGACCCTTTAGAGTCCGGCTCCACAGCCTAAGCAATCTTCTCTGCACATCTGTCCCAGGTAGGTTCATGTGGAGAAGATGTGGGGGTCAGAGGGACAGAGACACCCTTGCTGCCAACCATCTCTAGCTCCTACACAGTGCAAGGAACCCCATTAGCTGAGGTCAAGGCATCCCATTCCATCATAGATACTCTCAAGAGATGGATCCTAAAGTCTCCCTAAATTGTGGCTGCTTCCAAGTCACTATTTTCCAAAGACCAAGCCTGTGTCAGGCATGGGTGAGAAGCCCCCAGTCCCACACCATCTCGGCTGGGGCCCTCACAGTAGCATCAAAAACACAAAATAAAGGTTCTTCATTCTAGCAGATGCACCCCCAGCCCCAGGTGCCATGTGTTAGCCTCTCCGTATGTCTCCTCTCTTGTGAAGAGAGACCTCCTCCCTGGAGCCTACTAGTGAGTGTGCATTTAACATTCAGCCAGCAAGGCCTCCCGGAGCCTGGGATCAGGACAGCAAGGGGAGCATTCCGAAGTGGGACGGGGGCAACAGGCATGCAGACCAAGCACAGCAGCCAGCAGAGTCCCTCAGACCAACCATACCGTGCTGTTTGTAGATAGGGGGTTTCCTATAGATGTTATCTTTTACGCCAGTGTCTGGGAAGAAGAAGGAAAGAGAAGGAGAGAACGTGAGGGGAAGCGGGGAAGCGGCCGCAATGCTCTCCACCCAATGCCTTCTGTCAGCTCCTGGCTCACCCAGCCTGGAATCACCAGAAAGGTTCAAACACAGCAAGTAGGCTGAAACCCCATACCTCCGTCAGTCATCTCCTAGTCCAGACACCACCTCGGATGGGAAGGGGACAGGGAGAGAGGTGGACAGGGAAGGTGGCAAGCAAGGACCTTGGGTCACAGGGGGTACAGCTAACCGGGCCCCTTTTCTCTACCTTGACCCAGAACAAAAAAACATTGCTCAGTATTTGTGAAACATGGGGAAAAAAATCCAAAAATATGTCAGTTGTGGGGGACATGCAAACCCATTGCATTAGGGTTTTGTGTTGTTTCTTTAGGATAGGATCTTTTTGTTTTCTTTTGTTTTAATTTGGTTATTATTTTTCGAGACAGGGTTTCTCTGTGTAACAGCCCTGGCTGTCCTGGAACTCACTCTGTAGCCCAGGCTGGCCTCGAACTCAGAGAGATCCACCTACCTCTGCCTCCCACGTGCTGGGATTAAAGGTGTGCGCCACCACCTAGCAGAACCTTGTTTTCTAGTCCAGGTTGGCCTTGAACTTGTGATCCTCCTGCCTCTACCTTCTCAGTGCTGAAATAACTGGTACACACCACTACACTTTTAACTCTTAAGGAAACTCGGTGTTTGGGGATGCTCTAACTCGGGTGTGGCCGCAAGGGTGCATGAGGTGTTGACAAGCCCACAGGGACCTACCTGGGACGTGGAAGTGGCGCGGTGCCTGCTGATAGGTGGAGGAAGGAGGCCTGCTGTCGGAGAGCACCGAGAGACTTGGGGTGCTACGGCCACTTTCGCTGCCTCCAGACGGAAGAGCACAGGCAGCAGATGAGGGGTGAGAAAGCAAAGCATAGGGTTTCAGGCAAGAAGATCCGGTCTGCAGTCAACCCCCTCTGTCCTGCCTGAAGGAAGCCCGCACCTGAGTCTTCCAGCCCGGGCTCTATGCCTTCTGTCCCAACCTGCAGTGTCCCTGGCTCAAGGGGGTGGAAGGGACGAAGGGGGCAATGATCGGAGGGCCAAAGGCGTTTTAGTGCATGGGCAGTGGGCAGAGCTCAGGATCCTGGGATGTGTCCAGGTCCTGCCTCCCTGATGGAGCTTGTGCAGGAAGGTCCTGCCTGCTTAGGGATCCCACCAATTAACTGTGGGAACAGGACTGAGTCAGAAAGCATCCCTCACAAACACTCTGCCCATGTAGGAGACTAGGGGTCACCATCCATCCACTTGCACAGTCCTAGATACAAGCTGTTTCTGGCAAGCAAGGTGAGAAGGGTACTCTGCTGCTTCCAACTTCTGCCTTAGCTGGAGCTATGTCTTGTGTTCTGTGAGGGAGGCTGGATGGTCAAACCACCCTTCAGACACCTGGAGACCTGGGTAGATGCCCCGCCTCCCACCCACGCAGGATGTGATGGATAGAACACAGTGGTACTGGACATGTGATGAGGAGCACGGCTCACAGCAGGACACCCCAAGGTACAACTGTTCCCTTCCATTAGACGTGGGGAACTCTGAAGGGCAGTAGCCGGTCACCTGGCAGGGAAAGGGCTCTCTAGGTTGGAGAACTATGCCTTTGAACGGCAAGATCAAGCAGCAGGACCCTAAAGCCAGGCCTGGATGGATTGGAGACAACAGGAGTATCACAGACAGGCAGGGAGGGCCTGGCTGGAGGAGGGCCCAGTGAGTGGCCACCAAAGGAGACTGAGGACTCCTACTTGGGGTGTCTTCTCCTGCCTGAGCATGGTCACTGATTTCACCTGCAAACACTGACGGAGCTTTGGAGAACTAAAAGGCTTTGTTCTAGAACTGTATAGAGCCTGCTGACTGGCTGCATCCACCGAGCTTCTGTTCCTCCTAGCGGTAGCAGGGGTCTCACCCCAGGAAGATGGGAACCACGGGCTCCTTCTATACACGATGCCATGACTCCACGCGTCACTTAAGTCATGACAGACAGAGCGGATTTGAGAACGTAACTACGCAATCCACCCTGGCTGAAGACTGTCCCTACTGACTGCCATCCCTGCGCCGAGCCTCTGTGGCTTGGTCTTCTTGAGCCTAGAGCCTCACATGACCAGGCCTTTCTTTCTTCTGTCTAGACTCGACGGTCATTTCTGTTACCCTCACCCAGCTGACTGAGGATTCTAAAATGGTCCAACATTCCTGTCCTCTCCAGAGCTTGGCCTACAGTGTGATGGTCCCTGAAATGATAAATGAGATTCCTACACATGTGTGCACTCACTGAAGGAGGGGGCTACAGTTTCTCAGTTGTTCAGAGGGGCCAAGACTAAGGGAGCTGAGGCACAGTGTGGCAGCCTTGATAATCCACAAGGACCTGTCACATTTACTAAAGGAGTCTTTGACACCAGCCACCTTGGTCCCTGCCTGGGACACTACCACCAGGTCCTCTCTGCTCTTCCCAGGCTCCATACTGTCTAGAACTTCCTGGGTTCAGACTCAGGAATCTGCCTGGCTGACAAAACCCTCAGGAGGCCAGGGCCACCGTGGGCCATTTCCTTTTCTGCAAGCATGCCTTCCTGTCTCATGTGGCTGAGAAAGCATCCTGCTGACCTCAACCCCACAGACCTGCCTGGAGCTTTGCCGTGTGCTTTTTATGGTATGCCCATGTCAGTGCCGCACAGTGGGCACCATCTCTGTCACCTCCTGAGGAGGGCAAGGGACTATGCTATGTGAGCTGGGCACACTGACTACTTGGAAGCCAACTTTTCCACTGGGCCTCTGTGATAAAGTCCTCAGGCCCCTGATGTCACCCAAGGACAGGCATGGAGGTTCCTTTGTCCAGTCTTGTGGCTCTTTTTGAAGGCTTCATATCCAGGGTGTTTCTGACACCTTCCAGGGAAGGGCCCTGTACAGGATTGGGCAGCCCAGGCTCTGGTGTGGCCCATGACTTCCTTCAGTTTAAGTCAATGTGTTTGCTTTGGAGTGGTTTTAGATGGTTCCAGAAGGCACCACCCTCCTCACCTAGGGCCCACTTCTGACTCCTGACATCCCTCTGGACCTGGAGCCATTGTGTCATGCTAACTAGCTAACTAGACTTGGAATTTCACCCACTTTTACTTGAGATCTTTTCTGTCTCAGGACCCACCCATGACATCACACTAGGCCCACGGTCACATCTTGACTTCTCCCAGCTGTGACCAGCATCCCTCGTCACAGATCCTGACAGTTTCTAGAACACTGGAGCGGGGAGGGGTGCTATAGAACGTCCCTCACCTGGGACTGTGAGAAACAGGTTATGGATTGAGGAGGAAAACACAGAGGTGGCATGTCATCCCTGTCACATCTCTCCCAGGGTACTTGCTGTCTGCAGAACCTGGAGTTGGTGCTACGGCCTTGCCTGGGGGTGGTGCAGCTCAAGATCTTAGTCTGCACTTGGCTATGCAGTGGAGAGAGTCCTGCCTACCTCTGTGACCCACTACCTCCACAAATTCTGTGCAGACATTGTTCCCCCATGTTCTTATTCAGCTGGTCTTTTCAGTATAGAATTGTGGACATTGTGTCATCCATGAGTCCAATGACTCATCATTCATTTTCTTGCTCCAACTATGGTTGCTCTGGCGACAGCTGACTCTGACCTTGAAGATGCTGCAGCTGGCTCTGGCCTTGAAGATGTTATAGTTAGCAATGGCCAAGATGCTGCCATTGCCTCTGGCTGAACTTCCCCAAAGTCACATCAGAGCAAGTCTGGTTCACAACCATGTGTCAGGACCCTTTGAGGACCTTAGCCAAGGTATGTGTAGTTTTTACCTGGAGCCTCCTCTGAGGTATGGACCACAGATCCTGAGGTTGAGGGACCATGGCTTAGGGACCTGTTTTAGAGCTGAGGGAGGGGACCTTTGGCAAAATGAAAACCACCTACTGGGCACAGTGCATGCTTGGATTTTGACCTGAGGTTCTGCCCCAAGGATCTTCTGCCTCCCTTTCTTCTCATGCCATTAATGCTGTGGAAGTCCCCCAGTTCCCAGAAAAGTGGCTTCCCCAGCATAGCGTCCCCTTGTCAATCTCTATCTCCTGTCCTTACAGCCTGTCCCTATCAAGAAAGAGTTGGATGTCAACCTTACACCACCCCAACTGAGGTCTGGAGTTCACACTAATGTGCCAATAACTTTCACTAGCCCTTTATCTGACTGTAGGTCTTGGGGCAGTGAGGCCCTAGGCACTGAGACACAGTAGAGGGGTGTGATGTCTGCCCTAGGTGGCAGGTGGAAAGAGGGAAGGAGTGAGGGGCCCCTCCACGACATAGCTAGGTCAGGAGAGTGCTAGCATGTCTATCTTGGGGGCCCTCACCCAGCATCACTCTACTGTGTCCCAAATACTGCAAAGCACCCATGGGGGAAAGAAAGAATTTTCCAGAGACTGGGGTGATGCCATGGCTGTGGCTGTGTCCTGTGGACAGGGATAAGCTGGGTGCCCAGAGGCTAGGAACAGGATGATCTTCATGAGGATCTCAGGGTCTGTACTTCCTCATCTACCTCCTCAAGGAATGTGCTGGAAAGATACTGAAGAGCCCAAGGTCACAGCCTCCCATGGAAGTCAAGCGGAGGGCAAAGTTGTGGGTTCCTGCTCCACCCCATTAAGAAGAGGAGCAGCAACAGCCAATGTCTAGAATGTGCCCTTGTCTTTGGATCTGGCTGACCAGGGACCCAGAGGTATAACAGACCCCCCCCTCAAAGGCAGGGCCCCACAAATGGGAGGAAAACTGTGCCCAGGGCCATTGAGCAAAGGGTAGAAAGACATCAGACTATACAGCCTGTCTGACTCCCCAGAGTAGTCAGGCTCCCTCCAGGTTCCCGGAGCACCCCTCCCTCTGAACCTCCCATGGACATATAATACACATGTATCAAGGCCGCAGAAGCCACTGTGCTGCTCTGGGGGGGTGCCATTTGGGGCTGTACATCTTCCCTGGAAACGCCATCCCTGCTAGAGACAGGGATGTGTGGAGAGCCCATGAAGGGTCAAGGAAGACAGGATAGCACCCGGGGCTCTTCTCAGTGGACCAAGAGCGAGCCAGGGGTGAGAAGATGAAGGAGAGTGGGCCATTTACTGACTGCTAGTGATGGGAGCTGTGAGCTGTGGCTGCACCCCGTGGGAAGGAGCTTTCCATGGGTACCCACTGTATGGCTGTAAGAGACAGGGAACTTACTATATCACCCAGGGACTCTGGAGGAAATCTTTGCTATGTTTTCTAATTCCCTCGATGTCATTTGTTGGTGTCTTTATCAGCTGGGCTGTGTAACAAAACTCACAGCTCAGGGCCTACGTCCATTTTAGCCTCTCATTTGATCACACTTCTGGAGTCATGAGCAAAGCCCAGGAGTGAGTTTTTGGTGCTGTTGTTGCTGTTGTTTTGTTTTATTTTGGTGGTATTTCCTCCGGGCTTGTTGATGGTCTCTCCACTGATCTTAAATGTGTGGGCATTGCCCAGGGCCTCCTTTTCACCTTGCAAGACCCCAGTCCCAGCGGATGAAGAGTCCCACCCTATGACCTCACTCAGCCTCCAGCACTGCCTTTACTTTGTTTCCTTGAACACTGCAATGCAGAGGTTTGCCCATCAATATGTGAACTTGGGTTATACACAACTCAGTTCTTAGCATGGAGGAACTCACAAGGGTGTCCACCCCCCCACCCCCCATGGAATTCATGTGTATAGGTCTACAGGACATGGATCATGACTGATTCTGCATCCTGGAAAGAGCCAGTGGTTGGAGCCACATGGGTTGAGTCCTGGCCCAGCCACCAGGGGTCTGAGGCTGTGGATATCACCACCTCTCCACACTTCAGCTCCTGTTCCCAAAGGCTGACACTCACAGCACCCCACCCCACAGGGTTGATGGGGAAATGTGCATGACCACTCCCCTGAAGTCCTAAGCATGGAGCAAGGTGTTCACTGACATGCTCCCTCCAGCTGCACTTTTAATGACAAAGCACCCTGCTCTCCTTCCAGGAACATGGACACACCGACGAAGTACAGCCAGACACACACAACACAGGAAGAACACAGGCATGAGACACAGGGCTCTGGAAGCCATGCTGAGACATGGGACGAGCGACCCCGCTGTGCACCGCACGCCTTACCTCGGAAGTAGGGGATGTAATGATGTCTGAACACGGATGTAGGGCTTGGGTGTTGGGACAGGGACAGACAGCTACTGGTACCAACACTCACAGTACCAGCTGCGGGCAACAGAGAGCAGTCAGTAACCCTGGGCTCCTCCACCCCAGAGCCACCAACTTGTCCTAGTCCCCACTTGGCCAAGGACATTGTCCCTCTGCTCTCCTGGGGCACCTGAAGAGGGTCACCCAGCAGGCTGTGGGCCATTCTCCTCCCGGTGGGGTCAGGAGATGCTGCTGCTGGGACACAGGGTGGCAGCCAGGGCTTGGGACACAGCCTCTGGTCCTGCCTGTGGCTCACTTTGGGGTGTCCTTGAGATCAAGGACGGTGGGAGGGCAGCTTCCAGAGGTCAGGGAGTGGTCTGTCACCAGCATCCTCATGGCACTTGACAGTCCAGATAGAAAGCTTGCCCCTGTAGGCTTTACCCCTGACCAAGCAGTCAGGCCCTCTTGGTGATGCGAAGTCAGAGGTCAAGTCACAAGGGGCCTTGGGGGAAGGGCTCAAGAAAGTCACTTCTATCCATACACCTACTCATCTGTTCATTTTCTCACTCACTCACTCACTCACTCACTCACTCACTCACTCACTCACTCACATATCTCCATTCATTTACTCAATCATTCACTCACTCATTCATTCACTCACTAATTTGCTCACTCATTCACTCAATTCACTCACTTATGCATGCACTAACCATTCATTTACTTACTCATTCACTCAATCATTCTCTCATTTACTCACTGACTCACTCATTAGCTCATTCATTAACTCACTCATTCCCTCACTCATTCACTGGTTCACCCACTCCTTCCCTCACTCAGTTGCACATCCACTAGCCCACTCATTCAGGTACTCACTCACTCATTCATTCACTCACTCGCTCACTTACTCATTCATTGGCTCATTCTCATTCCCTCACTCATTCACTTACTCCTCCACTAGCCCACTCACTCACTTACTCTCTCCTGTACACACTCACTCACCCTCTTTCTTCACACTTGCTGAGCAGGATGGGCCAGGCGTATTGCAAGGAATCAATGAAAATGATTACAAACAATTGAGAAGTTGATTTTTCCATAAAGTTTTCAAAAATAGGAGCTATGGTCCACAGATGTGGAAATGGGTCATGCACAGCTGGAAGGGAAGAAGCAGCTGGAAAAATCCCTCCAAAAGGCACCGCTTTTGTGCATGGTCCCTGTGGCTGTCACATGCCAGCTCAAAGCTGAGGAAGACAATGCAAACTGGGGTGGGGTGGGGTGGGGGGGAGAATGAGGCAACAAGATCGGAGGCCCTGCACAGGGTCCTCTCCCAGCTTGGAAGGACATAGGGGCCTTTTGCCAGCGTCTTTATTAGGATGGCTGTCTCTAGGGTTACCGAGTGATAGGTACAGCGTTAGACATTCTGACTGGGTGGTGTTGTAGCCACTGACTTTGACTCCTCAGCTCAAGTCCTCCAACTCCTGTGGGCTCACAGCAGGCTGTGGCTTGGTGTCCTGCCTCATGTGCTATTCCATATCCTGACAGCTCTATGACTACCCCCCAGAAGCCCACTCCGGTTGTTCTGTGTGGACCTCGGGGCTGTATGCTTCTCAGGATGTGCGTTGTGGATGCAGACAGCTCCTCCAGCCCCAGGGTGACCAGCTGCCTCACAGCTACCTGCCCCTAAGCATGAGGCCGTCCTATTCATTATACTAAGTGACTGTCCGTTGACCACCCACTGGCATTCCCCCACCCCCAACTTCGCCACTTTCCTCAATGAGCAAAGAAGCTACTTTATATCACCAAACTCATTGAGAAGCACAGCCTCATCGGAGTCACGGGGAGCAGGGTGGGGGATGAATACCTGGACGACTGTAGTGCTGGGGTGACCGTGATGTTGGGGTGTAGTGGCCGAGGCTGACGGAGCCAGCAGAGCTGGGGCTGGAGGTCCGGCACTGCTTGTAGGACCGATCATCCTGATCCCCCTGGGTGGGAAGACAGTGTGAGAGCACCCGGGTCAGGAGAGCACTTGCTCACCCTTCACCTACCCCACTGTATTTGCCCTCTAGATCACAGGCGCAGAAACAACAGTCTTAAAATAGGGTCTCAGCGCACAAACAGAGCACATCTGGACAGCAAGGTAGGTCTCAGCCATAACAAGCCCCTTGGCCTGACCATGGGCCCATTGAATATCCACCCTTCCTATCCATCTGACCCTCTGGGATGGGTAAAAGGACCCTACCTGCATTCTCCCTCTTAACCCTCCCCTCCCTCTTAACCCTTCCCAGCACTCTAGACTCCTGTATCAGTTTTGAAAACACTGAATGCTCCTCACACGTGAGAGGCGCGAGATGCTCTGGGACCCCTTCCGAGGTGCGGAGGTGCCCTCTGGGGCTCAGAAGCCAGCCAATGAGACCCACAAGCGCTGATGACACAGCCCCTATCTTAGCAGGAAGAGGACCTTCTGAGAGCAGCCAGAGCAGGCGACAGCAGCATGAGATGGTATGGCA
This sequence comes from Peromyscus maniculatus bairdii, assembly GCF_049852395.1. Classification (NCBI taxonomy): domain Eukaryota; kingdom Metazoa; phylum Chordata; class Mammalia; order Rodentia; family Cricetidae; genus Peromyscus; species Peromyscus maniculatus. Next base: position 3,088,583 of record NC_134861.1, read on the forward strand.
CCGTGGTTTCAGAATCAGACTGCCCATCCCTCGGCAATGAAGCCTGGTGGCCTGGGTCATGCCAGCCCTCCTTGCCTCATCTCAACTCCAAGGTCTCCACGGTGCCCAAGGCATGGTTTCTAAGAAGACAGGCTAAGGAGGTAGTGGAGGGACAGGCAGGGGCACTTGTCATAGATCCTGCTTCTAAAGCTACAGGAAGTGAAAAGCATTCCTCCATCTGAGATGACTAGGAGATCCTCACTCTTGGGACCAGCTCTGTGGGCTGGAATGGGACACTCCCCAAGGATGGGGAGGGCAGGAAGCAAATGGCCCCAGTTACATCTGGGTCCTAGTTTCTCCATTGGTAAAATGGGGAACCCCTGGAAGCTACCTCTGGGTGATGCTCTCGGGGAAAGGAATTGGGTATAAGAAGAATGCAGCAGTGCCCAGCACAGAGAGAGAGAGAACTCAAAATTGTGTTGTACCTCTATGCTCTCCCCAGCCCTGGGCTGGGCCACACAGACTAGTGTCTGAGGGGCTACAGTCTGCACTGCTTCTGAAGAAAGAAGAAGCCGTGGGGTGCTATGGAGCTTATTTGACAGCTCACCCCTCAGAGAGTGCTCCACCTCAAGGTCCCAGAACTTCCTGTATATCTAATAGGGGACAAGAAGTGGACCTCCAGCTCACCCAAGGAAGTCATGACCCAGGCCAGGAGCTGCTGGGCAACACCACATCCCCAGTGTCGGTGAAGACCTGTCTGCACACACATGAGGGCAACATGCAGATGAGATGCGATTATAAAAACAACCAGCAGGAGGGGGGCGCCCCAGTGATGTGGCCAGGGCCCTGTGGCCCTCAGGGGTGCCATGCTGGTCATCTCTATAACCCTGCAGGTGGTAGCACCATGAGCACACAGGGCGCAGGCATAGGAGGTGGTTACCTCAGTCGGCGTTGGTGAGAGCAACTGAGGTGACTGTGGACACAACAGAGCCGTCTGTTAGTGCGCTGTGCCAGGGGTTGCTTTGGGGTAAGAGGGCTGTTTGGTAGCCACAGGACCCACAGGACCCACATTCCGTGACTTGAGACTCTAGCTGAGAAAGAGCCCCACCACAAGAGACGGCTTGGTGCTGCTTGGCCCAGCGCCTTCCTCCACTCAGCGCCCGTGATCCCATCCTTACTCTCCACAGAGACCACGAGGTCACAAACAAGTTGTTGGTGGTTCAGGGACCAATGTGGCAACACCCACTGGACTCATCCCTTTCGTTTTCTCTGGAGAGGACAGATGGGGTGGGAGACAGCAGAAGAGGGGTGGTCGTGGTGATAGTTTATCTGTGTCTCCCAATAAAGTGTATCTGAGGATCAGAGGGAAAAGCCAGCCACTAGAGTAAACATAGAAGTCAGGCAATGGTAGCACATGCCTTCAATCCTATCACACGGGAGGCAGGGATCTGTCTGGATCTCTGTGAGTTCAAGGCCACACTGGAAACAGAGCCAGGTGTGGTGGCACATGCCTTAAATTTCAACACTAGTTAACCATAAAGGTCTAGTGGTCTGTAGAGACAGACAGAAGTGACAGAGCTGGGCAGGAAGAGGAAGTGATGTAGCTGAGCGGAAAGGAAATGAAATGAGTTAGCAGAATAGAAAGGAATATAGGCGTGGGTATACAGGAAGTAGGTCTCTTTGGAAGCAGAGGGTCAGTGAGGTGAGGCTGGCTTGTGGCTTATCCTGTTCCTCTGATTTCTCAGCTTTAAACCCAATTTCTGGCTCCATTTTTTTGTTGTTGTTTTGTTTGTTTGTTTTTTTTTAAATAAGACTGTTTAGAAATTCGTCTACATGTGGCTAGGGCCATGGGCTGGGAGAGAGTAGGGAGACAGAGGTTCAGAGAGGCAGCTCCAGTCCTTATGTTTCTAGCCAATGGCTCCTCTCCAGAAGAATCCCTCCTTCGGGGCATCCAGAGAACAGGATCCCAAGCGGGTTTACCTGGGCCCAGGTGAATCCTAGCTGAGTCTCACTTGGCTTTTTTAGGTGCAACTGGGAGAAATCATTCCCAGGGGCTGGGGCTGGTGCAAAGACAGAAATGAGAATTCTGCTTATGAGAATGGTCTAGAAGGAGGAGGCAGTGAGGCCGTAATGAAGCCATTGGATAGTCTGTGTGTAATGTACCCAATGAGAGCCCTGACTGGGGTTTTCTATGTTATGTTGCCTCACAACGCACCATCCTGGGCCTCAGGAGGAAGTGGCATTTTAGTGGGAACACCCCTTCCTTCTCCAGGACAGCCTGGTACTGGCCTCTGCCGGGGCAGGTCTCACGGTTAGTATAATCAGAGGGTACAAACTTGTGGCTGAGCAGATACTGGAGAAGGTGACTCTTGAGTCACATACATACTCTCCCATGCTGTCCCACTGCCCTCTGAGGGATAGACCCTTAAGTCAGGACTATCTGTGGGTCACAATGATCCTGATATATAGTCTCAGATGCTGAAAGAAACTCCAGAGATTTCCAGACGGTGTCCACAACTCTATATGTGTCCACACACATGAGCAGCAACATTGTGTGACCCATTGGTGTAGGACAAGGTTGTCAACAGTCTGTGGTCCTTTATATCACCGCTGCCCACTGCAGCTCTTCCCACCACGGCTTCCTGAATTCAGTGCCGGAATGCCAATGCTCCATTCAGGAAGATCCCCGTTGGCATCCTGAGACTGAGTACAGTGGGACTTGAACCCAGCTCTGAGGCCTGAGTTCCATGTCCCTGAGGATTAGCCAATGAAACAGTCAGTGAATGGTCTGTAGGGGAGAAAAGATTTGGATCTCAAGGTTTACAGTCAAGTTGCTTGGTCTCTGACCCTCTTCAGTTGTCTGCTGCCCAAAGGTTAGATGTGGGATGGTGAAGCCCTCACCAGCTCAGGCACATGGTGGGCAGTGCAGTAACCACAAGGCTGATGACCCCCCGCCTCAGGCATGCACACCAGGAGGGTCACCTGCTGGTCCTTTTGCCCTTTGCTCTTCTTGGTCCATGAGTGGCCCTCAGAGCCTGCAGGCTTGTCTGGCCCCTATGATATATGCAGGGCCAAGCTGGGCAACTCAACACTACTATGTATGTACAATACCCCAGGTCTTGGCCCTCACTCCCCACGAGGTCTTACTGAAGCCACAGAAAGGAGTCAAAGGGTCACATGTTAGGAATAATCATTTTTCTGCCCCAGGTGAGCATCTGTTCTGAGTTCCACACACAGACAAAGCCACTAAAACCTCCTGACAGAAGGAAAATGAGATTCAATAGGAATGCTGCAGCATTCAATGAAAACAGGCAGTCTGAATAAGAAATCACCGCTGGATGCTGCCTACTTTCAGACATCACCAATAGATGCTGTCTACTTTCAGACATCACCAATAGATGCTGCCTACTTTCAGACATCACCACTGGATGCTGCCTACTTTCAGACATCACCAATAGATGCTGCCTGCTTTCAGACATCACCACTGGATGCTGCCTACTTTCAGACATCACCACTGGATGCTGCCTACTTTCAGACATCACCAATAAATGCTGTCTACTTTCAGACATCACCAATAGATGCTGCCTACTTTCAGACATCACCAATAGATGCTGCCTGCTTTCAGACATCACCACTAGGTGCTGCCTACTTTCAGACATCACCAATAGATGCTGTCTACTTTCAGACATCACCAATAGATGCTGTCTACTTTCAGGAACATTGAGAATCATGACCTGCGCTGTTCAAACAGCCTAGGAATAGGCTCGAGGAACCCATAGAAGAGGAGCTGGCCTAGGAATATGGGCTCAAGGGAAGACGACACACTTCATGTGTCATGAAAATACTCAGTAGCCAGGAAAATGCAGACAGCTTTAGCGTGTGTTTCCCTTTCCCCAACTCTGCTCTCCTCCAACCCACTCTTGGACTCACTTCCCTGAGGGGGCATGGTTGAGTGGGAATAAGATGGACAGGTTATCTGGGGGTGAAGAAGCTGAGGGTGGTGGCAATGACTAACTGTGTCCACAAGAGCCAGCAGTTGGGGAAGCATGCAGCACACAGTGAAGATCCATACCTCGCCATAGCTCTGTCGGTCCCCCATGGCCGAGTGGCTGATGTAGGGTGAGTAGGAGATCATGTCGGGGCGGTCAATGTTATAGATCGCTTTGCTTTTGGGAAGAGCAGCCAAGTCCCTGTAGTCCAGGATCTCATCGCCAAGCTTTGCCTGATGGAGGAGAGAGCAGAGGAGGAGACACTGATGCCACATACCAGGCCAGACCACTCCACAGACAGCCGTGACAACAGCCTGGGCTTACAGGGATCCAGCAGGGTCTGAGCACACCCAGCTTCTAGCAAAGGCGGGACAAGGATGCAAGGCCAAAGACCTGGTCACAGGCATAGCCTGAGGTCAGACACCGAGGTAGTTGGGCTGTGCCCATGATGTATTGATGCATGGCCCGACAATGAGACTCAGGCTATGACCAAAAATCACGCATGGTTACAGGTATGAACACACAACACAGATACACATGCACACAATCTACTGCTCACATCAATACACACACAGGTATGCCTGCACACATCAGGACACACAGAGAGTGTGCCTTTCTGAGGTGATGAGGGGATGTACCAACAACTACACCCTCTCCCACATGATAACACATACACACACACCTGCTGATTCACAACACATCCCCATATATTGGCATACCTACTTGCACACCAAGACCAGCTCCTACAGACTTGCACACACACACACACACACACACACACACACACACACACACACACACACACACACTAGCATAACTCCACCCTCACCAAATGAGCACACATAGCCACATCTGCATCCATTCTCATTCTCCCCCCTCTTCTTGGCAGTTTTGAGCAAGTACAGAACAGCAGCAAGATGTCTGCTCAGCATTTGATGGGATGCTGGGACACAGCCTACATGTACTCACTGACTGTGAGATGCTGTGACGCACCATGCTGGCTCAGGTGAGGTCCACCTGGCTGCTGTTGCTCCTGCTCACTCTGCCCAGCCTTCTCAGGCAGTGTCCCGCTCTGCCCATGCTCACTCTGTAGTCCCATGCATCTGCTCTGGCTCTAGAAGCACCTCGGTTCTTTCCAGCCCCCAGCCCAGCTCTGGGATGGTCCCTCACTCCTCAGGTCTAATTTCTGCATCAGCCTTTGCCAGGACTCCTCGGCTGGAATTCTGAGATAAAGCCTCGACAGCCACAGCAGATCCCGAGCTGCCTCAGTCACAGAAAGTCACAGTTCCCTGTGATGGGGACACTCACAGTGCTCCCATTTACGGAGAGTCTAAAGCTCAGAGAGGCTGGGCAATTTGCCCAGAGTCACTCACCAAGGAAGGCACGGCAGCTGTATGACTCTAGAACCCTCCCCCCTTGGTACTCCCTTTGTAGCCCCCCCCCCAGCAAATCTCTCAAGCTGCAGCTACAACAAGTGAGTCTCTGGATGACACCTCTAGGCATCTCCCACCTCAGGCCACCCACAACTTTGCTTATTGTCTTTCTAGAACCTATCAGGCCCTCCAGAGTCCAGCAGCCCTCTAGACAGGCTTCCTGACCACTAGACTCACTCCAGGCCTCCCTGGGGACATTTGGCAGAGAGACGTGCACTAAGACTTAAGGTCTAGTGCTTCACATCTCTGGCTATTCCTTCTGAAACCCAGGGAAGGCCTCAGAATATCTGAGGTCAAATCTTAAGCCAGGATTTATGGTCACCGTGGTCTGGATGAATGGAGCTCAGGGGATCTCTCCCTGAGCATCAGTTGATCTTGGTCTCCTCTGCCCCCATCCCACACCTCCTGCCGCTCAGCCCCTGTAGTTCCTTCATCTGAGGGCTTTGCACACGTTATTCCCACTCATGGAGGTCTCTCTTCCATCTGGGTCAGATTCTCTCTTGGTCAGAGGGCTGACTTTTGGTGGACTGTATGTCCTCTCCCACATCCCTGGGCCAGGACTAGAGTTGTCCAGGACCCACTGGCTTTGCCACCCTCTGTCTAATGCCGAGCAACCAGGCATCTGCACAGACTGGGTGGGCACCCTGGCCTCTGTCTCCTACTGCAGCCCTGGGCCATCAACGGTGCTTCATGCACTGCTGGACTGTCAGGAGCCTCTCACGAAATGCTCTGCAGGGGGTCCTGCAGGCCGCAGTGGGGCATCCAGAGACTTGCATCTCCAGGTCACCGGGAACGATGTGTCCTTCCCAACCCCACTGTGCTCCCAGCTATCTCCACCCAGCCCACAGTGCTGGAGTAGTGCCTGGCCCTGGGTGGTTCACTCTTTCCTCAGCCTCCTGCACAACCTGGGCGCCAAGAGAGCCTAGCAGCTGCCTGCTGCAAACAGTGGTTGCCAAATACCTTGTGGAGTTACTTTCTCTGTGCAAAGGCCTTGGATGGCTGCCCTGACAATGGGTTAAGCTTTCTAATCGGTGAAGGTTATTGGTGTGTGTGTGTGTGTGTGTGTGTGTGTGTGTGTGTGTGTGTGTGTGTAAGTAAGTGGTTTTCCTTTTTGCTTTCTTCTTCACACTCCATGAAGCAAATTAAAGATGATGATGTAGGACCCTGCAAATGTACATGCTCCAGCCCAGGGTAATACACAGTGACTGTTCTTTCACCTCATGCCCATGGATGCCACCAGAAGGGGGCGCCAAAATACTGTTCACTGTAGTTTGCCATTGCTGAACAATAAATAAGCGGCACTTATGGTGAGAAAAGTAACCACAGGTCTGGGTCCCCAGAGCCCCAGCTGCAGAGCTCCGCTGGAGAGAAAACGAGGGGAATGTTGTCCCCTTTCTGCTGGCCACTGTTATTTTGTGTAAACAGCAGGCGGGGGCTGGCGTGTGGCTCAGTCAGTAGGGGGCTTGCCTGGCATATACAAAGCCCTGGATTCTATCCCTGGCAACGGCCTATGCCAGCCATAGTGACACCTGAATTCCCAGTGCTCAAGACACGTAGGCAGGAAGAGCACAAGGTCAAGATTATGCTTGGCTAAACAAGGAGTTGGAGGTGACCGTGAGCTAAATGGAGCCTGTCTCAAAGAAGGAAAGGAAGAAGTGGAGAAGAGAAAGGAAGAAAAAGGCAGATAAATGGATGATTCTAAGGCGGTTAAATGGATCATTCAAAACTGCTGCTGCTTGCTACTTGCCTCTGATACTGGACAAATGAGCAGGACACAGACATACTCTGTGAGGACAGAGAGAAGATGCCATACAAACCAAGGAAAGGGGCCTCAGGAGGAACAAGCCCTGCCCTGATTGGGCTTTGGCTTCTAGGCTCCAGAGCTGGGAGACCAGAAGTCTCTCTATCCGGGCCCCAGTCCCTGATCTTGCATGCAAGCCCATGACATTGAGAGCTGGCATGCTCTTGGTCCTTTCTCTGGGCCCAGAGCTGTACTGGGAGCCTCACATGCCAAGCCTCAGGGAGCCCTAGACAGTGGGTTTGGATTCAGCCAGCTTATGGATGAGCTTCCAGAGGCCGACAAGGGGAAGCGTCTTGCCTAGGGTACACAGCCAGACTCCAGACCTCACAGGCACAGGCTGAGACTCAGCACAAGTGTCCTCCAGGGGCTCTAGCACCCTCTCCCTCCACACTGTGGTCATAGTGACCCCAGGAAAGACGCTTGTTATTACTGCCCATCAGAGTGACCCCCTGACAACCATTATGGGAGAGTGTAGGCTGAAAAGACAGGTGGGGGAGGGAGAACCTCATCTCCCTACCATGCTGCCAAAGATCCAAGGCCTGGCCAGTGTAGGGGAGGATAGCAGAAGTTACCTGCCCCTGTCACCTGCTTCCCCACCAACCCCAGTCCTGGGGCTTCTCTCACCACTAGGCTTCCCTTCACCCTGTGCCTCAGGACTCTTAATGACAAGCCTCGTCACTCACACAAAGCACTGTGACACCAATACCCTCCTGTCTGTAGCCTACCCTCAGAGGCAACTGTTATGCATGGGTGCTCTTGTGTATGTACACACATACACACACACACACACACACACACACACACACACACACACACTCACTCACGTATGAACACACACACACACAAACACACACACATACACACATACTTGTGCATCCCCAGAGCCCTTCTCTTGGGGAGTTGGGCAGGAGTCTTCTGTGCACACGCATAGGCCTGCACAGTGGCTTACAGGCCCACAACATTCTTCCTTCAGGTGGCCTTGGCTCACCCTAACTACAAACCAGCCATTCCCCTTCGGTAACATTATAACCACAGATATGCACTATAGTCTCTCTCTCTTATCGACAACCAGTTGGGGACAAATTCTTATGGGCTTTGCCCGGCCACACAGATGTGTCCGGGCCTCAGGTTTTGAGTCACTCTCCAACTCTGTACCCATTTCTTCCTAGAGGCAGTGCTGAGGGCCCAGCCTCACCCTTGGAGCACCCAGTGACCATCCTTAACAGACTGCAGTCCCCACAGCCCTGGCCCAGTGATGACCCCACCACCACCACCCCACGGCACTCTCCACGGCCCCCACTTACATAGATCACACGGCTTGGGGACCCCGAGGTGCTGGATGCGGGCACAGAGACAATGCTCTCCGAGGAAGTCCTGGTTTCCTAGAACAGAGTGGCACAGGTTGACCTGGAGTGGCGCTGTTGGGAACCTTCTGGAGGCATCTCCAGGATGTGGGCAGGAAGGCCAGTGAGCTCAGCAGGTAGAATTTTAACCCTTTTGTGGGCTGAGAGGAGTCTCAGAACGAACACACAGGCATGGGTAAACGACCACCGAAGGCCACAATAAACACAGCAGGTCACAAGTAAAGGGAGGTAAGGTGTCCACGACCTGACGCTCACTGAAAGCTCAGAATGCCCCAGGGGGTGCTGGGATGAGGTGATGTGTCTCTGAGGATGAAGACAGCTGGGCATGTCTAGCAACCCCTTGATCTCCATGGCTCACGGGACCCCTGCTACTCATCGATACTTAGGCCCTCTCCTCGGATGAGCCTTGGTCCTCCAGCCTCACCCTCCCCTCTGCTGGCCTGGCCCTCAGGCCCTTCTCAGCTACTCCTTCCTCTCTGGCCTCGGCTCAGCTCCGTCAGGACCAGGCGATGTGTGATGTCACTGTACATCCAGCCTCTTCCCAGTCTCTGCTGTTGACGGTGCCCAGCCCCCCTCACACAGCCCTCCTCCTGTGTGTCTCTGCATGGCTAGCTCTCCTTCCCCTCCCTCATACAGACCTCTTGCACCCCTGACCCCTGGCTTTCATCCTCCCAGGCAAGGCCCATGCACCTGACCCCTCTACACCCCTTCTCCTGGCCCAGGGCCCCCCCATGTTCATTCTCTCGGGCCCTCTACTCACCTCATCTAAGAGGAGCATATTTCCACCAGCTGCCACTGCCTCTCAGGAGAAAAGAGCTCTGCCTCCCCTGCCTCATGTCTTCCGCTGAACATCTTCAGTAACCCACACTACCACACCCCTGCCTCACTTTTCCTCGGGAGGCTCTTCCTTGCCTCTGGAATCTGCCATGTTCCTCCCCGGAGGCAGCTGACATCTGCTAAGGTCCAAGTTGGTTTCCCTAAACTCCTACATTGAGTCCCTATCCCAAGACCTCAGAGTGTGACCCTGTGGAGATGGGGTCCTCACAGAGGTCACAAAGGTAAAATGGGTCACTGGGTGGGTCTAAACCACTCTGCTTGGAGCCATCCTAAAAGGAGTTCAGAACATGAACACACACACACACACACACACACACACACACACACACACACACACACGGATAAGCATATAAGAAAACAAGATGCTGCCACCAAGTTCAAGCAGAGAGGCCTCAGGAGGAGCCAGCCTGCCATCACCTCCGGCTTTGACCCTGGCCACAAGGAGGCAGGAGAGTGTTGAAACCTCCAGGCCAGATGAACCAAGCCTGACCTGGAGGAGGCCTCCCCTCCTGAGCTCCTCCTACAGTCAGGACAGGCAGACACCAGGACCAGACGTGCCACACAGGGCAGCAGGAGGCACAAACCTGTAAGGCACAGGGCAGGGTGCCTGGGTAGGGCTGGCTGCAAACAGAGCTGTGCATCTAGAAGGGAGAGAAGGGGATGGCGTGAAGCTTGCTCTCCAGATCACTGCCATCCCCTCTGCAGGTAGGTCCTGGGCTCTGGACCCCTCAGCACCGAGCCCTGCCTCCCCTGGAACCCTCACTTCCTCAGCCCCTCAACTGGGGACTACACGGACAGGTGCCAACTCGAGGGGTCTGCCTGACCCCTGGGACCACGGCTTTCTGAGGCTGACAGGAATGGGATCACCTCACAGCACTGGCTGTCCAGACCTTAGCCACACACCTCAGAACTGCTACATGCAGAGAAGGTGCTCCCCTCATGCCTGTAACTGAGGGCCTGCTCGAGGGCAGACGGTTACTGTGCTCCACCCACCCTGGATGATGTCTGCCTGGCCCCCTTCTCCACAAAGTGCCCAGATAGGGCCCTGTTGTTCCTGGCATGCCCTGTGTGGCATTCAGAGCAAAATCCCTTACTGGTCATGCCAGGGGAATATCTGGGCCAGCCCCGCCAGAGCAGGCAGAGATGGCCATTCCCGGCTCTCTTGGTGCCCTGGGCTCCAGCCACTCCGAGCAGAGAGGATGTGAGCCCTCCTTGTACTCGGTGCCCAGCTATGCGGGGAGGGCAGAGGACAGAACCTGACTCACTGTCAGCAGAGGAGACAGGGAGAAGAGCTGAGGTGACTGTCACCGGGGTAAGGAGATGGGCACTATCCTGTCCCCTCTGCCATCCCTGACCTGAAGTCTGCCCCACAAAGACCCACAGTGAACTTCAGTGCCACGCTCCCCAGGGCCTGGTGGCCCTCACTGTTCTCCAGGGCCATGTGGCACAGCCTGGTTCCCATCCACTGAGAGAAGAATGAGACCTGGCACTTGTAAGGAGTCCACAAGCTTCATTCACTGTCCCCTCCCCAGTTCCAGATGCAGAATTTCTAAAACACACGGTGGGTGCCGGGTGCTGTACAGGTTGCTATGATGCCGGTGGGCATGGGGTGCTATGTTAAGGAAGCCACGGTGCCGGTGGGTCTGGGCAGTCATGGCTGCATCTCCTGATGTCCACTGCACCTATTCCAGATGCTGAGGACCATGTACCCTGTGGTCCCTGTCCACACCATACTCCCTGCCTGGGTGGAGGAAGGACAGCTGCAGGACTGGGGGGGCTTTCCAGACAGCAAGGAAGGCCCGTGTTTCTTCCTGCTGGCCTGGCCTTGCATGGACAGACCAATCAGGAGCCAGGGTCTTAATGGAGAATGAGTCCCTGAGTGTCCTGGAGCTGTCCAAAGACCCGCGCCAAGGGGCACTTGTTATGCTGACTATTAAGCCCCCGACAGGGAAGTCATTTCTTGTTACTGTGTAGAAAGGAGGTGCTGCCGCCACTCAGTGGCAGGTTTCAAGGGTCAATAATGCAGGTGCCACCTCCATGCTGTGTTCCTCAGGGACAGGAGTCCTCTTAAGCCAACCAGGCCTGCCTAGCTTCACTTACTCAAGGGCTGCTCACATGGGGAGTAACAGAGTGCAGGAGTCTGTCTGTCCCCTCTAACCCCAGGCCAGACCAGACAGCAGCCAGTCCTGGGGAGCCCGGGCTCAACACCAAGGAGGCAGCTGGTCTCAGGCTGCCCAGGCTCTGCTCCAAATGCTGGCTGAGGGAGAAGACAACCTTCATGCTAAACTACTTGCTTCAATAGATATATAGACCAGAGAGCCCTGGACGTTGAGCCCTCCTGCACAGGCCCAGGAAAACAAGGCTGCCTTCTTCCCTGGTCTGGCAGCACCCATGCCTCGGGGCCTTCCATCTGGCCAGGAACCAGAGAAAATGAGGAAGGCTCTTGTCCCCTGCAGCTGGTGCGGGGCCTGGACCACCCTACCCGGTCCTTGAGCCTTCCTGGGAGAAGCGGGGAGAGCGGGGAACCAGATCCCTTTCCTGGCTCTTTCTCAGGTCAGGGCGCTTCCCTGAGCACGTGCACATGTGAGAGTGTAGTTGGGGCCTCTGGGCACGCCAGGCTCCCTCCTTCTGCTGAGCGGTTGGGGAGCACAGGGGACCCTGCAGATGAGGTGGTGTCAGGCTCTATGGTCCATCTCCACAGACCATGACCGAGGGCGGGGATGCCCTGAGCGGCAGATACACACAGTTTGCAGAGAACCAGCCGTTGGTGAAAACAGAGCATACAATGGGCTGTTGCTCACTGGCCTCCTACCTGGAAAGCCACAGCAAAGACTTAACAGGATGCCAGCGCAATGAGGCAGAGTGATGCTGAGTCATGGGGGGTGGGGGGGGTGGGAGAGATGCGGGGGCGGGGTGCATAAGCTCCTTACAGCCAAAGGCGGGGCTGCTGAGAGGATCCTGCTAGCCACCGCCTCCCTGGTCTCTGTGTTCCTCCCTGCTGCCCATCATCCCCCTGCTTCTGTTACAGCCTCACTTCCTCCTCCTTCTTCTTGGGCTCCTCCTCTTCCTCCTCCTCCTTCTCCTCCATCACTTCCTCCTCCTGTTTTTCTCCCTCCTCCTCCCACTCCTCTTCATTCTTCCCCTCCTCCTTCTGCTCTGTACCTTAACTACCCAAGAAAGAAGGTACCACCCTGGAAATCACTCCTGCTCGGCTCCCAGGGCCTGGGTTCGAGCTCTGCACAGGCTCTTCTGTGTTCTGTGCACCTTCTGAATTCTGTGCTTCCTTCCCACCCAGGGCGGCTATTGTCTCCCCATCTCTAAAACATAATCCTGGTGCCTGGCACACAGCAGGGCATCTGTGGGGTTCAGAACCCATCCCTTCCTAGAGGCTGGCCTTTGCTCTCAGCTCCTGGGAGGGCATCCATAGTTATCTCATCTCAGCAGCAGCTGTGTTCAGGGAGGGCTGGCCACACCTGATCATCTCAGGACATGGGTGGCCAGGTTAGGAAGACCAACCTGTGCCCCAGGGCAAGAGCCTCGGGTTGCAGGGGAATCAGTTGACCTGGCATGTGGGCTCAGTGGGTATCACTCCTCCCGTGCCAGAGCCCCAGTGAAGTCTCAAGGGCAGAGTTTGCCTGGTTGGCAGTGCTCCACACGCCCTGTCCAGCATCTGGGCAGGAGGGTGACATGCCCATCCCCACAGGGAAAAGACAGTGGCAGTTCTGCATTGGGACTTTCTGTGTGTTCTGACCACTCTGCCCTCAAGAACTTGCCCTATGGCAGGAAGACCAAGACCAGTGAAGGTGTGGGAACTGTCAAGACCAGACACAGTTTGGAACCACACATATTCTGATGGCCATAGGGACTATTTGGGTTCCCCAAATTGTCACGGCCATCTGCGTTCACTGACTGGACAAGGAAGTTGGCAAGGCTGGGCCATCTGGTGTCCTTGGGACCCCATTAGACCTGCATGATGGCTCATTGACCTGTCTGCTCCCCCACCTTGTGGCCCTCTGTCCCCTGAGCCTCTGAGGCCTGGCTGAGAAGCATGAAATAGGCTGGCCTGCATCTCCCCCTCTACCCTGCCTGCGGGGAACACACCAGGAAGCCACAAATCTCACCAACCTTGCTCTTATCTTCAGTCCTGGCTGCTTGTCGACATGCCGGGTGCCAGATGGAGGAGCCTGTGGACAGAGTCCCAAGAGGAAGAAGTCAGAGAGTAGTTTTGGCTGTGGCGTCCGTGCATGGATACCTGCCCCATACCCTCCAAACACACCTCCTCTCTGTGACATTGAGACCCCAGCACCTAAGCTTCGAGCAGCTTGGCTCATGGGAGGCAATGACATGAGGAAAGGGGAGAACGTCCCAGTGTGGGCCAGTTACTTCTATGGACAGCAGCATGAGTGCCAGGGAGCCTGGGCACACTGCCCAGCCTAGGGTGGCCAGAGGGACGCTCTCAGAGTCCAGAGGCAGGAGGAGGAAAGAAGTTCTCATGGCCAGGACACCATGAAAGTCACAGCACCCACACTTGCCAGAGCTCTGGTCACAGCATCAGCAACCAACCAAACACCACCTTCATGGAGAGTTGGTGTGAAGAGCCAAACAGAAGGCCTCGGGGTGGCCGGAAATGGCAGTGTCCCACACAAGGCCCTGGCCATAGGCTTCATCTCCCCAGAGAGCATCAATAAGTGCCACTAGCCTGGTCAGACCCTCATTGCAGGGTGCAAAACCCATGCCTGAGAGGGCAGCCTGGACCCCATGCCCACAGAAAGCCCTGGAAGGTCCCACAGCAATGGTTGGACTGGCCCAGACTCATGAAGGGGATCTTTGTTTTCAGAGATGAGGACACCTTCATGTGAGCACGTGTCCCCAAGCCACTGTCCCAGCAAGCCGTGCTTGGCATTGGCCGGCCCTCTGTCTAAGGGCCCCATTGACATTGACAGCGGAGCCTCTGCAGAGGGCCTCCCATGAGGCAGCCACAGCGGCTGGCCTGACTCTCAGGATCCGGCCTTGGGAACCACAGGCGACAGCGGGGACCAGTCTGACACATCTGACATCATCCCCAGCCAGGGCTTGCCTCAGAAAAGGGAGGCCTGTCTGACACACAGATTGGAATGCCTCTCTGTGGTTACTCAGCACTGGTCTGTAGACAGAACACAACAGATCCAGCTGCCACCAGCTCTGCCCCCTGCCTAGTCCTGCTCCGCTGCCCCCGGGACCCCAGGAGAAAGAGTAAGTTGCCAAGGAGATGAACTATCAACACAAGGCCATCCTCACTTGGCCCACTGATCATGCCCACCCTATTGCTGGTCCTCGGCCCCCACCCCCAACTCATCCCAGGGTCCCCTGGTCATGTGCTCTGGGATGAAGCCACACCTCTCAAGCAGCCTGTTTCTGTCTCTCTTGCTAGCCCTAGGCAGGGGTTGGGGAGTGAGCTCTCTCCTCTTGCTGCATCCAGTCAGGTAAGGACCAGCTCGCCAGGCCGAGGCAATCCTCTGTCACTTTCAGCTTGAATGTAGGCTCCTGACAGGGGCTCTGCCTTCCTATTCACCTATTCATCCTTCAGCCTCCAGCCTCTCACCATGGCCAAGGCAAGCCCTGCCCACACCTCCTCCAAGCAGTACTCCCAGCCTTCTGCTGCTGTGTCTGGGATATCTTGGCCTCACAGTGGCTCCCTCTGGCTAACTGCTCTGGAGGGTGGACTGGCCTGCCTCACCTGTCTGTCCCCGGCACTTGGTGGGAAGTGGGAGACACAGGTCCTTGTTCCTTAATTAAATTCCAGTCTAGACTAGGCTGTGACCTCTGCTCCAGTCCTTGACCTCTGCTCCCCCTGTTTTTGGAACCCCCTAGCCCAGTTTTAGCCAGAATAATGCAAGTCAAGTCACTGAGAATCCTTCCCTCCAGGTGCCTGGCCACCCTTCCTGCCTGGTGGCATTCCTCACTCACCTCTGGTGTCTGAGCCTTGCCCGACTTTAAGTAAGGGACCCCACCCTAGACACATGTGCTGGTTAGTTTTCACTGTCAGCTTGACACAGCCTAGAATCATCTGAGAAGAGTTTCACTTGAGGAGTTGGCTAGATCAGGTTGGTCTTAAATTTTAATTGATGTAAGATGACTCAGCCCATCATGGGCGACACCATTCCCTGGCTTTGTGCCCTGGACTGCATAGGAGCAGAAATGGCTAGCTGAGTACTGAGCAAGCAGCATGGTTTCTCTCTGATCTTGACTGTGGATGTGACTGGCTGCTGAAAGTCCCTGCCTTGACTTCCCTGCAATAACGGCCCAAGCTGGAATCATGAGCCATTAACCATTTCCTCCTCGATGCTGCTTTTGATTGGGATATTTTATCACAATATCAGAGCTGAAACTAGGATTACATAGCTTCTCCCTTGAGATCAAAGGGTCAGAACAAGCTACCCCAACATACGACCAGGCAGCAGCATGTGACACCTGTGTCTTCTGTGGCAGAAGGATCACTTTGAGCTGGTTACCTGGGGACCCAGAAAACTCAGAAATGATACAACAGAAAGGAGGCCACTCACTACAAGGGGAAATTCAGATCTGTATAGAGGTCTCTACATATAAGGGCACACCTTCACCTGGCAGATGGGGAGACTGAGTCACCGGGATCCCATCACTGGGGGGGGTGCGATTAGCACCTGCAACAGAAAGACCCCCCCCACACACACACACACATCTTTTCTCATGGCTAAGAAAGTGGTATGTCAGCCAGAAGTCAAAGCTGCCCTCTGAGATCCACCCTGGCTCTCTTGTGTGTGCAAGAGGGCCACTCATTCATACACTTCTCAATGCCCTTTTATCCTTCACCTACCGTCCATCACAGGGGGGCCCACTAAGCTAGGAAAGATGAAGAGAAAACTGTTTCCTCTCCTACCAGGAACATTGCCTCCCTGCTCTGCTTTCAACCAATAGGAAAGAAATGAGGGAACACTAAATGCTACCATCGGAATTTAATAGCAGCCACGAACCCTGTCTGAAAGACTCATCTAGGAAGAGAGGCTGTGAAACCTGGCTTGGTCTCCAGCCCCAGGAGTCCCAAGGAGCCCTCTGTCCAATGACAGTTGCCGAGGCTATGACTTCTGACCAAGCTCTTGCACCAGGCCCAGACTGAACATCTTAACCCAATGATGTCATTCCCAGTAGAGTTTTGAGATGAAACCATGCTGCCTCTCCGACTTTCCGAGAGACAGGACTGAAAGGGACTAGGCATGACATCCCCTTCAGGCCTGATAGGCTGGCAAGCTCCTAAGCACCTGTGGGACCTGGAGCTACCTTCAGTTGGTTGCTCTGTCTCCCACACTGCCTCAGGGGGAATGTGACCTGGCAATACCATCACCTCTCTGCCCCTCCTGCCATCTGTGGCTCCCTTAGGTCTCCACCACCAAGTCCTCTGCTGCGCTATGGGCCACTCATCCTATTTTAGGGAATGAAACATTGCATGATTCTAAAGTGAGACACGTAGCCACGAAGGTGGCTAAGCTCCGTCACTGTCATTTTCCATTTTGACATGATTATTGTGGTTTTATTTTACGGGTGTTGGGTGGGGGCACGTGCACCGCGGCACATGTGTGAAGGTCAGAGGGCAACTTTGTAGAGTCAGTTTCCACCTTTACTTGGGTTCCAGGAGTGGAACTCAGGTCGTCAATTGTGCAGGAAGGGTCTATAAGCATTGAGCCACCTCGCTGGCCCTGTTAATATGATTTTTAATGGAGAGTGGGTGGGGTTCCAGTGAACACATCTGAAGGCTCTCTTCTCTCAGTTTTCCTTTGCCAATGTTATGAAGGATGCTCCTCTCCACACGTCAGGAAGGAAACCTGGTCTTGCTGCAATGTGACAAGGGGTACCACAGGCCAAGACTCGGGTGGGGCACAACTGAAAGTCTCTGAGTTCTCGAGTGGGAACAAGGCCTGAAGGGCAGCGGTGGGACCTCACAACCTGCTCTTTGGCAGCCTGATCTCGCTCACTCAGGTTCACTGACACCCTCAGTGGTGATGCTGCTGAGTAGAGGTGTGTGTGTGTGTGTGTGTGTGTGTGTGTGTGTGTGTGTGTGTGTGACAATGTCAGCTCCCAGCCGCACTATGACCAATTTCACCCCCAGCACAGTGAACAATAGGCACATCCAAAAGCTTACCTTGCAGGTACATCTCCTCTCCCTCTGAGAACATCTGGCCGCACCTGACGCATAGCGCGCATGAAGGGTGGTAGTGCTTCTCCCCGGCCTGGGGAAAACACAAAGCAGGTAAGTGTTACCACTGCAGTGGGTACCCACTAGGCCATAGCACTTGGGGTGGGGTGGGGTGGGGCAACTTCCCTGTGCACACATCTGGAAAAGCTGGACTGTGAGCACATCAAAGGCCCAGCAGCCACCGGGACCAAAAATCTGCATAAGTTAGACAGGGGACACCCAGGGCATCCAGGGCCGGTTCAAAGGCTGGGAGATCTAGCTCTGCCTGCCTTATCCTTGATCTCTGGAGACCAGATGTGCAGAGAACCACTCCCGAGTATGGCTATGGACAGATCAGTATCAAAAGAGGGTCTGGTCCCTTCACTTCCACATGTCCTGGGGGACAATAGGTGAAAGCCAGGATCGGAGGGTAGGAGGAGGCAACTTCATTTCTCTGGTGCTGGGAACAGGGAGGATAGCTTGGAGCTGTTTTGTTTTGTTTTTGTGTTTGTATCTCTGTCCTCCTCCATTCCCTCAATTGGCACTTTCTAGTTTAGTCATTCTTTATAACTGTTAAATTAGATTACAAATTTTAATCCTAAAACAATAACTAGATTACACTAATTGTAATTTCTGGCCTCTGGCTTACTTCTGCATGGTGCCAAGAAAAAAAAAATCCTAAAGTGCTGTTTCCACCACCCCCAGCCGAGAATGCTGCTCCCAGGGTGCGGCAGGTGGGCCTGCAGCTGAACGTGAAAGATGAAGCCCGTGTCTCACAGCATCCTAAAACGGGAAGAGGCTCCACGCCCGCTTCTGAACTTGAATCTTAATTGGCACCTTCCTGAATAAGAAGGGGGGTGCTAAGAGCACCTTACCTCACTCCCTACCTCTGCCTCTTCTTCCTTGAAAAAACTAGGCCAAGGCCCCTGCACACGGGAAGGGAGAATCTAGAATCTTCCCTGTGGGGGCCTTGCCGGCTGCTCTATCACTTGCCTCCTGGCTATCAACTCAGCCCCACCCATGCTCATGTCTTGGGCCAAGGGATCCTCAAGGCAGAGAGGAGAGACCCCATCTATGGTGGCTGACCCTGGCCCTGGCCCCTGCGCATGTTAGCTCTGCCCAGTGGGTTCCTCTGGACCTCCCCGCCTCACCAAATGGTCTTGTTTCCTCCCAAAGCCACCTCCTTCATAGGAGTCTCCCCGATGCCCCCTAATCTCATCCCTTCCGATCCATTCCTCAATGCTTGGTGAGTGTCCGGGCTTCTTCCCCCCAGAACACACCAAGGTTTGCTGGCAGGGCTGGTGCCTGGGCCCTTCCAGGACGGAACTGCTTCATGGACAGTAGTCGCACCCAGTGCCAGCCTGAATGACCGGGTAAGGGTCCCGGTCATTTTGGTGATTACAATAGACAGCATAGAGAGTAGGCAGGGGAGTGCTGTGTTCTGAGTGCTGAGCAAAGGTTGAAAACCACTCTGTATTTTTAGAAAAGTCGGCTGATTTCCAGAATTAATGTTCCCAGTTCATGACCTTCCTACCTTCCCCCTGCTCCCCACAAGTCCTCCCAGCAGCTCTGTGACAGCCCCAGGGTCAACAAGCCCTGTGTCCATTTGTGAACTTAAAGGGACATAGAACGCTGGTGGAAACAGTTTCTGAGACACTAGGTTCAGGGCTGGAGAGATTGCTCAGCAGTTAAGAGAGCTTGCCGATCATCCAGGTGACCTGAGTTCGGTTCCCAGAACCTAAGTCGGACAGCTCACAATTACCTATAACTCCAGCTCCAGGTTATCCTATGTCCTCTTCAGGTATGCCGCACATGTGGCATACACAGAGATAGAAACACATTGGAGAGAGACAGATAGACAGAGAGACAAGAGACTGGGTTTCCCCCCGTAACAGTTGCTGCCATCCCTATGACTTGCCACACTGTGCACACACGGGCACACTACTCAGTTCCACACATCCCAGGGGGTCAGTTCTGTGGCAGTCCTTTACATAATACACTGTGGGTGCAGTATAGCCTTCACTGTCGTAAGAGGCGTGGCGGTGGAGGGGGGACTTGAGCAAGGTCATTCGGTGGGCAGATGACAGAGGATGCATAGAGATGCACAGAACATAGAGGATGCAGACGGTCCGAACAGTAAGGAAGAGAAGCCAGCACAGGGGAGCCGGGCCCAGGTTTATCGGGGCCCAAATGAGAGGGACTCCAGACGGTGGTGACTGTCCTGTGCTGACCAGAAAAAGTCCACAGAGGCTGGGGGTGTTGTGGTCCTGGCTTGGGTGGTGGCTACCTGAGTGCGTCTGATTTGTGGAAGTGTGTCCAGGTGTACATGGCCACTCTTCTCTGCATGTCAGTACATGTCATGGATACCCAAGTCCAAGAGTTCCATAAACAGACAGAAGACCTAACTACAAGATCCAAAACAGCACAACCATCAAGAGAAAAGCTCGCACAAAGCCCATGTTAGCCCGGATGGAGACTTAGATTGGACAGCCAAACCATAAACAAACAGAAGAACAATTAGAAACCAGGCTTCGGCAAGACCCACCAAAAGCTCATGTTGATCAAAGGGCACTGGCAGAAAGCTAAGAAGACAAGCTGAAGAAGGGGAGAACAGCTTTGCAAGTCATAGACCCAGTAAGAACACAGGATCCAGAATATGTAAAGAACTGTTGCCATTCAATAAGACACAGCCCAGACAAGAAAGAAACAGCATTTTTCCCTGTGGATGAGGCTGAGGAAGTGTTATTGAAAGCTCTCATCTGCTTTCAGGTTTAAGTCAGGCTCCTAAAGAGCATGAACAGGTGGAAGCAAGCTCTCCTTGGAGAGTGGGACTTTCAAACCATCTCTGGATGTCTGAGGAACCACAGAGAACATTCGCTGCCACAGGGCAGGAGGTGGATGAAGCCATGAATGCAGGGCCACGCAATGTGTACAAAAGAACAGTGAACTCAAAGACAGCTGAGAGAAGACTCTCAAAGACTAGGTGCCCGCTTACCTGTGAAAGATCTTTCCTTCTATGACCACAGCCAAAGACACCTCTGCTACCTCTGTCATTACAGCTGTCTGTCCCGCCACAGCCACTGACCTGTCTGCCATCTCCCTGCCCACCACCGAGGACAGCCACCTGGAGGTTACTTTGCCCGGCTAGGGAAAGCAAAGTGGCTGGAATGGTGATGGACAGCAGGGGAAAGAACAGCATTGCTCATCACCTGTGAGGACCACGACTCTGTGAATAAGGCTGCCGTTCAGAAATGCCACGCGGTGAGTGGCCACCATGAGAGTGGCAGCCACACTGAGAAGTTGACAAAGTTAAGAAGTAAACCCTGAGATGGCCAGCACTTCCTGCAGGCCCATATGGTTCTGGAAACTCTGGCAGTGGTGGTGGAGGCAGCCTGGGTGACAATGACAGTCTTGGTCATGGAGGAAACATCAGTGACCATAGCGTTGGTGGATACGGTGGCAGTGTTGATGGCTCTAGTGAGTTTGGCAATGGTGATGGTTATAGGGGAGGCAGTCCTGGTTACTCTGGAGAAGACAGAAGCTATGGGAGTGGTGGGTGGGGCTATGGTGGAAGTGGCTATGACAGCTTTAACAATGGGGGACAGAGAGGAAGCTCTGTGAAGGAGGCAGAGCGACACATCCATCCATAGGCTGCTGTGTGGCTGTAGAAAGAAGGAGGTACCCACAGGTGCCACAGCGTGGACAGCCTGTGAACACTGAAGGAGAGGAAGCCAGCCATGTCAGGTCAGCAGTGTGACTCAGAAACATCGAGAACAGGCAAATCCACAGAGGCAGCCAGGGGCCAGAGGTGACCCTCCCTGTATGGAGGGTTCCTTTTGGAGGATGGGGAAGCTGTGGAACCAGTGAGCAGAGGTTTGGACAATGACTGCAGATGCCTGAGATGCCTTGGAGTGTGTGTGTTTTAGCAAATTCTCGGTGGTTAACTGTACCACTTGGGCTCCCTCTGCGTCTGGAAGAGGTCGGTCCCTAATGGTATTCTTGTCCATGTGTCAAGCATGTGACATGTGTCAATGCATGTGTCAAGCATGTGTCAAGCAATGCATTCAGGGCCTTCTATGTATCCATGTCCATTGTCTGTGCAGGCATTGTCATCCACACCCACTGCTCAGATGAGGAACCTGAGGCCCAGGGAAGCCAGAAGACCTACCCAAGGCCTGAGGACTCGTAGGGCAGAGCTGCGGCTTTAGCCGGCTTGGCAGGCTTCCAGCCTGGAGCAGATACCACTCCCCAGAATGTGCCATAGCCTTGGGGCAGGCAGACTGGCTGTGGCTGAGCCCCTGCTGGTTCTGGGACTCCCAATTCCCTGTACCCCCGAACTGTGTGGTCAGTTCCTATACCTGGTGGTGCCACAGGGTAATGGTGAAGGGGAGGTGGTCACAGAGTACCTACTCTGTGGGTGCCTTCTCGTATTGTCATGGCATATGCCTGACTCACTGCAGAGCCCCACACCTAAGTCTGAGCCACCGGTGAGCCAGTGCCCCCTAGCACCACCCTTCCCCCAGTGACCACACATCTTGACTGCGTGGGGACAAGCATCCTCAGCCTCACAGCTAGGAGAGACCACTGTTCTCATTCTTGCTGGGGACCACTCATCTACAAAGCATGGCAGACAACAGCTGAGCCACATTTCAAGGATTCTTACATTCTAGAACAATTCATCTGTGAGGGAGACATAAAGTGGGAGGCCTGAGTCCCAGGTATCTTAGAAGACACCATTTGGCTGTGGAGCCCACTGAGGGTAGTCTCCTGCCGCCACCTCTGAATACTGGAATTCCAGGTGGGTGCCACCATGCCTGGTTTGCAAATTCCCTGTGAATGTCCAAGACTGATGCTTAAAGTCCTGGTTGCCACGGTGCAATGAGGAAATGAAATTTACAAGACAGAGCCAGGACCCAGAGTAGTCCCCAGGCAATGAGTGCCAGGAGTGCCTGATGGCTGCAGCTGCATGGAGTCCCCAGGGCTCTTCCACCTGAGACCCTGGGGGAACCACTTGTTCCCAAAAGAAGAGCCAAGTTAGTGCATGCCCAGAAAAGCTCCAGAGCTCTGAAGTCCCTGCCCAGACTCTGTCTCTGTCTCTGTGCTCATCCCCCTTACCAACCCCAGCTCCTCACTTCTCAGGATCTGCCACTGACATACCAGGCCCCCTGGGTGCCCCTGTCCCCACCTCCCCTCTTGATCCTCACCGTCAGCTCCACTTAGAAACTCATCTTGGGAAACTGTGCCATCTACCCACCCATACAACCACCCTTAAGGCCCACCCAGGGATGCATCCATGAAAGGTACTCTGAGGGGGAACACAGGCCCACAGTCAAGCACAAGTACTCCCTGGGGACAGAGAGTTGGAGCCAAACACTTGTGGGAACAGCTGAGGCCCCCAGCCTACAGTGGTATACACACTCATGCCTGTATCCGTATGTGTGTTTGTGTGCCTATTCGTGTTGTCCATTTGTACATATATGCCTCTGTGTCTGTGCACTTGCATGTGACATGCTGTGTGTCTGTGTGTCTCTGGGTATTGTATCCATGTGTAAGTCTGTGGGTTGCCTCTATGTGTACATGTGAATGGGAGTGTGTGTGTGTGTGTGTGTGTGTGTGTGTGTGTGTGTATGGATGTGTGTGTGTGTGTAGGTGAAATGCAAAAATATCATTTCTAAATATTGAATAGTTTATGTGTCAGCATTCGCTAGGAGCAATTTTATTGTTTATTTTACATAAGCCTCTTGAATACACTTTTGAAATAAGCACACTGGTTTTAGAGGCTTAAGATGCGGTCTTCGTTGCTATCTTCAGCTTTCAAAAGCTCCCAACTCTTTGAAAACACAGTTTTTCCTCTGCCAGTAGTAAAGAGCAGAGCGCGTGCATGCAAAGTGGCAAGCAAAGTGCCCGTGGGAATACAGAAGCGGGCAGCTGAAAGGAACATCCCATCATGTCAGGAGATGTGTATAGAAGCAGAAGTGTTTGTGTGGGCCCCCGACCCAGGGCAAAGCAGCCCGGGCAGCCTCCTTTCCTGCACAAGCTCCTCTCATCCTCCATGGCAGGGACCCGGTTACCTCCTTTGTGTGGAGCCAGCCCCCAGCTCACAGTGGGACACAGAAAGTCCCATGGGAACTAATACCAGGAATGGAGAAGGAAAGGAAAGATGGATGGAAGGAGGGAAGAAAGAGGGAAGGAATTAATTAGTGGTCCCAGAGGGACCTGGGCTTCATGTTACCATGGAAATAGCCATGGGTTTAAAACCACACTGAAAGTGGGGTCCAAACCATGATGCCATCAGGGTTAATAGAGTGGGCCAAGTTACACCCCCATACCGTGCTCACCCCCACCTTTGCAGAGAGAAGGAATGGGGGTTATAAAATGGCTAGCTAAGGACTCGGCTCTGGACTGCCAGGGAGACACGCTCCTTCTGCATCTCTCTCCTACACTGAGCTCCAAAGGACTCCCTGAGGACGTGCCTCCGGAATCCTCCGGCACACTGCAGCCCTCTGCGTGTTGACTCCAGCCACTTCAGGTGTGAGCTCTGCCTGGTCGCCCACAGGCCGCCTCTGCTCTCATCCATCCATCTCTGCTAACACCCCTCCTGGACCCTACAGGTCCCCAGGGAGCAGGCTCCTCAGGACTGCTGTCCACGAGTGACAGAGGACAAGCAGAGGGGAGGAGAACCCTCCATCGCCAGGAACGCACATTCCCCAGGCAGTACTGTTGGCTCCAAGAGCTTAAGATGGCACCGTGCCTACCTCACACAGTCACAGCCCAAATGAGGCCGCTGTGGGGGAGCAAAGGAGGCTCCCACTTGGGCCTCACAGAGAGGACAGCTGGGGGGCTGAAAATGGTCTCGGGGGCCAGAGGGACTGCCGGGACCTCCAGCAGCCCGCCCACCTGGCTCAGCACAGCTCCTGCCAGCTCTGCCAGGCTTCCTACCTGCACAGGGTCTGTCCCCAGCCCTTCTCAGTGCACGAGCCTGGACCGCCTACCCTGAGGTGTCACCCTCGCTCTCAGCCAGCCTCCGCAGCAATCTTGTCCTCTTTCTCTTTCTTCCAATAAGTCACTCGTTCCTGCAGCTCCCCGAGAGCCCAGTGTCACCAGCCGGGCGCCAGGCTGCCTGGCCCAGCGTCAGGCAAGTGCCACTGCAGCATCGCTGCTGCTCCCTTCTGCAGAGCTGGCTGTCTCCACCCGCAGCAGCTCCCACCTCACGCCCGCCAGGAGGATGCTCAGAGCTGTGCAGAGCCCGCAGCATAATCACTCAGCCATGCCACCTCCAGTCACCGCCGCCGCCGCCACCGCCGCCGCCGCCGCCACCACCACCGCAGCACACTCGCCCCCAGAAAAAGCAAAACCAAAAGTGTGCAACTCCCTGGGAAGCCCTTCCTCCTCCACTGTAGGCTGTAGAGGAAAACCAGGACTGTCCAGATGCTGTCAGCTAGGACAGCCCCTTTCCCCAGTCCAGAGTATACCAACAGTGTTTCATAGCACCTAGTCTCGACTTCTGCACTTGGCTCAGAGATACAACAGGGATGCTCACTCTACAGATGTGGGTCATGTGCTTGCCTTGCTCTCACCATGCACGTGGGACACCAATGGCCTCATAAGGATGTCCCTCCCGTGCGTTGTCCTGGGGCAACTCAGAGCTGAGATATGGGACATGGGACGTGTCCTAGCGCAAAGCAAACCTCACCAACTCTCTCCAAGGCCAGCTCTCAGCACTGGGCCGTGTCTGCCCACCTAGGCCAGCTTTTCTAGAGGAGGGTCTGCTGGGCTCTGCTCTGAAGTGGACCAGGTTCCCAAACTGTGCTTTTAGTAGCCACAGCAATGGCAGAGGCTGGATCCCAGATCAGCCCACAAGGTCACAACTTGGTGAGACAAGATTAGGTTACCATGCCACCCAAGGTCTGCTCTCTGGCAGAGGCCAGGAGATTTAGGGCAGCCTTTGTTCACATGAGGCTCTGCTGGGGGATTCCCCACACCTGGCTGAGCCCTAGAGGCATCTTCAAAGACAGAGGGACAGCTGTGTGGTCAGCCAGGTGCACAGGTACCAGGAGATAAGGGAGAGGCAGGAGCCCCAGGCCCATAAGGGAAGACAGGGATGGTTTCCTGAGCTCGAGGTCTTCGGTGGGAGGGCAGAGTGCAGGCTTCAGTGTGCTGTGGGGAGGGACACTCAGAGTCAGGGAGGCCAGGTGAGCTGTCTAGGGAAGCAAAACCACACAGCGGTCACAGTTGCCGTCATCCCAGGGGCTGATGCTGGCAGATGCTCTTTTTAATAAGAGCCACTTAAGTTGCTTTAAAAGCTCCCGGGGCACATAGCACTCTGGAGCAGGAGGAAGGAGGATCGGGAGTTCAAGGTCAGCCTCAACCACGCAAGAAATCCAAGGCCAGCCTTGGGCTACAAGAGACCCTGATGCAAAAAAATAAAATAAAATAAAATAAAATAATAATGATAACAAAAGCCATCGAGGGTGAACTCTTGTTCAGGAAGAGAAACAGGGGAGGATCCTGGGCAGAGTGAAACTCCAGCGACAGTGTGTGTGTGGGGGGGAAGAAGAGCAGGGTGAGGGTGGGGGGGGGGGGCTTCCGTGGGATGGGCCAGGCTGGCCTTTTGTCCTAATCCAGGATTGGCCTGTATGAATACCAGCAATGCTCCCCACACAGGACAAGACTCACAGGACATAAAGGAAACAAAAGTCACAATATTCCTGCACCACCCACTCAAACAACGTGAAGACCCCAGTGCATAAGCAATACTTATGAAAAAGAGGCGGAGCAGCCGGCCTGCCTCAGGTCTGGGGAAAGGCTGAGCCTTCCCAGAGCCAGGTCGGCAGAGGCTGAGGTGGGAGAGGACTCTACTGAAGAGCAGGCCATTTACAGTGACTGCCACAAACTGTGCGAGCATTTGCAGTTTCGACCCGGCATCCATGTGTCTGTGGACTTTATCTGAAGGGAGAGTATGGAGATTACTCGTATGAACGGAGCCTTGGGAAAAGATGTTCACTGTAATCTTATTTACCACAGTAAATCAGAGTATGCCATGCCTAACAAGAGGACCAGTCTAGCCCATCCCAGGTCCCACGTGAGGAGACGTGTGACACATGTTGACACATGCTTACACCCGAGTGAGCTCTGAGTGTCAGGCTATGGAAAAGAAGTGGGTCACAAGAGATCACACACGGCACGGCGCCATCAACATGAACTCTGTGTGGAAAGGGAAAGGCTTGCAGTGTGCTAAGCGTTCTGGGCACAGGAAGGGACGGCTAGAGGATCCGGGGCTCTTTCTGAGATGACTCAGCTCTCAGAAAGTGCAAGCCCTGGCCACAGGCCTCTTACCTCCAGCACGCGGCCCGTGATGTACTTCTCACAGCCATCGCAGCGGATGCCGAACTTGGTGTGGTAATCAGCCTCACAGTAGGGCAGCCCATCCCTGCAATGAGACAGGCAGTCAGGAGGGCATGGGGCCACCCACTTGGCCCCCACCATGAAACAAAACTCAGAAGAGGACTCTCTCTCAACATGGAGACAGGGCAGCTCCCTCCTACTCCGAGGGACAATTCCTGGACAGGCAGCATTCATGGACCACCCACTTCGCCACGGCGTGAGAACTGTGAAGGGGTGAGTCCTGCCTTCTGCCTGTGTTTTCAAGTGTGGCTGTGCACCCAGTGCTGCAGGTGGCATCAGGAGTCAGTGTAGAGGCAGACTGTTCCGGAAGCTGTGCTCAGGAGAGTGCCCAGCTCGGTTCCGTGTTAAACGGGCTAGCCCTCGGCCCAGCGTCATGGAAAGACAGTGTAGACAGGATATTCTCCCAGCTTACCTATCCCTTTTCCTGGACCCTGTGAGCCGAGCAATAAATGAAGGGCCACAGAGGCCGGGAGAGAGGACTGAGGGAAGGGAAGGCTCCGGGAGGCACGGAGGTTGCAGGCGGAACCTCTATCACCCCACTCTAGATGGGAAAGGGTTGCTGGGGGGAGACATGCCAACAGCCTTGGACTCAAATGCCATCAAGTACGTTGCTTACCGTCACTGAACCTCAGGCCCTCCCACAGTAAGACAGGAGAGATGAGAGGGAGGTCTTCATAGGGGGTGTGGGGGACTGCCTTACGAAAGCACTCAGTGCCCAAGGCCATTGGTGTTGCTAGCTGTGGTGTCGCTAGCCACCGGCCACAGCTCGACAGGAGTTAGTGTGGAGGGGACAGGAGGGTGGACACCTGCCACTCTAAAGCATTCCCACTGGAGCTGCAGCTATTGTGAACCCTACCGAGATTTCCACAGCCATGACAGGAAGGCATACTCGGGCTGTTGGGGTTTAGACTGAGTGCCACGCTCCTTCCCTTAATTCCTCTCAAGGCCTCAGGACAAGTGCCCCAGGGCTGGGTGCCCCTCTGTGACTGTCCCCCACTGACCTCAGCTCCCAGAGGTGCCTCCCAGAAGGAGGGAGGATGCAGGCCTGGAGACCCCCCCCCCAAGCCCATCTATCGACAGCAAACCCAGGAAGTTCTTAGGTTCCATCTCCATGGCAACACCAATGTGATCTCCCCCTCAGTTCTGGGATGGCTCTGGAGGCTGCTAAGTAACATGCTGGTGTGGGTGAGCCACCAACGCCCTGTGTGGGGTGGCACCTGATGGGGGGGCGACACTGCCATTTTCTTCAGGGTCCTGCACACGAACGAGGCTCTGTCCACCTGAGTCACTCCCCACAGTATGACTGTGATGGAGGGTGGGGGACTCAGGCCTCACAGACTCATCCATCTGAGTGGAAGCCCACTTTGGCTTGGGGACATCGTTTTAGACAATGTTTCATTTTGTGATCAGTGGGTCACATGGTATTCTATTCAGGAACACAGAGAGAGCCCTGGTACTCTCTATTCAGTCCCCTGGGTGACAGGGTGTACTGTCAACTTGGGTGCCAGCATGAGTATATTGGCCTCTAGGACCCTGTACATGCCCTCCTGGACATTTGTGTGTATGTATATGTGTATGCATGTATGGGTGTGCACGGATATGCATGCATGTGTGCATTGTGTGCACATGTGTATATGTATTGCATACATGTGTGTGTACATGCATTGTGCATGCATATGTGTACACACACTCCACTCTATGCAATCTTACCAGGGGTCCTTTTTCGCCTGATCAATCCCTACTTGGATTCTATTTTTGGAACGTGGAGGAGGACATTCCTGTGCTAGGGGGCACTCTTTCAATCACCACCCACCTCACTTCACCTGCACTTCCTGCCTCACCTCCCTGATCCCTGGGTTAATATATACCCCAGTTCAAGACATGATCCCACAGTCTCTGGCAAATGCTGTCTCCTCCCCAGGCAGGCTCAACCCCTTAACTACATGCTGGGGGGACACTGAGCCGATGGGTAGGGGATATCCCAAAGTCCATCTCTGCAGATCAGAGCAGGTGCCTGTAGGCTCCCATGCTCCCATGGGACAGCCAGCCTCATGAGTCCTTGCAGCTAGCATCTATCTAGCTGGTATGTGCTCCACGGGGCATCCAGTGCCAGGAATGTGCAGGCACCAAGCAGGTGGCAACATCCTGGAACAGAGAGGCAGGTGTTCTATGAAGTCACAGCTGGCAGCCCCCATTCCCCTGCTTCTAGCCACAAGCCAGAGCTGGACACTGCAACGCACTGCATCAGGGCGGCTAGGAAGGGAGAGGAAGGCTGTGGGGACCAGAGCAATTCCTGGCCCTTGTTCTTTACCCAGCAGCAGGACTAGTCGGCCCACCAGGACCGGACCCCCTGCCCCACCTGCAGCGGTGGGCAAGGCCTTCCTGGGTTGGCTCTGTCTGCCACACTCACTTGCTGATGTATTCCGCATTGAGGAGTTTCCCACAAGTCTTGCACTTGAAGCAGCCCAGGTGCCAGTGCTTGTCCAAAGCCACCAGGGCCTGGCCGTTCTTGATTTCTAAGCCACAGCCCCCACAACCTAGAACAGAGAACAAACAGAAGACACCTTCACTGTGGGCCTAGGGGCCTCCTGCTGCAGGGCCCAGCAACCCCACCAGGGGCACTCAATCCCTCAGACTCTCAGGCCCCACAGAATCACCTGTCCTAGAGGAGAAGGACAGGCACCGTGGTGTGCTAAAAGGACACTGTCTCACAGTTAAAGGGAGCCCTTGCACAGCCCGTCGTGAGGCTTGATCCTGTGTGTGAGGAGCATTAACATTATGCAGCCTGGGCTGGAGACTGGGAAAACCAAGTTGGAGATGAAGCCAGCCTTCTAAAAGATTGGATCCATCATGGTGCAGAACCACACACTCACACCAGGGTGTGCTGGGTCGAAGCTGGCCTGGGGTTGGGGGCGGCCTGCTTGATCAGGTGCATTGGCAGTTCTTGGTACAGGAACTTCCCACTCTGCTGGTGGCAGAATGTTCAACTTACCCATAATATGGCATCTCACCAGAGGGACATGACCTCCCCGGAGAGGTCTGAGCCCAGCTCTTCTTGCCATCCTACTCCTGGGCCGTACAGTCCCACCAGCCTGGGTTCCCCTCCTGGAGAGGTGAGTCCCAGCATCCGCCTCCACTCCCTGCTCCACATCTCACCTGCTCGGAGCCCCCTCCTGGGGATTCTCTTCGATCCACATGTCCCCAGCTCCTCCTCTGCTTGTGAGGCCCCTGCATTTGGGATTCCATTCCCCCTCTGCTCTCTGTTCTGAGCCCTAGTCAGCTGGGGCCTACCCCAGGCCCAGACATCTTCTTCTGCATCTACCCTGCCCATCTGTGCTTTCTCTCTCTGAACCCCGCCTCCACCCCTGCCGTGAGGACCAGCATTCTTCATTGCAGGGCAGTATCCTGGTCTGAGGCCCTGATCAGGCTGCCAGATGCCTCTTCCCTCCCCCCTGTGCCCACCCTGCCCCATGCTGCTGAGGGTCCTGGCCCTACTTTGCTGAGCCAGCTGGTCCCTCCACACAGGGAACTGCTACATCAGGGTCCTTGTCACTCACTGTAGGGACATGTGGGCTCTAAGCAAAGTGCAACAGGCAGGGGGTGTCGGGTGAGCATACAGGGATAACTGTGGGGACGTGTGCATCACACTTGCATGTATCTGTGCAAGGATGTGTAGGTATTTTTTTTATTTATTATTATTTTTGGGTTTTTGAGACAGGCTTTCTCTGTATAGCCCTGGCTGTCCTGGAACTCACTCTGTAGACCAGCCTGACCTTGAACTCGGAGATCCACTTGCCTCTGCCCTCTGGGTGCTGGGATTAAAGATGTGTGCCACCACCACCCGGCTTATGTATGGTATGTTGTGTGCTGTGTTGCGGGCTGTGTGGGCACAGCTGCCTCTTAGTTTCTAAGGCTGGGAACCAGGACGCCTGGGACACTGAAGTCTTGTCCCAGAAGAGGACAGCCTTTGCACTTCTGCGCACACCTCCCACGGGCTTAATGCTCCTTGACCAGTGGTCTTTGGAGCACACAAGCACCGAGTGAACAGTCATCACATTGTACTCACTGGGAATAACGACAAGGAAGATGTCTGCATGTGCTCAGTGCAGACACAGTTTGGGGCTTTGCTTGTTGACACAGGGTAGCCCACGGACTCAAACTCACTATGTAGTTGAAGATAACTTTGAACTCTTGATCTTCCTACCTCCGACTGCAAGTGCTGGGATTATAGAGACACTCAACTGTGCAGCATTTTATATGGTGCTGGGCCACATTTGGTGAGCACCATGCCCGTGGCTCCCAGGCAGGGGTGATTTGTTCCCAGAGGACTTTTAACAAGATCTGGAGACCCTTTTGATGGGTCCAATGGGGGCAGGCCTCTGTGAATGCAATGTGGGACTGGGGGAGATGCTAAGCCTCCTGCCTAGCTCTGTATAGATGCCACCCCAGAGAAAAGTGGTCCCAAACACCCATAGTGCTGGCATTGAGCAGCTTCTCTGAGTAATGGCTGGCCTGTGAGTGACACCAGACCAAACTGCTAGGAAGGCCAGAAGTCTGCCTCCTGCAGAGGTCAAAGAGGCAGCCTCCAGGTGAGGCTCGTGAGGCTTCTGAGGCCCCGGCAATAACTGCCTCCCACCTGCTACATGACCACTGGCAAGTCACTTGTGACTACCAAGGAAAGGGTGATGTTCTTGTGGACTAATAATAGTTCTGACCCCATAGAGAGCAAATCCAAGCACAGGTCCCGGGCATGAAGGCTGTACCTCACGAGTGAGTAAAGGCAGGTACAGATGACATCCACCAGAGAGCCTGGCTCTATCTAACAACTACTCCCGTGGCTGGAGCTGGGGCTGCTGCAGAGGTCCGAGGCATGTCTGCCACTCTGTTACCACCAGCCCGCCTGGAACTCCAGAGTAGAGAGTGGAGGACTGTCTGGGTTCCTCTGCCTGGGCTCAGCAGGGGGATTCTGTGGCTCTGGGCCACCATGAAGTCGCTCTCAACAACCTCCCCCATCCCTGTCCCGGCAAGGGGCATAAGGAGTGCTGTCATGGGAACGCAGGGCTCACTGTCAATGCCTCCGGCGCCCTGGCAGCGCTGCATGGCTCTGCCAGTGGCAGCGCAGTACTGTGGCAGCTACGGCCTATCTGCCAGTTACAGGACATCCTTAGTGGTCCATGAGAGACCCACAGGGGTTCCCGGAGATGTCTGTCTCCTGCCCTGCACACTGCATATGGCTCTGCCATCAAGGTGGACCTGGTCTTATGCCAGCACCAAAAGGGAAGGACAGAGAGGATACCGGGAAGGCTTCCTGGAGGAGGAGGCCTAGAGCTGGGTGGCAGCAGAAGACATGTGGAATGGAAAAGCCCAGGTGGCTGTGATGGGCATAGCCTGTGCAAAAGACTTAGTAGCGGGAACAGGGAGATTCCTCACTGGGTCCCCAGTGTTCAGTGCTCTGTCACTGTGCTGGTCCCACAATGCGAGGCTCGGTCACCCCAGCTTGCAGCTCAGCACCCACCCTTAGAGAGAGGCACAGCCTCACTTACTCCGGAGGCCCTGGGCCAGGTGAGCACTGCTGCCCAGTGTCGTGGGCGGGGAACACTTCTGGCACATACACTCCTTCCCGTTGAAGGTCACGCGGTCCCCAGGAGGAAAGGGCAGCCTGAAATGAGAGGGGACATCCTGTCAGCCACCTCTGGCCCTTCTCTCCTGCTGTCACTCCAGGGCATGGCTCCCGACTCAGCAGACGGTCCTCCTTCTAGGGCACCAGGAACCTACACAGACTAGACTGGTCCCTAGCCCCAGGCTTGCTGGCTGGTCCTGCAACCTTTCTTGGCCCTTGGCTGACCCGCGTCCCCTGCAGCTCATGGACGCCTGCACTTGCTGCCTGCCAGTGCTGTGGTCTGAAAGCTACCATGTCTTAATATGGTGCATCTCCCCAGGCAAGGGGGACTTTAGGATGGAGTGGGAGTCCCTGACAGTTTCTAATATGCTGAGTCATACTCCAGCTGCGCAACTTGGAATACATTTCTCAGCCCCTCTGTGTTCCCGTTTCTCACCTGCCAGAGAAGATTAGCGACATGCATCGCTGGCTTGCCATCCGTTCAGACATCCCTTGTGGAACATGCTAGCCTAGACTCCAGGGTTATGAATGCCCAGTGGCCATTCCCCTACAAGCTCATATGACCTAATGGAGACACAGTCTAGAAAATGCACTCAGTATAATCAGTTCCATCACACCATGGAACACCCGGCCAGTGCAAAACATCCCTGTGTCTCTCTCCACTACCCCACTTCCCATACCCCATACAACAGAGCCCTGTGAGTGAGTATTTTGTTCAGTACCACACTGCCATGGCCTGCCCACATTGCTGCTCCTCATGTCACCAGCTTGTTCTTTTTCAGGGCTGAGTATTACTCCATTGCATCTGTTAAAAGGCATTCATCTGGGTCGTTCCCACTTGGAATTAATGACACCTGCATCATGGGACTTCCTTTCCCAAAGTTGAATTCCTGGTCACCTACTGTGTGATTCTGTCTCCAAGGAGACTGTACCACTTCATGTCTCCTTGCTTTGTGGCCTTGCTAGAATAGCCCTTGCTATTATCCACTGTAGGTTGTATCTGTGCCAGAAGGTACAGCTGGCATTTCACAATTGTTTTGGTCCATGTCCCCAGTAGCCGACGGTGCAAATGTAAGTGTGTTTTTTGTGTCTTTTGATCATTTTGTACATTTTGTGGTGAAGCATCTCTTTAACCCTTTTGTTCGTGTTGGGTGTTTCCTTTGGATCGTAGTTCTCTACATATCTGGTCAGTATCGGTTACTTCCTTGTTGCTATGACAAAATGGCCGAGGAGAAACATCTTAAGAGGAAAGGTTTTATCTCCTTCTGCTTTAGATTTTATGTTTTTGTCTGTTCTGACACAGAACTCCAGTCTATAGCCAAGGCTAGCCTCCTGTCTCAAGCTCCTCAGAGCTGGGATCGCATGCCCAGCTGCTTTGAGATTCTGTTGCTATCTTTCAACGTTATTTCTCTCCAGCCTGCGAAACCATCACTCTGCCGCAGCGCAGGCCTGCTGGGGCCAAAGTCACTCAGCTCTTGGGTGTCCAATGAAGATTTTGTCTTCGTCTCTTTTTATGGTGCCTGTTTACTGATGCTCACAATTCTCATGCCTCGATGTATAACCCAG
Source organism: Peromyscus maniculatus bairdii (assembly GCF_049852395.1). NCBI lineage: Eukaryota > Metazoa > Chordata > Mammalia > Rodentia > Cricetidae > Peromyscus > Peromyscus maniculatus. Next base: position 3,122,762 of record NC_134861.1, read on the forward strand.
TGAAGGTAGCATACCCAGAGTTGTGAAAACATCACCATAATCGATTTCAGAACATTTCAATCACCATTTTAATGCCATTTTCATGAACGAGGTCAACTCTGGGTCAGGTTAATCATCCTGCAGTGTGGCCTTGGACTGAGCCTTGGGCCTTTTTCAGAAGAAATTTTACTAAGCACAGCACTGTTTGGTGGATTTTATTTTCCTTTTGGTGCTTACAGATATCTTCTTACTGTTTCCCAGCATGCATAGCTCCTGGTGGAGGTCTGAGCTCATCCATGCTCCTCCACAGACATGGTATTTTTTCCGGGGGGCGGGGGGGGGGGCGACGGGTTCTGTTGTGATAACTGTATTTTTCCTGATGTGTGTGTGTGTTGCAAATCTTTAGCAGTGTGGCTGGGAACGTGTCAGTGAGTTGGTGGGGCAGGGCTCGTCCTTTTAAAGCATTTCACTTGGGCATTTGCTGCCATGGAGTGAAGGCCTCTTGAGGGTGACATGGCTAGGTGTTTGGCCCGAGACTCACAGCGCCCATCCTCTCCCCTTGTCTCACACATCCTGCCAGTACTACCTTTCCATTCATCATTTCACCCTGGCCAGGAAATACCTCACGTTCTTCTCCACGGCCCCCCAGAGTCAGCCTCCAGCAGGAAGCAGGAGCATGGCCTGTGCTTTGCTGCACCTGAACCTGGGTCCCAGTTCCAGCGCATGCTTGCCGGAGGCCAACTGTGTGCGGTGTCTAGTCTGGCTGTGTGCAGTGGCAGAGCCCCACCCCATCCTACAACCTGGACAATGCTGTCTGTTGTCACTTGTACTTTGGTAGGCTGCCCAAGGTGGGCCCTCAGACCAGCTGCTGGCTGGACCCACCTCTTAAGGATGCCACATGGAAATCATGAAGGTATTTCTGGAGACCTCTCACCCAGCCACACTAGAGAGCACATAGCAACTCTTCCACGGGAAATGTCCCCCACCAAGCTTCCTCGCCTTGATGTCTCCTGGTCAAAGGCTCCATTCTGGCCTTGGGTACATGCTGTGACCATAGACAGCTGCTTGGAAAGGATGTAGGAAATACCACACAAGCTGGACACCATGACACTGGGAACTAACTAAGCACACTCTGCTCTTCACTCTGGCCTGTGTTTGCTGGCCAAGGGCCTTTCCTGAAAACAGGGGAGGGATGCACAGGGACCCCAGGAAGGCTGCCATTGGTCAGAAGGCATATGCGACCATAAGGCCTTGCTGCCAGGGTGGCATCCAGACTTTTCATTGGGAGCTCACTTGCTCTATGCCAGGCACCAGGGACCAGAACCAGACCTCCCAGTCCCCACCCTCTCCCTGCCACCTATGACAAGATTGTACCATGGTGCTGGGCAGGCACATCTGTGAACCAGGATGGGTCAGGATGCAAAGAGGCAGGACAGAGGGAGAGAGGGAAGGAGGGAGGGAGAAGAGACCTATTGGTTGGGAGTGGAACCAGGGCTGAGGGTAGATGGGCAAGGAGGAGGGGGCAGAGGCCAGCAGGGCAGAGGCTGGGCCACCCACCTGCAGACAGCACACACGAAGCAGTCAGGGTGGTAGGTCTTGCCAAGCGCTGACACCACTTCCCCCTCAATGAAGCGGTCACAGCTGAAGCAGCGTGTGCCATAGAGCCTCTGGTAGTCACGTGTGCAGATGTGTTCACCCTGTCGGACGAAGAAGCCGCCCTCGGCCAGGTCACAGCCACACGCTGGGGGGTGGGGGAGAGCAAATGCCGGGTTAGGGGACTGACCAACTTACGCCTCAGGGCCAGCAGATCGGACCCCAGCCTGCCTGATACAAGTCCCTATAAATTCAAGGGCCTAGGGGTACCCAGGATGGGGCTCCAGGGACAGACACGAGCTTCTCAGCTAGCCTAGAGTCATGTATTCTTCTTGTGGAAGCTTCCAGAAAAGGGCATTGAGGCTCTTGGACTTCTGAGAACCTGTGAGGCCCTTCGAGCCATTCCAGTGCTGGATGAACAGGTAAGCAGGTGTGTGTGTGTGTGTGTGTGTGTGTGTGTGTGTGTGTGTGTGTGAGAGAGAGAGAGAGAGAGAGAGAGAGAGAGAGAGAGAGAGAGAGAGAGAGAGAGAGAGAGAGAGAGAGAGAGACTACAGGACTGCACAGCTTTACACTCTCAGCTCTGCTCTGGGCTGAAGGTACAATAGAGAACAAGTGAACCATACGTGGTCCCCTAGTCCATAAAGAAACTTTCCAGGGCCTCCCTCTTTCATCTGGTTCCCACAGTTCTCAACCCCCGACCCCTGTAGCACAACAAGGCCAGACCCAGAGCTGAAGGAGAACCCACAGGCTCACTGTGACCCTTCTCCTAACACACAGCTCCAGGGAGCGGAGACTGCTGAGCGCAGTGGAGGAGCAGAGGACTTTCAGGCCGTGGCCTGAAATATCCACTCTGGGTCTGCTGGTCACCAGCAGCTGGCAGGCCCCAAGTCAACTTCTGGGGACATAGTGTGCTCCTCCCTCATACTCTCCAGCCCCAGAAGCACGGGCGAGTGAGCCATTCAGTGCCTCAGATGGAACAGTCTAGAAGTTTCCATAACAATGCTGTTTGCAGAGATATGGCTGCTGGTTCCAAAACGAGAGGGGCCTTTTTGTATGTGTCATGTGCATGCACAGAGGAATGTCAAGGTCAAAGCTAGACCGTGACATTCCTCAGCCTGTGGCTGCTGCTGCCATCCCTTCCACCAAAGGTTAGACGCCAGCCTGGAGCCATGCTGGATTCCTTCTCCACACCCAGTCTGGGAATGAAACCCAAGGTTTAATCTTGTCCCACTATAGATCAAACAAATGTTCTTCTGCAAGAACAGGCCACGGGCTGACAGATAGGCACAGGATTACACTACAGTGCCTTGGAGACAAGACAGTCACAAGTACTCAGGATACTGACTCTGGGTTGTGTCTGCTTGTCACAGCTGTGACAACAGTGGTCAGTCCTTAAAGGACGAATGTGTGTGTGGGGGGGGGCAGAGACATAGAATTGAGTGAGCCACACTGTAACATAGGGAGAGGGACCCAGCAGCCATGCCTCACACCCTGAGAGACTCCCCCAGCTCCTGGCCCCATTGCCTCAGCTGCCTGCTGGTTTCTGGCTGCTTTGAGGATTCCAAGGTCACCCCAAGGCAGTGATATCCCAGACCTCTGCTCCTAAAAATAAAAAGTCCAAGTTCACCAGTAACTCAAGTCCCTCATCGAGACAATGTGCCTCTATCACATTACAGTTTGAAAAGGATCAAGTTAGCAGAGGCCTGGAGGGTGTGGGGAGGCGCTCATCTTTGGGGGAGACAAGGGTTGGCAGCAGCTGATGAGAAGGCAGGGTCAGGGTCACTTCTTGGAATTCTTTCGTGTGTGTGTGTGTGTGTGTGTGTGTGTGTGATTTGTATGTGTTCTTGTGTGTATATGGAGGCCGGAGGACAACACCAGATATCTTCCTCAGTCATTCTCCACATTGGTTTTTGAGACAGGGTCTCTTGGATTCCTCTGTGCTGGCTACCTAGTGAACTCCAGAGATCCTCCTATCTCTGCCTACCCACCAGCACCTGGTTAAGCAGATGCGCACCCACACCTAGCTTTTTCTGTAGGTTCTAGGGTTCTGCGTCCAGGCTGCAGAGAGCGGCTGCTGTTCTCTGTAGGAAAGTCCCCCAGAGCTGAAGTGTCCTTTCCTCTGGGGATGGGTGGTTTGGGGTTGTGTGAGATGATGGAATAGGCTGGCCCTCCAACTCCCAACTCATGCCCACTCTATGGAGCCCAAGGCACAGGTTTTCCTGGCTATGCTGGGAATGAGGTGCCCAGCACATCTTTTTTTTTTTTCTCAAGCAGCCTCGTCACTACCCTGGGATGACTATCACAGAGGATTCTGGCTCTTTTCTCATGTGTGGCAGAGGGAGGGGCTGGAAAGATGGGGTGTCCTTGTGAGAATGCATCAGGGCCAAGGTGACTGGGATGCCTAGAGCCCCCCTCAATCCTGGTGGCTCTGGGGACATCACTGAGAGCCAGCTGCTCGTGCCCTAGGATAAGGCCTCTAAAGGCTGGTGTCTGTTTCAGCTGAAGGCAGATCCCTCAGGATGAGACCCAGTAAGAGCTAGCTCAGGGGCTGGAGAGATAACTCGAAGGTTAAAAGCACTGACTGCTCTTCCAGAGGTCCTGAGTTCAATTCCCAGCACCCACACGGTGGCTCACAACCATCTGTAATGAGATCTGGTGCCCTCTTCTGTGTACATAATAAATAAATAAATCTTAAAAAAAAAAAAAAAAAAAGAGCTAGCTCGGGCTGTCCCTGTCACTACCCCACAGCCCCACAGGCCGTGTTTCTCCGGTGGAGGCTGACCATCCAGAGCTGACAGCACCAGGGGTGTTTTGGGGTAGCCCCTTCTGCAGAAAAGTCTCTTTCCAAACACCAAGACTTTCCACACTGTAGCTGAGCCCGAGGACCAGAGTGGAGGGGACAGAGTTCCACAAACAGAAGCCAGGAGCCTCTAGAGGTTCTGGGGCCACAGAAGAACCTGGAATCAACCCCCCTAGATGCTCCTAGTTCCACCTCCCCTCTCTGAAGCCAGTCACCAGCCCCCCACCACACACACACACACACACACACACACACACACACACACACACACACACACACAGAGCTGACTTGGTAGGGTCATCTCCCATCTAAGGCAGCCTTGTCCTTGCCTGGCGAATTTCTATCTTCAAATTACAGCCAGATGCACCTCCTCTGTGGATTTCTTTCTAGAAGCCTTGGACCCTCCCTACGGACCTCCATGTGCCAAGGATTTGGCTCCTACTCTTTTTACCCAAACAATAAACTTAACATTCCCTCCCCTCACTGAGGGTCACCGTGGTGAAGGCAGGGCCAATCTCCAGACAGCCCGGGAGAATACCACTGTCAAGCCAGGGGGCATGTGCAGAGGGCTTGCCCACACTGCAGAGAAGCATCTGTGGACTCCAAAACATTATCCCTTTAACACTGATGGCTCTGTGAGTCTACACACCATGTCCAGTGGGTGGGTCCTACCTATGAGTACTTTTTCTCACATTTCTGGGCTGTTGGATGGAGGTGTGCTTTGTCCCTGGCATGCACATGGGATTCAGGGCAGAGGAGGAGAAGGCTCCAAACCCAGCCATGTTCACTGGGGAGGCTGCACACACAGCTTCAGGCCCTCTTCTCATCTTCTTGGTATTATTTAAGATTCCCATGTTTTTTTAAGCTACTTTTTATAAGCAAAGGAAAATGAATGACTTTCATTTAGAATGTTTTCAGGGCCACTGCAGGAGGGATGCAGCATCTGGTGCACCAAGCCCCCAGAACACCTCTGGCTACTGATTTGCACAGCCAGCAAAGGCCACTGACACTCTGTGCTGTGGCGCTGTGGCTCCAGGATTGGTATCTCTGATTCCGGGCTAGACGCATGCATCCGCCGCTGCGGACCCAGAGTCTCCCTGTCTCCCTGAGAGGATTCCTTTGTCACACGGGATGGTATTCTGGAAAGACAGAGACTCAGAACTCTATGGACACTCAGGTGTGACCAGAGAGCCTTCTAGACCCACAAAGAGTGAGAAGGGTGGCTAGGAAGCCCAGTCCGGGACACTCCGTAGTCAAGCACGAGGCCAAGCACACGCTTACCTTTGCACACGAAGCACCTGATGTGGAAGTACTTGTTCTGCACACGCAGCACCTCACCCTTGCACACATTCCCACAGGTACTGCACAGGATCGCAGTGCTAGCTGGCTTCTCCAGGGGAGCGTGAGCAGCCTGGGGCTCCGACACTGGGGAGAAAGGAGCCAGGTTAAAGTGAGGGACACTCGGCACAGGGAGAGCAAGCAGGAGGCCTCCCAGCATGCCCCCACCCACAGCACTGGTCCCACGCAGCATGAGGTGATGGGCCATCCCCTCCTTCCATCTGGGTTAAGTAGCACTCAGGTGGTATGACCAGTGACAGTTCTGAGGGCCAAGACCGTTTGGTAAAGCCATTGCGGTCTCTGTTTGTGGCTGCTCTACTCAGCTGTCTTATCCGTATCCTCTGCACACTTATCTATGATGTCCCAACATATCTCTGTGCACTGCTGGGGTAGCAGGGCCACCACTGTCCCTCTTGAAGAACAACTAACCCTTGTTGCATCCATCCAATGCAACGTTGCCACCCAGAGCCTCATAGGGACATTGCTTCCAGAAAGCTCAGTGGTCCTGCAGCCCTGGGACCCTCAGACTCTTCTTCAGCTACAGCCCTCTGATAGCTGGTTCCATATTTCTTTTGGGTCCCAAAACACCAGACTAAACACAGTGAGTGACCCCCAAGAATCACCCACAGCCAAGCAGGCAATTCAAAGAGGCATTGGAGACCACAAGTTCAAAGGTCAGGGTTGTTTGTGGTCTCATGACCAGGCATGACCATGTACCAGGCATGACCCCGTGGTCTACTAAAGCACCTGCAGATGCCAGCACATGGCATGCTGGGCCATGGTATGGAAGCCTGGGGTCTGCCCAACAGCCCTGTAGCAGGGAAGCATCCAGGAGAATCTGAAGTTTTTAGGCTGAAGTAAAAATGGGTTTACTGGAGGAACTAAAGAGTCCCAGGTCCCAGGTCGCCCTACAGGAATCATGTGGGTCTGTGGCCAGAGGGAAGGGACTACCAGGCCCTTGTCTACAGAGGCCACACACCCAGCTGATGCACAGACTCTGCCACTCCAGCATTGTACCCAGATGTATATTGGGACATTATGGCCCTGTGTGGGACATGGACTTTCCTAAGTGCAGACAAGGGTTGTGGAGGCAAAGGAGAGGGCATTGGCTGTCCAGCATGGCCCATGTCATCCAAGGACATTTCCTGGGTAGTCAGTGGAGACATGATTAAGAGAGAGGTCAGAGAGGCACAGTATAGCTAGTCTCAACAAGGAAGGACCATGAGCCATGAGAGCTGGCATCTCCAGAAGCCAGCAAAGGGGAGTGGAGGGTCCCATCCGCAGCTACAGAAGGAACAGCCATAGTTTTAACTTCAGCCCAGCACAACCTGCTCAGCCTCGGCTGTCCAGTGCTGCTCCCCTTCATCACTGCAGCCACAGGACACACACACACACACACACACACACACACACACACACACACACACACACACAGTGGTAGTGATGGAGGGGCAGCGTGGAACACACTGGCCCTCGTAGTGGGCAGGACCTACCACTAGCAGCTGCAGCCCACGAGATAATCTCAGCCAACCACTGTCTGAACCATCATGCTGAGAATGAATACACAGCCATGCCCAGGGACTGGAGATGCAGGGTGGGGGACCCACGGCCTACAGCCACAGGCCAGAGAACCCCAGCTCCATCCATCCTCCACACAACCCTGTGCCCCAGCCAGCTGTGCAGAAGGCAGGTGTTATCTCCAGGAACAGCCTGGGAGCTAAACCACACCTTTGCAGGGATCCAACGAGGCCAAAACGTGATTGCTCACCCACAGCTGCTGCCTGACCTTTGCCTCTGCCTCCCACCTAGGACCAGCCAGAGAGAAAAAAAACGGCCTCTAACCTGTCACTCAAACATCTGCCTCCAGTTGGCGCTTCGGCTTACCCAGGCTGGTAGCCTCCATGGGATTCTCTCCCTCTTTCCTTTTCCTCGGGGCTCTTCCCCGCTCTGTGACCCATGCCACTCTGATGTCACCCCAGTGACAGTGGCGGCCCCTCAGCAGCAGCGTGGTGCAGTCCACAGCTCTTGCTGTCACCATGCAGCCAGTCTCTCTTCATCCCCACAACCTCCCAGCACCTTGACCTATCACACTTGCTCCCTAGGGTCCCTTCACTACTGAACTGGACCAGAAATGCCCATCCATACTGTAGAATGCTGGCGGAGGGGGGGGGGGGCAGAGAGCCAGGGCCTCTGGCTCAGCTGGACCTTGGGAGCCTCAGTGTGGCCAGGCCTTTCAGCTAGGGATAAGAAGCTGAACTGGAGTCTGTCAGTGCTCACAGCTGTGCATGGCCGGGCTACAGGGAGTCTTTGTAGGTGACGTCCTTGTGAGTCACCCTGGTCCTGTGTGGCTCAGAGATACAGGGTGGGGTGGCTCTCCAGAACTTTTATGTCCACTCAGTTTGGGATACAAAGGACAATGGACAGCATCTTTGCCTGGCCAGACAAGGCAGAGATTATATGGCCTGAATCTGGCTCAAGGCCAGAGTGAGCAAGAAGTCATTTTCAGATTTGGGGGCCCTGTGGGCTGTGGGGTGAGCTGGCTTGGGATACAGTCTCAGCGCTGCCTCTTGTGGGGTTGTGACTTTGAAAGAGTTCCTGTCCACCCCACTCCACCCCCCACCCCCACCCCGCCTTCTATCTGCCTTTCCATCTGTCCTGCATAATCCACCCACCCTCTGACTTCGATCTGTCCTTCCATCTGTCCTTTCCATCCACCCACCCTCTGCTCACATCCCCTGGTCCTGGGGGAAACCAGGATCAAGGGCAAAAGGATTTGCTTAGCAACCAGCCCAGCAAACACTGAAGAGTTCCACAACAATGACCACCTCGGTTTCAGGAATATGGGGGGGGCTGGGTGTAGCCGGGTAGCACAGCACTTGCCTAGCATGCAAAGGCCCTGAGTTTCATCCCCAGCACCAGTTCCCAAGTTACTGGAAACGCATCTGGTTTGAGGGAAGAGCTATATTAAGAGTGTGGATTTGCTGGCCAGATCCCACTCTGCCCACTAAAGCTGCCTGGAGCTGTGGGTCTGGTAGTGGTGCTGCCCTCTGGTGGTCAGAGGAAGAGCTGAGCCATAAATGGGCCTCCCAAGAGAGGGATGCCAGGAAAACCCTGCTAGCTTCCCTCTGGGCTGGTCAAGTGGTTGCAGATTTCACATGTGCACCTTTTGCCCCTAGTGGGATTCAGTCCTAGAGTCTGAGGCGTTTGTGGGATAGCAAGGGCCAAGTGTACCCATGGAGAGGTAATAGCAAGCCTGCCCAGCCTGCTTGCTTCTTTTTCCCCGTTCCTGTCAGTGCTTCCCAGGGGGGACTGCGCTTCTCACAGCAGCAGGTGGAATCATGCCATCTCCAGCTACTTGAGATTCTGAGACAAGACAGAGTCAGGCAGGCAGGAGAGTGTTGGCTAAGCAGAGTCCCCAACTGTCCTACACTGCATTGGGCATCTATGGGTGGGGGGGACAGGGAGCTGAATGCTGGCAGAGGAGGAGTACTCCGTATTCAGGGGTTTGGTGTGGTTCATCCAGTGACCCCGCTTCCCTAAAACCACTCCAAATATAGAAATGCCCAAAGCAAGGCTGAACAAGCTGTCCTTGAAGGTCAAAGACAGTCTGGCAGCCAGGGGCACACAACTGCTAAGAAAAAGCAATCTTTCCAACTAATAAATTACCCAAACAAAGCCAACAGAGACCCAGGCGCCTCTGAGGCAGACATCTCCTGTTCTCCTTGCTTGGCTTGGGCTGGGCGGGGCACAGACTCCCCCTTCCCTGGCTCCAGACACTGTGAAGTAAGTCACCAGGGAACACAACAGTGTAGCTTGCTGCCTTCTTTTCAACATCCTGCTTAGCTTCAGACCTACTGGGTGCAAAGGCATCTGTTCAGCCCTCCTGACACCCCTGTGAAGCCAGCATGGTGCTTACCTCACAGGGGGGAACTTGAAGCCAAAAGTGGCTAAATGAGCCAAGGTCAGTCATGCCAAGGCTTGGAAACACCAATCAGGAGCGGGGCAGGGGAGCCTGTCTGCACAGTGCCATCCTGAGGCTCATACGAGGGCCCATGATCCAGGGGACCCAGGATTTTTTTTTATTTTTTTTAATGTTTTTGTTGAGTCCAAATCATGCCATAGTTGCTTATCCCGGTGACTTTAGCTGGGGACGTGCCTGGGATCTGACTATGTCTGTCCCGTCAGAGGGCCCCTCTCTGGGCTGCATTTGGGAGAGAAGACATCACATAAGACCTGGAAACCCGCATCCTGTTCCACCAGGGCCTGATTTGGGAGGAAGGGGCTTCACAGGACTGAAGGCGGCTCCCAGGAGGCTGTTCTAGGGCCTGGGGTTGGCAGGGTCCAGGAGTGGGACCCACAGGCTACTTGGTCCGAGGTGAAGCACCCACTGCATCTTCCAGAAGGGCAGCTGACTAGGCATCCGCACTCATGGCTTCATCAGATGCCAGATTCATTTCTAGGCATCTATGCTCACTTTTCAGTGCCTGCCAATCTCCGGTGTCCCCTGCCACCCACAGCTCTACTTTACAGGGTCACAGCTGGTGGCTTCTTCTGAGCCTTCTTGTCATTCCTGAACACAGGCTCCTTGGAGCCTGGGCTGAAGGCCTTTCAGTCTCCACCACCTCCTTAAGAGCAAACTCCTGTGCCCCTGCCTCCAGAAAGTCCTCCAGGATTTCCTCCAGGCCTTCACATCTGACTGCATGTGGCAGGCACCCGGGCATGGCACCTGCGCCTGCGTACTAGAGAGTCACTGCCATCTGTCTGTCAACTGCCCCAGGCAGGGAAGGCCGACAGGTGACCATGCCTCTTAACACTCGTTGGTGGCAAGCCGAGTGAGAGTCATCACAGCCTCTGAGGCCCTGACTCAAAGCCTGTCATGATGGACTTGAGGGATTGAGAGGAGGCAGAAGTCTTTTGTATGCCTCCAGGAGGGGCTTGGAGAAACTCTTGGGCATAGTAGGTGACTTCGCATTAAGCAGAACTGGATGCTGATCCCTGAAGAGCTATGGAGGGACATTAAACACATGTCACCAAGGGAAAGCAGCCAATCTGGAAATGCTGCAGCCCATGATCTCCACTATGGCTTTCTGGAAAAGGCAAACCTGGTGACAGCTGGTGAGTGGCTGCTGGGTGAGATGGTGCACGACGCCTCTAATGCAAGCACTTGAGGCACACGCAAGGCGATCTCCGTGAGTTCAAGATCAACCTGGTCTGTATATAGCCAGTTTAGGGTTGAGAGAGAGGAATGAACTGGGGAACTCTGAGAGTCCTCTGATGACACTGGAATGGTGGAGGCTGTCTTTGCATCTGTCCAAACCCACAGAGCCCACAAAACTAGCGTGGACCCTGATGCAGCCATGGACTTGTTAATGGTGCCCGTCAACGCTGTCCCAGCAAACCTAATGTTCACATTACAGCATTGCAAGATGTGACAATGGGAAACAGCCATGCTGGGAACCCTGCCCTTTCTGTCAGTCAAAAGAAACTGCTACACCCAATACCTAAACACAAATGTGCAGGATAATTTCTAAATCGGCTCTAATAGGTGGTTAACAATCTCTTACTGTGATAATAACAGAAAGCGTCAACTCAAGTGGTAGGGATCAGTCACACCAGGCTGTGACTACTTATACTTAAGCCCTGTGACAATGAGCCCTCAGCACCAGGGAGCCTTGGTGGGGTAAAGAAAACAGGTCTCAGGGACCATCGACTCTGACGCCATCTGTGGGGACAGCAACCATAGGAATTCACTGCAATCCACACCTCTTGTCCCCGCAGCTGGGCTCAGGCTGGGCACCTGCCTCAGAGCCTGGAGGACCCCAGACGGAACCACTGCAGGGATGGCTGCATGGTATTGGAGAAACCGCCAGGCTCTCAAAGCTTGTCTTTACACCTTCAAATTGGAGCTAGTCTAAGGAGGAGTTCTGAAGGTCCCACTGAGGAAGGACCCTGTGTTGTCTGACAGGGGTGGCAGCTGGGAACAGAGCTCCCTCCTGGGCTCAGAGGCCAGAGTTGCCATAGGCTGGGTCTGGGAGGGGCTATAGAAAGGGGAAAACCATCTCCCAAGGCACTGCAACGTCTGCAGCAGGGCCCACACACATTCCTTGAAAGGCTAGAGTGAACATTCTAGGTTCTGAACGCCCTGAAGTCCCTTATCGTCAAACCTGGAGGTGGCACCATGGGTCACATGTGTGTATGTTTACTCCAGCCCCTCCAACATGATCCCAGCCAAGCAGGGCTGGTGTCTAAAAGCTCCGCCTCGCCATCCCCGTCCCAGAGTCCTCGGCCCATCCTTCCATGATCTAAGTCATTGGGAACTCAACAAAGAACTGTCGACTTCCCTGAGTAAGTCAGGACCGCAGGGCCAATGCTGTGACCCTGGGGACATCAGCAGCACCTCCCTCTTCCTCCCTTCAGTCCCCTGACCAACACTTCAGACCCTATCCTGTGCAATGAACTACACTGGGCCTTGGAAGACCACAGTGAGAAAGACCAAAGGTCCTGGCCCTGGACATGCTCCAGTGTGGACCCCACCTCACCAGAAATGGCCAAACACCTCATACAGAAAAGGAGGTTGCTGGTCGGTGGTGGCGCATGCCTTTAATCCCAGCACTCGGGAGGCAGAGCCAGGCGGATCTCTGCGAGTTCGAGGCCAGCCTAGGCTACCAAGTGAGTTCCAGGAAAGGCGCAAAGCTACACAGAGAAACCCTGTCTCGAAAAACCAAAAAAAAAAAAAAAAAGAAAAGGAGGTGGAGGCTGGGGGTGGTCCCAGCTAGGAGAAGGACTCAGTGTGGGTCCGATGCTGGTCTGGAAATTACTAGCAGAGACAGATATTCCAGCCTAACACCACATGCGCACGTGGCGGGAGGGGACCACCACATCAGGCGCATGAGCTGTGGAGCAATCAACCTGCTGTCTCACCACCTGGATGGCCATGCTGAAATCCCTGAGCCTTTTAAATGATCTATTCCCCCTCGTGGCCTGACCCCCATACTTTGTTCCATCCTCGTCTCAGCACCAGTGGTCCCTGAACCCCTGAACAGGGGCTGTGACCTGGCCGGAGGCCAGAAGCCTGTGTTGATTATATTTTCTATTTCCCAGGGTAGGAAGAGGGGTAGATGAGGTGGGTGAGCCCAGGCGAGGGTTCTTAATGGCTGTCACACTCTAGCAGCCAAGGTAGCTTTGGAGAGCCTTCCAGCTGCTGTGTGTATTACACCAACAGCTGGTGCAGGGTTTCTGAATTTTCTGTGTTCTAAAGATGTGAAGCAAGTTTTTGGTGACCAGGCATTTGCTTGGTCCCATGGCTCTGGTTCATCCACTGAGAGTGATGGGATGTCCATCTTCCCCTTTCGGATAGATGGTTCTGTGACAATGACCAGGGAGGACACTCTAGGTGGATGGTAAACACAGCAGCATGGTGAACCTGCAGTGGGTGGAAAGGCCTCTGAAAGTGACATGGGCCGGAGGCTCCGGAGCTGGGCAGTACCTCCTGGAACAGAAGCAAGTACACTTTCCATGCTGGTCTGGACCACTGCATGGCCCTGTGGGTGGCTGTCCTCAACTGTCCTATCTGTGCCCACCCCATTTCTGCCACCATACCCATGTCCTTCCAGGGGCATGTGATGCCAACCAGTGTCCCAGGGCCTTGGGGACTCTGAAGGAGGCTTGAACACACCCAAATCCATGACAACCTGCAGAAGGCAGCTTAATCTGTGTTGCAGGACATGAACAGCACGCCACCATTGTGTGTGGATGCTCAAGGATGGGGTAAGGAGTGTGCAAGGTCTCTGGCAATTGTAACAAATCTCCCAGGTTGTAGGGGGAGAGGGAAGCCCTGAGCATGAGAAGTCCTGAGTGAATCTGTATTGTTAACATAGGCACAGCCATGCCAGGGACCAATGCCTCAGCCCCAGGGAAAACGGCAGAACCTTCCCCTCCTGGTCCAAGTGAAAATGTCGATAGTGTGTGCAGAAAATGTCCACCATAGCTTTCTATCCCCCAGATACTTACAGCCTGGAAACTGCTCCCTACAGAGACTCCTCCTTTGAGATTAGCTGAAGTCTGCCTCCTGGTTCATCCATGCATAATAACCCTGCCTCTCCAACTCTACGTAATAAACATGCTGAGCTTCTGGGGAGCTGAGATTTCTCCATGAGAAAGTTCAGCCCACTTGAACCCAGCATTTCTGTCTGTCCATGTGTCTGTCTTTTCTTCAAGTCAAGTCACTGGGAACTGTGCCAGGATTCTGTACCAGGGCCATCTGTGGCTGGATGTGTCCCTAAGACACATGATGAGCAAACACAAGACCTAGGTGCTGCTTCACTGAAAAGGGTTTGGGCTCCCCAGAAGATTTAGGGTACTGGATTCATACCCTACGCTTCCCTGCCCTAATGAAATAATTCCTAGAAGTCAGTAGAGCTCCAATAGCTGTCTGCCAGCCACGCACAGCTGGGTTCCATAACGACAATGCCCAGGGTCCACACAGCATCGTTACAGTCCTCCAACCATGGTATCCCCATCCCTTGTCCACAGCAGCCGCACTCAGGCCAGCCCCCTGCAGCAGATCCTCCCACCTTCACACACCATGGAGCTACACACAAACGACCCCATGCACCCACTGTCTCCACCCACTCAGTCTCCCCCAACAGCCCTATTGCAGATGCCCTTCCCAGCCGCCCACACCCGGATCTCAGCCTCCAGCCTCCAGGACTACGGGGCCGCACACCAGTGTTTCCTGAGTCACCCTGTCTGTAGCACCTTGTGGCAGAGCCACAGGAATCATACACACCACCTGTGGGATGGGCAACATTGGAAGTAGCAGAGCCAAAGGCACCCTTGTGACCCACCCACTGTCACTCATGGGAATGTCCACATGATGTTGGCTACACAGCGCTGGCCCATGATAGGGGTTGATGGGGAGGGAGGGAGGAGATAATGGAGACTGTCTTTTCCAGAGGCAAGATCTGGGAAGAACACAGCTGAGACGCAGCCTCAGATGCTCCAGCTGACCGTGGCTTCCAGTGAACACTGACTTCAGTAAGGCCTGACTCTTGCAGCCTCAAGCATTTTGATCAACATTGCCAGCCACCCTTATCCCTGCAGGATGGCATTTCATCGCCAGACGAATCAGCCTTTCAGGACCAAGGGCACCTGCTCTTACGGTAGCATGCAGACTGTCAGGGACATATGGGCATCTGCCCCCACCCAGCTCATCAGTGTCCAAGCCATGCAGAAAGTCTGTGGTGGCTTCTGCCCAGTGTGTCCCATTGTCACACCACCTTGTGCTTCAGCAGCAGCAGCAGCAGCAGATGCCCACAGATGCTCCTCAAATCTAATAGGAAACAGGAAGTGCCTCTGGGGCAATCAATCATCTCCTAACAGCCAGGCCCAGTCCTGGGTCATTCTACCACAACCTAGCCCAGGGCTGCCGACATCTGATTAAACCAGCTCTGTTTCCCCAGATGGGTTTATTCTAGAGTGGGACCTGCCAACAGGTATATCCTGGCTATAATTCAGTTGCCCCCAACTCCCCACTAGGCCTCTGTAGATGGGTGACTAGTGGACACCACCCAGCCTGGTGGGTATAGTAGAGCAACTGTAAGCCTTCATGCAGTCCAAAGGGTCCTGGAAGCCTTGACTTTGAGTCCAACACAAAGTGATGAGGGCATAAGGGGCCCCAACCCAGGGTGTACCTGAATCCATAGCACTAAAATCATCAGCTCAGGGTTAGAGAGGTAACTCAGTTGATTGAGCGCTCCGCTAATATGCATGAATCCCTGGGTACGACCCCCAGCACTGCATAAATCGGGTGTGGTGCATGCACCTGTAAATCCTCGCATTCAGGAGGATCAGGAGTTCTAGGTCACCTTCTGATACATGGCAAGTTTGAGGCCAGCCTGGTCTACATGAGAACTGGTGTATAAACAAATAAATGCACTGGATTGGAGCAAAGTGGTGCAGGCTCGTTCAGGTCATGTGATGACACCCCAGTTTCCAAATGTGCCTGCTAGGTGTGAGCACTCAGTTGGCATTCAACTTGGCTTGCCACCAACTAGTAGTGTTAAGAGGCATTGTCACCTATAGGCCATCTAAGGGATATAACGCTCAGAGGGGTTCTGCGACCCAGCAAGGCCATACAGCATAAGACAAGCCGGCAGGGGTGGGCCTTGGTGCCTCCCTGAGGAAGGAGCTGATGCCCTGTTCCTCTGGCTCCTTCCCCTTGACCCCTTGGCTCTTCTCATGTCCTCCTCAGTGGGTCCAAGGAAGGCCGGTGTTGGGAAGGCATTTCCTGAACAACTAATTAAAGCTGAGATCGGAACTGCTGGCTGGGAACCTGGAAAGCTGACCCATCACCGGGCTGAGGTTGTGACAGGCCATGCCTAAGAAGCAGGCTTCCGGGCAACTTGCTCATGCCAGCAGGGTCCAGTCACAGCACACGGGGCTGATAAAGGGTGGACAGGCTGCGCCAACACTCCATCAGAGTCTGCCAGCCTGACCAGTCCTGGCCAGGCCAGTTTCCGGAGACACAGAGACAAAAATACCTTGTAATTACATGAGTTCACTATTGTTAGATACCCAAAGAGCAGCAAGAGTCGAGGGGCATGACTTCCTGTTAATGGCCATTCTGATTCTAGCTGCCATAGTACGGTGAGAATACACAGTAATGTCCTCTCCTGATGTAGAAGCCATACCCGTCCTGGCCTTCACAGTCAATGTTCAGAGTGCCCGCAGAGCTCTGAGGAAGGGATTTATGCAGCCCAAATTGCTTCAGGACATGGTCTCTTCTCAGCTGGCTCCTAAGTTCCACTTTCACCTCCAAACCTGGGGGTCCCCAACCTCTTATTTTTGACATCCTGGTGGAGGTGAGGCGCTACCTCCTTTTGATTGGCCTGTCCCTGTTTGGCAATGTTAAATATGTTCAGATGTCTTCCTTGGAGACACAGGCTTCTCCGCCCAGCTTTGAGCTGCCTGTCAAGCTGTGACTGTTTTGAGAGCCGTGTATCTACTCCGGCCACAAGTTTCCCACCATACCTGTGACCGGAGGGTCCCCTGTCATCCTCCAAACCGCACCTCACTTCTTCATAACGCTCTTTGCAGCACAAAGGGTTTCAGCTCTGATGAAACCTGATTTCTCTGGTTTTGTCTTCCGTAGTTCATGTTCTTGGAGTCATTTCTAAGAAACTTGTCCAATCCAAGATAATGAATATTTATCCTGGTTTTTTATCTTAGCCTTTACATTTCAGCTCTTTCTATAATTTTCCATAAATAGAACAGCATCTACCCTGCCACCGAGTGCCTCGGCAGATGCCAGCTCTCCGCAGTCTTCTCCCGGATGCTTCCTCTGAGGAGCAGCGGTGTGGTTTGCAGTTGTCCTGGAGTGGGATGTGGTGCTGTGTTCTTGCTATTACTGTCTGCTCTTTGCCATGGGTGAGCCAAAGGCATCGGCTCCCCACTGAGGAGACAGCCATTTAGGAAATAAATGGACATGTGCATATGTCCCCAGCTCCAGCATCCACAGTATCTCCAGAATATCAGGGAAATAAGGGGCTAAGGACCCAGCCACCAGCCCTAATCCAGCCAGACTGAGGCCAGCAGTGAGCACTCCTTCCTCAGGCATCTAGTGAGTAGCCACTGCTCTTCCTTTTGGGGGTACAATATTGTGCAAAAATGACTTTATGTCATCTTGGCAT
Organism: Peromyscus maniculatus bairdii; assembly: GCF_049852395.1. Lineage (NCBI taxonomy): Eukaryota > Metazoa > Chordata > Mammalia > Rodentia > Cricetidae > Peromyscus > Peromyscus maniculatus. Next base: position 3,140,162 of record NC_134861.1, read on the forward strand.
AAGCTAGAGTTATCTGAAAGGAAGGAACCTCAATTGAGAAAATGCGTCCATAGATCAGACTGTAGGGCATTTTCTTAATTGGCAATTGATAGAGGAGGGCCCAGCCCATTGTGGGTAGTGTCATCCCTGGGCTGGTGGTTCTGGGTTCTATAAGAAAACAGGCTGATAGCCGGGTGGTGGTGGTGCACACCTTTAATCCCAGTACTCAGGAGGCAGAGGCAGGCAGATCTCTGTGAGTTCAAGGACAGCCTGGGCTACAGAGTGGGCTGGAGGAAAGGTGCAAAAGCTACACAGAGAAACCCTGTCTCAAACCCCCCCCCCCAAAAAAAAAGAAAAGAAAGGAAGGAAAGAAAGAAGGAATGAAGGAAGAAAGGAACGAAGGAAGGAAGAAGGAAGGAAAGAAGGAAGGAAAGAAAAAAGAAAGAAAGCAGGCTGAGCAAGCCATGGGGAACAAGCCAGTAAGCAGCACCCATCCATGGCCTCTGCATCAGCTCCTGCCTCCAGGTTCTGACTTCCTGATGATAAACAGTGCTGTGGAAGTGAAAACTAAATAAGCTCTTTCTTTTCCAACTTGCTTTGTGGTCATGGTGTTCCGTTGAAGCAATAGAAACCCTAAGATGAATGTCAAGTGTGTGTTGTTTGTACCGATATTCAGGGAACAAGGATGTGGGCTATGGTCCTTGCTGCTGGAAAGACCCTGCTGGTCAGGCAGAGATGCCAGAGAGGGATACCTGGATCCTACTCCCTAGAGACCTGCTAGGCATGATGCCTCGTTCTGATGGCAGCATTGTGAGTAGAGGCAGAAGCCTGGCCAGAGCTGGCTACCCTGAAAGCCTGTACAACCCTGGGCCATCTCAGTCCTCTGCTCTGGGTCCAGCTCCTTAGCCATCACCCCTCTCTCTGGGCCCCCAGACCTGTCCCATGCTCACCCTGCAGGCCATCCTACCAACACACAGCCTCCTAGACTTTATGCTCTTATCTCAGGGGCATAGCATGCCACATTCTCCATGCCCATACCAGAAGAAGGGACATTCGTATTATATTCCTTATTGACTGGCTCCCTTGGTGTAATTGTCAATACAGTGGGGCCTGTATACTATAGGACAGTCACAGTGGCCCTTGACCCCTCCTCCCACATACTAGCTATCCCTTCACCAGCTGTGACCATCACAATTGCTTCCAGACATTGCTAAATGTCCCCTGGGGAACGGCAAGACCCCTTTCAAAGCCTGTTTTAAAGAAAAAAATGAATGAGAGGAGACCAAAGTGGAAGAAGGAGGGAGCAGGCACAGAGAGCCCACTGCCCAGCAATTCCACCCCAAACATAGGCCAGAGGCGCTGGAGTCCAGTCCCTGCTGGCCTTCCTTCCTGTGAGCCTCAGTTTCTTCATCTATAATATAGGGTCACGCCCCTAACCCCACACACTGTTTGTGAAAGTCCCCGAAGTCTATATATGATTGACACCTCTAGGTGGTGGTTTTCACCATAATGACATGACACCAAGCTGGATAGCACCACCTTCTCTTGGGCTCCACCCTCCAAGCTCAACCATGGGCCTCAAGATTTTTCCTTCTAGCTAGAAGCTGAGTCCTCCTCCCTGGCTGGCTGGTGTGAACACAAAGCTATTCTAAGCTTTACCTGACCCTCCTCCAGGCATCCCCATGGAGAGGCCTCCTCCCGAAGTACCAGTAGCTCTTCTTCCAAGGCTGGGCTCGGCAGTGTGGAGGCTTCAGGTGGCAGCTGGGAGAGTGGAGAGCCTCTCTGGCCTTTGTGGCTGACACATCTCCCAATGACATGCCAGAGAGTCACGTGGCAACAACCACCCCCAAGGCCAAGGCAGGGCAGGGCCAAGCCCTTCCTGGAACACTGAAATAGCATCCTGCCACACTGCTGCTCCAGAGATGCACCTGTTTCCCAGCATCCGGAAAGGGAGCTCTGACAAGGCACTGGCAGGGTGGTACCACTGCTAGCCTCCAGGTTTGTGCCAGGGGCAGTGAGCTTACAACCCTCCTTGGGGATCCATGTAGTAGGGGGTCACAGCCTGAACCAGTGTTCCCAGATGCCCTAACAGCACCACCAAGGGGCATACATGAATGTTTACAGCCCTGCCTTCCAGAGCTATTGGACTGTTGAGAGATAGGGAATGCCAAGTGGAAAAAGAAATACCTTAGGCATAGTGAGGCTGGCCTCTGGTGCCCTGCATACAAGGAATGCCAAGTGGAAAGAGTGATACCCTGGGCATGGTGAGGCCAGTGCCCTGTGGACAGGCTATCCCAGGGATGCTACAGGATAAGCTGGGCCTGCCCATCATCCCCACATGCCTGGTGCTCACTGATCTAAATGATGTAAAGGTCCCACGATCTGATATTCACTTTCTATCCTCTGTCTGCATCTCCTCCAATCATAGGAATAACTGCCAGTGGCTGATGGCCTTGGAACAGGAACAGCAGCACAGGGAGGGGAAGGAGGCAAAGGTTACCACGGGTCACCTTCCTGTGGAGTCTGGGCCCTGGGGAATCGGTGCTGCCCACCCCTGGGGGTAGCGATGAGACCCTGAAGGAGAGGCTTCGAGGAAAGAGAAGGAAGAGAGGAGAGAAAGAAATCCCCCAGCCTTAGAGCTGAGTTTTGGCTGTGGGTGGAGTTATGTCTCCGCATCCTGCCCCGTGTACCTTGGTGTTGGAGGGAACAGGGGGCGGTGGGCTAGCATCCCTCTGGAAGATGGACCACAGCTCTAGCTTCCTGGAAGATTCCCCAGCCCCAGCTTTCTGAGCCGGACAACAGAAGGTATGGCATGGACCACAGAGCATCTTTTTAAGCCTCCCGTGTGCTGAAGCCCCATGTCTCAGTCAGGTACTCTGCTCACCAGTGGAGTGATGGGGCCCCTGGAGTGGACAGCGACCGCATCATCAGCCTTCCCTACCAGCTGCAGCACCATCTCCCTGCTGATCCATTCTCAGTGGTAAGACTGGGCAAGAGAAGCCCCACCTCCAACCAATTGGCTTATGCTAATGTGCAATCTGCAGACACCATCCTGAGGGACATGTTTGCTTGAGGGATGAGGGACCTTGGCCTGGGCTTTGGGGAAGAATACTCCCCTATCCCAGATCCTCTAGGATGTGCTCCATTTTCTTCCCGAGGATTTGGGATGGGGATGTGAGGGAGAGGTGCTGAGATACCACTCCTGCCCTCCATGGAACCTTCTGTGCTAATGCAGAAGGTCTCAGAGAGACAGAGCTGTAGTCCCAAAACCTCTAAGCCCTGAGGGTGAGGAGAGGGGCCAGAACCTCTTGCACTGTGTCCTCTGTCATTGGCTAGTGGCTTCCAAACTGCTCATATAAATGGCCCTGTACACTGCAAACAGCACACACACACACACACACACACACACACACACACACACACACACACACATTTACCTGCAGTGCATGGAGTTCACCCCTCTAGAATCCACAGCCTCTCACCATTAGAAGTATTTTCCTGTCCCATGACTCTGTACGAGCAAGTTCATGTGGTTGGTCTGGACTGTGGCTCATGGACAGAAGTGACCACGTGACCCATTCCCCTTCCAAACCTGAGCAAGCAAGCCTGGTGCAAGCCTGGTTCCCCCTGCTGTGCCTCTGCTACTGTGGCAAGACATGAGAGGCGGCCTGTGGGCCCAGGAGGAAGGTGAGTAAAAAAACAGGTCCCACCACACCCAGCGAGGACGGCTCATCTACAACCCACCGCAGACCCTCACCAAGTGATAAGAACTCACTGTTGGGGCTGGAGAAGTGTCTCATCAGTTTAGAGCACTGGCTGTTCTTATAGATTGCCTGGATTGGGTTCCCAGCACCCACATGGTAGCTCAAAGCCATCTGTAACTCTAGTTTCAGGGTATCCAACACCCTCTTCTGACTTTGTGGTCACCAGGCGTATACATGGTACACATACATGCAAGCAAAACACTCATACACATAAAGTAAATATCTTGTTTGTTTGTTTGTTTTTTGTTTTTGTTTTTCGAGACAAGGTTTCTCTGTGTAGCTTTGGAGCCGGTCCTAGATCTCGCTCTGTAGACCAGGCTGACTTTGAACTCACAGAGATCCGCCTGGCTCTGTCTCCCGAGTGCAGGAATTAAAGGCATGTGCCATCACTGCCCAGCTATCTTTTTCTTTTTAAAAAATGTGTTGTCAGTGAATGCCTGTGACCTTGGGCTGTTCTGCTGTGAGTATATTACATATATGTTTGTCCTGGGTCATCCAGGACAAACCACTGCAGACTAGGTACTTACTATAACAGTTCTAGGGACCAGAGGCCAAGTGAGGGGTCATGGGGAAGCTCAGGTGTGGCCAGGGCCAAGCTTCTCTGGACACTCAAGGAGAGATTCCATCCTCGCCTCCCAGCTGCTGGGCCTGCCTGACTCTCGTCTCTGCCTTTGGGGTGATTTTCCTTCCTTGCCGGGGGGGGGGGTGGGGGGGTGGGGGTGGGGGGGGGTGGGGGGGGTGGGGGGGGTGGGGGGGGGGTGGGGGGGTGGGGGGGGGTGGGGGGGGGTGTAAATCTACGCTCTTCTTTCTTGTAAAACTGTCTGTGACAGCACTGGGGGAGCTCTGTCTCATGATCCTGGGCAGTCTCCTGTCTTAGCATTCTTAACATAATCCCACCTGTAATACTCCTGTTTTCCAACTAAGGTGACAATTGCAGGTGGCCCGGCTTGTTGTTTCTTTGTTGTTTTAGGGTTTTTTGTTTTGTTTTTTTTTTCCCCTCAGTCTCCCATACTTAGTAATGAATTGGCTCACACTTGTCCTGATTGTGAGAGATGCGCTCTGCCATTTCCTATTCAGTCCAACTTCTTATGTAAAGCGTGCTGCTGCGACCCACTAAACTGATTTCATGCGGGAGAACGGGTCGCCACCTGCGGTGCAGAACATTCTATCCCAACCCCCACAGCTGTCCTGGAAGGAGGTGGGGACACAGCCCGAAAAGCAAGATTTCAAGGGAAGAAGTGAGCTGTTTACATAAACCCACGGTAGAACCCCCACCCCAACCCACCCGACACGGGCTCATGCCAGATCCCAAGGCTGTGCAGCCTGTGCCCCAACAACACATAGGTGCCATCTCAGACCCACGGGAGCCTGGAGGTTTCTGGGACAGAGGCATTTGCTGGAGGAAACAAAGGTTTGGGTATCATGGTGCAGCTCATCCAGCTCACCTCTCTCTGGAGCTCTACTGATGGTTTGGGAAGTGCCCCACCCTCGGGAGCCCTTATTCTCTTTTCCAGGCACCCACCACAACTTGACACTCCAGCGTCATGATTTCCACTGATCAAGGCAGTATCTGTGGTTGAGATTACAGCTGAGAATCCATGATCCAAAATGCCTGGGACCACCAGTGTCTCTGATTTCTAACTTCTGAAAGCTCTCAGACTTCCGGAAGTGCTCCTGACCTCAGGAGATTTGCACATGCATAATGGAATTGAAGGGACCCTGGCCCGAACCTCAGATTCATTTACCTCATGTTGATCTTCTGCAGTCTGAAGGTGACTTGACATCATATTTTAAATAATTCTGTGCACAAAAATGAAGATTTTTGCAGTTGGAATTTTCCATTTGTGGCATTGTGCTGGAGCACTCAAAGTTCAGAGTTTGGAGCATTTGTATTTTCAGCTGAGCGATTCTCCAACTGGACCAACATCTTCACTTTTGAATGTGGCTTAAAACAAGTAAACTCGGGAACCAGAAACACTTACGACATGGCAGAGATTTTTCAATGTGACTTTCAAGTAAATAGGACATCAGTGGCTCCTCATGGACATACACACTCAGAATCAGAGGGGCCTGAGGCCTTGCCTAGGTGCTGGTAAGGAATGTCAGCCCCGCTCTCTCAAGTACAGGCGCCCCCCCCGCCCCCCCGCCCCCCCCCCCGCCCCCCCCCCGTCAGCTGGATGCTGGATGCCTCCCTGGGAGACCCACATACGGTCACACCAGGAAATGGCTCACTGCTGTCTGCTCAGTCAATGCAGCAAACCTCATCCTCACCCGGACGCCTCAGTTCTGCCACTTCGTTCTCCTACCCAGCAAGCTGTGACCTTTCCTTGGACCTTTCTGTGCACCTGTAAATGAGGGCTGCGTCCCACTTGGGGTACAGGAGGTTGAGGAAAAGATATGCTGGGACATGACTGGCCCTCAGGGCAGGCCTTTTCTGTCTGTTCCTGTCAATATTCAGGCCAACTGGCACAAAACCCCATGAATAACAGGCATTGATTCCCCCACAGATCCAGAAGGCAGAGGCCCCAAGTTGATGGATGCCAGGACCACATGTCCTCTGGGATCCAGGGAGGGCCTTTCCCCCATCTCCTTCCTGCCTTGTTGGTCACAGGCCATCGAGCTGTCATTGGCCTGTGGCCCTACCACTCCCATGGCTGTACCATGGCCTCCTGGCTCTGTCTACCATCTGCCTTTCCTCTCCTAAGGACAGCAGTCAGACTAGATGGGGCCACCCTACTTCATGAACTCACATTGACTAGATGTCTCCAGCGGGGCAGAAGCTGGAAACTGGGCATGTCTCTGGAGCCTGTCCCTCCCTCCTGGCATCCTTCTTCCTGTTTTCATCAAGGTGACCTTCAGGCTTGGATGCACCAGAGCCAGATATCAGTACCCACACCACTCTCTCCTCACACCGTACGGGGCATCCCATTCTCTCTGCCACCACTGACTTCAATCTCTGCCCTCCTGGCCCGGGGTTCCCTGCATAAAGAGCCATCTTTGGGTGTTCACGAGCCCTCCCAGATCAAGAGGAAACCCCTCAGCTCTGCATTTTGAGAGCTCAGCATGGCCACAGCTTTCCCTCAGACCCACCCCCTTGCCTGTCCTCATGTCCCTTTGCTGTGCACACCCTGGAGGCCAGCTCCCCTGTGCTTCCCCACACCTCAAGCCATGCCACCGTGGGACAGTGCACCACACAACTCCCCTGAAGAGTAGTGCCCAGGGCACTGAAGGAATGCAGAGGTCTTGGCCACGGTGGAATACAGCCCTGAAGCCAGACAGTGGAGCTCCTGAGACAAATGTTCTCCTCTATGCAGAACACACACCTGCTCTCGGCACCCCAGGGAGGGCCTGTGGAGCTAGGCATGGTGCCACGAGCAAGGTATGCATGCTCTCATCCTACATGTCACTCACAGGCTAGGGGCGTGGCAGGTGATAGACAGGTAAGTAACCCGCCAGGCTGCTATGGTCAGTACAGTATGGAGAGGGTAGGAAGTGAGCTCCCAGCTGTTTGAAGGCACAGGGCACAGAGGCAGAGGACCTCTCCCGGGGATGACAATCACACCAACCTTCAAATGATAACAAGAAGCTAAAGAAGGCAGGGGCAGATGGTAGGGCCCCATGGCCAGGAGTCAGCAGAGGGAGGCGGAGCTGGGGCCAGCCTTGAATACAGGATAGAGGAGACTCTCATCTTGTCAATAGGTGGTCAAGGTAATGAAATGAATAACAGATCTGGAGGGCTAAGTCTACACTCCTTCTTCAGAGGCCCTCTCTCTACCACACCCTGCCTCTGAGTCCAGCAACAGCCTGCCCCAGGCAGGAAGCCATTACCCTGCTGACCCCCAGCACACACCCTTCCCAGCCCATCAGCCAGGCTAAAACCAGAAGTGACTCCTCTCTGTGTTTGACACGATGCAGTTCGCTCAGCAGCTACCATGACAACGCAGTCCACACTCCAGCTCCCTCCTGAATCAACAAGGGCAGGACAAGCAACTGGACAAAAGATAAACAAGGAATGGATGGGAAATCCACAGACACATGTAATAGGCACTCAGGACCCCAGTGCCAGGACATTGACATGCCCTCCCCCCAGACTAGGAACAGGCACTCAGGACCCTAGTACCAGGACATCGACTTGCCCCCCAGACTAGTAACAGGCACTCAGGACCCCAGTGCCAGGACATCGACATGCCCCCCCCCCAGACAGGTAACAGGCACTCAGGACCCCAGTGCCAGGACATCGACATGCTCCCCTCCCCCAGACTGGTGTCCTGCCTGGTCAGAGCACGGATGAAGCCCACAGGCCACTGGCTGCTGCACACACAGTATAATTATGCAAACTCCAAATGGGATCAGGCATCACCAGAGCCCTGGCATAAGCTCAGAGGCCAGTGCCCAGCAGGCCACTCCACATCCTGGCCCCTGGGTATGGAAAAGGGACCCTTATGCCCCTTTCTGTGTGGGTGTACACTGAGCTACTCTTGGGAAGGGTGGATTCTTGTGTGGCCATCCCACCTACAGGAATGTCCTTCCCCTTCTATCTCCAGGTGCATGCTGAGCCACGCGAGGGGATTTTCAAGGTTGCAAGGTGCACACAGGTGTGTATTGGAAGCCTGTGGGGCTCAGCTAATGCAAGCCTACAGACTCAGACCAACCTGTTGCAGGACATGCCTCAAGCAAACATCTTGACTCTTCAAGCACATCAGTAACATTAAACAAAAGAAAAACAAAACAGAAGGTAGAGAATGTTCTAGAATAAAAGACAGAGGAAGCAGAAACACAGTGGCCAGACATATGTGTGAGCCTAACTGGGACCTCCAAGGAAAAGAGGAAAACGGGTCCAAGGACACCCACGAATGACCTGTCCTGTGATGGAGGCTCGCTCCCCAGTTAATAGTTCATAATACCAAGGTGGTGGAAGCTTCTTGAGGTGAGGCCCATGGGAAATGAGTGGATCATGGGGACTCTGCCCTGGAAAGAATTGACGTACTTCTCCTGGGACTGACTAGGCCCCGTGAGATGGATGAGTTATCAGTAGACCAGGCTACTGTGACACCAGGCCATCCATTTGACCAGATGTTAATGCAGTTGACCAGCTCCTAGCTTCCTTTCTGCTTCACCACCACGCAGTGACACAGCTGGGACCCTCACCAGGTACCAGCATGATGCCTACCGCTTGACTCTCCTACCACCGGAACCATGAGCCAAAGAAGCTGCCTCTCTGTCCTGAGCAGGGAAAATCAAATGTAACAAGACATCAGCAGCTAGTGTGCCCAATGAGATGGGCTACAGAGTGTTTGCCATAATTTATTTTTACAGTTTCTCTGCATGCTTAAATTCTTTTTGCAAAAACACGTATTTTGTTCAAGCTGATGGCAAGTTGCTGGAGCAGAAGCTAATTGCACCAGAGATAAGATGGAAAGAATAGAGAGGGCCAGGCTAAGGCGGGAAAGAGGGGGACTAGTCTCCGGAAGGTCTCACTATGCATGTCTGGAGCTAACTATGTAGACCAGACTAGCCTGTAACTCACAGATACCCACCCGAGTGCTGGGACTAAAGGCATGTACCACCCAGCAGTAAAAACACAAGGACATCATGAAATTTGCAGGCAAATGGATGGAACTAGAAACTGTCATCCTGAGTGAGGTAACCCAGACTCAGAAGGACAAATACGATATATACTCACTCATCAGTGGATACTATATGTAAAGCAAAGGATAACCAGACTACAACCCACAGCTCCAGAGAAGCTAGCTGACAAGGAGGACCCTAAGAGGGACGCATGGATAGCCCTGGGAAGGGGAAATAAATGAGATCTCCTGAGTAAACTGGGGGTGAGGGGAGGCAATAGAGGGTAGGGAATTGGGGATGAGAACATAAGGAAACAGGATAGTCAAGCTGGAACAGGGATGGAGTGGGAAAGCAATGAAAGAGATACCATGATAGAGAGAGACATCATGGGATAGAGAGAAACCGTGTGCTAGGGAAGTTCCCAGGAATCCACAAGGATGACCCCAGCTAAGACTCCTAGCAATAGTGGAGAGGGTGTCTGAACTGGCTTACCCCAGTAATCAGATCAGTGAATACCCCAACTGTCACCATAGAGCCTTTCTCCAGTAACTGATGGAAGCAGATATAGAGATCCAAGCACCAGGCTGAGCTCCAGGAGTCCAATCGAAGAAAGGGAAGAGGGATTCTACGAGCGAGGGGCATCAAGATCATGATGGGAAAATCTACAACAGAGACAACTGAACCAAGCTAGTGGGAACTCATGAACTGTAGACCAACAGCTGTGGAGCCTGCCTGGGACTGGACTAGACCCTCTGCATAAGTGAAACAGTTGTGTGGCTTGGTCTGTTTAAGGGGCCCCTGGCAGTGGGATCAGGATCTGTCTCTGGTCCATGAGCTGACTTTCTAGAGCCCATTACCTATGGTGGGACACTTGCACAGCCTTGATGCAGGGGGAGGGGCTTGGACCTGCCTCAACTGAACGTACCAGGCTTTGCTGACTCCCCATAGAAGGCCTTACCTTTTCGGAGAAGGGGATGGGGAGTGGGTTGGAGGGAGGGGGAGTTTGCAGGGAGCAGGAGGAGGAATGAGAGGGGACTCTGTGGTCCATATGTAAAAGGAACAAAAATTTTCTTAATAAAGAAAAAAAAAGGCATGTACCATCATGCCCAATGGGTTCCCATTGTATAAGATGGAAAATTCTGGAGGTGGGAGGTAATGCTGATTATATTGACAGTGCACTCTGTACCCCTGAGTACTCCTAAAATGGTTCAGTGGGCGATGCTGTGCTGTATCTATAATTCCATGATTAAAACACAAACCAACATAAAACTGCCTGCAGCCACCCCTGTATCTGGTGTAGTAAAGTTCACATGAGGTGGATGGGGCTCTGGCAGGGCTAACTAGAGGGACGTACCATGCCACCCCGAGGCAGGGCTGTGGGTCAGCAATCCAACATCCCCCAGAGTCCCTAGGCTGCCAGATAATATGGTGGCTGTGGACCATGAAGGTGTCAGGGCAGGACATGCAGGGAGATGGCGCAAAGCGCTTGCTCCCAACCCGATTAGCCACACCACATGGCACAAAGCAGCATGGCCATGGGTCCAACTTGACTCTCAAGAGTCAGCATCTGGTTTCCCAGCTCAGGCCCTGGCCACCCCCAGCTGCAGAGTGCTCAGATGTCTCCCAGAGTCCAGCACAGAGGCTGGCCATTGCAGGCTATAGTGAATATCCTTCCAACCATATGTTGGGAACCTGTCCCCAAGATGACTGTTAGGTGGAAGCTTTGAGTGGTGATGAAGTCAGAGCAGAGTCTTCATAATGAGATCAATGTCTTCATGAAAGATGCCTAGAGAGCTTGGTAAGAGGGCACCAGCCACAAATGCAGCATGGCCCAGCACCAGACCAGTCTGCCTGGGCCTTGGAGCTCTGGCCTCTGGGTGGGGAGAATCCATATTAGGTCTCCCCTCCTGCAGCCTGGCACTGCCATCCCCAGATGTGTGCACACCTGGCCACGGAAGGTTCTGGGGCCCCACCATGACTCAGAGGCTGAAGAATCCAGAGCTGGTGGAGCATCCCCATTCCAGGAGTGCCTGGTTAAAGTGAGTAGACAGGCTATGAGACAGAGCCTGGACAGACAGACAGACAGACGTGTGTCAGCCGAGACAGAACCGCAAGGGGCAGCCAACAGCTGAGTCCTCCCTACCCCACTTCCAGCACCCTCCCAGAAGAGCACAGCGGGGAGCTACCAGATGGGGAATCATGAGGGGGTGGGTAACAGGGACAGGGAGGTAAGGCCACCCAAGATAGGGAACAGCCTGTGCAAAGGCGTGGCTGTGAGAGGCAAGGGAGGCCTGGGCGGAAATCTCCACAACTCAGCAGAGTGGGGCCAGGGAATGTGAGGTGACGGGAGGTCAGGGAGGGGCAGCCGGAGGGCAACCCTCAGCCAAGCTACGGTGAGGCTGCCGTCCCCAGAGACAATCCCACCACGTACCCAACAGTACAGGCACTACAGGAAACAACAGGGCAGTCCCCCAAACACCTGAGCACCACGTGATACAACAAGTCTATTTCTGAATTCTACACAATTCTACACAAAGTCAGGGACATCAAGGTCCCCCACTGTAACTCGATGACCACTCCAGCTGTAGCTACCCACTGTCCGTCATCATGAACAAACAATGTTTTCCATCCAAACCGTGAACTCGCCTTCAAAGGGAGGGGCAGCCAGATGTGATAGCACAGGCTGTCATCTCAGCACTCAGGTGACCGAGGCAGGAGGATTGCATCTTTCAGACTCTGTCGCAGAAAGAAAAAAAAAAAAAGGAAGGAAGGAAGGAAGGACAATTTTCCCTTCTACAACATGGATGATGCTTGAAGACGTTGCCCTGGTTAGATACGTTAGTGCTGAGAGACAAACACAGGAGGAATCCATTCATGTGAGGTCAAAGGTCCACACCAAGTACAGAGGCAGAGCAGAGAATGCTGGGAGAGGCAGGGAGGGCGGCCACAGTCAGTGAGGCCAAAGTTTTGGATAAAAGAGCTCTGGAAATGGACAAATTACTAATGCCGCTCGACTGGGCACTTAAACATGGTTTAAATAGTAAGTCTTATGGTATAAATAAATGTTTTACAATAAAAAAATAAATAAAATCAAACAACATACCAAAACAAAAGCCGCTCGCCACCTGGAGGCCGGGAGAGTATGGCTGAGCCACAGCAGGGCACAGGAAGTGGCGCCACACTGTCGTGGAAGGAGGGGACAGACCTATGGTGGAAGGAGGTTCGACGCTGGTGGAGATTCAGGAAATGGGACTCAGAGGAAAGCAGGCACCGTACCCAAGCCAGGGGAGGTCCAGAGACCCCAGAGAAAAGCTGGGGGAAGCAGACTGTGGCGATGGTCCTTCCCCGGTGTCTAAGCCCACCTGTTCTTTCCAGAACAAACCTTCCTCGTGTGCTCCTTGTCCCTCTCCCTGGCCCTGTGTGCTGATACCAAAGATGAAAAGGAAACCTTGAGAACACACAGGCAAGGGCACAGCCCCAGCATAGGTCAGCCTCCTCAGTGACGTCCCTCGGGCCAGCAGAGGGGACACCCAGATTTACCACCTTCCGGGGTCAAGGGCAGGGGAATGGCAGCCAAGAGTTGCTTCAGAAGCTGGAAAAAAAAGACAGAGGAGGCCTGGGCAAGCGGACAGTGCCTTTAGAAACTCCACAATAGACAGCAGAGCCAGCGGCCCTGAGGGCTCCTCTCTGAGTTCACTCAGCATGACCCCAAGCTCAGACAATATCACCTCCTCTGGACCTCCCCCTGCCTGGCCTGGCCCTGTCCACACAAGCCACTCCAGTCCTGACAGACCAGATGTCACAGAACATCGGAAGGTGGCAGGAAGGACCCAGGACTTGGGCCTCAGTCACAGCTTTACCTTTCTAGCCATGTGGCCCTGGCTTCCTCTTCCCTGCCTGTTTCTGAGGACGTTCAGCCAAGTCGAATGGACCTGCAGTCCCTGACCGTTCGGAGATGTGCGTGGCCCTGCGCAAACGGAAGCTGTAATCATGGAGCATAAAAAGCCCACAGGCCCAGGCCCCTGGCTCGACCTGCTTTAATTGCCGGGTTCCTCCTGCTCTGCAAACCGCAGCCTCCCTGCAGAGTTCGGAGCGCTCCCTGCAATTCATTTCTGCCCACCAGAGTTCATGGGCACCTGGGGAAATGGCTCTTGCCAGACAAAAACACACAAGTGCGTTGATGTGGGTCAGGTGGCCGATATCTGAACGATCCAGTCTCTCTAAGTGGGAGAAGAAGGCCTGGCCTGCTCAGCGCCGCCAGGCTCTGGCTCTTGGCCCGCAAAGCAGGGAGGCAGAGGTAACCGGCCCCTCCCCTCAGCTTTGAGCTGCTATAGCCCCCAGGACAAGGTGGTCCTTTGGGAAGCAGGCTCTGTCCTGACTAACCTCCCCAACTCCCACCTTTTACAGAATTGAAAGCAAAGACTGGTGGCATCAGGGTCTCCATGCAGTTCAAGGCCCTCCCTACATCTCTAGCTCTCATGGTCTGTGTAGCCCTGGACCCCGTGGTCACCTGTCCTTAGCCAGGAACTCCCCCAGAGCAGGGACCCTGTGTCGTCACCACTGCCATATGCCCTAGCTGGGGACAACACAGAGGGCCCCCTCAGTGCCCAGGGAGAGCGCTGGCGGTGTGTTCACAATGGCCTTCCACCTCCAGGTGTGGGGGGCGTGTGTCCCAGTCCCCAGACCTCACAATTGCCCTCAAGGGTTCTGAGCCTGAAGAACCGAGCCTTGAGGCCCTGGCTTCTGCTTAAGCCATGGCAGCTTGGCTCAGTTTCCAGAAAGCTTGCAGAGGCTGCAGTGCCTGTGGCTGGCTGTTGGCTCCTGGCAACCCTGGGGCATGGCTGTGGTCACGTCGTGGGCAGGGAAGGGACCCAGGGTTTCCCAACCAGAAGCCTTGCCCATGATAAGTCACATAGCCCCGGGCTTGTGGTCCCTTGCCCCAGCATGGCCCTCGATTGGAGCCGTGTGGAGCCCCTGGGCCACAGCAGAGTCAGCCTGAGTGGCCCTCAACAACACTCAGGGCTGGGAGGAGACATAGCATTGATACCTGGGACCTGTTCCCCTCCCATCTGAAATGACAAATGCCCGGGTCCTCCCTCAGTCACTCCAGCTCCTGGTACCGTCCTCCCCTCCCTCTGTGGCAGAAGACCTTAAACACGCTGTCACCACAGTAGTCCTTGTGGCCAGATCAGCAGAACCCTGTGCAGAGGAGAGGTGGGGCTTGTGGGAAATGCAGGGCCTGGACAGGCCAGCTGTGTCCAGGGGGCCGGGAATCTGCATCACTGGTGCTCAGGTCACCTGGCTTCTCCTTGTCTTCCTCACCTCTACCCCTGCTCCAGGGTTGGGGACCTCCCTGGACACAGCCTCCCAGGATCCCCAGGGCTGGGAGGTCTCAGTGTCACGTACAAGTACAGCGCCCAGGAATGCAAAGACAGGGAGCTCAAGAGGCAGATGGCACAATGGAGCTACTCCAGGACACCCTCCTGCAAGGGTGCCCTTCTCCCACTCCTTTGTCTCTCAAGCTCCTATTTGATTGCATACCACCTCCTCCAAGCAGCATGCCAGGATTTCACTGAGGTCAGCTTCTACCCACAGCCTCCTTGAGACGTTCTTTCTCACCATGTATAGTCAACATCTTGTTTGTCTTTCTCAGTGGCTGAGGGCTTCTGGGAGAGGAATGGCATCAGGGACAACTCTGGCCAGGGGTTGACGCAGAAGTGATTCTACCAGCATATCTCAAGTCACTGTACTATACTGGCTGTCTCAGGGACCAGTTGCCTACAGGACACTGTGCGGGGAGGGGGCTACCTCTGCAGAAGGCTGAGATCTGGAAGACACGCCTCCTGGTATCTGTCACATCAGCAAGTGCCATGTCCTCCTTCGGCACATGGATGGAAGACTCAGCTCAAGGGGAGCTGCTGTGCCCAGCTGACTGCCCACATCAGATAAGTGCCCTGCTAGCTTGAGCTGCCTCTGGTCCCAGATCCTAGCAGAGCCCTATTGAGACCCACCGAGCCTCAGGGTGTGTAGGGGGACTTGGAGACAGAAAGAGGAGGTGTCCCAGCTTAGAGCAGACCACCAACGGGAAGGAAGCCTCAGAGCCCCTGACGTGGAACAAAAATCACCCCCAAACTCCAACTATGGTCAGAGGCACTATCCAAGGTGCCAGCCATGGGGCCGCAGGTCCCATTTCAAGTAAAAGGGAGGATTCACCTTTCCATAGTGTGTGAAGCACCACCACACACCAGTACCACAATGACTGAAGAACAGGTGCCCCTGGCCCTGAGCACTGACTCTATCTGTGGGAAGGGGTGGCTGGAGAGAGGAAGGGATCTGTGCAGAAGGATAGCCCAATGCTGAGCGTCACTGGGAAGGCTCCTCTCTGACTCAGTGTGCCCACCTATAAAATGGGTGAAGCCTCAGGGAGGAGAGGTTAACGCTCTGCTACTGATGGCCCGTATGCCACCAGCTCACCGGCAGTCTGCTTCATCCATGAGAGGGACACTCTGTAATTAACCATTACAGCCAGCTTCTTTCAGACATGGGGCTGCGGCCTCCCCTGGCATTAGAGCTGGCAAAGCATTGTGGGAGACACACGTTCCTGGCCTGCAGGTCTGAACCCCACTGCCCAGCCCCACCTGCCACATGACCTTAGGCAGGCCACACTTCCTGTCCGATTGGAGCACGATGCTAGCAAATGGGAGCAATGCCATCACACCACTGGGATTTGTAAAGGTTGGAGGTCATGCCTGCACGTGTCCCCAGAGTACCCAGGGCTCTCAGGTGCCATAAAACACAGGCATCGATTGCTATGAGATAAAACAATGGCTCCCTGAGGATCCGGCCGGTCAACAGCCAGGGTTTCTGAGGTTGCCACACCCAGGGTATATTTAGCTCTCTGCTGAGGCCCTGCCAGGTGTGAGCATTCCATCTTGGCCAAAGACGCAGAATTTCAGAACAGCAACTAATTTCTCATCAACAGCGTGGAGTTCACCCCTGCACAGAAACCCCTCCTTCATTCATGACTGTGGATAAAATCGTCACCCGAGGTCACATCACACATGCAGTTGCATTCCTGGGCTGGCAGCAGGCCAGGTGTCACTCGGCCCTAGCTCTGCAGTGAGTGGAGAATGCCAGCTGGGGAGGGGAAGGCTCTCTAGGGGAGCATCCTTGAGACAGATCTGGGCAAAGTCATCACGCACACAGGGCTAGGAGTAAAGGAAGGGTTGCTATAATGCCGTTATCTCTTCATGGATTTTCCTCTAACATGCTTGTCTTAAATATCTAAGACACCACTGTGTACAACAAATGTATATCCTAAATTTTGACTCTATACCAGCACTGACATGCATTCTACTAACCCCTCATTATCATTTCAGTGAGTGCACAATATTCCAGCCTTGATCAGAAGTTCTCAGAGCTGTCCAGAGATTCCTGGTAGTCCTCAAGAACCTCTTAGGGTTTAGTAATGTCAAGAGCATTTTGCTACTAAGACTAGGATGTTATGGCCATTTGTTGATTTTGATACTATAGTAGTTTGAATGAAAATGGCCCCCGTAAGGTCATAGGGACTGGGACTATTGGGAGGTGTGGCCTTGCTGGAGGAGGTGTGTCACTAGGGAACAGCTTTGAGGTCTCAGTAGCTCAAGCCAGGATTAGTGGCTCACTGTCTCTTCCTGCTGCTTGTGGATCGAGATTGTAGAGCTCTCGGCTACCTCTCTAGCACCATATCTGCCTGCATACCATCGTGCTTCCTACTGGTGATGATAATGGACTAAACCTCTGAACCTGAAAGCCAGCCCCAGTTAAATGCTTTCCTTTATAAGAGTTGCCATGGTCATGGTGTCTCTTCACAGCAATAAACTAAGACATATACTGAGTGTTCTCAAAAGGTGCATGTGTTGAAGGCTTGATCCACAGGGTGGTCCTGTGGGGAGGAAGAACCCTTACGAGGAAAGGCCTAGAAGGAGGTCCTTGGGTCACTACGGTTAAGCTCCTGTCTTGATCTTTTGTCCTGTTGATGTGATGTGATACTCTGAAAAAAGCAACTGAAGTGTTTGTTTTTGTTCACAGCTTAAGGTACAGTCCACCACAGTGGGAGGGAATGGTGGCAGGAGCTTGAGGCCACTGGTCACATCGCATCCACAATTATCAAACAGAGAGATGAGTGACCATCAGTGATTAGTCACTTTCTCCATTTATACAGTCCAGGACCTCTCTGTCGAAGGTGAGTCTTCCCAGATCTACCAGCATAGATTATCCCCCACAGCCCCATCTCCCTGGTGATTTTAGATGACTAAAAGAAACTGTCACAGCCTCAGAAGCAGTACGGTCCCCACCTCTCCACTTCCTCTTGCTTCGCCGCTATGAGATGAACTGTTTTACTCTTCTACAAAATGTCCCACTGCCACCGTCGACAACCTATCAGAGGCCTGAAAGCAATGGACCTGCCCCTTGAGGGACTGGTATCTCTAGAACTCCAGATCCAAATGGGCACTTTCTCTTCATATGTTAAACATCTCCAGGTATTTTGTGATAGCAACATTAAACTAACGGAAGTTTATACTAAGAGGTCAAGTCGTTGCCTGCAACTGTGCCTGAGGAGGAAGAAGAGCCTAGGGGCTGAGGAAGGAGTTTGGAAGCATCTGGAGGAACAGGATAGAGGAGACCTGGGAAGCTGTTGGAAGAGCTCAGGGGGACCATCCTGGAGAGCTCAGAAGATGAGATGCTACAGGAAATGTACACAGTGGAATCTTCGCTGAGGAGGAAAGGGGATTCTACCTGGAAGTGGGTCAGAGGTCTCCTTTCTAGACCTCAGTAAAGAATATGGCTGTATTTTCCAGCACCCTGACAGAATGTGGGAGGAAGGGCAGAAGGACAGGCTAGTTTATCAGACAGAAACCATGTCATGGCAACACAACATTCAGGCTTTGGCATGGGCACCACTGTAGTGTGGTAACTGCCAGCTACCTTTAGCCAGATTAACAAGAATGAGGAGCAGAGAGGAGCAAAGCAGAAAGATTTAGAAACTTCCGCTTGACTATAAAGAGCCCATGTGAAGCTTTAGCTGGTGGGTGTGGCTGCTAGCTGCAAGGCACATGATACTCAGGGCTCTTGAGGGACAGGCGAGTGACCACAGAGGCACCACGGGCACAGAAACTAGAGGTGTACAAGATCTGCCTCAGAGAACTTCCAGGACAGAACACTTTCTTGAATGAGCACTTGGGTGCCCTGTGTGCCCCAGCCCTAAATTCGGCCAACAAGGCATCCAGAAGCCACCTCAGCAGTCGTGGTCCAAGCCAGCTTTGACACAATCCCTGGCTCATAGATCTTGAGCTGTCTACAGGGTGCTGGCTCCACAGGGGTACAGAATGTGGGGTCATGGGTCATGATGGCTTTCACTGGCATGACAAAAGAAGGCCCCCAAAGGCCAGGCCAAGTGCTACAGGACTGGAATTCCTACAAACAGCCTCGAAAAGAGTGCTGCATAAAACCACAAACTGAAGCTGTAGCCTGTGATGTCCCCACCTCAGGCCCATACAGATGAAGAGATGCTGAGGGAAGTTGCAGGTGGAATAGAAACCCATCAGAGAGGGGCCAGGGTGCTACAGCCAGCAAGCCGAGGTGGCAGGAATGCCTAACCCGTCAGGGGCCTGCATTCTTCTGCAGTGCACCTCAGATGGTAACCATGCAGATTCAGGGTTTCATGTCTGCTCTGCTGTGTTCTGGTCTTGCTGTGAGCCAACATCTCCTATTTTCCTATTCCTCAATTTTAAATTAGAATGTTTACCTCAGAAAGTATAATTTTCTTTTTAAAAAAAATTTATGGGGGCTCA
Source organism: Peromyscus maniculatus bairdii (assembly GCF_049852395.1). Taxonomy (NCBI): domain Eukaryota; kingdom Metazoa; phylum Chordata; class Mammalia; order Rodentia; family Cricetidae; genus Peromyscus; species Peromyscus maniculatus. The sequence goes on from NC_134861.1 coordinate 3,159,309, forward strand.
CAGCTTAGTATTTTTGAGTCTCAGAAGCTTTGAACTTGGACTTTTTGTTTTTTGGTTTCTTCTTTTTTGTTTTTTGTTTTGTTTTGTTTTTCAAGACAAGGTTTCTCTGTGTGGAGCTTTGGTTGTCCTGGAACTCGATCTGTAGACCAGGCTGGCCTCAAACTCAGAGATCTGTCTGTCTCTGCCTCTGAGTGCTGGGACAAAGGTGTCTGCCACCACTGCCCAGTTGAACTTGGGCTTTTTGTTTGGTAGATCTTGTTTTTATTTTGAATTTGGACTTCTAAGAAGCACTAGGACAGGAGAGACATGTTGGGTCTTGGGAATGGAGGGATGTCATCCGCACCTTGAGAGGAACATGAGGCTTTGCATCATGCAGGGATATTGTGACAGTTTGCTTTGTTTTTGTTCATTGGTTGGTTTGGTTTGGGTTTTGTTTTTTGTTTGTTTGTTTGTTTGTTTGTTTTATTTTTTTTTCTAAGGCCCCAGTGAGGAAGGCTAGGTCCTCAGGTGGTACTATTGGGAGGTGGTGGCATAATCTTTAGGGGGTGTGGCCAACGGAAGTTCCGGCCACAGGGAGTGTGTCCTCAAAGCACACAGTGGAGCCCTAGCCTCCTCCTTATCCTCTTCTGCTTTCCTGCTACAAACTGAGAAGAATTACTCTGCCATGTGCCCCCACCATTGGACCCACACCCCACCAGGGGCCTGAAAGCCCTGGAACCCCCATGGAGGGGCACTCACGTAAGCATTTTCTGCTTATACATGATTGCCATGGGTCCTTTCTGGTGGTGACAGAAGCTGACGGTCACCCTCACTGTCTCACATGTGATATCACAGAACCAGACTTCAAAGTCTGGTCACACTGTCTGGGAAGCCGGGTGCTAAGGAGAGTCACAAATGTGCAGAGTGAATTCCACACTCACTAACTATGTTCATGGGTTCACGTGAGAGCGTTTATTACACTTTTAATTTAACAGCTTTTTAAAAAAAATCTGTATTTTAATTTCTAGCTCAGCAAATAACCTTAAGTGCAACCCACAGAAAAGCACTTCAGGGTCCTCGGCAGTGCTGGGTCCTGGGGCCCTGGGAGCTTGAGAGATGCTGCTGGAATGGACGGTGGCTTTCTTGGCCTATGGTCTCTGCTTGGATGGACAGCAGATGACATCACCCTCCCTCTGTTGTGGCTTCTGATGCCCCGCCCCCAGCCATACTCAGAGCCACTCCTCAGCAGCACCTCCCGAGGGAGCACCCCGATCTCAGAAGTCCTAGGTACTTCAGGCTCAGTATGTTTCCCTGCTTCTGAAGAGACAACCCTGTCCACTGACTTTGGAAGTGGCAAGCCCAAGGCACACGGGATGTTTAAATTTGGTGAATTAAGAGAAACGTCCTTCACTCTGTGAGAAGTCATTCTCACAATCTCAGACTTTATGTGTACCACAAGAGGAGATGTATCCACCCCAACCACAGACTGTTCCAAAAGATGTCAGTTTCCTCCTCAAAATGTGGAAATATGGTACTCGTGGGGGTAATGGGGGTTTTGTGTTTTGATTAAGATGCCATGAAGTTAAAATCCATGTCACTCAGGACTGTCCGGGTGACATAACAGCTGTCCTTATGAGAAGGAAGCCGAGGAAATTTACATACTCAGGTCACCATGGGAGGATGGAAGAGAGGGTGGCAGGCCCTGGCCTTAGAGATTGCAGTGATGTGGCTACAAGCCATGGAATGCAGACAGCCACCAGATCAGAAAGGCATGCACTGACTATCCTAGAGACCGTGGGAGGCACAGCTGTACACTGATGCCAGCCAGGCTTGGCCACTGGCATCCCAGGCCACTAGTGGACACCTCTGTGCTATTCTGCTTGTTCCACATGGCTACCAGGGACAACAGCCAGAGCACCTCCCTGGACCTTGGCTCTGCGTTACAGTTTCCAGGTGACCAGGACCAGCAGGGATCATCTCCCTTCACCATGAGCACTGAGAGCCAGCCAGGTCCCATATGAGGAGGGGGGTGGTATGAGAGCCCAGCAGGACACAGCCAGGCCCAAAGTCAGGGTTGTCTAGTGGTGAGAGACAAGAGTCTCTCCCCGTCCAGCTACGCTGCACCCTACCCTGGGACACACAGAACCACAGTGAAGAATCTCATCTGGCTTCCATCCTCAGAAGTGCCAGGGACACATCAGCCCCACGGGGGGGGGGGGGGGGTTGGGAGGGCTTCCTGGTAGAGTGATGTTCAAGTGGGCACTTATGAATGTGCAGGAGTTGAACCCCATCAAAGCAAGATCCTCCATAGGGTAAATGGTTTGGGGTGGCTGCAAAGGAGGACTTGAGCTGCAGCAAGGCAGGTTCTTCTGAGACATCTGCCCTGTTGGCCTCCCGTATCCTGTGGCTCATGACCCTTCCTCCATATTTGCAGCCAGCAGCCCGGAAGCTCCCCTCCTGGCTCTGTTTTGGTTGTTAGTTTTCAATCTCTTCTGACCTGCCTCTCACCAATGCAGACCCACCTGGGTAACCCAGAATCACGTCCCCACGGCGAGGTCCTCATTTAGTCACATCTGAACACTCCCTCTGCCCATGTAAAGCTGACACAGTGACAACTTCCAAGAATTAGGACAGGAGGCCCCCGGGAACCAGTATCCAGCCCTCACATTATCTAAGAAGGAGTGCATCAGAGAGGGTCAGTAGCAACCCTGGGTTGCACAGCAGCCAGGACCTGACCTGAGTCTTCAGCAGGGAACTCCATGGGTTCAGGAGCAAGGAGGGAGGTGACACTGTCTGTGATAGAGCTGGAAGGCTCTGTGAGCGTGTGGAGCTGGGGCAGGCCAGAGCTTGAGTGGAAAGTCGGCAGAGTCCAGATCAATGGTTGGAGGGGCAGGGAGAAGGTAAGCAGGGTTAGCAGTGAAGACAGAAGAGCTAGCGAATGAAGACTTCCAGAACATTTGGAACAGCTCTGAGCTTGAGTGGGACAGACCTTGATTCCTGGAACAGAGGAAGCCTCACCCCGGCTGAGGCTAGACCCAGAAACACGAGGTGGCAGCAGGCCTCAAGGTGACCCCTCCCCACCTCTTCCCCTCATTTTCCTCTTCCTTCTCTACCTCTTCTCCCACCTCCTCCATTTCTGTCCCCCTTCTGTCTCCCTTCTCTTCTTCCCTCTCCCCCTTCCTTCCTTCTTCCTCTTCCCTTTCCTCTCCTCCCCCTCCTCCCATATCCTCCCCCCACCTCCTGTAACTCTTTCACCTGTCCCCTCCCCCTCCTCCCTTCTCCCAGCACAATGCCCTGCATCCCTGGGGCACCTTCCTTCACCTCAGGGAGTTTTGCTCACCTCACCCAGGACATGTGGGATTTAAGCTCTCCCAACCAGCCCTGTTCCTAGGGGAGTCACTGTCTAGGAGAAAGACCCCAGCTTCTTTGTGGGACTGTGAGGATATTTATATGTTCCCAGCAGGCTGCAGAAGAATCAAGCCCATCACCCATCACCCCTGGTGATGCCCACCGATCCTGAGGTTCCCTCCTGCCTCTCCCCCAACATTCTCTCCCTCCAGCTTCCCAGGGTCCCCTCCTAGTTCACCAACAGCACCACCTCCCTTCTGTTGCCCACTCAGAACTGAAGCCAAGACCATTAAGGACAAAAAACTGGAAAGTCACAAGTAATCTTGGTGACAGTGAAGTCCTCAGGGCTCTGCTTTTGTGCCTACTAAAGCACCAGTGGGGGAGTGGGGACACAGGCTTGAAGGTGTCATTTGCCATGTCAGATCCTGGGGACACTGAAGTCCCAGAGAATCGTGTTTTCTGCGTGGCAGAGGAGCCAAGTATGAAGCAGGGCCAGCTGCCCCCCTTCACTCTCCCAGGGCAGGTGTCAGGGAACCAGCTCCCTATCAGGAACACTCTAAGAGGTTCCAAGGCTCTGGGAAGGAGTCTGAGGCTTGCCCAGCCCTGAGGATGGAATCCTGCAGGGACAGTGGCTTCTATTCCAGCATGCTGGCTGGAATCACACTGCCACCTCACTGTCCCTCCCTGCTCCTGTGTCTGAAGATCCCAAGGCCCAGAAAGCTCAACTCAGGAGACATGACTCAACACACCACATGGGCCTCGGCCTCTGAGGATGCTCCACCTGGGCACTCACTCCCCAGAGATCAGCAATGTAAACAGATCTGCGGGGGTGCTGGGCTGAGAAGTGGCAAAGAGAAAGGCACATGTTAAGTGGCGTAAGAGGTAAGCTGACTTCAAGAAGAGGGTGACTTTGGGTGTCCCCAAGTGGTGCGGGGTGTTTCAGATGTCCCTACACTCCTACTTCCAAGTACCTACCAGGTCTTGACGAATCCCCAAAAGCTGGTGTTATGCCAGGCGGCAGTGGCACATGCCTTTAATCTAGCACTCCGGAGGCAGAGCCAGGTGGATCTCTGTGAGTTCAAGGCCAGCCTGGTCTACAGAGCAGGATTCAGCACAGGCACCAAAACTAAACAGAGAAAACTTGTCACAAACAAACAAACAAACAAACCAAAAGCTGATGCTAGCTCTGCTCACAGGTGGGTAAACTGAGGCAAAGGGTAGTTGGCAGAACATACCTAACAAGGGGTCCTGGAACCCCACTGTACCAAAGGGGCCCCTACTGACTACACTCTCCACTGACTACAGACTACCCTCAGATGGGGAACTCTTCAGCCATGGAGCAGGTGGCATGAGACCCCCAATAGCATCCATAGAGTACCTGCTTGAGACACACATGTTCACCACCAGCCAAAAGCCCCCAGGCAGAGAGCATCCGGGACCAGCCCCTTTATTGAGCCAAACAGCAAAAATAAGGGTCTTAGAATGAAAGCCTCCCCCTCCCACCTGCCCTAATCCTACCCGCGGAGCCAAAAGGCTGTCACTGTGCATGCAACTCAGGTGCCTCAACCCTGTCAGACTGTCAGTACTTCCGCATCAGAACCCTAACCCTAACCAAAGCTGAAGGCCAAAATACTTCCCCAAAAAGGGAACATGGTGAAAACACCAGATGAGGAAGACCAGCTGGCACATTTACCTGAAACGATGTCAGCCTCAGAAGCCAACTTCCTGGCCAGGCAGGACCACATACTCCATGGTGCCCCTGTTCTTACCTACAGGTACGCTAAGGTACAAGGTGGGGCAAGAGCTACCCCAAAGTTGCACCAAGGGAGACCCTGGCAGGGCAGGGCTGTGGGAACCAGAGGAGAAGTAGGCATTGTGACTGGCCCCTTCAAGTGGATAGTGGACTCCGGAGGGCCAAGGCCCTGCATGCATGCTGGGGTATCTGAGGCAGGAGTCAGAGCTGTGTATTGAAGGGACCAGGAGTCCAGATGACCTATAGGGAGGCATGTGAGCTACACGTGGTAAGAATCTCTCTCTTGGGATCAGAGCTGTCCAAGTGTGGATCAATGACCTCAGGGGGAGACTTCATGGAAGGCAGAGGAGGCTGCTGGAGATGTATGCCAGCAAACCCTGTACCTGGGAAGTTGGAGCAAGGCTCCCTGGCTCAGGTGAGGAGACAGGCATGCAAATCCCTCTAAGAAGCTCTGAGGTAATGCCCCTGTGCACACAAAGCACTCATTCATATCACCAAGCAACAGAAACTGCCCCAGCTGATGGCCAGGGCACACAGGTGGAGAAGGACCAGACACAACCCACTCCATTAGGGCGACACAGGGCAGCTGGGCCCCTTGGGGTTCAAATTCCAGCCCCTCCACTAACCAATCTTGTGGCACCAGGTAACTGCTGGGACATGCAAGGCCTCAGTTTCCCTCTGTGTGAGGGAACCCCAGCACTAGGCCTGTGAGGTATGAGGAGGATACAGGAGAAAGCAGATCCCCAGTCTGGCCCAGGGCCCCAAGGAAGTGCCCCCATGAGCATGGCTGCTGAGGTGACATACAAGCCTGTCTGTCCTGCCTGGGTGCTGCGGATACCCTAGAAGCCCTGAGCTGTGTGGTGGTGGAAACATCCCAGAGTAAACAGAGATGAGACACTCGAGTTACTCTGCAGGGACCAGCAGCCTTGGGGTTCTCCGCAGCAATTTAGTTGAAGCCCAACATGCTCAAAGCAGCCTAGAAGCCCCCATCACGGCACATAATAGTGACTAAATCCAAGAGCTGCCACTGCCTGTCACAGTGTCTTCCTGCAGTGGCCGTTTTACCTGCTCTTTGAGGCTCTGCCAGGAAGCTGGCAATGGTACCAAGTGCCCAGCACCCTCAGTCTCCCAAGACCCTGATACACGATCGGGGAAATACTGAGGACGGCAAGAAGCCAGCCCAGGAGGCCCAGCTCCAGGGCAGGTCCCACCACACCTCCGATGAGGCTGGTACAGCCCCAGGAAAGCACGAGGAAGGCTACAAGGAGCCCGTGCAGAGGACAGCCGCAGACTCTAAAGCAGGTGGGCACGAGGCCAGCATCCCTGAGTCCCAACAGCTGCCAGTGTCAGCAACTGTGGCCTGGCCTGGCCCTGAGAATAGGCCATGGCCCCTTTTAAAGGGCCAGTGACAGGACAGGGCCTTCCTCGGGGCTAACACTCTTCCCTCTCACCAGGTGTGGGGCAGGGTAATTTAGGAACACTCAAAGGGTCACAGGACACTCCCCTTCCTGGGATACCAGAATGGACTTCCCAAGCATTCATCAGCTTCAAATCTAATTCTAGAAAAAACCACCTCATTATCAGAAACTTAATTTGGGGTAGCTAGCTGAGGAATTAACCTTGACCATCATAGGAAATAAAGTCAGAGTTTGGGGATACAGAGCATAAGGAATCAGAGAACGTCAGTCCAGTTCATGGTCCTCAGAGTCCTGACCAAATGTGACTCCTGACACATTTCAGGGTTAGGGGGATTCATCTCTGTTGTACCTCACCCAACAGTGGAGTTGTTAGGAGAGATGGGACCCAGTGTCTGCCTGTACTCGGCTCCACCCAGCCATGGACAATGAGGTGCCCATCTGTGCTCTGTGCAAAGGGCAGTGACTCCTACAGAATGGAACATCCCATTTCTCTGCAATCATGGGTTTCCAAAGCCATGTACACCGCCCCCAGAATGAAAACAACACTGTTTCCTGCTTTGGACTCTATATCCCGTTACAAAGAAGATCGGCAGCAAGGCCACCTCAGACATGCTGGCCTTTCTTCCTTGTGTGGGAGTGCTGAGTTCACATGCGAGATGCACTGTGTATTGATTTTACTTTATGTGTACAAGTGCTTTGTCTGCATGTATTCGTGTGCACCACCTCTGCCCCTGGTGTCTGAGGAGGCCAGAAGGGCCATCAGATTCCCCTGGAGATGGAGTTACAGAAGCCTGTGAGCCACCATGTAGGTGCTGGGAACCAAACCCTTGTCTTCTGGAAGAGCAACCAGTGCTCTTAACCATTCAGCCATCTCTCCAGCTCCCCTCTGCTGCCTTTGTTTGTTTGGTTGGTTAGTTGGTTGGTTGGTTTTTTGAGATAGGGTTTCTCAGTGTAGGTTTGGGGCCTGCCCTGGATCTCGCTCTGTACCTTTTTAATGATATTGGTTTTCTTAAACATTTTCCGCTAACACTGAGAGGTCATCATATCCTCTGTCAATGCTTCCCACACCCACCTAGAATGCAAGTTTCAAGAAACTGATAGTTTCCTCACGTTTTTGTTTGCTGCAAAGTCTCAGAGCCTGGAGCAGCACAAGCATACGGTAGGTACCTAGTAAATATTTCCAGGATGAAGGCATGATATCTGGTATTCTTTGTTCCCCACCGCGGCTGGTGACCTGCTCTGGTATGTTAGTGGTACCCAGGCAGACAGCTTGTGGTCATACACTCCCCACTCCTGGGATAGGAGGAGCAAGTGCCACATTCCAAGTGTGTTAGATAGATGTACCAAATACTCTCTTTGACCCTGGATGGGTGCTGGTCCTTCTCCAGGCCTCATTGTCTTGTGTGGGGGTGGGCACATCCGGAGCATCCTTGGGTCCCTTCCAGCTGCTTACATAGAAGCCATGGAGTAAACGGTGGCTAAGCCAGGCTCCCATGCCTCCACCTGTTATGAGCTGAATCCACACAGTATAGTCCTGACCCCCACACCTTACACTGTGGCTGTATGTGGAGAAGAGGCTTTGACAGAGGTCATGAAGATGGAATGAGGTCACTCTCATGCCCTCATCCAATCAGCACAGTGTTCTTAGAAGAAGAGGACATCAGGACACAGACACACAGAGGGACAAATCTGTG